>NC_092339.1:347373750-348077500 GCF_046630445.1 Rutidosis leptorrhynchoides | reverse complement strand
ATGAATATTTTTACTACAAAATATTGTAGAGTGAGTTTCATTTGCTCCCTTTTTAAATGCTTTTGCAATATATATTTTTGGGACTGAGAATACATGCGCTTTTATAAATGTTTGACGAAATAGACATAAGTAATTGAAACTACATTCTATGGTTGAATGATCGAAGCCGAATATGCCCCTTTTTGCTTGGTAACCTAAGAATTAGTAAACCAGTCTACTAATTGACGCGAATCCTAAAGATAGATCTATTGGGCCCAATAAACTCCATCCGTTGTAGCGGATGCTTTAGTACTTCGAGTTTTTTATATCATGTCTGATGGATGTCCCAAAATGATGGGGATATTCTTATATGCATCTTGTTAATGTCGGTTACCAAGTGTTCAATCCATATGAATGATTTTTGTCTCTATGTATGGGACGTATATTTATGAGAAATGGAAACGAAAATCTTGTGGTCTATTAAAATTATGGAAATGATCGATTATGATAAACTAATGAACTCACCAACCTTTTGGTTGACACTTTAAAGCATATTTATTCTCAGGTATGAAAGAAATCTTCCGCTGTGCATTTGCTCATTTTAGAGATATTACTTGGAGTCATTCATGACATATTTCAAAAGTCGTTGCATTCGAGTCGTTGAGTTCATCAAGAATATTATTAAGTCAATTATAGTTGGATATATTATGAAATGGTATGCATGTCGTCAACTTTCGATGAAATGAAAGTTTGTCTTTTAGAAACGAATGCAATGTTTGTAAAATGTATCATATAGAGGTCAAGTACCTCGCGATGTAACCAAATGTAATGTATTCGTCCAGATGGATTAGGACGGGTCTCTACAGGTGGTATCAGAGCGGTGGTCTTAGCGAACCAGATCTTGTATTAGTGTGTCTAACTGATAGTTGTTTAGATGCATTAGTGAGTCTAGACTTCGACCGTGTCTGCATGTCAAAAGTTTTGCTTATCATTTCTTGTCGGAAATTACCTGCTTATCATTCTTAGTCTAGACACGTGTTACTGCATTGACTGCATGAATAGTGTATAGACAAAATTCATATCTTAGCGTATCTGTTACTGTAGACTTTGCCTGACAGCTTTCGTAGATTCCTCCGTAACTTATGGGATTTTAATATTATATATGCATATGTAAATTATGTATTGCAGGATACTAATCTATATGCTATAATCTAATTCATATCGAAAATCCTCCATCCGATCATACGAGATGGATCTCTCAACCAGTTCGAATTCCTCGGATTCCGACAGCTATTCCGACATGAATGTTCACCTAAGCTCCGAAAGCAGCATCACCAGAATGAATCAACCAATCAGCCATCCCCAATTCATCTGATGGGTTTATAATCTACTTAATCATTGGAGATAAGAAGAAGGTGATCCTTTCCACCCACCGAATTTCTCTCTTGGCGAAGAACCTGAAGCACTTACTGGCGAACCTATCCGAAACACCATTTTCAGCCTCATTTCCAGGGTAGCTTATCACGATTATATTCTATCTACAATTCTAAACCTTATTCGGCCACTTGTTCCGACCGACAATCATTCCGGAATAATGGAAGAAGTTAACAAGCTTGCGCTCGAGTAATCAATTTGGAGAATATGGTGCAAAACTTACCAGCTTCAGCAACAACATCAACACCAGTACCACCAACAACCCAATTTTCAACATCACATGCCTCAACATCGCAATCTATACCTCGAGCATAATTTTTGTTCTACATCTTGTCCTACATCGACTATCTTCGTTCTACGTATCATTCTACATCCTTGATCTTCGTTCAACATGACGATTATGTAATCTCTAATGTTTTAGAAATTATGTATTCTTATTCTAACGGTAAATCAAATAAGTTTAATATCATATCAACTCATTAAATTCATGATTACATCTGAAGAAAATATATATGTATATATGTTTTCATAAAGATTGTAATTAAAATTTCTTTTGTACAAACTGTTAATGGTGAAAATATTTTAACGGGTAGGTAACACCCGAGGAATATTTAGATTTCACATTAATAAGTTACACTTACATTCTTTCAAATCTGATTCATGTAGAGACCCGTCCTAATCCATCCGGACGAAGTCCATATCGATTATAAACGATTCACAACAGTTGATTACATCGCTAGGTACTTGACCTCTATATGATACATTTTACAAACATTGCATTCGTTTTTGAAAAGACAATCTTTCATTACATCGAAAGTTGACGGCATGCATACCATTTTATAATATATCTAACTATAATTGACTTAATAATAATCTTGATGAACTCAACGACTCGAATGTTACGTCTTTTGAAATATGTCATGAATGACTCCAAGTAATATCTTTAAAATGAGCAATTGCATAGCGGAAGACTTCTTTCATACCTGAGAATAAACATGCTTTAAAGTGTCAACCAAAAGGTTGGTGAGTTCATTAGTTTAACATAAATAATCATTTCTATCATTTTAATAGACCACAAGAATTTCATTTCCAGTTCTCATAAATATACGTCTCATGCATAGAGACAAAAATATCATTCATATGGATTGAACACCTGGTAACCGACATTAACAAGATGCATATAATAATATCCCCTATCATTCTGGGAAATCCTTCGGACATGATAAAAATGAATTCGAAGTACTAAAGCATCCGGTACTTTGGATGGGGTTCGTTAGGCCCAATAGATCTTTCTTTAGGATTCGCGTCAATTAGGCGTGCACTAATTCTCAAAATTAGTGATGTTCCCTAATTCTTAGGCTACCAAGCAAAAGGGGCATATTCGGCTTCGATCATTCACCCATATAATGTAGTTTCAATTACTTGTGTCTATTTCGTAAAACATTTATAAAAATTGCGCATGTATTCTCAGCCCAAAAATATAAAGGGTAAAAAGGCAAATGAAACTCACCATAATGTATTTTGTAGTAAAAATACATATAACGATATTTAACAACTGAACAATGCAGGGTTAGCCTCGAATTCACGAACCTATATCATTTGTATATATATTAAAACATATACTTGTAATCAGACAAATATATACATTATTATTAGTGATATAATTTTTATATTAATAAACTATATATCTTATTAAGTATATTTATTTTATATATTATAATAAATAAGATATTAATATAGTTTTATGATGTGTACTAAGTATATTGTTATCTGGATATCATTTGTTAGTTAACTGTATGAAAATATTAAAATAAGGGTAATAATACTATTAGATTTGATAATAATAATAATAATAATTATGAAAACTTTATATAAATTGATAATTTTAATGATACTTATAATGTTAATATTAATGATACTTCTAGTATTAATGGTAACGGTAATAATACTGTTATTAATAATAACTAAAAAAAATAACCATTTTAATTACTAAAGATAATAATTTTAGTAGTAGTTCATTGATGATACTTATGTTATTAATAATAATAATAATAATAATAATAATAATAATAATAATAATAATAACTATAATAATAATAATAAAACTTATATTAATAGTAGAAATCTTATTGATAATGATATTATTAATAATCATACTACTTAATAATATTACTTATAATGATATTAATATTAGTAACAACAATACTCATAATAATAATCATAATTGTAACTAGAGTTATGATGATAATAATTATAATAAAGGGCAACTAATACTTTTTATTAGTAACAATAATAATAATAACTAATGTTCGTAATATTTAATAATAATAATACTAATAACGATTATAACTCTAATACTTAATGATAATAATAATAATCATCATCATCATATTATTCATAACAATTTATAATAATCATAATAACAATAATAATAATATTAATAATAATTTGATATGGAAAACTACCTTTGAAAAGCCCTTTTAAAAAAAAATATCGCGAGCAGGGCTCAAACCCATGACCTCTCATTCCCCAACCCAACGCCTAACCACTCCTCTGATCTTGTCTTTCTGAATAAATCCCTTAACTCTTTATATTTAAACCGTATCTAATCGTCCCCCTTTTTCTTCTTTGAATCAGTCGACAGACCCAAAACCAAAAACTTAACAATTCGAATTTTAAACTTGAAATTAATTTATACATAACCTAAGTTGAATACTTTCGTTAAATCAAACAATCAAATAATAAAAAAAATTAAACTAAATGGCCTGCTGTATTCACGAACACAACAAGAACCCAAAACATACTTCATGATTTACAGTTTCACTTTAGGACTTGATATGCAACATGTAACCATTTATTTATGATGAATTGAATAGGAAAGAAAAAAAAAATAAAGAGCTGCTCGTCGCTTGTATATATAAAAAAAATTGATTTTGATATTTAGATTGTTATAGACAAAAGTTATAACACGAAATGTGTTTCAAATCATCCTTGGAAACTTTATCAATCGCCAATATAACTGAAATCATCGAAACGATTATAAATTTTGCGATGAACACAAAGTTAACTTTTTAGTTTTTAAACTTTGACTTTGAAATTTGAATTCGTTATCAAAATTGGAAACTTGAAACTTTGCAGATAGATTAGACATAAGATTTCTAACTAAACTGCAATTTTAGATTTTTGAAAATGATTCGTTTTCAAATTAAGAGCAAAAAGCTTTATACGAGCAGAAATATGAAAAAAATAAAAATAAATAAATAAATGCTTCATCGCCTGAATCATATCAAAGTAGCTGTATGTAAATGATTATGATGATGAATGATTGATGTCGAAAAAAAAAATATATAATCGAGACTAGGATGGACAGGAGAAGGTCACGAGTAAAATAGAAGAAGAAGAAAAAAGAGAATGAAGATAAAAAAAGACATGACCTGCGTTTATATCCGTCTCCTTTTTTTTTTAATAAATATTTATTAAATATTAAATATTAAATATCTTAATAATAATTATACTTGTTAACATTACTAACAATAATTATCATAATAATACTAGTGATTAATAATACAAATGATAATATTGTTAATAATAATAATATTATTGATAAAGATAATAATATGATAGTATTAACAATAATGATAAATTAATTTGATCATGATAATCTTATTAATGATACTAGAGTAATATTAGTTATAATGATATTAATGATAACATAATAACTTATACTTTTCTATAATAATATTAATAATAAGATTATTAATATTAACATTTATAATGAAGGTAAGGTTATTAGTATAACTTTTATATTTTAACTTGTAATTAGATTTAATATGTAAAATTTATATCTTATTAACTATCTAATAATTAATAAGCAAGTTATATATCCTATGACAACATTTAGATATTGAATATTTATATAATTTATAAAATATAATACCAATTATTAATAGGAATCATATACATATACATATAGCTTCATAATAATATTATATACATGTTTATATATATTCATTTTAATTGTACTCAATTATTCTGTTTTTATTTTTTTACATTTTTAATTCTAATTAAATTAAAGTGTATTTTTATTTATGCAAAATATTATATATAATACTTTTATTTATATAAATATATATACATTTTTATTTACAGGCAATAGTTCGTGAATCGTCGAAAATAGTCAAAGGTCAAATGAATACATAAACACAGTTCACAGTTTTTGAGACTTCAACTTTACAAACTTTGCTTATCGTATCAGAAACATATAAAGATCAAGTTTAAATTTGGTCAAAAATTCCCGGGTTGTCACAGTACCTACCCGTTAAAGAAATTTCGTCCCGAAATTTAAGTGAGGTTTTCATGGTTAACAATGAAAATGTTTTCATGACGAATATGAGTTGATAAATAGAGTTTTATCATCATTGAGTAATATAGATAAAATGATCTGATTAATCGAAGCGTATGAATGAAACTATCACAAAAGATTGAGATGAAGAAATGGAGATTTTCCATAACTTTTAACATAGTCGCGATTGAATTCTGAAACTCAAGGGATTTAAAGAAAAATTTTTTATCGAATCATTTATTGAAATATGCTTATCGAATAAGGAGATTAAGATTTCTATAATTAAATACGATGATCTGCCTCGATTACTCTGTCTGATATTTCCATTATAAATTAAACTCCTCCGTTCCATTATTCTCACCATTCCTATGCTTTCATTCTTAGTTCATACATCCAAAAGATTGTGAAAATGCTTAGTCCAGTTCTAATCTCTAATATTTTTCTAATTATCATTTCTGTCATCCTTCTTTTCAATCTTCTACCAGAAAAATCTGTTTACTTTTAATATAACCTTGGGGTGATAATATTCTTAATTATGCCGTGTCTTTATATTGCTATTCCTATTAATATCCACGGTTTGTAACTTCCGTGTTGTTATTGAGCTTTATATTTTCTCTTATATTTTGGAGCTCTTTGCCTTTTTATTATCCTCCCGACCTCTAGTAAAGCGAGTAACGGTCCAGAATTCGTAAGTATGGAACTTTGAATGAACTTAATGTTCTAAACAAGAAAGATCTTAATCGCACGATTTGATTTATTAAATTACCTGAATCACTGAGAATAGAACTATCAAGAACATATTTTCTTGATATGTTCAGAAGTTAAACAGAATGAAAGAGTTATGTAACATGATACATGATGACGTTATAGTCTGTGAATCATCATGTTTCATTAGAAACTCAGCATGACTTACTGTAATATAATCACGTTGATCAAGTGTCATTATATTATACTAACTCATGCATCAGTTCCCAACATTACTTCAATAACATTCATATTTTAAGCTCGAAAATTTACAGAATATAGAAACTAACAGTTTCTATATGATGTAACACTGATAGCACTAAGAGATTAATGATTTCAGATAAGAATAGTTATGAAAATATCTTCAAAAATATGGAGGATATTTATAATGAAAGATACGATAATATCTTAGAATTTCTGAATCAAATTGTGATGAAGAAATTCATTCACGATGATTTAGAGCGATTAAGGAGCAAGGTATTCGTTAAAGATTTCATCAGAAACAGAATCATCAGGATTCTTTTATGTACAAGTTTAGTCCTTGTTCAGAGTCTCTTTCATGATTTGCTCAATTCATTTTTCAGTATCAAAATCTTTGAACTTTTCCAACACTCCATTCTTTATTATCAAACTTTTGACTGTTACGGCAGTCCTTAGTTTTCACTGCTTCATCAGCTTTTTCAAAACTCAGGAAACTGATTCATAAGCTAATGCGCTTTTCAGAAATTCAGAATTGAAATTCGTAAATCCAGGAGATAGAAGTTATATATATATTTGTATATATATAAATTATTATCGTAGAATCGCTGAGAATTTCGAGATTATCGATTGATGCCTTCCGGTACTTGGTATGGTAATTATCGTTACAAGATACCGATGAGTTCATGATAAGACTTCAATAGATAAATATATTGAGTTCATGATAAGACTTCAATAGATAAATATATTGATTTGTCGTAGAGATTTAAGCCAAGGAGCAACGAGGTTGCTGGTACGTCTGCTGGTAATATGGTGGAATATAAAAGGTTCCCCGGTAACAATAAAAGTGTACGCATATTTATCAAGGTTATAGTAAGGCTAGTCCGACTGAAAAGTCGAAGTTGACTTGCTGGAGCTGTGACAAATTTGGCTAATTTGAAGAGGAAATGCAAAGTTATTTTCAGTAATAACAATGTCAAAGGAGTTAGCACAGATAAGTGTTAGACGTTTACTCAGGTTCCGAGTGTTTTCAGGTGCATCACTATATGCATCAATCTTTTCTTCCGTAGATAAAGTGCGGTTGGTTCATCCTCTCGATTGAGGTGTTTTCATGAATCATGAAAGGTTTGAACGCAGATTGTAATCGTCAAGATACAAATGAGGTTTAGAATGAAATCAAGTGGCAAACTTTAAGAGTTGTTTAGTTTCATATGTTATAATCAATATTTTAATTCATTTTAATTGTCCAATGTTATTAGTCCACTGTCGATAGTCCACAGTTAACAGTCCAATAATTCATATATAGTTTAATATATAATATTCGAATTAATTAATACGTATCGTGACCCGTGTACATGTCTCAGACTCGATCACAACTCAAAGTATATATATTATTATAGAATTAACCTCAACCCTGTATAGAGAACACCATCATTACTGCATATAGAGTGTCTATGGTTATTCCAAATAATATACATATATATATATACATATATACATATATATATATATATATATATATATATATATATATATATATATATATATATATATATATATATATATATATATATATATATATATGCGTCGATATGATATGTCAAAACCTTGTATACGTGTCCCGATATTTAAAGTGCGTAATATAAATACAGAAATTAAATGACAATAAATAAAATGTGTAAAGTAAATAACAGAAATTAAATGACGATAAATAAAATTGCGATAAATAAACTGCGATAAATAAATTGCAATAATAAAATGTAATAAGGAAATAACAGTTAGCTAGGAACAGTTAGCTAGGATTTTGTTAGCGTGGATTCTTAATAAAATTTTCTCACAGTTTAATTTGTTTGTTTCTATTAAATTTTATTTTGTCCAATATTTTCTTCATTATGCCACTTGTTGGATTCTGATAGGTCAAAATCCAAATATGAAATTGAATGAAAATAGTTATTCTTTGGTGAACGGATATGTATATCGGTGGTTGTAAATAGGATAGTAAATGATCGTTGAATCAAATTCGAAGAATGTACATTGTAACTTATTAATGCAAAATTTAAATATTCATCGGGTATTACCTACCCGTTAAAATATTTTTTACCATTAACAGTTTGTACAAAAGAATTTTTAATTACAATCCTTATGAAAATATATATACATATATATTTTCTTCAGATGTAATCTTAGATTTGATGAATTTATATGATATTAATATCATCTAATTTATCGTTAGGACTAGAATACATAATCTCTAAAACATTAGAGATTACATAATCGTCAGGTAGAATGAAGATAAATGATGTAGAACGATATGTAGAACGTTGATTATACTCGAGGTACATAATGAGATGTTGAGGCGTGTGATGTTGAAACTTGGGTTGTTGGTGATACTGGTATTGATGTTGGTGGTACTGTTGGTGCCGGTGATGTTGCTGAAGCTGGTATGTTTTGCACCATATTTTCTAGATTGATTACTCAAGCGCGAAGCTCGTTGACTTCTTCTATTACACCGGGATGATTGTAGGTTGGAACAAGCGGATGAATAAGGTTGGGGATTTTGGGATATCATATAATCATTACGAGATATCCTGTAAATGAGGGTAAATATGGTGTTTTGGACTGGTTCGCTGATAAGTGCTTCATGTTCATCACCAAGAGATAAATTTGGTTAGTGAAAAGGATCGCCTTCTTCGCGTCTCCATTGATTAAGTCGACTACAAACTCATCAGATGAATTGGGGATGGATGATTGGTTGATTCATTCTGATGACACTGCTTTCGGAGCTTAGGTGAATATCCATGTCAGAATAGTTGTCGAAATAACTATCAGAATAGCTATCGAAATCTA
Source organism: Rutidosis leptorrhynchoides (assembly GCF_046630445.1). Taxonomy (NCBI): domain Eukaryota; kingdom Viridiplantae; phylum Streptophyta; class Magnoliopsida; order Asterales; family Asteraceae; genus Rutidosis; species Rutidosis leptorrhynchoides. The sequence continues at coordinate 348,067,956 of NC_092339.1, read as the reverse complement.
AGGGACTCGAACTGGTTAAGGGATTCATCTTGTACGATCAGATGAAGGATTTTCGATAACAAATAGATTATAGAATGTAGATTAGTACCCTGCAATACATAATTTACATATGCATATATAATACTAAAATCCCATAAGTTACGGAGGAATCTACGGAAGCAGTCAGGCAAAGTTTATAGTAACATACGCTAAGATATGAATTAACAGATACGCTAAGATATGAATTTTGTCTATACACTATTCATGCAGTCAATGCAGTAAAACGTGTCTAGACTAAGAATGATAAGCAGATAATTTTCTAAGGATGATAAGCAGATAATTTTTGACACGAAATGATAAGCAAAACTTTTGACATGCATACACGGTCGAAGTCCAGACCCACTAATGTATCTAAACAACTATCAGTTAGACACGCTAATGCAAGACCTGGTTAGCTAAGACCACCGCTCTGATACCAACTGTAGATACCCATCCTAATCCATCCGGACGAAGTCCATATCGATTATAAATGATTCACAACAGTTGATTACATCGCGAGGTACTTGACCTCTATATGATACATTTTACAAACATTGCATTCGTTTTTGAAAAGACAATCTTTCATGACATCGAAAGTTGACGGCATGCATACCATTTTATAATATATCTAACTATAATTGACTTAATAATAATCTTGATGAACTCAACGACTCGAATGCAACGTCTTTTGAAATATGTCATGAATGACTCCAAGTAATATCTTTAAAATGAGCAATTGCACAGCGGAAGACTTCTTTAATACCTGAGAATAAACATGCTTTAAAGTGTCAACCAAAAGGTTGGTGAGCTCATTAGTTTAACATAAATAATCATTTCCATAATTTTAATAGACCACAAGAATTTCATTTCCAGTTCTCATAAATATACGTCCCATGCATAGAGACAAAAATATCATTCATATGGATTGAACACCTGGTAACCGACGTTAACAAGATGCATATAAGAATATCCCCTATCATTTCGGGAAATCCTTCGGACATGATAAAAATGAATTCGAAGTACTAAAGCATCCGGTACTTTGGATGGGGTTCGTTAGGCCCAATAGATTTATCTTTAGGATTCGCGTCAATTAGGCGTGCACTAATTCTCAAAATTAGTGATGTTCCCTAATTCTTAGGCTACCAAGCAAAAGGGGCATATTCGGCTTCGATCATTCACCCATATAATGTAGTTTCAATTACTTGTGTCTATTTCGTAAAACATTTATAAAAATTGCGCATGTATTCTCAGCCCAAAAATATAAAGGGTAAAAAGGCAAATGAAACTCACCATAATGTATTTTGTAGTAAAAATACATATAACGATATTTAACAACTGAACAATGTAGGGTTGGTCTCGGATTCACGAACCTATATCATTTGTATATATATTAAAACATATACTTGTAATCAGACAAATATATACATTATTATTAGTGATATAATTTTTATATTAATAAACTATATATCTTATTAAGTATATTTGTTTTATATATTTTAATAAATAAGATATTAATATAGTTTTATGATGTGTACTAAGTATATTGTTATCTGGATATCATTTGTTAGTTAACTCTATGAAAATATTAAAATAAGGGTAATAATACTATTAGATTTGATAATAATAATAATAATTATGAAAACTTTATATAAATTGATAATTTTAATGATACTTATAATGTTAATATTAATGATACTTCTAGTATTAATGGTAAGGTAATAATATTGTTATTAATAATAACTAAAAAAATAACCATTTTAATTACTAAAGATAATAATTTTAGTAGTAGTTCATTGATGATACTTATGATATTAATAATAGTAATTGTAACATCCCGCATTTTTCCGTTAAATTATTTTTAACGCCGTCTTTTTTTTTTTTAATAATATTCTTCGTATCTAGATTCGTAACCTCCGTTAGCAAACATTCATAATATTTTCCTTATTGGATTATAACGTCTCCCGTACTCTCGTGTAATTCAAAATAATTCGTTTGGTTAATTCCCGCACCCGCTTTGAAACTTGAGGGACCGAGGTTGCCAAGTAGGCAAACTAGTTGACTTGGTCAACTAGTCAACCCACCTTATCCACCACTCATTTCCACCTCCACCTCCTCTTTCTCTCTTTCTCTCTTCTTACTTCCATTTTTGAACCATAACACCCAAACACACAAATTCATCATCTAATTTCGGATTTGGAGGCTAACATCAAAACAAATTACATATTTGGAATCCTCTCTTCATCCTCTACAATTTGATACCAATTTCATCTCATTTGGGTAACTTTCTAAAATCGCTAGATTTTGTTTTCTTGATGTTTTTGAATTATAAAGTTGTTAATTAGTGTCTATGGCTCAAGTCTAACATGAATATATGACTTGTATGCTCGATTTGTTATTTTGGAGTAACTAGCATGAACTTGAAAATGGGTTTGCTTAATCTTTGATTTTGAAAGATTAAATGTTGTTAAATTGTTAAAATTCATGTTTTAATTGTGTTACTAGTATCACTAGCTTCATTTTGATGTGTTGGTTGATTTGTAAAACTTTAAATACATGATTAGTGATTTTGTGAATTTTGATTAGGGTCTGATGAACTTGAAATGAACTTTTGATACTTTGAATGCCATGAAATGTTGTTAGTAAGTGTTTAGTTGTATTGCATGAGTAATTACCTTCGAAACGGCATATCACATGTGTGGATTTCCCGAATCATGTAATGCATTTCAAGAACTTGAAACTTTGAAAATGGACTTTAAATGATCACTTGACGAGAAATCGGTTATTGGAAATGATGTTTTTTGTTTGATGAAACATAGTTAGTTGTGTTCCTTGTCAAAAGATCTTTCCAACGATATAAGGTGCGAGTTCTAAGTGTTTGCGGTTTCTGTTTTGTGCATGAAAAGATTTTGGTTTGGACTTAGAAAAACTGAAACTGGCCAGGTACCAGCTCCCGTGTATTGTCGCGGCGCGACAATTGTGGGCCGCGGCGCTGCATAAGCCGTGTCCAGGTTCTGACCTCCTTGGTCAAAATAAGAAAAATGTTTGGCACGCTATGGACCTCCGATTCACATGAGACTTGTTCTAACATGCTTATATATGAATAAAAACCTCAGAAAAATAGTTCGGGACCCTACCCGAACGTGTTGACTTTTTCGTTGACTTTGACCGACCAAAGTTTGACTTTTTGTCAAACTTGACCAAATGATTATGCAATCTTTCTAACATGATTCTTTACTTGTATCTTGCATGAAACTTGACAATTTGATTCACATGCTTCATAATCGAGTCGTAACGAGCCATAGGACTAATTGAACATCTTTGACCTATCGTGTTTACCGTTATTGATACAACCTATATGTTTAGGTCAAGACTAGCTTTGTCTTTGCACGCGTTTACTTGTTGAAGTACTTTATTACTCTTGCACTCAAGGTGAGATCATAGTCCCACTTTTACTCTTTTGAACTTACATTTGGGATGAGAAAACATAAACATTTCTTTTTAACTAAGTGAACACAAGTAGAGGAAAACAAACATTCTACATACGAGTTTAGAACAAAATCCTCAATTCGATTATCATTAGTTACTCTTTCAGTGTGTAAGTGTAGGCGTGAACTTATGTTGTATGGCCATATGGGTTTGACAAACCCTCATCTTGGACGGTTCGCTACCGTCTACGGATGAAATATATTTTCGAGAAACAGTGTTGTTCTAGCACTATTAATGGGGTTCAACGGACGGAATGTTAAGCCTTGATAATTGGGTGCTCGTGAATATTAACTTTTAGAATGTATTACTATTTTATCAATGTTGCAAATCTTGTGGTTCGACTTACTTTTACTCACTTACTTACTTAAACCTATGATTTCACCAACGTTTTCGTTGACAGATTTCTATGTTTTTCTCAGGTCTTTGAATGCTATGTGAAACATGCTTCCGCTCATTATTTGATACTTGCTTTGGATGTCGAGTATACATGCATTTCATGGAGCATCTTTTGACTTTCTTTAAAACTGTGTCGCATAGGTTTCACATGTAACTATAACCTTGTAACGTAACTTTTGGATGAACAATTCTTGTAAACTTTGAAACAATCTTTATTTTTGAAAGGAATGCGACATATCTTTGGTCAAACGTCACGTTAAAGACCTATGACCACGCAACGGGACCTAAGTAGTCGACGCCGTCAATTGACGATTTGTCGGGGTCGCTACAAGTGGTATCAGAGCCTTGATTGTAGGGATTTAGAGTTCATTGGTGTCAACCCCGAGTCATAGGGTACATTAGTGAATCTAGACTACAACCGGCATATAGACTTGAAGTAGGAATTACTTGACTATTTGTGCATTTATACTCGAACGTTTCTACTCATAACTAACTCTCGCTTCATCTAAATCTTTCGTTGTTTAATTTCATTGACGCGCCACCTTGACTTTATAGAATAATGTCGAATGCACATATGAATCAGGGTAATATAATTGCCGGGATTATATTACGGTGACTCATATGAACGTTCCGACATTACGACACAAAGAATTTAAGGCGAGTCAAGGAAAATTTTCTCTTCATCATTTTTCCATATCACGATTAGTATTGTTAAGAATACTAATCAACGATATTCTTGTGTCATGAAGGAACAATGGCTCACCAAGGTCAACACAATACTCCTCTCAAAACTCTAGAACAAGCTCTTCAACAAATGATAACCACCTTCGTGGGTGCGGCCGTGGCCGATCACTTTTCCAACAACAACAATCGTGGGGCCGGTAATTCAAACGAAGGTTGCTCCTACAAAAACCTCATGAAGTACAATCCTCCCACTTTTGATGGAACCGGGGGACCGGTTGCTCTCACCCGATGGTTTGATCAAACGGAATCCATTTTTAGCATAAGCGGTTGTCGAGACCGAGATAAGGTCAAATTCTCCACCCTCACTTTCACCGGTGTTGCTCTCTCATGGTGGAACACGCATGTACAATCGGTGGGTATCGATGAAGCCCACACACTCTCTTGGACCGAATTAAGAGAAAGAATGATCACCGAATACTTCCCGCGCGACGAAACTCAAAGGCTCGAACAGGGGCTAAGGAATTTAAAAACGGTCGGGAATGACCTCGAAGCTTATAATCAACGGTTTGTCGAACTAGCCTTAAGTTGCTCGAACCTCATGACTCCTGAATCCCTAAGAGTTGAACTTTACATGGAAGGCCTCCCAAAGAGCATTCACCACGAGGTAATATCATCCAAACCCGCCAACCTATAAGAGGCTTTAATGATGGCCCGCCAATCTATAAAAACAGTGAATGAAATTGAAGCGCCGACACCAACGGTCGAGGACCAACCGGGTAACAATAAAGGAAAATGGGAAGCCTCTCCATCGAGCAACTACAACAACAACTTCACCAAGAAGTCCTTCACCTCCGACGGCAAGAAAGGGTATGCCGGAAACCTGCCCTATTGTAACGAATGTTGCAAACATCATTTGGGTGAATGTGGCAAACCATTTTGCATCAGGTGTCAAAGAAGTGGCCATGTGGCCCATATTTGTAAAAGTACCGTTACCGTCGCTCAAAAGACTCCCAATGCGCCAAGGGCGGTTGTTTGTTTCGAATGTGTCCAACCGGGTCATTATAGGAATGCGTGCCCAAAGAAGAAAGCCAACCCTAACGCACGTCGTTGAACTTTCAACATCGACACCTAGGATGCCCGAGACGACGATGGACTAGTCACGGGTATGTTTCTTCACAACAACCCGCATATTTCATACTTATTCGATTCGGTTACCGTTAGATGTTTTATAACCAAGGCTTTGACTCGTACTCTTTGCACTCCACCTTTTTTCCTTTAAATACTACTTAGGCAATTTAAGTGACCAACGGAAAAATATTGTATACCTATAAATTTTATCGGAGGATATATGTTAAACTTATTGGGTGGATAATTTGAATTGTGACTTGACACCTATAGAACTAAGGAGCTCAAAACCTATTCGTTAAGGAGAAATGTTTTCCCTACAATTATGTATAGATCATTGGAACTAAGTAACTTTCGGTTGAAAACCGATACCCTTTTCCTCGTATCTATGACCTCATGATTATTTACATGAATCTCGCGTATATTCCAAACCAACCTCTGTTCTGATTATCATCAATTGAGAGATCAGGGAGAAGATGTCTCCTAACCCGCTTTTAGAACTTGCTACGATAGTTGTAAATTTCTTTTAGTACCGTTCGATTATCTAGGCCTCCGCCCGTATTCATAGGCCTCCTGAACCGCGTTTGTAAACTTATCTAGATGAATCCGTTATCGTATTTATAGATGATGTCTAAACCTATTTAAGTAAAGAAGAAAACGAACGACATCTCCGTCTTACTCTTGAACTCTTGAGAAAAGAGAAACTCTATGCCGAATTCTCCAAGTGAGAATTTTGGTTAAACGAAGTCCAATTTTTAGACCATGTTGTTAGTGGTCAAAGTATTTCAATACATCTCGCAATCAAAACCACACGTAATCGGGAAACCCTCACGACTCAGACTTGTATTCGTAAAATCTTAGATCTCGCCGGTTATTATTGAAGATTCATTTCCGACTTTTCTCGTGTTGCACGACCTTTAAACTCGTTAACTCACTGAGGGAAAAATTTAAACCTCTCCGTGTCCGAACTTTGAACATGATCTTTCACACAAACCTTACTAGCTAAATTCGTTTAGCACACTGGAACTCAAATATGGAAATATTTTTACTTGAACGCCAGAAAGGCATACTCTCTCAACTCGAAATCAACAAAACGGAATTTCGTTATTTTGGCACGAAAATTTTGAATACTTAATCATGGACCCAATCAACCTTCTCATCAACACGTGCCACGTTACATAGCTCTGTTATTTCACCATTTTTTTGCCTGATATTACTGGAACTTAAGATAACACCCAATCCAAGGATACTTCACTCTTCTTTGACTTATCATACAACTACGTGTACTATCTCGTTATCCCACCAAGCCTCAACATTCGACCACTAAGTGCGCGACATGGTTACCTCAAGGTGTGAACTCATCCTATTCTAAGTTCTCATTTCACTCCTGTCTTATCGCTCGCACTTTCGTGTAAGGAAACTTTTTATAAAACTTCTCAATGGAGAGAGAAACTCTTCACATTATATTAGTATTCGCCACGATGGTGAATAGTCCTAACAACCATTTTCGGGAACCGATGGATCCTCCGCGGTGCGGACCTCTTGAGAAACGAAACCTGTCAAATGTGTTTTAAAGAAAATTCTAGCTCAGCACGGCGTACCATCTCCATTAAAATTTCAGATCGGGATACTCGTCTCACTTCTAAATTCGGGATGCCTTACAAGGAACCTCGGGGACCCGTCCAAACATGAGTGCCGTGTATCATCCACAACTAACGGACCAAACAAACTTACGTTTCACATCTTGGAAAGACATGTTACAAGCTGGTATTGTTACCTTTAGTAGTTCCTCTTACAACGACAGTTACCATTCGTGTATTAACGCCGCACTTCCGAAACCCTATATGCCGCAAATGTCATACCCCTATTCGTTGGACCAAAGCATGTGGCAAGCAAATCACCGAATCCAAACTCATTCAAGAAATAACAGTTGGGATCGTTCAAGTCCGAGAAGGACTCAAGACGACCCGTAGTCGCCAAAAGGGCTATACCGATATTCGACGTAAACCTCTCGAATCCCAAGTCAGTAACCGTGTAATATTGAGAACCCGTACCTTGGGAAGCTGTAATCCGTTTTGGGAATCAGGGAAAGTTAAAACCGCGATATATTAATCCTTTTGGAATCTTGGGGCGTATTGGAACCGCCTCCTACCGTTTAGATCTCCTGGCTCAATTAAAGTTTCCGTTTACCTTGCATTTCGTGTAACAAACTTAGAGACGTGTCCTGCGGAACAGGAACGTGCTATCCTTCTAGATAAGCCTACTATTGATAACAAACTCCCCTCCATGGGAAAAACCGGTTGAAATGGTGGATCGTAAACCAAGCCTTAATACAACGTGAAACCCCGACTATCCAAATTCGTGGAAATGCCCAAGGACATATCTTCACTTATCCATAGCATTGACAACGTAAGGTCTCGAGTAAGAAACAACGACTATTGCTTCCAACTAAATTTCGGGACGAAATTTCTTTTAAGGCGTGGGTAATGTAACATCCCGCATTTTTCCGTTAAATTATTTTTAACGCCGTCTTTTTTTTTATTTTTTTATTTTAATAATATTCTTCGTATCTAGATTCGTAACCTCCGTTAGCAAACATTCATAATATTTTCGTTATTGGATTATAACGTCTCCCATACTCTCGTGTAATTCAAAATAATTCGTTTGGTTAATTCCCGCACCCGCTTTGAAACTTGAGGGACCGAGGTTGCCAAGTGGGCAAACTAGTTGACTTGGTCAACTAGTCAACCCACCTTATCCACCACTCATTTCCACCTCCACATCCTCTTTCTCTCTTTCTCTCTTCTTACTTCCATTTTTGAACCATAACACCCAAACACACAAATTCATCATCTAATTTCGGATTTGGAGGCTAACATCAAAACAAATTACATATTTGGAATCCTCTCTTCATCCTCTACAATTTGATACCAATTTCATCTCATTTTGGTAACTTTCTAAAATCACTAGATTTTGTGTTCTTGATGTTTTTGAATTATAAAGTTGTTAATTAGTGTCTATGGCTCAAGTCTAACATGAATATATGACTTGTATGCTCGATTTGTTGTTTTAGAGTAACTAGCATGAACTTGAAAATGGGTTTGCTTAATCTTTGATTTTGGAAGATTAAATGTTGTTAAATTGTTAAAGTTCATGTTTTAATTGTGTTACTAGTATCACTAGCTTCATTTTGATGTATAGGTTGATTTGTAAAACTTTAAATACATGATTAGTGATTTTGTGAATTTTGATTAGGGTTTGATGAACTTGAAATGAAATTTTGATACTTTGAATGCCATGAAATGTTGTTAGTAAGTGTTTAGTTGTATTGCATGAGTAATTACCTTCGAAACGGTATATCACATGTGTGGATTGGATTCCCGAATCATGTAATGCATTTCAAGAACTTGAAACTTTGAAAATGGACTTTAAATGATCACTTGACGAGAAATCGGTTATTGGAAATGATGTTTTTTGTTTGATGAAACGTGGTTAGTTGTGTTCCTTGTCAAAAGAGCTTTCCAACGCTATAAGGTGCGAGTTCTAAGTATTTTCGGTTTGTGTTTTGTGTATGAAAAGATTTTGGTTTGGACTTAGAAAAACTGAAACTGGCCAGGTACTAGCTCCCGTGTATTGTCGCGGCGCGACAATTGTGGGCCGCGGCGCGGCATAAGCCGTGTCCAGGTTCTAACCTCCTTGGTCAAAATAAGAAAAATGTTTGGCACGCTATGGACCTCCGATTCACATGAGACTTTTTTTAACATGCTTATATATGAATAAAAACCTCAGAAAAATAGTTCGGGACCCGACCCGAACGTGTTGACTTTGACCGACCAAAGTTTGACTTTTTGTCAAACTTGACCAAATGATTATGCAATCTTTCTAACATGATTCTTTACTTATATCTTGCATGAAACTTGACAATTTGATTCACATGCTTCATAATCGAGTCGTAACGAGCCATAGGACTAATTGAACATCTTTGACCTATCGTGTTTACCGTTATTGATACACCCTATATGTTTAGGTCAAGACTAGCTTTGTCTTTGCACGCGTTCACTTGTTGAAGTACTTTATTACTCTTGCACTCAAGGTGAGATCATAGTCCACTTTTACTCTTTTGAACTTACATTTGGGATGAGAAAACATAAACATTTCTTTTTAACTAAGTGAACACAAGTAGAGGAAAACAAACATTCTACATACGAGTTTAGAACAAAATCCTCAAATCGATTATCATTAGTTACTCTTGTAGTGTGTAAGTGTAGGCGTGAACTTATGTTGTATGGCCATATGGGTTTGACAAACCCTCATCTCGGACGGTTCGCTACCGTCTACGGATGAAATATATTTTCGAGAAACAGTGTTGTTCTAGCACTATTAATGAGGTTCAACGGACGGAATGTTAAGCCTTGATAATTGGGTGCTCGTGAATATTAACTTTTAGAATGTATTACCATTTTATTAATGTTGCAAATCTTGTGGTTCGACTTACTTTTACTCACTTACTTACTTAAACCTATGATTTCACCAACATTTTCGTTGACAGATTTCTATGTTTTTCTCAGGTCTTTGAACGCTATGTGAAACATGCTTCCGCTCATTATTTGATACTTGCTTTAAATGTCGAGTATACATGCATTTCATGGAGCGTCTTTTGACTTTCTTTAAAACTGTGTCGCATAGGTTTCACATGTAACTATAACCTTGTAACGTAACTTTTGGATGAACAATTCTTGTAAACTTTGAAACAATCTTTATTTTTGAAAGGAATGCGACATATCTTTGGTCAAACGTCACGTTAAAGACCTATGACCACGCAACGGAACCTAAGTAGTCGAAGCCGTCAATTGACGATTTGTCAGGGTCGCTACAGTAATAAAATTAATAATAATAATAATAATAATAATAATAATAATAATAATAATAATAATAATAATAATAATAATAATAATAATAATAACTATAACTATAATAATAATAATAAAACTTATATTAATAATAGAAATCTTATTGATAATGATATTATTAATAATCATACTACTTAATAATATTACTTATAATGATATTAATATTAGTAATAACAATACTCATAATAATAATCATAATTGTAACTAGAGTTATGATAATAATAATTATAATAAAGGGTAACTAATACTTTTTATTAGTAACAATAATAATAATAACTAATGTTCGTAATATTTAATAATAATAATAATACTAATAACAATTATAACTCTAATACTTAATGATAATAATAATAATCATCATCATCGTCATATTATTCATAACAATTTATAATAATCATAATAACAATAATAATAATAATTTTAATAATAATTTGATACGGAAAACTACCTTTGGAAAGCCCTTTTAAAAAAAAAATGTCGCGAGCAGGGCTCGAACCCATGACCTCTCGTTCCCCAACCCAACGCCTAACCACTCCTCTGATCTTGTCTTTCTGAATAAATCCCTTAACTCTTTATATTTAACCGTATCTAATCGTCCCCCTTTTTCTTCTTTGTATCAGTCGACAGACCGAAAACCAAAAACTTAACAATTCAAATTTTAAACTTGAAATTAATTTATACATAACCTAAGTTGAATACTTCTGTTAAATCAAACAATCAAATAATAAAAAAAAAAATTAAACTAAATGGCCTGCTGTATTCACGAACACAACAAGAACCCAAAACATACTTCGTGATTTACAGTTTCACTTTAGGACTTGATATACAACATGTAACCATTTATTTATGATGAATTGAATAAGAAAGAAAAAAAATAAAATAAAATAAATAAAATAAAAAAAAATAAAGAGCTGCTCGTCGCTTGCATATATATAAAAAAAATTGATTTTGATATTTAGATTGTTATAGACAAAAGTTATAACACGAAATGTGTTTCAAATCATCCTTAGAAACTTTATCAATCGCCAATTTAACTGAAATCATCGAAACGACTATAAATTTTGCGATGAACACAAAGTTGACTTTTTAGTTTTTAAACTTTGACTTTGAAATTTGAATTCGTTATCAAAATTGGAAACTTGAAACTTTGCAGATAGATTAGACACAAGATTTCTAACCAAACTGCAATTTTAGATTTTTGAAAATGATTCGTTTTCAAATTAAGAGCAAAAAGATTTATACGAGCAGAAATATGAAAAAAAAAATAAACGCTTCATCGCCTGAATCATATCAAAGTAGCTGTATGTAAATGATTATGATGATGAATGATTGATGTCGAAGAAAAAAAAATATATAATCGAGACTAGGATGGACAAGAGAAGGTCACGAGTAAAATAGAAGAAGAAGAAAAAAGAGAATGAAGATAAAAAAAAAAAGACATGACCTGCGTTTATATCTGTCTCCTTTTTTTTTAATAAATATTTATTAAATATTAAATATCTTAATATCTTAATAATAATTATACTTGTTAACATTACTAATAATAATTATCATAATAATACTAGTGATTAATAATACAAATGATAATATTGTTAATAATAATAATATTATTGATAAAGATAATAATATGATAGTATTAACAATAATGATAAATTAATTTGATCATGATAATCTTATTAATGATACTAAAGTAATATTAGTTATAATGATATTAATGATAACATAATAACTTATACTTTTCTATAATAATATTAATAATAAGATTATTAATATTAACATTTATAATGAAGGTAAGGTTATTAGTATAACTTTTATATTTTAACTTGTAATTAGATTTAATATGTAAAATTTATATCTTATTAACTATCTAATAATTAATAAGCAAGTTATATATCCTATGACAACATTTAGATATTGAATATTTATATAATTTATAAAATATAATACCAATTATTAATAGAAATCATATACATATACATATAGCTTCATAATAATATCATATACATGTTTATATATATTCATTTTAATTGTACTCAATTATTCTATTTTTATTTTTTTTACATTTTTAATTCTAATTAAATTAAAGTGTATTTTTATTTATGCAAAATATTATATATAATACTTTTATTTATATAAATATATATACATTTTTATTTACAGACAATAGTTCGTGAATCGTCGAAAATAGTCAAAGGTCAAATGAATACATAAACACAGTTCACAGTTTTTGAGACTTCAACTTTACAAACTTTGCTTATCATGTCAGAAACATATAAAGATCAAGTTTAAATTTGGTCGGAAATTCCCGGGTTGTCACAATTCAACGGTCATTTACTATTCTACTTACATCCACAGATCACAGAATAACCATTTTCTATCAATTTCATATTTGAATTTTGATCTATCAGAATCCAACAAGTGGCATAATGAAGAAAACATTGGACAAAATAAAATTTGTTAGAAACAAACAAATTAACTATGAGAAATTTTGTTAAGAATCCACGCTAACAAAATCCTAGCTAACTGTTCCTAGCTAACTGTTAATTCCGTATTATATTTTATTTATCGCAATTTTAATTCTCGCAATTTCATTTATCGTCATTTAATTTCTGTTATTTATTTTACGCACTTTAAATATCGTCGTATAAATCAGGACACATATACAATGTTTTGACATATCATATCAACGCATCTATATATATTATTTGGAATAATCATAGATTATATATATATATATATATATATATATATATATATATATATATATATATATATTCGAGTTCGCTATACAGGGTTAAGGTTGATTCTCAAATAATATATATACTTTGAGTTGTGATCGAGTCTGAGACATGTATATAATGGGTCACGACAGGTATTAATTAATTCAAATATTATATATTAAACTATATATGAATTGTTGAACTCCTAATTGTGGACTGCTAACTGTGGACTAATAACATTGAACAATTAAAATGAATTAAAATATTGATTATAACATATGAAACTAAACATTTCTTCAAGTTACCACTTGATTTCATCTTAAACCTCATTTGTATCTTGACGATTACAATCTATGTTTAAACCTTTCATAATTCTTGAAAAACACCTCAATCGAGAGGATGAACCAACCGCATTTTATCTACGGAAGGAAAGATTTATGCATATAGTTATGCACCTGAAAAACTCTCGGAGACTGAGTAAACGTTAACAAGTATCTGTGATAGCTCCTTTAGCGTTGTTATTACCGAAAATAATTTTACAATCCCTTTCCACATTAGTCAAATTTGTCATAGCTCCAACAAATCAACTTCGGCTTTTTGTTCGAAACAACCTTACTATAACTTTGATACATATGCGTACTCTTTTATTGTTACCAGGGAACCTTTTATATTCCACCATATTACCATCAGCGTTTAATCATCTAAAAACACAATTCTCTTGAAACCACCTCGGATTGATAACCGATGATTCAGATATGGTGGCATTAAATACTGAGGAAACAGCAAAATTGTAGATGGTCTAAACGGACAAAAGTTTGATAATAAAGAATGGAATATTGGGAACGCTCGATAGAAAATTTGGTACTGAAAAACAGATTGAGCTAACCATGAAGGATATCAAGGAAAAATACAAGGACCAAACCCTATATTCAAAGAATCCAGGTAATTCTGGACCCGATGAAATCTTTTTGAGAATATCCTGCTCCGAAGTCATGTTAAAATCCTGCGGACAAATTTTTCCTTATCAACTTTCGAACTTAGAAATTCCAAAATATCATCATAAATATCTTCGATACTTCTGAAGATATTTTCATAAATATTCTCGTCCGAAATTATATACCTCTTCGTGCTATCTGTAATACATTATATTGGAAATTTCTGTAAAATCCAAGTATAAACTATGAATGAATTCTGAAGTAGTGTTGGGAACTGAAGTATGAGTTAGTATAATATAATGACACTTGATCAATGTGATTATATTACAGTAAGTCATGCTGAGTTTCTGATGGAACGTGATGATTCACAGATCATAACGTCATCATGTGCCATGTTACACGACTCTTACATTCTATCTAATATATAAACATATCAAGAACATAATTTCTTGATAGTCCTATCGTTTCTCTTGAATTCTGGTAATTTAACCAATCAAGATCGTGCTATTACAATTTCTCTCTTAGAACGTTAGTCATGTTCATTCGAAACTTCATACTTACAAATTCTTGACCATTTTTCGCTTGACTTAAAGTCGGGAAGAGAAAACAAGAGGATTGAACTTCAAAATATAAAGGAAACAAAGAGGGTGAATTTATAGGAAATATCAGACAGAGTAATCAAGGCAGATCATCGTATTTAATTATAGAGATCTTAATTTCCTTATTCGTCGAAGAATCAAATCTCTTAGATTTCGGAGATTTTCTTTAAATCCCTGAATTCCGGAATTGAAATGTGACTCCATCAAAAGTTAAGACGAATCTCTATTTCGTAAATTCACCCTTTTGTGATAGCTTCATTCGTACTCTTCGAATAGTCGAATTGTTTTATCCATATTACTCAATGATGATAAAACTCTATTTATCAACTCATATTCGTCATGAAAACATTTTTATTGTTAGTCATGACCACCTCACTCAAATTGCAGGACGAAATTTCTTTAACGGGTAGGTACTGTGACGCCCCGAGAATTTCTGACCCAATTTAAACTTTAACTTTATATGATTTAATGTTTTCGACACGATAAACAAAGTCTGTAATGTTGAAACCTCAAAAACTTTGAACTGTGTTCATGTATTCATTTACCCTTCGACTACTCTCGACGATTCACGAACAATTAATTGTAAATAGATATGTGTGTATGTATATATAAATAATAGTTCAAAATATAATTTGAAGTATTATATGTTGTTGTTATTAAAAATTAATAAATTAAAAATAGGATATTATAATTATTATTTAAAATATATCTATATATATATAAATAAAGTATATTAAAAATAAATATTAAATGATTGTAATACTCGTTTGATGTTTCGATTGATATTAACCAAGTTAAATTCAAACATATATAATTTTAAAATAAACGGTGATCCGAAAATGAGTTCTATAAATTTTTGACTCAATAAAAAATGTATTTAGGAGCTATTTGTTTAATTTTAAAACTTTTTATATTTTACTTGAGGTTGGAAGTGAATAATTAATGTAATTTTTATTTCATAATTAATGAGAAAATTTTATACCATAATGACCAAAATAAATAGAAATAATTACTGTGAAAATTTGGGATTTTTCTGAAAGACTTTTATCTGCTACTAATTATCAACAGGATACGAAATAGTAGTCCGTGAAAACTGTGGGCAAAATACATTCACTTATATGTCACGAGAATTGAAGTATTATGTGATTACTGTGCCTAATTGATTAATTCGTTGGAATTCATTGTGCTTGATTTGTGATTATTCTTCACTGATATATATATATATATATATATATATATATATATATATATATATATATATATATATATATATATATATATATAATATACATATAATCGTAAATTGAGTTAAGAATCAAAATTTGTGATTGAACATCACTGTTGTTGATTGATCACTTTTACATTTAGAAAAATATATACATATGTGCATAATAGGCATAGACTTCACCACTTCTATTTAATCCACTATAATTCTGTTTCCCATTACAACTTGTAACCTGAATACCAAACTAAACCATTTTAGTTGCTGTCTTCTTAAGTACAAGTCTCCACCACCCATCGTTAAACGCCACCACAACTCACTCCATCAACACCAACGAACTCCCTTCCATCACCTCCGATGAACTACAACCACCACTCAACCATCAAGAAACACCTCAAACCCTCACCGCCATGAAAACTATCTTCATCGGTTGTCATCTCAAAACCAAACCCCATGTGACCAACTCTATAGCCATTATCATCGATTATACCCAAACCCGAACACCAAGATGTTGCTATTACTATTATGTTCGACTATCAACCACCATTTCCACCATTTGAACCACCCTACAATCATGTTACCCTACCACCTGGAAAACAGCCAAACACCGCCCACTATCATTACCATGAAACGCCACCCTTCACTATTAACCTTCAACCCAATTACACCGTAAACCACCACCAACTATCTATCTCTTTTCTCTCTATTATATTTCGTGAATCCACTAAACCCTCACCACCGTGATTGAGGGAACCACTACCGCTGTTTCAATTCTATTGAGTTCAACCATCAGCAACTAGGCTGCTGTTGTTGCAAACTGCAAACCACCATTTAAAATATTTCAAGACGTTTAAGGCCCATGCTAATGTGTTATGATGATGTAAGATGATGAGTGCAACAATGATGATAAGGTTACTACTGCTGTGTTTTACTTCTTTTTCTTTCCGTTTCTATACCGCTGTTACAACCATAACACCCATCATTAAACCCATATGAACTAAACCATCGCCACTTTCTTCTGAAAATTGTTGGCTTTTGTTTTTGCGTTTGAACGAGACCAGAACACCATGGGAAATCATTTCATTTACCATGATGGACCGATAAATTAATCTTGCAAATTTATAAATTATTGTCACTTTTTCTTTTCCTTAATTGGCCGACAAACATTGTCAAGTTAACCCCACTTGTGTTATCAATAAATATAGAAATTGAAATGCAGTAGGACCGGAACTTTGGGTTGATGATATGGATTGTGAATTTGTTTTTGCAAGTTGGATTTATATTAAATGTTGGACCTTGACATGGTAAATAATATTATTGGACCATGATTCTTATTGGACTTATATGTTGGGTCGTATATATATACATGAAATTGATGATCATGATTTCGATTATGATAAAGATTAGGATAGATGATAATATGGTTTAATGATAATAAAGGTGATGAGTTTAGAATGAGAATAATTAGGTATATTGATGATTCGATGAGATTGATAATGAAATGATGAGATTATTATGTGATGAAAAAGATGATGATACGGGTTAAGAATGACAGTGATGATGACTAAATGATGATGATAATGTAAGATGTACATATGATTATGATAATAATGGTGAAGAATGAAGATGATGTCATGATGGGTTGACGATGATTAGAAAACAGCATCGTTATACGAGAGGTCTCGGGTTCGAGTCCGGGCTATGGCACTTAAACGAGAGGTCTCGGGAAGAATGTACAGCATCGTTTAATGGGAAGAATGTACAGAAAGAAGTAGATAGAACGATGGTTAAGGGAGTTTGTGGTTAAACAAGAGGTCTCGGGTTCGAGTCCGGGTTATGGCACTTATTTTTTAGGATTGCTTGAAGGTAGTCTCCTTTTATATTATTATTATTATTATTATTATTATTATTATTATTATTATTATTATTATTATTATTATTATTATTATTATTATTATTATTATTATTATTATTATTATTATTATTATTATTTCTATAACTATTATTAATATTATTATTAGCATTATCATTAATAACATAAGTATTAGTATTATTATTATTATTATCATTATAGTTATTAATATAAATATTAAAATCATTATTATTATTATTATTATTATCAATATTAGTAAAAACATTATTATTATAGATATTATAGATATTATTATTATTATTATTATTATTATTACTACTATTATTATTATTATTATTATTATTATTAAAAATATTAAAATTTTCATTTTTATTATTGTTATCATTTTTATTATTATTATCCGTAGTAGAAAAATTATCATTTTTATCAAAATTATTATTATTATTTTGACATTAATATTATTATTTTAATATTATTATTATTATCATTTTAATTAATACTAGTATCATTATTATTATTATTATTATTATCATAATAACTATTATTATTATCATTATTATAAAATGAAACAACTTTTATTTTATCATATAACTATTAATTATATAAAACCATATTTAATATTTTTATAGTAATATTTATTTAAAGTATATTAAGTAAATGTAATTAATAAGGTTATAAATGAAACACATAATTAAAATAACAATTAATTCACTAATAATATATAAATTTGTTCGATTACGATTATATGTGTTAATATATATAATGATATAGGTTCGTGAATCCGAGGCCAACCCTGCATTGTTCAGTATCGTCGTATGAATATTTTTACTACAAAATATTGTAGAGTGAGTTTCATTTGCTCCCTTTTTAAATGCTTTTGCAATATATATTTTTGGGACTGAGAATACATGCGCTTTTATAAATGTTTGACGAGATAGACACAAGTAATTGAAACTACATTCTATGGTTGAATGATCGAAGCCGAATATGCCCCTTTTTGCTTGGTAACCTAAGAATTAGTAAACCAGTCTACTAATTGACGCGAATACTAAAGATAGATCTATTGGGCCCAACAAACCCCATCCGTTGTAGCGGATGCTTTAGTACTTCGAGTTTTTTTATATCATGTCCGATGGATGTCCTGGAATGATGGGGATATTCTTATATGCATCTTGTTAATGTCGGTGGTTACCAGGTGTTCAATCCATATGAATGATTTTTGTCTCTATGTATGGGATGTATATTTATGAGAAATGGAAACGAAAATCTTGTGGTCTATTAAAATTATGGAAATGATCGATTATGATAAACTAATGAACTCACCAACCTTTTGGTTGACACTTTAAAGCATGTTTATTCTCAGGTATGAAAGAAATCTTCCGCTGTACATTTGCTCATTTTAGAGATATTACTTGGAGTCATTCATGACATATTTCAAAAGACGTTGCATTCGAGTCGTTGAGTTCATCAAGAATATTATTAAGTCAATTATAGTTGGATATATTATGAAATGGTATGTATGTCGTCAACTTTCGATGAAATGAAAGTTTGTCTTTTAGAAACGAATGCAATGTTTGTAAAATGTATCATATAGAGGTCAAGTACCTCGCGATGTAACCAAATGTAATGTATTCGTCCAGATGGATTAGGACGGGTCTCTACAACACAGTGAGTCAGCGTGACAAGTTCAGTGTTTATGTGGCAAGTACTGGGTCCGCCGCGAGACACAACATGAGTTTACGTGTAACAGTTTGCGATGGCAAAAAAAATTATAAATAAAAATGTTAAATTTTTACACTCCAATTAGAACTGAGTTAACTAGTTAGGAAAAGATGGGCCATGAGCAACTCATCAGTAAAAGAAATTTTTCGACTTGATACGCAATTTTTAGTCATGATCAATGACTTTTGTTCTCGACTTGAAATTTCCGAGCATGACCGAGTCAAGACCTAGAAATTTGTGGTGGTCATATACATTTTTCCTCAATAACCCATAAATTGTTGGTCGCTTCTTACTCATCCATGTGTGTAGAGAACACCAACAGCACGGTGAGTGTACTCCGCCGCCCTCACATGCCATAACTTTCTTTGTGATGTACTTTGTGTTGTTTCAACATTTTTCATGAAGATGTTCTATTGTAGGAAGAAGTTTGAGAATATGCAATCCATCATGATAGGAAATTGGTAATAGTCAAAAGTGATTTTAGAATGGTGTACAATTTTTTTTTTAACGGCTGTATTTTATAAAAGGCTAGCAAGACGCTAAAGCCTAAAAAGAGACATTACAACAAGGAAACAAATAAATAATGAATTGAAAAACAAAAACATAAACAACAAAAAGAATTACAAAGGATTACAAAGTCAGGTATTCCAGGTAGGAGCAAGTTTGGATCTTGCTTGAAGCCATGAAAATGAGGAAAGCCTGATTTTGTCGAAGAGATCACGCTCTTTAATAGCTCCATTTTCGTGTAGAGTGTCATTCCGATACCTCCAAATCCACCATAAACAAGCAGCAACTATACTATATAACCTCACCTTATTTGAAGTAGACCCGGTATACGAGTCCATCCAAATGAAAAAGTCTTCAACTGTAATAATGGTAGGCCAAGTAACAGCAGTCCACACTCTGATCCGTCTCCAAATCATGTTCGCAACATAACAAAAAATGAAAGTATGGTCTCTAGAATCTCCACCAACATAACAAATTGGACAAATGATGGTGTTAATGTCAAAACCCTTGAAGGCCAAGTTGACTCGAGAAGGTAATCGGTCCATGATTAAGCGCCAAATGAAAATGTTAATCTTCAATGGAATGAATTTACTCCAACGTGTCTGGTAGCTAGAAGAAGGAAGCGTGATGTCTGGTGTACAATATAACCTTTTAAATTACAAAATATATTGATATAGTTATGAAATGGTAAATATAATTGATGTAGTGATAATGCAGTTAAACAAAACAAGTGACACAGTGATAAAAAAGTGTTATATTCACCAAATTTTGTCACATTAGGTGTGTTTGGATGAAACTAGCTGGAGCTAGAGCTTGTAGTTGGAGTTGTAGCTTATGAAATATAGCTAGAGCTGAAACTTATTTTTGAAGCTGATAGTTAGAGCTTATTATTTTCTTATAAATGTTTGGTAACTAACTAAAGCTTATTTTTCAATTCACAAGTTTTTTTTCTTTATAAACTACTATGTCGAGCTTCTTTTTTAAGAGCTATGAATTTCATAAAGTATGTCTACCAAACGAAGCTTATGACTTAGAATTTATTAATTTCATAAGTTCAAACTCTTATAAACGACCATAAACTCCAAGACGCTGGTGCACCAAACACATCCATTGTGACGAATCAAATAGGAAGATGATATTTCCAACATTAGTTTTACTTCTTCCACCACAATTTCATATTTTTTTTAACCAAAATATCCCTTAATAAATTATAATAAAAAGTTTTACAAAATTTGTATAAGCTTATTATTAAAAGCAGTTTAGACAATTTAACTAAAAGAAGTAAAAGTACATGGTGAAAATATCAATTCCCAATCAAAAATAGAAATGTGTTCTACTACTCATCACCAAAAACCGTTGTGACGAATCAAAAAATAAAAATGTGTTCTACTACTCCTTACCAAAATATCTAAGGGAAATATTGAAATTTTACTGGTAAAGAATGACAATCATCCCACTCACCAAATTTTGCCACATTGTGACGAATCTTTGGTGTTCGACAGCCATTCATGACCTACAACAATTGCGCTCTTATTATTTATTAAAAAATTTACTAAAAAATCGGATATTAATCGGTGAATCTTGTCCTCAATTCCTCTGCTTTTCTCTGTTTCACAGGTTCAAATCTCTTTTCTTCTCTTCTCTTCTCGTTAAACATATATACATACATCTCTGTATCTATCACCAAACACAATCCTATATCTCTTTGTGGCTCTCATGTATTCAAGATTTCAATTTCAAACATACCCATTTGCCCCATTTGATTCTTTAACTATTAACCCTGTCTATTCCTTAAAAAAGATTCCATTTTTAAAAGATTCATACATTGGATGATAATGGTGATTCACCAATAAAGTATACCCATTTGGTATTTTTCTTCTTTATCATATTCTGTTAGCTTCTGTTATGATGATTGAAGAAAAGTTGCAATCTTGTTGAATGCCCACTACGAGTATTTGCTGAATTTTCCTTTTTTTCTTTTTTGTGTTCATTTTGTGTCATTGTTCAAGTAATTTAATCAAATTATTATTTTTATATATTATTTCAGATAGAATATTTTCTCAGGTGATCCTTTCTCTAGTGGTTTTATCGAATTATCTGTGAAAGGTATGATTTTTAATAGCCTTTTTCCTTCATCTTTAAATAGATGAAAATAAATTATCTTTCCTGTATCAGTTTATGCATTTTTGTTAATAAGGTGATGAAGTTATTTTTTTGGTTTGCAATATGTAATTGTGATCTTTTTACATGATTTAATGATCCAATAGGGCTTTATTTGAGAGTGGACCAAAATATTTACTTCGAATTTTGGAATATTTGTTGAACTTAGTTATTTTGATTAAGTGCCTTGTGCAATCAAACAATCCACATTTGCCTTTTTGCTTAAAATTAGTTGGATGTCAGGTTTTAAATTAGTACTCCCTCACATAGATAGATACGTTATTATTACTATGTACTTTTTGTTCATCTGACAGTAAGAATTTTACCAGTACATTTTATCTACATTTATTTTTACATGGCATAAAGTGAGTGTATAAAAAAACTTTATATATTTATTGATATCTATCTATAGAAGTAGACAACCATAAAAGAATTCTGGACTATTTAAATGAGACAGAGTGTAAAGAAAGTTGCCAATACATTGAACTTGGACTATCACATTAGAAGTGTGTGATGAATACATTGAACCTGGACAAAATATAATCACAATGAAGTTTGATAACTAGCTAAATTATCAAAATCAATTTTTGGAACAGAGTTCTTGTCAACTTTGACCTTGCTAAAAAAGGACTTCACCTAAATAAGATATATTATATTAGTGACAGTTATAAATATGCAGATGGGTGATGTAGCAAAGGACTTAGCTGCAGGAACAGTTGGAGGGGTGGCCCAGTTGGTAGTTGGACACCCTTTTGATACCATCAAGGTCAAACTCCAAAGTCAACCTACTCCGTTACCGGGTCAACTCCCCAAATACTCCGGGGCAATAGATGCAGTTAAAAAGACATTGGCTGCTGAAGGTGCAGGTGGCTTATACAAAGGAATGGGGGCCCCACTTGCCACCGTAGCAGCATTCAATGCTCTATTGTTCTCTGTAAGGGGTCAAATGGAGACCATTTTGAGGTCCGCACCCGGTGCACCCTTGACCGTGAACCAGCAGGTGATTGCTGGAGCCGGTGCTGGGTTCGCAGTTTCCTTCTTGGCTACCCCAACCGAGTTAATCAAATGCAGGTCAGTACTTTAGACTACAAACCTTATTATGCCATTTTGACTTTTTAGGTCAAACGTATATGATCAATGATCTTACTTTTTGGTACTAAAATATGAGTTCGACTTTAGAAGTCAAAGGGTCTGAAAGAAATTAAACTTGATGTCTGTTTTATGATGCAATTTATGTCTTGAAATCTTGACTACAAACCTTATTATGCCATTTTGATTTTTTAGGTCAAACATATATGATCAATGATTTTATTTTTGGTAGTGAAATATGAGTTTGACATTAAAAGTTGAAGGGTATGAAAAAAATTAAAATTTTAAGCCTGTTTTATGATGCAACTTATGTCTTGAAATCTAGACGACAAATCTTATTATGCCATTTTGACTTTGCTGTTCAAACATATATTATCAATGATCTTACGCTTTGGTACTGAAATATGAGTTAGACTTTAAAAGTCAAAGGGTATGATAAAAATTAAAACTTGATGTCTAACGTATGACTCAACTTATTTCTTGAAATCTAGACTGCAAACCTTATCATACCATTTTGACTTGTTAGGTCAAACGTATATGATCAGTGATCTTACTTTTTTGTACTGTAATATGAGTTTGACTTTTAAAGTCAAAGCGTATGAAAAAAATTAAAACTTGATGTCTGTTTTATGATGAAACTTATTTCTTGAAATCTAGACTACAAACCTTATTATACCATTTTGACTTTTAGGTCAAACGTATATGATTAATAATCTTAGTTTTTGGTATTGAAATATGGGTTTGACTGTAAAAGTCAAAGGGTATGAAAAAAATTAAAACTTGATGTCTGTTTTATGACTCAACTTATTTCTTGAAATCTAGACTGCAGGCCCAAGGTTCAGGTTCGGCTGCAGTGGCGGAAGCTGGTGCAGCCGCCGCCAGAGTGGTCAAGTACGGCGGTCCAATAGATGTCGCTAAGCAAGTCCTTAAGTCCGAAGGTGGCATTAGAGGTTTATATAAAGGATTATTTCCCACATTTGCACGCGAGGTCCCTGGAAACGCAACAATGTTTGGTGTATACGAGGCTATAAAACAGTATATGGCTGGTGGGACCGATACTTCAGGGTTAGGCCGTGGTTCGTTAATGATGGCAGGTGGGTTAGCCGGTGGTGCATTTTGGGTTTCAGTTTACCCAACTGACGTTGTTAAGAGTGTGATCCAGATTGATGATTTTAAAAACCCGAAGTATTCAGGTTCGATTGATGCTTTTAAAAAGATTTTAAAAACTGAAGGCGTTGGTGGTTTGTATAAAGGTTTCGGGCCTGCAATGGCCCGAAGTATCCCAGCTAATGCTGCTTGCTTTTTAGCGTACGAAATTACCAAGTCGAGCTTGGGTTAAACGTATTCGAGTCATGATTTTTTAACATTCATTGTAATGAATAAATTTATCATTTTTAACTTATTGAAATAGTTTTCAGTTTCACTATGCTTGCTTCATGATCTTGGCTTAATTTTATGTCTATTATGTAAGCACCAAATGGTTATAATGATCAAGAAGGGCCTGCACGTTGAGAAAGGCTCGCACGTTGCTGCCGGAAATTGTTACGCTCTATAGCTAAAACCTAAAAAATGTATATAATAATACGAGTAGTAATAACAATTTATCATGTCAGCCTGACGTCAACAAAAAGATCTGAATACCACTTTTGATGAACAGTAAAATCGGGTATTAGGGTCATTTCAATGTAGAAATAGCTTATGCCTTGTGTACTACGGAGTATAACTTGTATCCTGCATCAGATTTGGTCAGCCTTTCCATAATGCAAAACTTAATAGTCTTTTTTTTCTTTTTTAAATTATATATTTTTATATTTATATATAATTGCCTTAAACAAGGCACAACTTTTTCACATAAATCTTTGATTCATTCTTATGACTGAGTATAACAAACTTTACCCTGAAAACTCTATTCATTTGGTCCAGTCAACAGAGAAAAAAGGGCAACTTTTACTCCTTTAGTAAGTGAAGGCACACATATATGAGTATATATATACACATTACCATATATAGATCAGTGTAGTTAAATTGTGCTTGTACAAAATGGTTAAAATGATTAAAATTGATGAGGAGTTGCAAGCTCACTCTTCACTGCCACTTCTTTCAAAACCCGATCGAATCGAATCTTTGGTTAGCTTATTTTCCACCCTTCATATTGTAATCGAAATAACTCATGACGATTGATTCTAGTTTATAATTGTCGTTTGTGAGTTAACTAAAAACGTTTTGTTACATTTGTGTAGATGAAGCATATCACAAGGAACCCGAATATATCAAGATGGCGTTATATTTTTTTGCTTGGTAAAAAGAATAATACAAGTGTACCGTTGAAGGCTGCGGTTGTTGAGGCTAACAACAAAAGTTACTTGCTTGATCGAATCGAGTCACTTGAAGATCGTCTTATTCAGGTATCATTTTCTTATATATATGCAAATGGTATTGAATAAAACACATTTTGTTTGTTTCGTTTTATGATCAAATTCCTTTTTTGGGACAAAAAATCAGCTTTCGTTAGAAATTGAAACACGAAGAACATCATGCGTTTCGACTGCAACAACAGGGCAATCTGGCCCACGGGAATTGCCGGTTTCTTCGTACCCGGTTTTTAACAATCCTAAGGCTAAATGCAAACGTGCATCTTCTGATATCCTTCCGATCAGTACTGGATGTGAATTGCAGGTAAGATCTTAAAGTTGAGGTACTTATAGTGTAACTTTATAAACTGTAAGGGTTTAAACAGCAATTCTCATGGTATCTTTAAGATAACATTTCCATCTCAAATATTTTAGTTACAAAAAAAGTAAAAAAAGTTGGTAAAAGTTGCTAGTGAATAATCAGTCGTGTAGTCAGTCAAATCGGATATTAGAGTCGGACGTTGATCAGCTTTGAATTTAACTGTATTTGATCAACTTTGACTGAATAATTAGACTTTACTTTATAAATTCGACTTTGACCGATTAAATTGAACTTCTGACAATTTTGACTCATTGAATCAGCCAAGTCAGACACTAGTTGGACTATCCTGGCTAGTTAGGGACTAAACGATCTTTACAACTTTAGATTAAAATAACAAATCTTGTACATACGCTATAAACTATTATTGTCATTAGAAACTTTTTCACTTTTTGCACCGTAAAAGTCTTTTTTTTACCATATTATCATTACATAAAATCGTGACTAATAAACCTTTACCTTAATAATTTACTGTTTAATATTGGTTTTGTGAACAGAATGGACCTGAAAATATTCAGCAAAAACAAAAGCAAAAGCGGAAGAAAGGAAACACACTCAAGAATGGAAATAAAAAAGCGCATAGTTGGCCACATTTGAAGTTATTAGGCTGCTAGTGTTTTTTTTAATCGAGAATTATTTTAATTTCACATCTTTAATCTTATGTTCTGGTTATCTATACATAAAATAAGAATTTCTTAAATAACATGCAACCACATTTTTCCGTCTTAAGCTCATCGATACAAATGTTAAGTGGCGCATTTTCAACTAAATTGTTGTTGAAGTAATATTTCGTGTAACAGATACAGTATATTTTGAAAGCATAAACCAAATTAAATTGAAAACGGCCTCACCTTTTTAATGGTTATTAACCACTTTAACGTATTTGCAAAGTGATCGTATCTTCATATGACATCACCTTCTAGAACTACTAATGCTTGGCTTGAGTGATATGAGATGGTATTCAACTTGGGGTACTGCTAACCCAGGTTCGATTCCCACTTCAAGATGGAAGTTTACAACCTTTGATGGTACTGTTAACATCGATGCGATTTGAGAAGGTCTTCAAGGGGTTTTTCCAACTTTCTATGATACTGCCAACATCGTCGAGCATTGAGTTTCCTCCTAACGCGTGTGTGGGTGACAGTTGAGAACGTTTGATATCGATTTCGTTGTTAAAAAACATTACCTTCTTGAACTTTGGGTTTAACAATCTTAAAAGATTCATTAGCCGAATATTTTACATGGTGAATGGTGATGGTGTGACGAGATATTTTTAAGGGTACATTAATGTGTCAAATATGATAGGAGAAAGGTAGATAGTAGGTTTCACTTTTTTTTCTTTCTTTCCTAATTAAGTTTTTATATTATTTAGTAGTATATTTTATGAGTTAAAACTAGAAATAGTTCATATATTTTCACTTTTGTTTTATTATAGGTTATATACTTCAAAAAATATTATTATATGTTAAAAACTTTCAAATTGTTTAGCTATGCAAACAAACCGTTACTGTTTACCGGATAAACCGGTTAAAATATCATTGACAAACAAATGTTCACAACAATAAATTACATATTTAGTTGTGAATAATATGAAATATTCGCATGTTCACAAAAACATCTGCACATTTGAACAAGAAATTATATATTTGATTATATAGTTAAATTCTAAGTTTTTTTTCAAAATATTTTGTGTTCAATCTTACCTCGCATCAACATTTAGGGTATGTTTCAAAGTTTTGTTTTGGAAATAAGTGAATGAAAATGAGAAGAAATTTAAAACAAATGATGTTCTTAGTTTTGATAGGAAAAAAAGTAAGAGAATAGATGTATGATTTTAGTATAGTTTTCTCTTTATCTTTTCATCTATTCATTTCAAAATGATTTTAGGATTCAAGTTATCTTCTATTCATTCTCGTTCTTCTCATTTCATTTCTTTTATAAAAATATTCTAGAACAAACTCTTATATAGTACTATGTGAATTCAACCTAGTCAAATTTGATAATTTTTTGAAATTTAATAGTAATCCCAGTTTTTGTTCAAAGTAAAAACTAAAGGCAAAGGTAACAAATATAAGCCAACTCAAAATACTAGTAATAACTGAATAAACGATTTTCACAAACTAAATAGAGAGCAATTTTCACATTCGCCCGCTTTTTTATCCCAAATATTTTCCCTCCCTCCCACCCCACCAAATTCAAAACCCTAATTTCCCCCAATTTTCACTATACCTCCAAATCCCCCTTTCAAAACTCCCAATTCTCGCCATCACCTCACCAATTTTCATCTCCGATGGCCGATTCTACTCAAATCTCATCTCCACCACCACAATCAGTTACTTCACACATAATCCCCCAAAATCCTACTCAAACCCTAGATCCTAATTCCGGCTACCGTCGTCCTAAAATCGATGTTCACGCTACTGCACATAAACTGTTCGATGAAATTTCACAACAAAATGAACAAAGTCCACCGGAGGATTCTAATTTAATGTCAACCGAACTTCTAGAAGATTCCGACGAACCGTTGCTGTATCCTTCAGTAGCTGCTGAAGCAAATGATGGTAATAATAATAATAATAATAATAATAATAATAATAATAATACTGATGATGAGACTGATGCTTGGATTTCGTGTAATCAAACTGAACCGGAGGTGTACAAACCGTTTCCGTCAGTTACATCAAGTTCGTCGGCTTGGTATGAAGATGTTTATGAGAAGCCGTCTATGGTGGTATGGTATCTGTATCTATTTATTTCATCTATGTTAATTAGCTATCGAAATAGTTTAATGTTAATCTAGGTAATAATTATAACTCTTGTACAGATTTATTATTGCTTCTATATTAAACTGAAAATTTTAATTGAATTTATTTGCATTTTGATTAATAGATGCTTCGATGTTAGTGTTGTTTCTCTATGATTTTAGATTTTGTAGTTTAGTATTTATTGGAAATCAGTTAATTCAGTTATTAAAGTAGATAGTGTTTATATGAACTGTTGATTTTTTATTTTTATTTTTTAAATCTGGAAATGAAGTTAAAATCAAATTTTGGATACGGCAATAAATCCTTTTTACTGCTAGTGCTATTTACCTACACTCTTATAGTAGTGTTGGAAGCTGAATTTACTATTTAAATACACTGTTTTTAATATATTTTAATTAAAAGCATTCATGTAGTTACTGAAATAATTGAAATATCAAAAATTTATTCCATTTTTTAGAGTGTACTAGTCGTTTTAAATTTGTGATTATGGTAGAAAATTACTCATGTTCTTTTGTTGAAGTTCAATACGAATATCATTTTTGTATTTCTTATAATCAATCTACCACTAGTTTGTTTTTTTTAATGCAATGTATAAGTTGTTTAGGATATGTTTTTTTTATCTTATCATTGCTTGATTTCTTACAGGGTGCGGGGCTTGCCAATCTTGGCAACACTTGTTTTTTTAATGCAGTTATGCAGTGTTTTACACACTCTGTGTTACTCGTTCAGGGTCTCTATAGGCTCACACATCCGACACCTTGCGATTGTACGTCCTAAAGCTTCCTTTTCTTTTATACTTGTTGAACTTGGCTTCGTTTTTCAGTTATGACCTTGGATTTATTTAAACACTTGATATTGGATATTTATGATTGTTATTCATATTAGAATGTTATGCGAAGTGTATGATTTCAACGTTTGGGTTTGCAGGTAGCAATGAAAGGTTTTGCTTGATCTGTGTTTTGCGGGAACAGATTGAACTTTCACTATCATCATCTGGAAAAACCATCTTCCCGTGCAAGTTTGTTGACAATTTGAGTTGTATCCTTGAATTCGTTATTTTTTGTTACAAATTATAGGTTTTATCTTCATATATCTTGAACCCTAAATTACTTGGTTAAGTTTTGTTTATTAACACACTTATTTGTTACATATGTAATCCTTGACCACATGAATTTTAGATTTTTCATCCTCGTTCCAAAAATATCAACAGGAAGATGCTCACGAATTCTTGCAATGCTTTTTGGATAGACTTGAAAGCTCTTTAAATAATTTAAAAACGAAGGATGCTGATTTATCATCACAAAATGACAATTTAGTCAAACAAGTCTTCGGAGGTCGTGTTATTAGCAAAGTAAGACTTTAATTTTTCATTGAATATACTAAATATCAAGATATCTGTATATGATTTTTCTGATTCTTTGTTTGTTTCTTTTTTTCTTTTTTTTCTTTCTGTTTTTCTGTTTTTCCGTATGGATTTCAGTTAAGGTGTTGCAATTGCAATTACATATCTGATACCTATGAGCCATCAGTTGACCTGAGCTTGGAGATTGAAGATGCCAATAGTCTTTTAACTGCCCTCGACTCATTCACAAAAGTTGAACATATTGAAGATGAAGAGATGAAGTTTACATGTGACCAGTGTAAACAAAAGGTGTCTGTTGACAAACAGCTTATGTTGGATCAAACACCTCCTATATGTGCTTTCCATTTGAAAAGATTTAAAAACGAAGGATCCCATGTTGAGAAAATCGACAAACATGTCGAATTTCCTCTCGAGTTGGACTTGCACGCTTACACCTGCGGAAGTCAAAGTGACAATGTGAGTTAGTTCTACCTGTTCATAGGTTTTTTTTTTCTTTCCATTTCTTGTATTTTTTCTTATCATTTTTTTTTTGTTTTTATTTTCAACAGGTGGATTTAAAATATGAACTATATGCAGTTGTTGTACATGCAGCCTTCACGTCTACTTGTGGTCATTATTATTGTTATATCCGTTGTGCACCTGATACATGGTACAAGTTTGATGACAGAAAGGTAATAAACATATCACATATTAATAGTTTTTTATTTTATTTTATTTATTTACTTATTTTTTTAAGTGTTTCTTGAAAATTGACTTTGATTATAATTTGCTTTTGATAGGTGACTAGGGTTTTAGAAGCTCAAGTTCTTTCAGAGGAAGCATACGTATTGTTCTATGCAAAACAAGGCACAACGTGGTTTTCTAACTTTATGGAAACGTATAAACCTTCTTTGGATCTAAACTTATCAAACACTTCACCCAAATCCGTATTGGAGAATACGGATCACACTTCAACATCTCTTGACCCGCCAAATATTTATTCACATGATACAAATGCATCTAAAGTTCATTCTCCTCAACCTGACCCTGTGGTCCCACTCACACCAATTAATCACAATCTAAACGAAAATTCTTCACCAACTCTTAAAGAGTACGGGTCAAATGCTTCCACAATTGAAGTTCAGAGTAATTCGGGTGTTACTCCTACACACATATTAAAACCTACTTTTTCTGTTGACCAAGTGATAACTCCATCAACGCCACCTCGTTCTCCTGGACTTGATTTTTCTGATGACGAGAACACAGGTGATTTAACTTCATTTTTGTGTTTTTATGATAACCCTAAATTAGCGTTGTAAACGATGTCTGTTGATGCGTCTGTTGTGATGCCCGTTATGGCGTTTTAGGTGACTAGCCCTTCTCGACCTGGCACCGTCTTCTAATAAGTCGGTCAACCGGTCAAAACTCATGTCAAATGCGGGAAAGGTCGGGTCAATGCCGGTCAAAAAGTCAAAAATTGGTTAAAATCGGTCAAAAGTCAGTCAAATCGATCAAAATTGACGTAGTTTGGTGTTACTTTTTTTGTATTTTATTAACGATAATAACGATTATAGGTACAAACTGGGCAATTGAGGTTTTTTTGGCTTTAAAACACACATCTGTGTGTGTGTTTATGCGTGTGTGTGTGTGTGTGTGTGTGTGTGTGTGTGTGTGTGTGTATGTGTATGTATAGAAGTCAATGTCGATCAATGTCTTTCTCAACCCACGTCTCGACCCCGTCTCGACGTTTTAAGGTCCTGACCGTCTCGACCATGTCTCGCGTCTTTTTCAACCTTGCCCTAAATTCTACCAGTGCTAATTTGGCATACATAAACTAATACAACGAATGGTGATGCGTTATTCAGAAGTGGTTTTTGCTGCAAAGCCTGAACAATTAAAACGTGTTGAGAAGCAATTAAACAAGAGACAAAGAAGCAAGGAAGTTGAGGATATTGGAAAACGTGAGGCGCTTAAACAATGTAAGAGGATGCCTAGTGCAAGAGGGAACTTGTTAATGGCTGCCTTAGTAGCAACATCAAAGAGTGAAAACGTAATGAATAAAAAAAGCAAGAAAATGACATCACCTTTAAGAAAAAACTTAAGCAAATCGAGCGACCGTGTTAGGCGTCATGATGCCTCAATCTCTCGTAATTTGGGTGCGTATTCAGGTTTTCGCTGAATGAAGTTACCGATCTTAAAGTTTGGATTTTGAAGCCTTTTTGTTATCACAGATGGATACTTGATTACAGTGTTTTGGTGTAATCTGTTAGTTATAGTATTTGTTAATGTTAGTTTCTTTTTTTGTGAATGAGTAAGTCTGTAACTAGGTTACTGCATGTAACAACACTATTTGTATCGAACGTAGATGCATAGTGTTTGCCTTCAAAGTCCCAACTAGTATCAACTAACGGAGTATAAAAGATGAGTTTTTATTGCGATGGACTGATAGAGTCGCAACTGATAATGTAATGGTTGACTACTGGTTGTTGTGTTTGTACATGGCACATGGGTTGTCCTATGGTCCATATTTGGTCCGTGTTTTTTCCACCATACTATCTATCTTATCAATGTGAAACCAAATAGTTTTTGGGGTGTACTTCGCGTATCATTTCTGTTTATTCTGTTTATTTTATTTACAGTAGATAGATAGATAATAAGGGAAATGTCCAATGAAATGCAATTATTGTTAAATATAATTTCTTATAGTTTGATTTGGTTTTAACTGCAATTAAGCTGGATTAATATTGCGTGGTTTCTTTAAACTTGTCTACTACTCCCGTTTGACTACATTTTCAAGTAATTGGGTTATTTTAGCGGAAGAATTATGGGTACGCTATGAGTAACTAAGATATGGGCAAAAAAACCGGATCCAGATCCGATCCGAAGACCCGATCCGGAACCAGACACACCCAGAACCGGACACAGCAAAATCTGGCTCCGGATCCGAGATCCGATTCGGTTCCAACCGGATCCAGATTTTCACGCGACCCGGATTTTCTTCGGATATAAACCGGATTTTATCCGATCCGGTTTGGATCCGGATCCGATCCGGTTTTTCAAAAAAAATAGCCGTTTTTTTGCTGTTTTTTTTGCAGTTTGTGCCGTTTTTTTTTTTTGCATTTTTTTGAGTTTTTTTGACCATTTTAACCCCACAAAGTCCATTATAAATACATGGTAATGTTTTGGTTGAAAATGCACCAAAAAACATTCTCATATTTCTTTCTAAATCACTAAATATTCTCTAATCTCTACTTACTTATCCTTTAATGGATAATTTACAAGCTTCTGCTTCCGGTTCCGCTTCTGTTGGAAGATCTTCACAAGGCTACTCTACGGCCGATATTGATTACAAAAAAGAAACAAAGCGAAAATGGGACGTTTGGTCCAAATTCGAGTTGTGTGTCATGAAGGATGGTGCAGAAAAAGCTCGTTGTACACAATGTATGAAGTTCATGGGTGTTTCGGGTAATACAACGTTAAGAAAACATCTGGACAAAAGTTGTAGTGCAAGGCAAGACCCGAGACAACAAACACTTCGGGCCGATGGTTCGATTTTTGAATACGATGCCGAAGCTCTTCGGCAAGATTTCCAACATTAGTTTGTTATTCAACAAGCGCTTCCTTTCAACTTCGACAATCCAAGGCTTACGGAGCTAATTCGGAATCGACTACAACCGCGATATAGCAATGTAAGTCGTTCTACCTTAAGACGTGACGCCTTTAAATTATGAAAAAAGCTAAAACTGAAATAATTGAAGGTTTTCGAACATATAAACATAGGCAAGGTTGGAGAATTCGGATCTCGGGGAGATCTCGTTTGAACTTTTTTAGGGAGATCTCGGCATCTCGGAATAATTTCGGGAAGATCTCGGACGTTGACTTACGTTGACTTTATAGTTTTTTAATAAAAATATACATAAAAACATAAATATATGTATATATATATATATATATATATATATATATATATATATATATATATATATACACACGTTTTTACGAGATTTTAGAAAAATATCCAAGAAATGAGCGAAAAAGCTTGAAAATTACGAATTTTACAAGAAAATCTTACAAATTAGCGAGAAAATTCGAGAAATCGTTAAGTTTGACCCCGTTGACCAAGAAATCTCGGTAGATGAACATCCCGTCTTGGTTGCCTTCTAAAAATGAGATCTCGGGGGAGATCTCTGGGAGATCTCGGGAGATTTACAACACTGAACATAGGGTTTCTATAACTTGTGATGTTTGGAGCGCATCACATGGAATGACAAATTCTTATTTAGTCGTTACCGCTCATTGGTTTAATCCTGATTCGTGACTTTTAATGAAACGTGTTTAAAATATTTGGTTATCCACATAACGGTAATAATATAAAAAAAGCTTTACAAGACACTTTAGAAGAATATAATTTAATCGATAAAGTTTTTACAATTTCATTAGATAATGCGTCTAATAACGATGCGGCCATGAGTGAGTTAAAAATTGCACTTAGACCGATTTTAAATGGTGCATTTATTCATACACGTTGTGTTGCTCATATTATAAACTTGGGAGTTCAAGATTGTTTAGCTTTTTGTGCTACATTAAAAGATAAATTTAGAAGATTATTAGTAACGATTTATCGTACGAGCAACGCATGACATCATAACTATAAGGCTTTTGTTAAAGATTGTCATGGCACTTGGTTAGGTCCTTATTTTGATAATAATACAAGATGAAATTCTACTTGTTTAATGTTCAAAAATATTTTACGTCAAAAAGAAACGTTAATCGGTTATAATAAAAAACTACTTAGAAAGGGATTTTCCGAACCAATTAGTGACGACGAATGGGATGACTTGGAATCATTAACAAGTTTTCTACAAGTTTTTAAAGAGGCATCGACATTGTTATCGGGTGTTTATTACCCAACTAGCGTACTAGTTTTAGAACAATTTTATATAATGACGGAAAAAATATGAGAATTTGCGAACTCAAATAATGTTATTTTTAGACAAGCGATTTTTCATATAAGAAAAAAACTAAAAAAATATTTTGGAGAGATACCGAAGGTATTTTTATGTGCGGCTGCACTTGACCCACGATTAAATTTTAATGGGGTCGAACGATTGATGACAACAATATATACCAACTTTGATTGTGTGCATGGTATTTTCGATGCCGAACCCAACTATCTTTTGAACCAAGTACACGAATTTAATGAAGTTTTTGAGAATATGTTTGGTATTTGTGCAACAAAATATGGTCGACAATCAAACCCAATTATTGACCAACCCGGATCATCTTCTCGAAGGAGCCGAGACCTCAAAATAAGTCTTTTTAACTTAGTACGTGAAGACGCTTCCAAACGTGTATGAACATCGTCACCCACAAGCGAGTTGAGAAATTATAAGATGGCAAACTTTGCACTAAACATGAGTGAAGAACAATTTAACAACCTTGACATTTTAAAATGGTGGGAAACAAAACAAGACACATATTCAATATTAAACATTATGGCTCGTGACTTATTTACCGTTCAAGCTTCAACCGTAGCTTCTGAATCGGCATTTTCTTTGAGTGGTCGAATTATATCGGAAAGAAGGTCAAGACTTACCCCCCAAGCCGTGAAAGTATGCGTGTGTTTGAAAGATTATTTGGATGGGGTAGATAGGATACAAGATCAAACTTCATTGGAAGGTCCGTTATATAATGACATTGAAGAATGTATAGAGTGAAAGGACCCGTTCATATACATTATAAACGATTCACAATAGTTGATTTCATCGCGAGGTACTTGACCTCTATATGATACATTTTACAAACATTGCATTCATTTTTAAAAGACAAACTTTCATTACATCGAAAGTTAACGGTATTCATACAATTTCATAATATATCCAACTATAATTGACTTAATAATAATCTTGGTGAACTCAACGACTCGAATGCAACGTCTTTTGAAATATGTCATGAATGACTCCAAATAATATCTTTAAAATGAGCAAATGCACAGCGGAAGAATTCTTTAATACCTGAGAATAAACATGCTTTAAAGTGTCAACTAAAAGGTTGGTGAGTTCATTAGTTTTTCATAATCAATCATTTTCAATAATATAATAGACCACAAGATACTCATAATTAGAAAACAATCTGTGCAGGTCTATTCATGCTGTAAAATCATTCATATGAAGAACACCGGAACCTTTCAAACAACTCACCAAAGGTAGCTAATGCGTAGTGCAATGACAAAATCATCTCACCGTGGTAGTTAATACAATATAATTCTTACAACGGGGGCTAATGCGTACGCAATGCAAAATCATCCTCCGAGGGCAGCTGAAACGGGGGCTAATGCGTACGCAATGCAAAATCATTGTAGAGACCCGTCCTAATCCATCCGGACGAAGTCCATATCGATTACAAACGATTCACAACAGTTGATTACATCGCGAGGTAATTGACCTCTATATGATAAATTTTACAAACATTGCATTCGTTTTTAAAAGACAAACTTTCGTTACATCGACAGTTGACAGGCATGTAAAGCATTTCATAATATATCCAAATATAATTGACTTAATAATAATCTTGATGAACTCAACGACTCGAATGCAACATCTTTTGAAATATGTCATGAATGACTCCAAGTAATATCTCTAATATGAGCAAATGCACAGCGGAAAATTTCTTTCGTACCTGAGAATAAACATGCTTTAAAGTGTCAACCAAAAGGTTGGTGAGTTCATTAGTTAATCATAAAGAATCATTTAATAATTTTAATAGACCACAAGATTTCATACTTCCATTTCTCATAATCATACGTCCCATGCATAGAGACAAAAATATCATTCATATGGATTGAACACCTGGTAACCGACATTCACAATATGCATATAAGAATATCCCCATCATTCCGGGATCCTCCTTCGGACATGATATAAATTTTGAAGTACTAAAGCATCCGGTACTTTGGATGGGGCTTGTTGGGCCCGATAGATCTATCTTTAGAGTTCGCGTCAATTAGGGTGTCTGTTCCCTAATTCTTAGATTACCAGACTTAATAAAAAGGGGCATATTCAGTTTCGATCATTCAACCATAGAACGTAATTTCGATTACTTGTGTCTATTTCGTAAAACAGTTATAAAAGTTGCGCATGTATTCTCAGCCCAAAAATATAAAGGGTAAAAAGGTAAATGAAACTCACAATACTGTATTTTGTAGTAAAAATACATATGACGACATTGAACAATGCAGGGTTGGCCTCGGATTCACGAACCTATATCAAGTATTAACACATT
This sequence comes from Rutidosis leptorrhynchoides, assembly GCF_046630445.1. NCBI lineage: Eukaryota > Viridiplantae > Streptophyta > Magnoliopsida > Asterales > Asteraceae > Rutidosis > Rutidosis leptorrhynchoides. Next base: position 348,030,392 of record NC_092339.1, on the reverse strand, counting down.
ATAGTATAAATCAATTAAGTTTATATATTTGTTATGTATTAATTATTCTTATAATATATTATGATACTTATTTGATATTTAATTAATGTTATATCAATAATATTAGTTGAAACATAATTTTATGTAATATTAGTATATTTTATGTAATAATATATTTACATATATATCTTTTGTTTTGTAAAATTAATAATTGTAGAAATACCTAAGGATAATAATAATAATATTAATAATAATAATAATTTTTAAAAGTATAAAACTACCTTAGGAGTCAGTTTTAAAAAAAGTGCACCAAGCCGGGCTCGAACCCGAGACCTCTCGCTCACTCATCAACACCCTTAACCATTCCTCCATTTCAGTTTTTCTTATTTATAATACAAACCCAAATACTTATCTATTACATGTTTCAACCCACTTCATCTTCTTCACCAAAATCTAAACAATCAAACAACTTCATTCTTAATAGTCAATCATCAAAATGGTTTTAGGACTTCTAAACAAACATGAAACAAAAAATAAAAATGTGTTCATGATATAAAAAAAATGAGAAAAAAAAACAAAAAAATCCTACTGCTTGTTGGTAGCCAAGAAAAAAAAAATTTTGTTTTCAATTTTGAGTTCGTTTTGGACAATCTTTACAACATGAAACATGTTTCAAATCATTCCTAAAAACTATTGAAATCGTCAATTGAACTTAAAATATCAAAACAAGCTCTAATTTCTCCAAGAACAAAACAGTTGACTTTTGACAATTTAACTTTGACTCGTAAATTCGAATTCGTTATCAAGAATTGGAACTTGAGATTTTGCAGGAAGTTTAAGTAAATGATTCCTAACAACTCTACATTTTTAGTTTTTGAAATTTGTTTCGAATTCACGTTAGTGTATATCACTGTGAAGAACTCAAAAATTGATTTTTAGATTAAGAGTGTTATAGGTTATGATTACAACATGAATTGTGTTGCAAATCATTCCTATAATCTTTATGGATCATCAAATTAACTGGAGATATCAAAACAAACTCGAATTTGATTCAAGAACACTTAGTTGACTTTGAAAACCAAAACTTTGACTCTCAAATTAGAAATTAATAGAAAGAATTGAGGATTGAAAACTTACAGATAGTTTAAATAGACGATTCCTAACATGACTGCATTATTACATTTTGAAAATTTGTTCTAAATCAAAATATGGTGAAAAAGATGAATGTACAGAGTGTCGAGCTTATTTTCTGGGTTTTCTTTGTTTTCAACTCAAATTGCAGCTTGTAACTTATATAGAGTGATTAGGTACATGATTTAACAGTTAAATTGATTTCCAATTGATTTGTGAAGTAGACTTGTAACAAATTGGAGACATGAAGTACGTAAATTATTTTCATGTGAAGAAAAAGAAAAAAAATTGATAGTTACTTCTAACAGAATGGGATTCCCTATTTTTATTTTTAATAAATATTAATAGTAAATACCCTAATAATATTAATAATAATTCTAATAAAATAACTAAATAATATCATAAAAATGATAATAAATAAAAATAAGAATTTGTTTAAATCATAAATAAATTTTAATCTTAATTATCTTGTACATTATTTTACATTTTCAATTCAAATGATTATTTTGTATTTTATTAATACAACTTAATATGCACTCTTATATTTATATATGTATATATATTTACATATTTATTTACACACAATTGTTCGTGAATCGTCGGAAATAGTCACAGGTTAAATGAATCTATATAAATAGTTCAAACATTTCGAGACTCAACATTACAGGCTTTGCTTATTGTGTTGGAACATATAAAGATTAAGTTTTAATTTGGTCAGAAATTTTCGGGTCGTCACAGTACCTACCCGTTAAAGAAATTTCGTCCCGAAATTTGAGTGGAATGGTCATGGCTGACAATAAGTATGTTTTCATGACGTATCTGAGCTAGAAATTAGAGTTTTATCATCAGTGAGTAATATAGGTAAAAAAAAATTTGATTACGCGAAGAGTATAATCGAAGCTATCGCAAGAGAGGGAACTGATGATGTAGTTATGATTGATTTTCGGAATTCATGGGATTTAAAGAAAATCTTCGTAATAAGATTTGGTTCTTCGGCGATATAGGAAATCAGATCTTCTTTGATTAAATGCAATAATCTGTTTCGATTGCTCTGTCGGATATTTTACTATAAATCCACTCCCTTCGTTTCCTTATTTTCACAGCTCACACCTTCCATTCTTTCTCCCCTGATTCATATTTTTAAAGCATTCATTAATATGCTCCATCCAGTTCTGATCCTTGATATACTCTTAACTTTCATATCTGTCATTCTTCTCTTTCATCTACCACCGGAGGATTATATTTACTTCCACTATTATCTTGGGGTTATAGTGTTTTTAATTTTCCCGTGCCTTTACGTGGCAATACGTATTGATATGCACGGTTTGTAATTTATGTGTTGTTGTCGAGCTTTATATTTTCTTTATATTCAAGAGTTCCATACTTTCGTCTCCTCTTCCCGACTTCAAGTCAAGCGAATAATGGTCCGGAATTCGTAGATATGGATTTTGAAATGAACATAGTTAATGTTCTAGAAGGAAATCGTAATGGCACGATCTTGATTTTCAAATTACTAGAATATCTGAAAAGATAGAACTATTAAGAATATATGTTCTTGATATATTTGGAGATTGGGTAGAATGTAAGAGTCGTGTAACATGGCACATGATGACGTTATAATCTGTGAATCATCACGTTCCATTAGAAACTCAGCATGACTTACTGTAATATAATCACGTTGATCAGGTGTCATTATATTATACTAACTCATGCATCAGTTCCCAACATTACTTCAATAACATTCATATTTCAAGCTCGAAAGTTTACAGAATATAGAAACTAACAGTTTCTATATGATGTAACACTGATAGCACGAAGAGATTAATGATTTCATATAAGAATTGTTATGAAAATATTCTCGGAAATATCAAAGATATTTATGATGATATTTTCAGAATTTCTGAGATCGAATGTTGATGAAGAAAATCCTTTCGCAAGGATTCAGAATAAATAAGGAGCAAGATATTCACTAAAGACTTCATCAGAAATAGAATCATCAGGGTTCTTTATGTACAAGTTTAGTCCTTGTGATTTGCTCAGAGTCTCCTTCATGGTTTGCTCAATTCGTTTTTCAGTACCAAACTTCCTTTTGAGCTTTTCCAACGTATCTTTTTTTTTTATCAAACTTTTGACTGTTAAAATCATCCATAGTTTTTGTTGCTTCATTCAACTTTTCAAAATTTAGAGCATTAATTCACAGACTGGGTGCTTTTCTGAATTTCAGAATGGAAGATCATAGTTCTAAGAGATAAATGTTATATGGATACATATAACTGTTGATGTGGAAACGTTGCGAGACTCAAAATACAAATTTGCTGATTCCCGGTAATTGGTATGGCAGTTCTCGTTACAAGATGCGGATGAGTATATGATAGGGTTTCAATGAATAAATATAATGATTTGTCAGAGAGATTTAAGCCAAAAAAAACAACGAGGCTGCTGGTACGTCTTCTGGTAATATGGTGGAATATAAAAGAATTCTCCGTTATAAAAAGGGTAATTGTATATATCAGGATCATAGTAAGGCTACTTCGAATGAAAAGTCGAAGTTGACTTGCTGGAGCTGTGACAAAATTGGCTACTTTGAAAAGGGATCGCAAAGTTAATTTTGCTAATAAATGCCAAAGGATCTGATGCGGCTACGTGTTAAACTTTTACTCAGTTGCCGAGAGTTTCTCAGGTGCATAACTATATGCATAAACCTTTCCTTCCATAGATGAAGTGCGGTTGATTCATCCTATCGATTGAGGTGTTTTCAAGAATCATGGAAGGTTTGAACGCAGATTGTAATCGTCAAGATACAGATGAGGTTTAAGATGAGATCAAGTGGCAAACTTGAAGATATGTTTAGTTTCATATGTTATAATCAATATTTTAATTCATTTTAATTATCCAATGTCGACAGTCCATATTTGATAGTCCACAATTAACAGTCCGATAATACATATATAGCTTAATATATAATATCCGAATTAATTAATACGTATCGGGACCCGTGTACATGTCTCAGACTCGATCACAACTCAAAGTATATATATTATTATAGAATCAACCTCAACCCTGTATAGAGAACTCGATCATTACTGCATATAGAGTGTCTATGGTGATTCCAAATAATATATATAGATGCATCGATATGATATGTCAAAACCTTGTATACGTGTCCCGATATTTAAAGTGCGTAAAATAAATAACAGGAATTAAATAACGATAACTAAAGTGCGTAAAGTAAATAACAGAAATTAGATGACAATAAATAAAATTGCGGGAATGTAAATTGCGATAATTAAATTGCAATAAATAAAATGCGATAAATAGAATGTAATCAGTTAGCTAGGAACAGTTAGTTGGAACAGTTAGCATGGTTTCTTAACAAAATTCCATATTGTTAATTAGTCTGTTTCTAATCAATTTTTATTGTGTCCATTATTTCTTCATTATGCCACTTGTTGGATTCTGGTAAGTAAAAATCCAAATATGAAATTGAATTTGAATGAAAATGGTTATTCTGTGGTGAACGGATTCGTATATCGATAGATGTAGGTAGGATGGTAATCAACCGTTGAATCAGATTCGAAGACTGTACAATGTAACTTATTAATGTGAAATCTTAAATATTTCTCGGGTATTACCTACCCGTTAAAATATTTTTACCATTAACAGTTTGTACGAAAGAATTTTTAATCACAATCTTTATGAAAATATATTTACATATATATTTTCTTCAGATGTAATTATGGATTTAATGAGTCAATGTGATATTAAACTCATCAGATTTACGATTAGAACTATGATACATAATCTCTAAAACATTAGAGTTTACATAATCGTCATGTCGAACGAAGATAAATGATGTAGAATGATTTGTGGAACGATAATTATACTCGAGGTACAGAATGAGATGTTGAGGCATGGATTGTTGAAACTTGGGTTGTTGGTGGTACTGGTGCCATTGGTGCTAAGGCTGGTGATGTTACTGGTGTTGGTGATACTGTTGATGATTGCAAATTGTATACCGTGCTCTCTAAAGTTAATACTCGAGCTCGGAGTTCTCTAACTTCTTCTACTAACCCGAGTTGTTTATCAATGTGAGGTAGAGGTCGGATATCTTCTCTAGTTCCATTAATGGTAGTTTCAAGACGAAAAATTCTTGCAAATAGGGTATAAACGGTATTGCGAACGGGTTCGCCGGTGAGCGGGTCAAGTACTCCAAGGTTAGGTGGTAGATTTGATTCATGATATGGAGTACCTTCTTCCTTTCTCCATAGGGTGAGTATGTCGCGAACCCATCCCCGTTTTCTCCAGTAATCACGGTAGTTGATTGGTTGTTGTGCTCCTGTCACGCTGTCTTCAGAGTCAGAGGAACTTGGTCGATTCGTAGAGGCCATCTTAAACGATCTCAGGAAAGATTTTTGGTATGAAGAGTTTAGTGGCATCAATTGATAGTTAGATGGTATTCTCAATGCATAATTTGCATAGATATATATAGTACCAGGATCCCTTAAATTAAGGAGAAATTTACGAGAGATATCAGGCAAGGTCTACAGTAACAGATACACTAAGATATGAATTGTCAGATACGCTAAGATATGAATTTTGTCTATACACTATTCATGCAGTCAATGCAGTAAAATGTGTCTAGACTAAGAATAATGAGTAGGTAATTTCCTAAGGATGATAAGCAGATGTTTTCCGATAAAAATGATAAGCAAAACTTTTGACATGCAGACACGGTCGAAGTCCAGACTCACTAATGCATCCTAACGACTATCCGTTAGGCACGCTAATGCAAGACCTGGTTCGCTAAGACCACCGCTCTGATACCAACTGTAGAGACCCGTCCTAATCCATCCGGACGAAGTCCATATCGATTACAAACGATTCACAACAGTTGATTACATCGCGAGGTAATTGACCTCTATATGATAAATTTTACAAACATTGCATTCATTTTTAAAAGACAAACTTTCTTACATCGACAGTTGACAGGCATGTAAAGCATTTCATAATATATCCAAATATAATTGACTTAATAATAATCTTGATGAACTCAATGACTCGAATGCAACATCTTTTGAAATATGTCATGAATGACTCCAAGTAATATCTCTAATATGAGCAAATGCACAGCGGAAGATTTCTTTCGTACCTGAGAATAAACATGCTTTAAAGTGTTAACCAAAAGGTTGGTGAGTTCATTAGTTAATCATAAAGAATCATTTAATAATTTTAATAGACCACAAGATTTCATACTTCCATTTCTCATAATCATACGTCCCATGCATAGAGACAAAAATATCATTCATATGGATTGAACACCTGGTAACCGACATTCACAATATGCATATAAGAATATCCCCATCATTCCGGGATCCTCCTTCGGACATGATATAAATTTCGAAGTACTAAAGCATCCGGTACTTTGGATGGGGCTTGTTGGGCCCGATAGATCTATCTTTAGAGTTCGCGTCAATTAGGGTGTCTGTTCCCTAATTCTTAGATTACCAGACTTAATAAAAAGGGGCATATTCAGTTTCGATCATTCAACCATAGAACGTAATTTCGATTACTTGTGTCTATTTCGTAAAACAGTTATAAAAGTTGCGCATGTATTCTCAGCCCAAAAATATAAAGGGTAAAAAGGTAAATGAAACTCACAATACTGTATTTTGTAGTAAAAATACATATGACGACATTGAACAATGCAGGGTTGGCCTCGGATTCACGAACCTATATCAAGTATTAACACATTATAGTATAAATCAATTAAGTTTATATATTTGTTATGTATTAATTATTCTTATAATATATTATGATACTTATTTGATATTTAATTAATGTTATATCAATAATATTAGTTGAAACATAATTTTATGTAATATTAGTATATTTTATGTAATAATATATTTACATATATATCTTTTGTTTTGTAAAATTAATAATTGTAGAAATACCTAAGGATAATAATAATAATATTAATAATAATAATATTAATAATAATAATAATTTTTAAAAGTATAAAACTACCTTAGGAGTCAGTTTTAAAAAAATTGCACCAAGTCGGGCTCGAACCCGAGACCTCTCGCTCACTCATCAACACCCTTAAACATTCCTCCATTTCAGTTTTTCTTATTTATAATACAAACCCAAATACTTATCTATTACATGTTTCAACCCACTTCATCTTCTTCACCAAAATCTAAACAATCAAACAACTTCATTCTTAATAGTCAATCATCAAAATGGTTTTAGGACTTCTAAACAAACATGAAACAAAAAATAAAAATGTGTTCATGATATAAAAAAATGAGAAAAAAAAAACAAAAAAAATCCTACTGCTTGCTAGTAGCCAAGAAAAAAAAATTTTTATTTTCAATTTTGTGTTCGTTTTGGACAATCTTTACAACATGAAACATGTTTCAAATCATTCCTAAAAACTATTGAAATCGTCAGTTGAACTTAAAACATCAAAACAAGCTCTAATTTCTCCAAGAACAAAACAGTTGACTTTTGACAATTTAACTTTGACTCGCAAATTCGAATTCGTTATCAAGAATTGGAACTTGAGATTTTGCAGGAAGTTTAAGTAAATGATTCCTAACAACTCTACATTTTTAGTTTTTGAAATTTGTTTCGAATTCACGTTAGTGTATATCACTGTGAAGAACTCAAGAACTCAAAAATTGATTTTTAGATTAAGAGTGTTATAAGTTATGATTACAATATGAATTGTGTTGCAAATCATTCCTATAATCTTTATGGATCATCAAATTAACTGGAGATATCAAAACAAACTCGAATTTGATTCAAGAACACTTAGTTGACTTTGAAAACCAAAACTTTGACTCTCAAATTAGAAATTAATAGAAAGAATTGAGGATTGAAAACTTACAGATAGTTTAAATAGACGATTCCTAACATGACTGCATTATTACATTTTGAAAATTTGTTCTAAATCAAAATATGGTGAAAAAGATGAATGTACAGAGTGTCGAGCTTATTTTCTGGGTTTTCTTTGTTTTCAACTCAAATTGCAGTTTGTAACTTATATAGAGTGATTAGGTACATGATTTAACAGTTAAATTGATTTCCAATTGATTTGTGAAGTAGACTTGTAACAAACTGGAGACATGAAGTACGTAAATTATTTTCATGTGAAGAAAAAGAAAAAAAATTGATAGTTACTTCTAACAGAATGGGATTCCCTATTTTTATTTTTAATAAATATTAATAGTAAATACCCTAATAATATTAATAATAATTCTAATAAAATAACTAAATAATATCATAAAAATGATAATAAATAAAAATAAGAATTCGTTTAAATCATAAATAAATTTTAATCTTAATTATCTTGTACATTATTTTATATTTTCAATTCAAATGATTATTTTGTATTTTATTAATACAACTTAATATGCACTCTTATATTTATATATGTATATATATTTACATATTTATTTACACACAATTGTTCGTGAATCGTCGGAAATAGTCACAGGTTAAATGAATCTATATAAATAGTTCAAACATTTCGAGACTCAACATTACATGCTTTGCTTATTGTGTTGGAACATATAAAGAATAAGTTTTAATTTGGTCGGAAATTTTCTGGTCGTCACAATCATCCCTCCGTTACCAACTACAAAGTCGACTATAATACAATACAATACATCGGGGGCTAGTGCGTGCGTGCAATGCAAAATCATCCCGCCGATGGTAGTTAAAACGAGAGCTAATGCGTACGCAATGCAAAATCATCTCTCCATTAACTACTAAATCGAAACCTCTGAATCCAAATAATTCTATCATAGAATGTAGTTTTGAATATTTATGTCTATTTTGTCAATTATTTATAAAAGCAGTTCATGTATTCTTAGTTCAAAAATATATCTCAAAAGCATTTAGGAAACAGTTATAAAAACATCGCATGTATTCTCAGTCCCAAAAATGTAAAGGGTAAAAGGGAATCAAATGAACTCACAATACTGTATTTTGTAGTAAAAATACATATGATGACATTGAACAAGAGTAGGGTTGGACTTGGATTCACGAACCTATATCATTTGTATATTTATTAATACATATAATTGTAATCGAACAAACTTATATATATTAATATGATTTTTATATCAATCACTTATTTATGTTATTATTTAATTTAATAACTTCATTTTATATATAAAAATATTAATATAGTTAAGTTATATATTAAATATATCTTTTTTTTATATGAAGATCATTAGTTTGTGAAGTTAATAATTTTGATATTACTAATATTAGTAATAATAATGATACTATATAATAATAATGACAAAAGTAATAATATTAATAATGTTATTTAGGATAAAGATATTAATAATGATAATAATACTTAGTTGAATTATAATAACTATGATAACAATAATTATAATAATTTTAATGATTCCCTTAACTTAAAATTTTAATCATTTTCATAATAATATCAAAATTCCTATATTTGTAATCTTAATTGTATTACTAAAAATCTTTATATTCATATTCATAGTAATCATAATCTCCGCGTTTAATTTCTAGACTATTGACTAAAGTTTCTATATCATCAATTTTTAATCCTAATTATATTAATAATCGTAATATTTATATTAATAGTAGTCTTATAATAACGATAATAATAATAATAATAATATTTAGTGATAATCCTACTTATAATAATAATAATATTACATATATTAGTAATAATAATAATAATACTAATAATTATATTACTTGTAATAAATGAATAATATTAATAATAACAGCAACAACAATAATAACAATAATAATAATAATAATAGTAATAATAATAATAATAATAATAATAATAATAATAATAATAATAATAAAAGAAATAAGGAACTTAAATAACTACCTCAAAAAGAATACTGTCGCGAACCAGACTCGAACCCCCGACCTCTTGAATACCCGTCAATACCTCGAACCAGTTGGGCTGTTGCCCTTTATTCGAAATAATACAGACCGTATTTATATTTATCCCGTATTTTAAATGACTCATCTTCTTCTTCAATTTAATACGAATGACCAGAAATCGAAATAAGTTAAGAACTAATTTTCTTACGATTTAAAATGCTTACAGAAAACGATTAACAATGTTGAGTTTAATTAAAACAGAAAGAGATTAAAGAATTTAAATTAAAAATCGCTGTGAAGAACACATATTTAACTCAAGAATCAAATTCAATATTAGAGACTGTTATAGGTTATGATTATAACATGAAAAAGATTCAAAACCTTCCTTAGAAACTTTCTGAATAATCAATTTGACTGAAAACACTGAAACGAATCTAAATTTTAGGATGAACACTTCGTTTGACTTTTGAAATCGAAAGTTTGACTCCAAAATTAGAACGCGATAGATAAAATTGGATCTTGGAACTTTACAGATAGTTTAAAGACACAATTCCTATCAACTTAGCATTAATACATTTTGAAATTGATTATGAATTCATTTTATTTGAAGAATGAGATGAAAACAGGGCAGACTGCAATTATCTGCAAAAATTGGTTTTGAATTTCTCTCTTTTTAATCGATTTGTACTATCAGAAGCTAATGTAGAGGTTAAGTGGGATTATTACATCTTAATTAACTCAATTATCCTTTGTTTGATAGTTGCTTGGCTCGACCAAAAAAAATATTCTGTCATAGAAAATAATTAAAGGTGAAATTGACTTCTAACAGCCTTTGTTCGTATATATGATAATTAGATCGAGTTGTTGAACCTATCAGACAGCTTTCACAGCTAAGATAATGACATGAAACTGAATTATATATTTATCTCATATTTATTTATATATAAATCGTATTTATATACTTGTATATATATTTGCATAAGTATTTATATATGAATCTGTATTTTGTATAATTATATAGTTATTATATATGTATTTGTATATTAAATATATAATGAATTATAATAATAACATTAATTATATACACTTTAACATCTAATATTAATGAAACCAACAATAATAATAACAATAGAAATAATATTAATAATAATAATACTAATATTAATAATAATTCTATTAATAACAATATTAATAAGAGTAATAGTAATGATAACAATAATAAGTTTACTAATAATGATAATAATACTATTATTAATGATGTTAATAAAATTAGTTATAATAATATTAATATTATTAATAATAATAATAATAATAATAATAATAATAATAATAATAATAATAATAATAATAATAATAATAATAATAATATAATGACTTATACATATTCAGTTCTTATATATATACATTTATATCTCATATTAGAATTAATAATATCAATAATACAAATATTAATATCAATATTAATATTTAGTAATAATAATGAAAGTAATAATTATAATATTGATATATCACTTATATTTTTACTTGTAATTACAAATAATATATTAATTTTATATTATATTATATAATATTATTTATTAAATATTATATATCACCATATATTAATAATTATTAATAGAATCATATATAGACTTATAATAATATATATATATATATATATATATATAAAATATATATATATATATATATATATATATATATATATATATATATATATATATATATATATATATATATATGTATGTATGTATATGTATAATAGTAATTTATTTATTCTATTTATTGTTTTACATATTTAATCCCTAATGATTAAAGCATACTTTATTAATTCACAATAGTATATATGCTCTTGTATTTATATATATTTACATATTTATTTACACACAGTTGTTCGTGAATCGTCGGGAATCGTCAAGGGTTAAATGAATCCATGTAAAAAGTTCAAAATGTTTGAAACTTAGTATTACAGACTTTGCTTATGATATCAAAATCATATAAAGATTAAGTTTAAATTTAGTCGGAAATTTTCGGGTCGTCACATAGAGTATGAAGAAAATTTAGCTGGATTATCACCTACAACAACCGAAGAGAATTCCGATAATGAACTAAATGAAGTGGATGAAGGTGACTATTAACCGTTTGATATAGACCAAACCGAAATGAATGTATCGGGTTACCAACAAGCTTACCTTTCTCTAGTTGATGACCCCGCTTTTGAAGACTACGATCGAAGGCACCATCCTCAACGCGCTCAACAAGATAACACATTTGGGTCATTTGACGACTAAAGTATAACGGGTGATGGCAATGCCGAAGCTCGATATACTTTAGTCTTAATACATTATTAGGTGATGGCCATGCCGAAGCTCGAAATGTATTAATTATAATTGTGTTGTTCGAATAAAAGTGTTGTTATTTTTATTATTGTATTGTTCGAATAAAAATGTTATTTTTATAATTGTATTGTTCGAATATTGTTATTTATATTATCTATTGTGTTAAACATTATAACTTTTATTTATACCGATTATATTATTGTTGTCAAACGTTAAAAAAAATCGAACCGGTAAAAATATTATTGGCAAAATCGAATCCTAGTCCAAAAAAATCCGAAAAAATCCGATCGAGATCCGAAAAAGAACCGGTTCCAGAAAAAATTCCGAAAAAATCCGACGCCAAGAACCGGATCTGAAAAATCCGGACAAAAAAATCCGGTTTTTTTGTCCGAATCCGGTTTGTGCATCTATATGAGTAACCCCGATAATAAGAAAGATTTTAATTTTAACTGATCCAGCCTGTAAATGTATTATGATAGGCCAATTACTTTATGATTGACCCGTTAACTAAATCAATGTCCATAACTTCATAAATATATACGATTAGAATATCATAAAGTGGTCTAGTAGTTGATGTTTGATCATGAGATCTATTAGGTTCAAGCTTCACTAGCATCACTTGTGATGACCCGGGAAAATCCGACCAAATTTAAACTTAATCTTTATATGATTTCGACATGATAAGCAAAGTCTATTTAATTGAATTTCAAAATTTTGAACTATTTATAAGGATTCATTTACCTTTTGACTATTTCCGACGATTCACGAACATTAGTGTGTATTCAAAAATGTAAATATAGATATATATGTATATATGTATATAAATAAATATAAACAAAAGTTTATATAATAAATTGAAATAATAAAACATAATATATTATACAGAATAATGAAGTAATGTTAAAAGGAATAAACATTAAATATTCAACACATGTTATCATGTAATATATAATTGTAATTTAACAATATATTTACTATAATATTATTATCATTATTTTCTTATCATTATCTGTAGTATTAATATTATTATATAAAATTGGAAATATGTAACATGTTATACCTTAATTATAACTTGTATTATTAATAGATATTATTGTTACATTATCATTAATAATTATTATTATTATAGTTATCCTTATTATTATAAAGTAAGACAAATTATTATTATCATTAATAATATTATTATTATTAGCATCATTATTAATAATTATTATCGAACTTATCTTTTTATTAATATTACCATAACAGCATAATTATTTCTTTTCATTATTTTAATATTATGATTATTGATATTATCATAACTAGTATTTAGATATTATTAATAATAATTTTTTTATTAGTAGTTATATTATAGTTAATATAATTATAATTATTAAATATTAATATTATTTTAATGAAATCGGATATTTAGATTTAGAGACAAAATCCGATTTAAATAGCAATAACACTGTATTTAACTTTGTTTATATCTCTAAATTCAACTCATGAGCTGTATTAATCGTACGATTCAGTTGCAACTCATTATCAGCTTTTCATTATTTTATTTATTTATTTATTTATTTACTTCTTATTTTGATTCATTCTGATTCTCTTATGCTATAAAACAACCGATTACCTCCAAACTATTAGAGAAGTATCATTCAATTATTCCAAAATCACTATCAAGTATCAATTATCTGTTAAAAATTACACAGAAGATGGAAACAACCAAACAACACCCTGATCGAATATTTTTTTTTTATCAAAAGCCCGATTGTGAATGAAATTTCAAAAAATAAGATTGCAGTCTTGTTAGGAATCGTTTAGGTAATCTTTCTGTAAATTTTCAGAATCCAATTTCATTTAATGAGTTTTAATTTCTAAGTCAAAGTTATTTAAAAAAAAAAGTCAACCATTGTTCTTAATTAAAATTCGAAACTGTTTGGATACCTCCCATTAATTTGTCGATTGATAAAGATTATAAATGTGATTTGAAATCTTTTTGGTGTTGCAAGTTTTGGCTAAAACGCTTTTAAACTCAAAATCAATTTTTTTTTTATTTCGCTAAACAGCGAGCTGCAGTAGCAGCTAATTTGAGTTCATTTTTTTTTTAATTTAATTATTATGTTCTCTTTCAATTCATATAAACATTTGATTTTTATTAATTATTATTAGTTTGAAGTATCAGAATTTATTGTTGTGATGATTTGATTTTGATTCGGTCGAATATGTTTTGATGAAGGTGAAGAACTAGGGTAACAGAATCAAGGGATTAAATAAGTTGGATGTGGGTTAAAATCAGAATAATCGAGTCAGAGAAATGGTTGGGTGTTGGTTCGGGTTTACGAGAGGTCGCGGGTTCGAGTCCCGGCCCTGACAGTTTATTAATCTTTTTAGAAGCTGGTACATTAAGGTAGTCTCTAACATTTTATTTTATTTTTTATTATTGTTATTATTATTATTATTATTATTATTATTATTATTATTATTATTATTATTATTATTATTATTATTATTATTATTATTATTATTATTATTATTATTATTATTATTATTATTATTATTGTTATTATTATCATTTATGTTATTATTATTGTGTTAGCTATTAGTATCACTAAAATTAATATTAAGAGTATTTTTTTTAACATGACAAATATTATTATTACCATCATTGTTATTATAATTATGACAATTGTCATTGTTTAAAATGTTTAGAAATATCATTATTATTAATCAAATTAGGAGTATTATCATTATCGTTAGCATTAGTATAAGTATTATAATTACAATTAGGATTATTATTATTACCAATATCATATTTATATTTATAAACATTAGAAACTTTAGTTATCATTAATATTCTTATAAGTATTATTAAAATTATTATAAATTTTGTCATTTTAGTGTTATTATCATTATTATGATTATTATTATTATGAAAATAATACAAAATTTTTATTATTATTTTCTTATAAACATTAGTATTAGTAACATTCTATAATTATTAGTAATATTATTATGTATTGTTATTATTATCATAATTAACAATATTATTAGATCATTATAAGTATTATTATTAATATTATTTTACTAAATAAATATTTCGTATATAAAAATATATTTATAAGTAATATTACATACAAGTATGTATAAATCATACTAATAAATTGTATATGAATATTCATATACAACAAATTTGGTATTTTTAATATAATACTAATTAAATATATTAATATAACTAACTAAACACTAATCATTTTAATTATGCATACACAAAAATTAAATATATATATATATATAATAAATAACATAAGTTATGATATATAATTTTGTTCAATTTCAAGTATATATATTAATATATATACAAATGATATAGGTTCGTGAATCCGAGGTCAACCCTGCATTGTTCAGTTGTTCAATATCGTCATATGTATTTTAACTACAAAATACAGTAGAGTGAGTTTCATTACTCCCTTTTTAAATGTTTTTACAATATATATTTTTGGGACTGAGAATACTTGCGCTGCTTTTATAAATGATTTACAAAATAGACACAAGTACGTGAAACTACATTCTATGGTTGAATTATCGAAATCGAATATGCCCCTTTTTATTAAGTCTGGTAATCTAAGAATTAGGGAACAGACACCCTAATTGACGCGAATCCTAAAGATAGATCTATGGGCCTGACGAACCCCATCCAAAGTACCGGATGCTTTAGTACTTCGATTTTGTTTTATATCATGTCCGAAGGGTTTTTCAGAATGATAAGGGATATTTTTATATGCATCTTGTTAATGTCGGTTACCAGGTGTTCACCATATGAATGATTATTTTTTTCTCTATGCATTGGACGTATATTTATGAGAAATGGAAATCTTGTGGTCTATTAAAATGATGGAAATGATTATTTATGATAAACTAATGAACTCACCAACCTTTTGGTTGACACTGGAAAGCATGTTTATTCTCAGGTACGAAAGAAATCTTCCACCGTGCATTTGCTCATTTTAGGGATATTACTTGGAGTCATTCATGACATATTTCAAAAGACGTTGCATTCGAGTCATTGAGTTCATCAAAATTATTACTAAGTCAATTATAGCTAGATATATTATGAAATGGTATGCATGCCTGTCAACATTCGATGTAATGAAAGTTTGTCTTTTAAAAACGAATGCAATGTTTGTAAAATGTATCATATAGAGGTCAAGTACCTCGCGATGTAATCAACTAATGTGAATCGTTGTAATCGATATGGACTTCGTCCAGATGGATTAGGACGGGTCTCTACAGTTGGTATCAGAGCCAGGTTCTTAGCGAACTAGGTCTTGCATTAGTATATCTAACTGATAGTTGTTAGGATGCATTAGTGAGTCTGGACTTCGACCGTGTCTGCATGTCAAAAGTTTTGCTTATCATTTTTGTCGGAAATCATTTGATTATCATCCTTAGAAAATTACCTGCTTCTCATTCTTAGTCTAGACACATCTTACTGCAATGATTGCATGAATAGTGTATAGACAAGATTCGTATCTTAGCGTATCTGCTAATTCATATCTTAGCATACCTGTTACTGTAGACTTTGTCTGACAGCTTCCGTAGATTCCTCTGTAACTTATGGGATTTTAGTATTATATATGCATATGTAAATTATGTATTGCAGGGTAATAATCTACATCCTATAATCTATTTCTTATCGAAAAATCCTTCATCTGATTGTACGAGATGAATCCCACAACCAGTTCAAATTCCTCGGATTCCGATAGCTATTCTGATATGGAGTTTCACCTAATCTCCGAAAGCGGTGTCACCAGAATGAATCCACCAATCAGCCATCCCCAATTCATCTGATGAGTTCGTAGTCGACTTAACCAATGGAAACGAGAAGAAGGCGATCCTTTCCATCAACTAAATTCACCTCTTGGCGAAGAACCTGAAGCACTTACCGGCGAACCTATTCGAAGCACCATTTTCAGCCTTATTTCCAGGGTAACTCGTCACGATTATATTCTATCTACAATTCTAAACCTTATTCATTCGTTCGTTCCGACCGACAATCACCCCGGAATAATGGAAAAAGTCAACGAGCTTCGCGCTTGAATAATCAATTTGGAAAACATGGTGCAAAATGTACTAGCTTCAACAACATCACCGGTACCAACAGTATCAACAACATCATCACACGTCTCAACCTCGCAATCTATACCTCAAGCATAATCATCGTTCTACGAATCGTTCTACATAAACTATTTTCATCCTTCATGGCGATTATGTAATCTCTAATGTTTTAGAGATTATGTACTCTAGTACTAGCCGTAAATCTGATGAGTTTAATATCACATTGACTCATTAAATCCATGACTACATCTGAAGAAAATATATATGTATATATTTTCATAAATATTGTAATTAAAAATTCTTTCGTACAAACTGTTAATGGTGAAAATATTTTAACGGGTAGGTAATACCCGAGGAATATTTAGATTTCACATTAATAAGTTACACTGTACAATCTTCGAATCTGATTCAACAGTCATTCACTATCCTACTTACATCCACAGATATACGAATCCGTTCACCACAGAATAATCATTTTCATTCAAATTCATATTTGGATTTTGATTTATCAGAATCCAACAAGTGGCATAATGAAGAAAACATTTGACAAAATAAAATTTGTTAGAAACAAAAAAATTAACTATGAGGAATTTTGTTAAGAATCCACGCTAACTGTTCCTAGCTAACTGTTCCTGGCTAACTGATTACACTTTATTTATCGCAATTTAATTATCGCAATTTTATTTATCGTCATTTAATTTCTGTTATTTACTTTACGCATTTAATTTATCGTCATTTAATTTCTGTTATTTATTTTACGCACTTTAAATATCGGGACGCGTATACAAGGTTTTGACATATCATATCGACGCATCTATATATATTATTTGGAATCACCATAGACACTCTATATGCAGTAATGCGGGAGTTAGCTATACAGGGTTGAGATTGATTCTATAATAATATATATAGTTTGAGTTGTGATCAAGTCTGAGACGTATACGGGTCACGATACGTATTAATTAATTCAAATATTATATATTAAACTATATATGAATTATTGGACTGTAACTGTGGACTATCGACTGTGGACGAATAATATTGGACAATTAAAATGAATTAAAATACTGATTATAACATATGAAACTAAATAATTCTTCAAATTTGCCACTTGATTTCATCTTAAACCTCATTTGTATCTTAAAGATTACAATCTGCGTTCAAACATTTCGTAATTCTTGAAAACACCTCAATCGAGAGGATGAACCAACAGTACTTCATCTACGTAACAAGAGATTGATGCATATAGTTATGCACTTGAAAACTCTCGGAACTTGAGTAAACGTTTAACACGTATCTGTGCTAACTTCTTTGGCGTTGTTATTACCGAAAATAACTTTGCAACTCTTTTTCACAATAGTCAGTTTTGTCACAGCTCCAGCAAGTCAACTTCCACTTTTCATTCGAAACAACCTTATTATAACCATGATATATATATGCGTACTCTTTTATTGTTATCGGAGACCCTTTTATATTCCACCATATTACCCTCAGCGTTTAATCATCTAAAAACACAATTCTCTTGAAACCACCTCGGATTGATAATCGATGACTCAGATATGGTAGCATTAAATGCAGAGGAAACAGAAAAATTATAGATGGTCTAAACGGCAAAAAGTTTGATGATAAAGAATGGAGTGTTAGGAACGCTCGATAGAAAATTTGGTACTGAAAAACAGATTGAGCAAACCACGAAGGAGTCTCTGAACGAATCACAAGGACTAAACTTGTACATTAAGAATCCTGATGATTCTGTTTCTGATGAAATCTTTAGCGAATACCTTGCTTCTGACTCCAAACTATTGCGGACAAATTTTCTTCACCATCCTTCGATATTAGAAATTCCAAGATATCATCGTTTTTTTTTCATTATAAATATCCTCCATATTTCTGAAGATATTTTTATAACTATTCTTATCTGAAATCATAAATCTCTTCGTGCTATAGGTATTACATCATATAGAAACTGTTAGTTTCTATATTCTGTAAACTTCGAGCTTAAAATATGAATGTTATTGAAGTAATGTTGGGAACTGATGCATGAGTTAGTATAATATAATGACACTTGATCAACGTGATTATATTACATTAAGTCATGCTGAGTTTCTAAATGGGACATGATGATTCACAGATTATAACGTCATCATGTGCCATGTTACACGACTCTTACATTTATCTGATATATAAACATATCAAGAACATATTTTCTTGATAGTTCTATCTTTCCCGGATATTCTGGTAATTTGACGAATCAAGATCGTGCTATTACCATTTCTTTCTTAGAACATTAACTATGTTCATTTCGAAATTCATATCTATGAATTCTGGACCGTTGCTCGCTTTACTAGAGGTCGAGAGGATAATAAAAATGCAAAGAGATCCAAAATATAAAAGAAAATATAAAGCCCAATGACAACACCGAAATTACAAACCGTGGATATCAGTACGTATGGCAATATAAAGACACGGGAGGATTATAAATACAATAATCCCTAGAGCATAATAAAAATAAACAGATTCTTCAGGTGGGAGTTGGAAAAGAAGAACGATCATTACGATAGTTAGAATAAGAACAAGGATCAGAACAGGGTTAAGCATTTTCATAAATCTTTTGAATTTGGGAATTGAGTATAGAAGTGGTGAAAACTAATGGAACGAAAAAGGTAAATTTATAATGGAAAAATCAGACGTAGTAATCGAGGCAGATCACCGTATTTAATTATAGAGATCTTAATTCCCTTATTCGCCGAAGAATCAAATCTTTTAGATTTCGGAGATTTTCTTTAAATTCCTTGAATTCCGGAATTCAACCAAAACAATGTCAAAAGTTAAGACGAACCTGCTTTTACTCATTTCATTCTTTTGTGATAGCTTCACTCGTACGCTTCGAGTAATCGAATCGTTTTATCCTAATTATTCAATGGTGATAAAACTTTAATTATCAGCTCATATTCGTCAGGAAAACATTCTTATTGTTAGAATTGACGACCTCACTCAAATTTCGGGACGAAATTTCTTTAACGGGTAGGTACTTGTGATGACCCGGGAAATTTCGACCAAATTTAAACTTAATCTTTATATGATTTCGACATGATAAGCAAAGTCTATTTAATTGAATTTCAAAATTTTGAACTATTTATAAGGATTCATTTACCTTTTGACTATTCCCGACGATTCACGAACATTAGTGTGTAAACAAAAAATGTAAATATAGATATATATGTATATATGTATATAAATAAATATAAACAAAAGTTTATATAATAAATTGAAATAATAAAACATAATATATTATACAGAATAATGAAGTAATGTTAAAAGGAATAAACATTACATATTCAACACATGTTATCATGTAATATATAATTGTAATTTAACGATATATTTACTATAATATTATTATCATTATTTTCTTATCATTATCTGTAGTATTAATATTATTATATA
This sequence comes from Rutidosis leptorrhynchoides, assembly GCF_046630445.1. Classification (NCBI taxonomy): domain Eukaryota; kingdom Viridiplantae; phylum Streptophyta; class Magnoliopsida; order Asterales; family Asteraceae; genus Rutidosis; species Rutidosis leptorrhynchoides. The sequence continues at coordinate 348,009,510 of NC_092339.1, read as the reverse complement.
AAATTGGAAATATGTAACATGTTATACCTTAATTATAAATTGTATTATTAATAGATATTATTGTTACATTATCATTAATAATTATTATTATTATAGTTATCCTTATTATTATAAAGTAAGACAAATTATTATTATCATTAATAATATTATTATTATTAGCATCATTATTAATAATTATTATCGAACTTATCTTTTTATTAATATTACCATAACAGTATAATTATTTCTTTTCATTATTTTAATATTATGATTATTGATATTATCATAACTAGTATTTAGATATTATTAATAATAATTTTTTTATTAGTAGTTATATTATTGTTAATATAATTATAATTATTAAATATTAATATTATTTTAATGAAATCGGATATTTAGATTTAGAGACAAAATTCGATTTAAATAGCAATAACACTGTATTTAACTTTGTTTATATCTCTAAATTCAACTCATGAGCTGTATTAATCGTACGATTCAGTTGCAACTCATTATCAGCTTTTCATTATTTTATTTATTTATTTACTTCTTATTTTGATTCATTCTGATTCTCTTATGCTATAAAACAACCGATTACCTCCAAACTATTAGAGAAGTATCATTCAATTATTCCAACATCACTATCAAGTATCAATTATCTGTTAAAAATTACACAGAAGATGGAAACACCCAAACGACACCCTGATCAAATATTTTTTTTTTTATCAAAAAGCCCGATTGTGAATGAAATTTCAAAAACTAAGATTGCAGTCTTGTTAGGAATCGTTTAGGTAATCTTTCTGTAAATTTTCAGAAACCAATTTCATTTAATGAGTTTTAATTTCTAAGTCAAAGTTATTTAAAAAAAAGTCAACCATTATTCTTAATTAAAATTCGAAACTATTTGGATACCTCCCATTAATTTGTTGATTGATAAAGATTATAAATGTGATTTGAAATCTTTTTGGTGTTGCAAGTTTTGGCTAAAACGCTTTTAAACTCAAAATCAAATTTTTTTTTATTTCGCTAAACAGCGAGCTGCAGTAGCAGCTAATTTGAGTTCGTTTTTTTTAATTTAATTATTATGTTCTCTTTCAATTCATATAAACATTTGATTTTTATTAATTATTATTAGTTTGAAGTATCAGAATTTATTGTTGTGATGATTTGATTTTGATTCGGTCGAATATGTTTTGATGAAGGTGAAGAACTAGGGTAACAGAATCAAGGGATTAAATAAGTTGGATGTGGGTTAAAATCAGAATAATCGAGTTAGAGAAATGGTTGGGTGTTGGTTCGGGTTTACGAGAGGTCGCGGGTTCGAGTCCCGGCCCTGACAGTTTATTAATCTTTTTAGAAGCTGGTACATTAAGGTAGTCTCTAACATTTTATTTTATTTTTTATTATTGTTATTATTATTATTATTATTGTTATTATTATCATTTATGTTATTATTATTGTGTTAGCTATTAGTATCACTAAAATTAATATTAAGAGTATTTTTTTTAACATGACAAATATTATTATTACCATCATTGTTATTATAATTATGACAATTGTCATTATTTAAAATGTTTAGAAATATCATTATTATTAATCAAATTAGGAGTATTATCATTATCGTTAGCATTAGTATAAGTATTATAATTACAATTCGGATTATTATTATTATTATTGCTATTATTAATATTATAATTATTATTATTACCAATATCATATTTATATTTATAAACATTAGAAACTTTAGTTATCATTAATATTCTTATAAGTATTATTAAAATTATTATAAATTTTGTCATTTTAGTGTTGTTATCATTATTATGATTATTATTATTATGAAAATAATACAAAATTTTTATTATTATTTTCTTATAAACATTAGTATTAGTAACATTCTATAATTATTAGTAATATTATTATGTATTGTTATTATTATCGTAATTAACAATATTATTAGATCATTATAAGTATTATTATTAATATTATTTTACTAAATAAATATTTCGTATATAAAAATATATTTATAAGTAATATTACATACAAGTATGTATAAATCATACTAACAAATTGTATATGAATATTCATATACAACAAATTTGGTATTTTTAATATAATACTAATTAAATATATTAATATAACTAACTAAACACTAATCATTTTAATTATGCATACACAAAAATTAAATATATATATAATAAATAACATAAGTTATGATATATAATTTTGTTCAATTTCAAGTATATATATATATATATTAATATATATATACAAATGATATAGGTTCGTGAATCCGAGGCCAACCCTGCATTGTTCAGTTGTTCAATATCGTCATATGTATTTTTACTACAAAATACAGTAGAGTGAGTTTCATTACTCCCTTTTTAAATGTTTTTACAATATATATTTTTGGGACTGAGAATACTTGCGCTGCTTTTATAAATGATTTACAAAATAGACACAAGTACGTGAAACTACATTCTATGGTTGAATTATCGAAATCGAATATGCCCCTTTTTATTAAGTCTGGTAATCTAAGAATTAGGGAACAGACACCCTAATTGACGCGAATCCTAAAGATAGATCTTTGGGTCTGACGAACCCCATCCAAAGTACCGGATGCTTTAGTACTTCGATTTTGTTTTATATCATGTCCGAAGGGTTTCCCGGAATGATAGGGGATATTCTTATATGCATCTTGTTAATGTCGGTTACCAGGTGTTCACCATATGAATGCTTATTTTTGTCTCTATGCATGGGACGTATATTTATGAGAAATGAAAATCTTGTAGTCTATTAAAATGATGGAAATGATTATTTATGATAAATTAATGAACTCACCAACCTTTTGGTTGACACTTGAAAGCATGTTTATTCTCAGGTACGAAAGAAATCTTCCGCTGTGCATTTGCTCATTTTAGGAATATTACTTGGAGTCATTCATGACATATTTCAAAAAACGTTGCATTCGAGTCGTCGAGTTCATCAAAATTATTACTAAGTCAATTATAGCTAGATATATTATGAAATGGTATGCATGCCTGTCAACATTCGATGTAATGAAAGTTTGTCTTTTAAAAACGAATGCAATGTTTGTAAAATGTATCATATAGAGGTCAAGTACCTCGCGATGTAATCAACTAATGTGAATCGTTGTAATCGATATGGACTTCGTCCAGATGGATTAGGACGAGTCTCTACATCACTAGTGTGACCATCACTACGGTGTGACCATGGAAATTGTATGAAGATAACTTGAGAAATGAAGAACCTCACCCTCTATAACCTGAACATGAATAACACATATTTTTACCCTTAGTTGTTCGATTAGTCAGATAAATATGGCTTGAAAAGGGATGTCGATATCCATTTATAGTGCTAAAAGTAAGGTCAACTAAGTTGGTGGCCGAAAAAATAATGAATATACGTTCCCACAACATAATAAAAATCTTCAAAGGCAATATTGTGGATTTTCAAGCGTTTAATGTATTCGCACTAGCAAAGTGTATAAATTAAAAGCAAGATTTATGCTACTTCAATAAGCGTGAAAGAATCTCAGCAGTATACATATAAGGAGTAAAATTTGCTAAAATGCATATGTAAAAGATCATATTTGTTCCTATTAGGTGTAAAATTAACTGAAGTGCTTAAATGATCTCTGTGTGCAGTGATTTAGTTAGATTTCATATATTCATATGTGACTGTGAGATACTTGTATATATGTATTTTTTTTTTTTTTGTTCACAGATGAAAACTACCCTACCGGAGACAACCACATTCACTGGCAAATTTACAGCATGATGGGGTCCTATGACCCCACTAGTGTGGAATTTTTTCTTATAATGTATTTTTTAAATTGTATAGAACACCACAATATTTAGTTATAGAACGCCATTTATTCTTAAATTAATGATTTTTGAGGTAAACAATCAGTTAAGTGTATTTCAAATATAATTAGCTTTGAAAGAAATTTTCGGGACCCAATTTGGGTTTCATTATGGATTTGTCACAGACCACATTGAGTCCCCACTAGCGAGTATAATCCGTAGGTGACGAGCCCCCTAGCCAGTGGCGGAACTAGGATATTTTTCATCGGGGGCAAAAAAAAAAAAAATTAAAATCGTAGTAATTATTTTGGACAAAATATAGAGGTTTTGGGGCAAAAAATTGAGGTTTTTAGGCAAATTATGAAGGTTTTTGGGCAAAATTTGAAGGTTTTGGGGCGAATATTGGGCAAAATTTAAAGGTTTTGGGGCAAAATATGTAAGTTTTGGGGCAAAAACAAAAATCCACCGGGGGAAAAGTCGAAAAACCCAATTTTTTACACTGAAAAAAATAATCCACCGGGGGCGGGCGCCCCCTTGCCCCCAAGTAGTTTCGCCCCTGCCCCTAGCGCCTAGACCCGTAACCGGGTGAATTGCGCATATTGGCACTCCCTCCGGTTAAGAGCCTATTTTAATTCGATCTCGTACGTTACGTACTAAGATTCAAGCTCGGGTCTGCTGCTTCATAGGGAACTCGGTGGCCACTAGACTATGCCCTGGTTTACTTGTGTATATGTAACTATACGTAGTAATACAGTATTCATGTATGAGAATTATAATTAGGAAATTTATCATTTGTATAAACATAACTCACAATCAGATGTAATTTTTCACCTCCAAAGATATAAAATTGAAAGTTAAGTCCAATTGTAACGAAGAAATCATATAAAATGATGAATGATGAATGAGATAAGGAGTTGAAATGTTCAGTATAATTAAAAAAGTGGGAAACAGCAAAAGCACACCAAGAGAACATTCTCTAGTTGGGCATGGATGAACAAGACCACTACGTAGGGTCATGAAGGAAGGATGTTCTCTTTTTTGCATGTGTTAGCCCACTAGAATTACTTGTACTGGATACCACCTTACCCAAATGCATGCCTATATATACCCAACCTAATTCATTCAAATTCACAAATAACACACACTCACTTTTATTAACAATGCCTTCTCACAAAGTCTCAAGTGTTGTTTTCTTAGTGTTATTAGGTTTGGGCATTAGTGTGGCTACTAGAGCTCTTTTGAGTGTTGAAGAGAGTATTCCTTACATTCATGGTGGTTTAGGTAGTGGTGGTGGTGGTGGAGGTGGTAGTGGGGGAGGTGGTGGTTATGGGGGAGGAGGTGAACATGGGGTTGGATATGGTGGTGGGGCTGGAAAAGGTGGTGGTGAAGGTTATGGTGGTGGTGGAGCCGCAGGAGGAGGTGGAGGTGGTGGTACTGGAGGGGGCGGTGGAGGTGGAGGAGGAGTGACAGGTGGTGGTTATGGTGGTGGTGAAGGAGGTGGGAGTGGTGGTGGACAAGGTGGGGTAGTTTATGGTGGGGGAGCAGCTGGAGGTGGAGGTGGGGGTGGTAGTGGAGGAGGTGGTGGAGGTGGAGGAGGAGCACATGGTGGTGGTTATGGTGGAGGAGAAGGAGGTGGGATTGGCGGTGGATATGGTGGTGCGGGAGGTGCCGGTGGTGGAGGTGGAGGTGGACATGGTGGTGGTGGTGGAGGAGGAGTTGACATTGGAGGAGCAAATGGTGGTGGTTATGGCGGAGGAGAAGGAGGCGGGATTGGCGGTGGATATGGTGGTGCTGGAGGTGCCGGTGGTGGAGGTGGACATGGTAGTGGTGGTGGTGGTGGAGGAGCTGGCATTGGAGGAGCAGGAGGAAGTGGATATGGTAGTGGCGGTGGAGCTGGAGGTGGTGCCGGAGGGTCATATGGTGGATATAGTGGCGGAGGAGGTGGTGGAGGTTCCGGAGGAGGCGGTGGAGGTGGTGGTAGTATAGGTGAGCATGGAAGTGGTGGTGGGAGTGGAGGTGGTGAAGGTGGTGGCCATGGTGGTTATATTCCTTGAACAAATCTAATTATGGATTCATTGTTCAAATTGACAATGATATCTTTCATGAATAATATGATGAATGTATCTTTGTAGATGCATGTGTCAAATTGTAATGTTGTTTCAAGTGGTTTTTGTGATCTATAAGTATTGATATGATGTGTTCTTGGTTATTAATATAATGATCTACATCTTGTTTATTTTGTAGTGTACTTTCACATGATATGTTACAATTGCAAATAAACAACATTTTTAAAATGTAATGCGATACCACGTAAATTTTATTAAGTACGAAGTAAAAGATTAAAAAGATCACTTTTTTTTTCTTTCTTTTTCTTCCTTTCTAATGTAAGATGAAATGGGGCTTATGTTTCAACTGAATCATGTATCATGATCATTAATCTAATTCCATTACACTTTCATATGTTAAACCTCGTCAAAATCCTTTATTCTCCTATGCATTAATAACATACACAAACTGGCTAGTGAGTGGTAAAGGTGTCGGGGCACGGATGTTGTTGAGTGGTGGATAGCTTTAAACAAACGTAAAGGAGAAGTATCAGTAAATCTTGTGAAACGCGAGATATTTGTCCAGAACGCGAGAATGTTGGCAAATTATTTAATGACGAAATTATTTATAAATAATTTTACTTTAATACATACTTAACTTATACCCTTAGAAAAAATTATTTATAAATAATTTTGCTTTAATACATACTTCTTAACTTATACTCTTAGACATGCGTTACAACAATACCATGAACCAAAATCTGTTTACTTGTATATTTAATTATGACATCTACTTGTAATTAACAATAATGTATGTGTTTGTTTCGATGTAGTTGTGTGGTTTCTATTTATTTCTAATTTGTTTTTTTCCTGGTAAGTCTTCGTTTCATGTAGTGGTAGTTTAACTAGTGCTTTACGTTAGGGTTTTTTAGAGCATCAAACTTACACACTTTACAATTTTTGCATGAATAAATAACATTTGAACCCATGACGTAAAAATCAGAGGGACACCTCAATGCTTTACGTTCGATTTTCTTTCTTTTGCATCACTTTTGAATCTTTCATTCGTTGATAAAAGATCCTCTTATACTTAACTTTCAATTTCTTTTTGTAAAAAAAGTCTTTTATCAAAGTTAATATTAACAACTCATTGAGTTGGGTCTTAATGTTTAATGTTTTTTTATGTGCTTTGCAGGCTAGCTACCATGAAGACACTTGAGATAGTATATGTTCAATTCTTCAATTGAAGCTACCTCTGAAATTAAAAATCGTGTTGTTAGTTACTGATGAAGCAATATGTTGTAACCACTCTTTATGATGTTAAAAATTTGGAAGCTCGTTTTCAAGAAGCTGAAAACCTTGATGTAATCAAGAGTTGTGGTGGATCATTAGCCCCAACGCCAGACAGATTCAATTTAAATGTGCCTTTTTAAATGATAAGCACATTTCTAAATAGTATCTTAGTAGCTAATGAATCAATAATGGACTTGATAGCTAACCGCAAAATAATGTCTCATCTTTAAAGTTGATTTTGAGAAGGCATTGATGTAGTGACCCGAACTTTTCCATGTTTATATATATTAATTGAGATTGATATTTACATGATTAAATGTTTCCAACATGTTAAGCAATCAAACTTGTTAAGACTTGATTAATTGAAATAGGTTTCATATAGACAATTGACCACCCAAGTTGACCGGTGATTCACGAACGTTAAAACTTGTAAAAACTATATGATGACATATATATGGTTATATATATAGTTAACATTATATTATGATAATTAAACATATCATTAAGTATATTAACAATGAACTACATATGTAAAATCAAGACTACTAACTTAATGATTTTGAAACGAGACATATATGTAACGATTATCGTTGTAACGACATTTAATGTATATATATCATATTAAGAGATATTCGTACATCATAATATCTTGATAATATAATAATTTAAAATCTCTTTTGATATTATAAACATTGGGTTAACAACATTTAACAAGATCGTTAACCTAAAGGTTTCAAAACAACACTTACATGTAACGACTAACGATGACTTAACGACTCAGTTAAAATGTATATACATGTAGTGTTTTAATATGTATTTATACACTTTTGAAAGACTTCAATACACTTATCAAAATACTTCTACTTAACAAAAATGCTTACAATTACATTCTCGTTCAGTTTCATCAACAATTCTACTCGTATGCACCCGTATTCGTACTCGTACAATACACAGCTTTTAGATGTATGTACTATTGGTATATACACTCCAATGATCAGCTCTTAGCAGCCCATGTGAGTCACCTAACACATGTGGGAACCATCATTTGGCAACTAGCATGAAATATCTCATAAGATTACAAAAATATGAGTAATCATTCATGACTTATTTACATGAAAACAAAATTACATATCCTTTATATCTAATCCATACACCAACGACCAAAAACACCTACAAACACTTTCATTCTTCAATTTTCTTCATCTAATTGAACTCTCTCAAGTTCTATCTTCAAGTTCTAAGTGTTCTTCATAAATTCCAAAAGTTCTAGTTTCATAAAATCAAGAATACTTTCAAGTTTGCTAGCTCACTTCCAATCTTGTAAGGTGATCATCCAACCTCAAGAAATCTTTGTTTCTTACAGTAGGTTATCATTCTAATACAAGGTAATAATCATATTCAAACTTTGGTTCAATTTCTATAACTATAACAATCTTATTTCAAGTGATGATCTTACTTGAACTTGTTTTCGTGTCATGATTTTGCTTCAAGAACTTTGAGCCATCCAAGGATCCATTGAAGCTAGATCCATTTTTCTCTTTTCCAGTAGGTTCATCCAAGGAACTTAAGGTAGTAATGATGTTCATAACATCATTCGATTCATACATATAAAGCTATCTTATTCGAAGGTTTAAACTTGTAATCACTAGAACATAGTTTAGTTAATTCTAAACTTGTTCGCAAACAAAAGTTAATCCTTCTAACTTGACTTTTAAAATCAACTAAACACATGTTCTATATCTATATGATATGCTAACTTAATGATTTAAAACCTGGAAACACGAAAAACACCGTAAAACCGGATTTACGCCGTCGTAGTAACACCGCGGGCTGTTTTGGGTTAGTTAATTAAAAACTATGATAAACTTTGATTTAAAAGTTGTTATTCTGAGAAAATGATTTTTATTATGAACATGAAACTATATCCAAAAATTATGGTTAAACTCAAAGTGGAAGTATGTTTTCTAAAATGGTCATCTAGACGTCGTTCTTTCGACTGAAATGACTACCTTTACAAAAACGACTTGTAACTTATTTTTCCGACTAGAAACCTATACTTTTTTTGTTTAGATTCATAAAATAGAGTTCAATATGAAACCATAGCAATTTGATTCACTCAAAACGGATTTAAAATGAAGAAGTTATGGGTAAAACAAGATTGGATAATTTTTCTCATTTTAGCTACGTGAAAATTGGTAACAAATCTATTCCAACCATAACTTAATCAACTTGTATTATATATTATGTAATCTTGAGATACCATAGACACGTATACAATGTTTCGACCTATCATGTCGACACATCTATATATATTTCGGAACAACCATAGACACTCTATATGTGAATGTTGGAGTTAGCTATACAGGGTTGAGGTTGATTCCAAAATATATATAGTTTGAGTTGTGATCAATACTGAGATACGTATACACTGGGTCGTGGATTGATTCAAGATAATATTCATCGATTTATTTCTGTACATCTAACTGTGGACAACTAGTTGTAGGTTACTAACGAGGACAGCTGACTTAATAAACTTAAAACATCAAAATATATTAAAAGTGTTGTAAATATATTTTGAACATACTTTGATATATATGTATATATTGTTATAGGTTCGTGAATCAACCAGTGGCCAAGTCTTACTTCCCGACGAAGTAAAAATCTGTGAAAGTGAGTTATAGTCCCACTTTTAAAATCTAATATTTTTGGGATGAGAATACATGCAGGTTTTATAAATGATTTACAAAATAGACACAAGTACGTGAAACTACATTCTATGGTTGAATTATCGAAATCGAATATGCCCCTTTTTATTAAGTCTGGTAATCTAAGAATTAGGGAACAGACACCCTAATTGACGCGAATCCTAAAGATAGATCTATTGGGCCTAACAAACCCCATCCAAAGTACCGGATGCTTTAGTACTTCGAAATTTATATCATATCCGAAGGGTGTCCCGGAATGATGGGGATATTCTTATATATGCATCTTGTTATTGTCGGTTACCAGGTGTTCACCATATGAATGATTTTTATCTCTATGTATGGGATGTGTATTGAAATATGAAATCTTGTGGTCTATTGTTACGATTTGATATATATAGGTTAAACCTATAACTCACCAACATTTTTGTTGACGTTTAAAGCATGTTTATTCTCAGGTGAATATTAAGAGCTTCCGCTGTTGCATACTAAAATAAGGACAAGATTTGGAGTCCATGTTTGTATGATATTGTGTAAAAACTGCATTCAAGAAACTGATTTCGATGTAACATATTTGTATTGTAAACCATTATGTAATGGTCGTGTGTAAACAGGATATTTTAGATTATCATTATTTGATAATCTACGTAAAGCTTTTTAAACCTTTATTTATGAAATAAAGGTTATGGTTTGTTTTAAAAATGAATGCAGTCTTTGAAAAACGTCTCATATATAGGTCAAAACCTCGCAACGAAATCAATTAATATGGAACGTTTTTAATCAATAAGAACGGGACATTTCAGTTGGTATCCGAGCGTTGGTCTTAGAGAACCAGAAAATTTGCATTAGTGTGTCTTATCGAGCTTGTTAGGATGCATTAGTGAGTCTGGACTTCGACCGTGTTTTCTTTAAAAATGATTGCTTAACATTTTTGTTGGAAACTATATATTTTTAACATATGAATATTACGTGATATATTAATCTCTTAACGTGTTTGATATTATGTGATAGATGTCTACCTCTAGAACAAGTCCCATTGACTCACCTAATAATAATGAAGAGTCAAATGTAAATTGGAATGATTTGTGGACTGATTCACAAGTTCCCGAAGAGGAACCGGAAGAAGAGTCGGAACCGGAAGAAGAATCGGAACCGGAAGAAGAATCGGAACCGGATGAAGAAATAGAACCGGTGGGGGAAATAATAAAACGGTTAAGTAAAAGAAAATCCTCAACCAACTGACCAAAGTTAATTATGGTCAATGGTGTTTCCGCCAAGGAAGCAAAATATTGGGAGGATTACCAATTCTCCGATGAATCGGATTCCGACGAGAATTCCGATGATGTTATAGAAATTACCCCAACTGAATTTAAAAAGGCAAAAGAAAATAATAAGGGAAAGGGCATAAAAATAGAGAAATCTAATTCCAACCCCGATGAACTTTATATGTATCGTCAACCCCCGAATTCCTTAAGTTGTAACAATGACCCGGGAACCTCTAAACCACCAGGTTTTTCTAAACCAATGTGGACAACGACGGCTCGTATTAGGGGAACATCATATATCCCTAGAAACTTGGCAAAACGAACCAAAACCGAAGAAGAAGAAACGAGTGAGTCGGAATAAGATAGTTGTATTCGTGTGGTGTAATATATGTAATATAGTGTTCTTATGCTTTATGATATATGTAAAAATTGCTTGTATTAATAAGTATTTTTTTATGAAACTAACTCTTGTCTATTTTACAGTTTAAAAACACAAAATGGATAGACAACCCAATATTTTAAGAGACCTACCCGGAGACATGATTGATGAAATCTTGTCTAGAGTCGGCCAGAATTCTTCGGCACAACTATTTAAGGCGAGATCAGTTTGTAAGACATTCGAAGAACGTTCCAAGAATGTCTTGGTTTATAAGAGACTTTCGTTTGAAAGATGGGGGATATCACATTGGGAAACCCATAAGTTACGATGTGTTTACTTTGACGCATATATTGCGGAGAACCCAAATGCTATTTTACGCAACGGGTTAAGAAATTATTTTGACTCAATATATCCGAATATTGGACTTCGTGATTTAGAAAAAGCGGCTAACATGCAACATAAAGAAGCATGTTATGCTTACGGATTAGTAATGTTCGCTTCTCACCAAAGTGAGAACAAGAACATCGGGCTACAACTATTAAACAAAACGTTTCCACAAGTGACGGAGTCGGTAATTGGGGTAAGAAATGAGGTTTTTAGATTATTACGGGACTGTTGGACATTACGTAACCCTCGTCCCTTTGATGACGTTACAACACGCTGTCTTATCAACGGCCATAACGGTTATGTTGCACAAGACCAAGGATGGGAAGTAGTCCTAGTAAAACCAGAATGCATGACTTGTTTCTGGACGTATGAATTACGTGTCTTTATTGCCTTTGCTGAACGACTTGTGTACTAGCTAGAATTGTCTTCACAACTATCTTGTATCAAAGTTATTGTGTGCTATATTTCATGCTTTATGTAAAATAAGCGGTATTGTAAGTTTGTAAAATATTGTATAAAAGTTTGAACGCGAAATATTATTATAATTAGTTTTTCATATAGAATTGTAGTAGTTGAATTGTATATTAGCTACTAAGTATGAACTTAACGGGTAGGTACTACCCGAATTTAAACTTATAAAACGCTAATATGAAGAAAAAGCTTTTATAAATGAGTTCATATTATGCTACGAAATACTATTAACTACTCTTAATATTCTGTATGATTAACTTGTTCCATTTAACTATTTTGAAGGAAATGGCACCGACTACTCGACACACCGTGAATATGAATGAAGAGGAATTCCGTACTTTTCTAGCTTCAAACATAGCCGCAGTACAGGCTGCGCTACATACCAACAATAACCTTGGATCTAGCAGTACAGGAAATCGTGTAGGATGCACGTACAAAGAATTCACTGCCTGCAAACCTTTGGAATTTGATGGAACCGAAGGACCGATCGGATTGAAACGGTGGACCGAGAAGGTTGAATCGGTGTTTGCCATAAGTAAGTGTACTGAAGAGGACAAAGTGAAGTACGCTACGCATACCTTCACAGGTTCTGCGTTAACATGGTGGAATACCTATCTAGAGCAAGTGGGACAAGATGATGCGTACGCACTACCGTGGTCAGCATTCAAGCACTTGATGAACGAGAAGTACCGTCCCAGAACCGAGGTCAATAAGCTCAAGACAGAACTTAGAGGGTTACGAACCCAAGGATTTGATATTACCACGTACGAAAGACGATTCACAGAATTGTGCCTATTGTGTCCGGGAGCATTCGAAGATGAGGAAGAGAAGATCGACGCGTTTGTGAAAGGATTACCGGAAAGAATCCAAGAAGATATAAGTTCACACGAGCCCGCCTCCATACAACAGGCATGTAGAATGGCTCACAAACTAGTGAACCAAATTGAAGAAAGAATTAAAGAACAGAGTGCTGAAGAGGCCAATGTGAAGCAAGTCAAAAGAAAGTGGGAGGAAAACGGTGATAAGAATCACCAATACAACAACAACAGCAATTACAACAATAATCGCAACAATTATCCCAACAATCGCAACATCAATCGCAACTACAACAAACGGCCCAACAACAACAACAACAACAACAACAGCAACTACAACAATCATCCCAACAACAATAATAACCGCAACAACAACAACAATCAGAAGCAGCTATGCCAAAGGTGTGAAAAGAATCACTCGGGGTTCTGCACCAAATTTTGCAACAAGTGTAAAAGAAATGGTCATAGCGCGGCGAAGTGTGAGGTCTACGGACCAGGGGTTAATAGAACGAAAGGAACAAATGGTGTCGGAACGAGTAATGGCGGAGCAAGTAGTGTCGGAGCAAGTTATGCCAATGTAGTTTGTTATAAATGTGGAAAACCAGGCCACATTATTAGAAATTGCCCGAACCAGGAGAACACGAATGGACAAGGCCGTGGAAGAGTTTTCAATATTAATGCGGTAGAGGCACAGGAAGACCCGGAGCTTGTTACGGGTACGTTTCTTATTGACAATAAATCTGCTTATGTTTTATTTGATTCGGGTGCGGATAGAAGCTATATGAGTAGAGATTTTTGTGCTAAATTAAGTTGTCCATTGACGCCTTTGGATAGTAAATTTTTACTCGAATTAGCAAATGGTAAATTAATTTCAGCAGATAATATATGTCGGAATCGAGAAATTAAACTGGTTAGCGAAACATTTAAGATTGATTTGATACCAGTAGAGTTAGGGAGTTTTGATGTGATAATCGGTATGGACTGGTTGAAAGAAGTGAAAGCGGAGATCGTTTGTTACAAAAATGCAATTCGCATTATACGAGAAAAAGGAAAACCCTTAATGGTGTACGGAGAAAAGGGCAACACGAAGCTGCATCTTATTAGTAATTTGAAGGCACAAAAATTAATAAGAAAAGGTTGCTATGCTGTTCTAGCACACGTCGAGAAAGTACAAACTGAAGAAAAGAGCATCAATGATGTTCCCATTGCAAAAGAATTTCCCGATGTATTTCCGAAAGAATTACCGGGATTACCCCCACATCGATCCGTTGAATTTCAAATAGATCTTGTACCAGGAGCTGCACCAATAGCTCGTGCTCCTTACAGACTCGCACCCAGCGAGATGAAAGAACTGCAAAGCCAATTACAAGAACTTTTAGAGCGTGGTTTCATTCGACCAAGCACATCACCTTGGGGAGCTCCTGTTTTGTTTGTCAAGAAGAAAGATGGTACATTCAGGTTGTGTATCGACTACCGAGAGTTGAACAAACTTACCATCAAGAACCGCTACCCACTACCGAGAATCGACGACTTATTTGATCAACTACAAGGCTCGTCTGTTTATTCAAAGATTGACTTACGTTCCGGGTATCATCAAATGCGGGTGAAAGAAGATGATATTCCAAAGACTGCTTTCAGAACACGTTACGGTCATTACGAGTTTATGGTCATGCCGTTTGGTTTAACTAATGCACCAGCTGTGTTCATGGACCTTATGAACCGAGTGTGTGGACCATACCTTGACAAGTTTGTCATTGTTTTCATTGATGACATACTTATTTACTCAAAGAATGACCAAGAACACGGTGAACATTTGAGAAAGGTGTTAGAAGTATTGAGGAAGGAAGAATTGTACGCTAAGTTTTCAAAGTGTGCATTTTGGTTGGAAGAAGTTCAATTCCTCGGTCACATAGTGAACAAAGAAGGTATTAAGGTGGATCCGGCAAAGATAGAAACTGTTGAAAAGTGGGAAACCCCGAAAACTCCGAAACACATACGCCAGTTTTTAGGACTAGCTGGTTACTACAGAAGGTTCATCCAAGACTTTTCCAAAATAGCAAAACCCTTGACTGCATTAACGCATAAAGGGAAGAAATTTGAATGGAATGATGAACAAGAGAAAGCGTTTCAGTTATTGAAGAAAAAGCTAACTACGGCTCCTATATTGTCATTGCCTGAAGGGAATGATGATTTTGTGATTTATTGTGATGCATCAAAGCAAGGTCTCGGTTGTGTATTAATGCAACGAACGAAGGTGATTGCTTATGCGTCTAGACAATTGAAGATTCACGAACAAAATTATACGACGCATGATTTGGAATTAGGCGCGGTTGTTTTTGCATTAAAGACTTGGAGACACTACTTATATGGGGTCAAAAGTATTATATATACCGACCACAAAAGTCTTCAACACATATTTAATCAGAAACAACTGAATATGAGGCAGCGTAGGTGGATTGAATTGTTGAATGATTACGACTTTGAGATTCGTTACCACCCGGGGAAGGCAAATGTGGTAGCCGATGCCTTGAGCAGGAAGGACAGAGAACCCATTCGAGTAAAATCTATGAATATAATGATTCATAATAACATTACTACTCAAATAAAGGAGGCGCAACAAGGAGTTTTAAAAGAGGGAAATTTAAAGGATGAAATACCCAAAGGATCGGAGAAGCATCTTAATATTCGGGAAGACGGAACCCGGTATAGGGCTGAAAGGATTTGGGTACCAAAATTTGGAGATATGAGAGAAATGGTACTTAGAGAAGCTCATAAAACCAGATACTCAATACATCCTGGAACGGGGAAGATGTACAAGGATCTCAAGAAACATTTTTGGTGGCCGGGTATGAAAGCCGATGTTGCTAAATACGTAGGAGAATGTTTGACGTGTTCTAAGGTCAAAGCTGAGCATCAGAAACCATCAGGTCTACTTCAACAACCCGAAATCCCGGAATGGAAATGGGAAAACATTACCATGGATTTCATCACTAAATTGCCAAGGACTGCAAGTGGTTTTGATACTATTTGGGTAATAGTTGATCGTCTCACCAAATCAGCACACTTCCTACCAATAAGAGAAGATGACAAGATGGAGAAGTTAGCACGACTGTATTTGAAGGAAGTCGTCTCCAGACATGGAATACCAATCTCTATTATCTCTGATAGGGATGGCAGATTTATTTCAAGATTCTGGCAGACATTACAGCAAGCATTAGGAACTCGTCTAGACATGAGTACTGCCTATCATCCACAAACTGATGGGCAGAGCGAAAGGACGATACAAACGCTTGAAGACATGCTACGAGCATGTGTTATTGATTTCGGAAACAGTTGGGATCGACATCTACCGTTAGCAGAATTTTCCTACAACAACAGCTACCATTCAAGCATTGAGATGGCGCCGTTTGAAGCACTTTATGGTAGAAAGTGCAGGTCTCCGATTTGTTGGAGTGAAGTGGGGGATAGACAGATTACGGGTCCGGAGATTATACAAGAAACTACCGAGAAGATCATCCAAATTCAACAACGGTTGAAAACCGCCCAAAGTCGACAAAAGAGCTACGCTGACATTAAAAGAAAAGATATAGAATTTGAAATTGGAGAGATGGTCATGCTTAAAGTTGCACCTTGGAAAGGCGTTGTTCGATTTGGTAAACGAGGGAAATTAAATCCAAGGTATATTGGACCATTCAAGATTATTGATCGTGTCGGACCAGTAGCTTACCGACTAGAGTTACCTCAACAACTCGCGGCTGTACATAACACTTTCCACGTCTCGAATTTAAAGAAATGTTTTGCTAAAGAAGATCTCACTATTCCGTTAGATGAAATCCAAATCAACGAAAAACTTCAATTCATCGAAGAACCCGTCGAAATAATGGATCGTGAGGTTAAAAGACTTAAGCAAAACAAGATACCAATTGTTAAGGTTCGATGGAATGCTCGTAGAGGACCCGAGTTCACCTGGGAGCGTGAAGATCAGATGAAGAAGAAATACCCGCATCTATTTCCAGAAGATTCGTCAACACCTTCAACAGCTTAAAATTTCGGGACGAAATTTATTTAACGGGTAGGTACTGTAGTGACCCGAACTTTTCCATGTTTATATATATTAATTGAGATTGATATTTACATGATTAAATGTTTCCAACATGTTAAGCAATCAAACTTGTTAAGACTTGATTAATTGAAATAGGTTTCATATAGACAATTGACCACCCAAGTTGACCGGTGATTCACGAACGTTAAAACTTGTAAAAACTATATGATGACATATATATGGTTATATATATAGTTAACATTATATTATGATAATTAAACATATCATTAAGTATATTAATAATGAACTACATATGTAAAATCAAGACTACTAACTTAATGATTTTGAAACGAGACATATATGTAACGATTATCGTTGTAACGACATTTAATGTATATATATCATATTAAGAGATATTCGTACATCATAATATCTTGATAATATAATAATTTAAAATCTCTTTTGATATTATAAACATTGGGTTAACAACATTTAACAAGATCGTTAACCTAAAGGTTTCAAAACAACACTTACATGTAACGACTAACGATGACTTAACGACTCAGTTAAAATGTATATACATGTAGTGTTTTAATATGTATTTATACACTTTTGAAAGACTTCAATACACTTATCAAAATACTTCTACTTAACAAAAATGCTTACAATTACATTCTCGTTCAGTTTCATCAACAATTCTACTCGTATGCACCCGTATTCGTACTCGTACAATACACAGCTTTTAGATGTATGTACTATTGGTATATACACTCCAATGATCAGCTCTTAGCAGCCCATGTGAGTCACCTAACACATGTGGGAACCATCATTTGGCAACTAGCATGAAATATCTCATAAGATTACAAAAATATGAGTAATCATTCATGACTTATTTACATGAAAACAAAATTACATATCCTTTATATCTAATCCATACACCAACGACCAAAAACACCTACAAACACTTTCATTCTTCAATTTTCTTCATCTAATTGAACTCTCTCAAGTTCTATCTTCAAGTTCTAAGTGTTCTTCATAAATTCCAAAAGTTCTAGTTTCATAAAATCAAGAATACTTTCAAGTTTGCTAGCTCACTTCCAATCTTGTAAGGTGATCATCCAACCTCAAGAAATCTTTGTTTCTTACAGTAGGTTATCATTCTAATACAAGGTAATAATCATATTCAAACTTTGGTTCAATTTCTATAACTATAACAATCTTATTTCAAGTGATGATCTTACTTGAACTTGTTTTCGTGTCATGATTTTGCTTCAAGAACTTTGAGCCATCCAAGGATCCATTGAAGCTAGATCCATTTTTCTCTTTTCCAGTAGGTTCATCCAAGGAACTTAAGGTAGTAATGATGTTCATAACATCATTCGATTCATACATATAAAGCTATCTTATTCGAAGGTTTAAACTTGTAATCACTAGAACATAGTTTAGTTAATTCTAAACTTGTTCGCAAACAAAAGTTAATCCTTCTAACTTGACTTTTAAAATCAACTAAACACATGTTCTATATCTATATGATATGCTAACTTAATGATTTAAAACCTGGAAACACGAAAAACACCGTAAAACCGGATTTACGCCGTCGTAGTAACACCGCGGGCTGTTTTGGGTTAGTTAATTAAAAACTATGATAAACTTTGATTTAAAAGTTGTTATTCTGAGAAAATGATTTTTATTATGAACATGAAACTATATCCAAAAATTATGGTTAAACTCAAAGTGGAAGTATGTTTTCTAAAATGGTCATCTAGACGTCGTTCTTTCGACTGAAATGACTACCTTTACAAAAACGACTTGTAACTTATTTTTCCGACTAGAAACCTATACTTTTTTTGTTTAGATTCATAAAATAGAGTTCAATATGAAACCATAGCAATTTGATTCACTCAAAACGGATTTAAAATGAAGAAGTTATGGGTAAAACAAGATTGGATAATTTTTCTCATTTTAGCTACGTGAAAATTGGTAACAAATCTATTCCAACCATAACTTAATCAACTTGTATTATATATTATGTAATCTTGAGATACCATAGACACGTATACAATGTTTCGACCTATCATGTCGACACATCTATATATATTTCGGAACAACCATAGACACTCTATATGTGAATGTTGGAGTTAGCTATACAGGGTTGAGGTTGATTCCAAAATATATATAGTTTGAGTTGTGATCAATACTGAGATACGTATACACTGGGTCGTGGATTGATTCAAGATAATATTCATCGATTTATTTCTGTACATCTAACTGTGGACAACTAGTTGTAGGTTACTAACGAGGACAGCTGACTTAATAAACTTAAAACATCAAAATATATTAAAAGTGTTGTAAATATATTTTGAACATACTTTGATATATATGTATATATTGTTATAGGTTCGTGAATCAACCAGTGGCCAAGTCTTACTTCCCGACGAAGTAAAAATCTGTGAAAGTGAGTTATAGTCCCACTTTTAAAATCTAATATTTTTGGGATGAGAATACATGCAGGTTTTATAAATGATTTACAAAATAGACACAAGTACGTGAAACTACATTCTATGGTTGAATTATCGAAATCGAATATGCCCCTTTTTATTAAGTCTGGTAATCTAAGAATTAGGGAACAGACACCCTAATTGACGCGAATCCTAAAGATAGATCTATTGGGCCTAACAAACCCCATCCAAAGTACCGGATGCTTTAGTACTTCGAAATTTATATCATATCCGAAGGGTGTCCCGGAATGATGGGGATATTCTTATATATGCATCTTGTTATTGTCGGTTACCAGGTGTTCACCATATGAATGATTTTTATCTCTATGTATGGGATGTGTATTGAAATATGAAATCTTGTGGTCTATTGTTACGATTTGATATATATAGGTTAAACCTATAACTCACCAACATTTTTGTTGACGTTTAAAGCATGTTTATTCTCAGGTGAATATTAAGAGCTTCCGCTGTTGCATACTAAAATAAGGACAAGATTTGGAGTCCATGTTTGTATGATATTGTGTAAAAACTGCATTCAAGAAACTGATTTCGATGTAACATATTTGTATTGTAAACCATTATGTAATGGTCGTGTGTAAACAGGATATTTTAGATTATCATTATTTGATAATCTACGTAAAGCTTTTTAAACCTTTATTTATGAAATAAAGGTTATGGTTTGTTTTAAAAATGAATGCAGTCTTTGAAAAACGTCTCATATATAGGTCAAAACCTCGCAACGAAATCAATTAATATGGAACGTTTTTAATCAATAAGAACGGGACATTTCAATTGATTCGATTACTTGAAACTTCTTACTTGATATCGTGGGAGAGATGGATTTCGGGGCAAGATGGAGAATGTAGATTCAAGCATGTTTATCTTTGGTCATGTTAACGGATGACCTACTCGAAAATTCAAATTAGGGAGAGGTGTTCATCAAGGGGATCTACTAATTTCCTATTTATTTATTTTAGTGGTAAAAAGGCCTAACTATTCTAGCCAAGTCGGCGTAGGAAAGGAACTTATTTAAAGGGGTGTAAATTGGGGCAGATAAGATATTGGTATCGCATCTCCAATATGCGGATAATACCATGTTCTTTTAAGATTGGAATAGAAGAAATGCACAAAATTTAATGAAAATGGTAAAGTGTTTTCAGGAATTTTCACGCTTTTTGGGTTAGTAATATAAAGAGCATATGTTACATTGGGGGAGACTACAACCTGTTTACATAAAACGACAAGATATTTTTTTTAAATCAGGCCCATGTTCCCCTTATACTGAGCGGCGATCAGTGTTTTTGCTCGCCGCGCAGTATAAGGGGAACATGAACCTGATTAATTTTTTTTTACCCTTATCGTAATGAGAGAAAGCTTTGTTGATGAAGGAGGAAGCTAAATTCACCCAAAATGGAACCCATTCCTTGTGTTGCAGCCATCTAGCCCGATTTTGGCTCTTGAGGTAAACCCTATTTCGAATTTTGTTGTTTAATTTCGAGTTTAGGTTAGGGTTATAGTTGGTAGTGTGTTATAAACCCCATTTCTTTTGAAATTTGGGAGTTTATAGTGTAAGTTTGGGTATGTAAACCCCAGTGTTATGCGTTTAGGGTTTGTTGATGAATTTGGAGAATTTAGTCTTGAATTTTGTGTGTTAATCTTTAGATTACTTATGTGTGTGGTTGTTCTAGATGTGCATAAGAACATGTTTTGAGTTAAATTTGGGTGTTGGCTTTGAGTTGTGTCAAAGCTAGGGTTTATGTCAAGTTTTGGTAAGTAAGTACTTGAGTACTTAGATTGTTGTGTAAATTAGTGTCTTTAAGCAAAATCACTAGTTAATGGTGCTTATGAACTAGATTTGACTTGTTTTGGGAGGTCTAGTTCAATTTGAGTCAAATTGCACTTGTATGGTCTCAGATTAGAATAATTCGGCTTGGTAAGCAATGGACCAATGATTGATTCGCTTAGAATCACTTTTTCTAACTCTTTTAATAAGAAAATAGCTGATGGCTAGGTAACGTGGAAAGAGTTGTGGATTGTAATAATGCACTAAGATGGGGTTACGGCCTCGCAACAATGGTTCAACAATAATGGACTGAAAATCAGAAAAGTACTGAAACCGGCGTTGAGAATGCCGGTTTCTGTACAATCAGCAAAAATTAAGTCAGACTAAAGTTAATTAGCCACACGTAGGACAAACGGGAATTAGAAATGCCGGATTGTGATGGCTTAGTCAAAACCGGCATTACAAGCGCCGGTTATACTATCTTTATAATTTTTTTTAATCCAAACACTAGATTTGTAAAACTATAGGAAAAAACTACTATTCAAAGAAAAAAATTGAAGAATCAAGATACCGGTTCGAGTTGAATTGGACAAGCGAGGGATTGTCTGGATTCATTGATGTGCATGTAATGCGATGACGATCTTAAATGTATTGATCACTCCATCTTAGTCTGCAAAGAAGCTCGAGTGAAACGATCCCCTACCGATTTAACAATTAACTTGTAAAATATGACACACCCTTAATTTTTTTTTATTTTTTTTTTATTTTGAACATTGGCATTAACCACAACAACACAAGGTTTAGTACATTACTTGTTCAAATGCTACCATAAGTTTCAAAATACTACAAGTTAAGAGTTACATCATCGGGTACACAAGACCCATACGTTTAACCAATTGTTTAATCAAACGACCCCATAGTGAGCATGACCATCAGGACCATTACCAAAAAGCGCCTTCTAAAATCCACCGCAAGCAAGCTAGGCCAAACCCTTACCCTTGTCCCTCGATGTGCCACAATCTATAAAAAGTAAACTACGAAGGAGTAAGCTACAAAGCTTAGTGAGTGCAATACTTATATGCATACATACATAAACCACTTACTTGTGCAACTTACACAAAACCGCATACAAGATAGTATCACTAATGCACATAACACAATCGAGTACAATCTAGCATGTTAAATTGCATAAACAAGAATATAACACGCTACATTATCAATATACAACATATGAACGCAAAATGGTTAACTATTCCCAAATGTGCTAGTCATCAAATTAATAGCACCACTGTGACGACCCGAAAATTTCTGACCAAATTTAAACTTAATCTTTATATGATTTCGACACGATAAGTAAAGTCTGTAATGTTGAGTCTCAAAATTTTTGAACTGTTTCCATACAATCATTTAACTTCGACCGTTTTCGACGATTCACGAACTATTACTTGTAAATAAATAGATACATATATATTTAAATATATATAATTTGAAATATAGTTTGATATAATATATATGATTTAATTGTAAGAACTAAATTGTAAAATGATATAAGAAATAATAAAATCTATTATTAAAATAAATCTATATATACATAAAAAGTATATTAAATATATAATTTGTGATTTAGAAGTTTTAGTAAACGACGGTAACACTTAATTGTCTTTCAAATTGATAGTAAACGAGTTAAAAAGGAACTTATGTGATTTTAAAATAAACGGTGATCCAAAAATGAATTTTATAAATTATAGGCTTATTAATAATATATTTAGAAGTTATTTGATAAATTTTAACAATAACTATATTTTATTTGGGGTTGGGAGTGAATAATTAATGTAATTTTTATTTAATAATTAATGACTGAATTTTATACCATAATGACCAAAATAAATAAATATAGTTAATTTAAAAATATGGGATTTTTCTGAACACTTTTATCCGCCACTGATTTCGCACGATACACAGTCCGTGAGAACTGTCGGTAGTATACAACCAAGAAGAGTTCACGAGATTTAAATTATGGATATTCTTTTACTATTGGCTTTTTGACTCTTAACCCACTATCACATATACATATTAATATATACAGAAGATATAAGATAGATATATAGGTAGATTACAAGTGTAAATGGGAATCAACAACTCGGGCTACTTTCTTATTTCCCGTCAACTTGAGCCATCATACCACCTCAACCATCACTTCTCATAATCATCTCCTTTCCATTTATACCTTCTTTTATCACCTTGTACGATCACCGAGAACCACCACAATAAACTATCACCATAAACCACAACCCATTTCCACTCACGTTTGTTTCCATTTACGTTCAAGAAATCAAAACACACTCATTATAACTTTTACCATCTACTGTTGTTGCTGTGATTCGAAGACCCGTTTCACCAATTCTAAACCACTTCGATCATCACCTATCCTCTATATATAGTCATATAGCTAGAAATAAATTACGCACATACTTGATACATGACTTCCACTATGAACAACCATTACCCTACTCTTTCTCCTCTTCTTCTTCGAGAACACATCACCACGATAGCAACCTATCAACAACCTGCGTACAAACTGCTGCTATGCAGCTTCTGTTTTCTACTTTTCCATCATAAACCGCCACAACCACCTTCATCAAACATTCTAACCACCACCCATATCACCATTGGTGTTTCCCTTTTTCTGTCAAACAAGATCAAACCAAACCACCACACATTAAATTCAATGCTATTGCTTTAGTGCTATTAATACCACGCTACTATGGCTACACATAAAGATGAAGATAAACAGCGAGTGAAGAGGTTAACATTTACGGTTAAGTAAATGGAGAACCGATATGGTGAAAAAGCTGAAAAAGACGTTTTTTTTTTCCTTTACTTGTTGGCCATCAATTAATAAAGCACATGGACAATGAACATACATAAAGATGATGATGATGCGTTTGCTGATGACCCCACCCCACTAATCTATCGTTCAATTAAATTTAACACATATTTTTTTTGGGCCGTAAAAGCTAGACAATTATTTTTGGGCCAAATGAATTTCCTCTTGGGCTTAGCATCTTGGACTCGTCTTTTCCCTTCTTATTTAAACTCCTGCATATAGATGAAGATGATGATGTGTACACCGCTGCGTTTCTGTTTCCATTATATTTTAATTTACATGATGAAGTTGATGATGAACCTATGATGGTACGTGACTAGCAAAATTTAACAAGGGGATAACGATGGAGTGATATGGAAGTGATGGTGAGAATCGCGTTTAGTATGATGGTAGTATGATGATGAGGTTCGTGAATATTGATAAGGTGAGGATAATATGAAACATGATATATTAAGTAATGATACGAGGATGATGAATGAAGAACCAAGGGTGCTCGCCGTTCTGTTGTACCAGGAAACCTCGAACTCATTTCAGATTATAATATAAATGGACTAGGCTATAAATGGGTTTAGGTTTAAAAGATATAAGAAATAGAGAAACGGGATAAATAAAAGTGGCCAGTGAGTATTAGCATAAAAACAGAAACGGGTTGATGGTTAGTATGCTTGTTGGGTGAACGAGAGGTCGCGGGTTCGAGCCCGGTCTAGGGCATTTCTTTTTAGACAAAGCTTTTAAGGGTATACACTTTTAATTTTATTTCCATTATTATTATTATTATTAAAATTATTATTGTTAGTATTATGAATATTATTGTTATTGTTTGTATTATAATAATAATAATTATTATTATTGTTATTATAATTATTATTGTTACTATATTATTGTTATTATTATTATTATTATTATTAGTAATTAATATGATTATTATTAATGTTATTATTATTATAAATATAATTATTACTGTTATCATTATGATTATCATTATTGTTAGAATTAGTATTATAATTAATATTATAATTATTATTATAAATACCATAATTGTTGTTAACATTATAATTATAAGTATTATATCTATTCTTATTATTATTATTATTATTATTATTATTATTATTATTATTATTATTATTATTATTATTATTATTATTATTATTATTATTATTATAAGTATTAATTATGATATTATTATTAAATTCAAAACTATAATATTATTATCATGGATAGATTTATAATACAAATTATTATCATTTTTGTGAATATTAGTATTAACATCTTTTTATAAATAATAGAACTGTTAATATTAACATAAGTATTATTATTTATAATATCACGAGTATTATTATTATGTAAATTAGTAAAATCAGTATTATAACTATCGTTAATATTAAAATTAATATTTTTACAAGTATTATTATTAATATCATTGTTACTATCACTAATAAAGTTATTATTAACATAAGTATATTATTAATGTTATTGTCATTATTTTTACTAATATTAACTTAGAATAATTAGAACTCCTGTTTTGATAAACAAGTGAAATACATAAATATATATATTTAACACATATAACCTAACAAAATATTTTATTGTATAAAAGGAATATATGGAAAATAAATATATTATTAATATAAAGATAATATCATTAATAGGTTATATATATATACTTATTCGATTACGATTATGTGTATTAATATATATACACAAATGATATAGGTTCATGAATCCGAGGCCAACCCTATAATTGTTCAATGTCGTTCTATGTATTTTTACTACAAAATACAGTATAGTGAGTTCATTTAATTCCCTTTTACTCTTTACATTTTTGGGACTGGTGATAATGCTAAAAACGAACATATATTTCATAGCATTATCCTTCAAGAAAGACAAGATTTTAGTTACAATTGTTCTATTTACAAGTTATATTCGTTTAAATAATAAAAGGTGAAGATAAAAGACAGATTCGACGAATTGAAGACGTAAACGACCAAAAAACTAAAAAGTACAAAGTACAATCCAAGTGGTTCAAATTATTGATGAGAAACGTCTAAAAATGGCAAGAGTCCAAGCCGCAAAAAGCAAAGTACAAGATATTAAATTATACGAAAAGGCGTTCGAAAATTCGGAACCGAGACATGAACCAGCTTTCAGCGCGCGACGCAACGGACCAAAAATTACAAGTCAGCTATGCACAAGAATATAATATAATATATAATTAATTATATATATTATTATATATTATAATTATACGCAGCCCACGTTTTGAATTTGATCTATGAGCTGGAATCCAGACCTTCGCACTCGCGAAGCTATGATGAAGAAAACCTCTGCACTCGCGGAGCTCAACAGTTAAACGTGGGCCTATAAAAGGCCGCACATTCTGATCGA
Organism: Rutidosis leptorrhynchoides; assembly: GCF_046630445.1. Taxonomy (NCBI): domain Eukaryota; kingdom Viridiplantae; phylum Streptophyta; class Magnoliopsida; order Asterales; family Asteraceae; genus Rutidosis; species Rutidosis leptorrhynchoides. The sequence continues at coordinate 347,982,758 of NC_092339.1, read as the reverse complement.
TTAAACACACCTTTTTCTATCTATCTATCTACGATATATTTATATTTATATTTTATAATTTTAATTTTAATTTAAGTTTAATAATAATAAGGTTATAGTGGCGAATGTTTTAAGTTTGTAAGTCAAAACTCTGTCCGTGTAACGCTACGCTATTAATACTCATTGTAAGTTATGTTCAATACTTTTAAATTAATGTCTCGTAGCTAAGTTATTATTATGCTTATTTAAGCCGAAGTAATCATGATGTTGGGCTAAATATTAAAGACGGAGTTATTGGGCTTTGTACCATAATTGGGGTTTGGACAAAAGAACGACACTTGTGGAAATTAGACTATGGGCTATTAATGGGTTTTATATTAACTAAACGATACCTCGTTAATTTAATATTAAATGTTACAATTCGACGTATCTATAAATAATCACATACGCTTAATCGGGTACGGTGGGCGGGATATTTATAAATACCAATAATTGTTCATTTTACCGGACACAGAGATGGATTAATAGTCAATGGACTCGTTGAAACAGGGGTGGATTACATTCAAGGGTAATTGGTGTAATTGTTAACAAAGTATTGAAACCTTGGATTACACGCAGTCGATAACCTGGTGTATTCATTAAACAAAGTATTAAGACCTTGTTACAGTTCAAATCCCCAATTAGTTGGAATATTTGACTTCGGGTATAAGGATAATTTAACGAGGACTCTCGCACTTAATATTTATAACTGATGGACTATTATGGACAAAACCGTATGGACATATCGAATAATCCAGGACAAAGGACAATTAACCCATGGTAATAAATTAAAATCAATATGTTGAACATCATGATTACGGAAGTTTAAATAAGCATAATTCCTTTATTTTATATCTTATTGCATTTTTAATTATCGTACTTTTTAATTATAGCAATTTTTTTTATCGCACTTTAAATTATCGCACTTTTATTATTGTTATTTACTTTACGTTTTAAATTAATTTATTTATATATTTAATATTTTACATTTGGTTTTAATTGCGACTTAAGACATAAAATCGATAAACCAGTCATTAAACGGTAAAAACCCCTCTTTATAATAATAATAATATTACTGATATATATATATATATATATATATATATATATATATATACAAATATAGTTTAAAAAAAAAATATAGCGTTAAACTTGGCTAGCTCCCTGCGGAACGAACCGGACTTACTAAAAACTACACTACTGTACGATTAGGTACACTGCCTATAAGTGTTGTAGCAAGGTTTAGGTATATCCACTCTATAAATAAATAAATAACTTGTGTAAAATTGTATCGTATTTAATAGTATTTCGCAATAAAAATATAACTATTTCGTATACTACCTCGCACACATCAACTGAGAATACATGCGCTGTTTTTACAACTGCTTTATTAAATGCTTTTGAAATATATTTTGAAACTGAGAATACATGAAATGCTTTTATAAATGTTTGACGAGATAGACACAAGCAAAACATTCTTCGAATGAATTATTATGCAGACAGAAGTTCTGCGGATTATTATTGAATTAGTTGGACGTTATAATTGTCACTAATTGTTGTGAATATTTCTCCTAATTATTATTGCTTGGTAACCTAAGAATTAGAAACGGGTATGACCCTAATTCACGCGAATCCTAAAGGTAGCTACCGGGTTTAACACCCCCACCTAAAATGTTCATTAGACGGAAGAGCTAGTGGGCATGGTGTTTAGTACTTCGAAGTTTATATATTATACAGACGAGATGTTCTGTTTTAGGGATATTATTGATGCGCATTATATGTTAAGGTCGGTTACCAAGCCAAGCAATGAAAGTAAAGTGAATGTTATGTATTGAGAGAATGATTTTTATACACAGGTTATGTGTATTATTTTTGTGCACGAGAAATGTGTACGGTTATTTAAAAATCGTGAGGCAACCTACGAGGGAGAAAAGGATACGAACCCACTCTGCTAAGCATTTTGAAAAATGGTTTTGTACACGAGATAGGTGTACTGTATTTAAATCTCGTGGTCTATCAAAATGATGAATTTTATTGTTTATGATAAACTTATGAACTCACCAACCTTTTGGTTGACACTTGAAAGCATGTTTATTCTCAGGTATGAAAGAAACCTTCTGCTGTGCATTTGCTCATTTAAAGATATTACTTGGAGTCATTCATGACATATTTCAAAAGACGTTGCATTCGAGTCGTTGAGTTCATCAAGATTATTGTTAAGTCAATTATAGTTGGATATATTATGAAATGGTATGTGATATGTGAAATCGTACCTTAAAAATGACTAGCTAAAAACTTAACAATTATCACACGATTACAGGCAACTATAACCTGATCATGCAGTAACCTATAAGTAATTTGACCAGTTCGTTCCACGGAGAGCAGTTTAATCAAGACTTTAAAAACTAGTAATTATCCTAGGAATTTAATAAAAGAGGTTTGAATTGTTTTTCAAATCACGAAAGTACGTGAAGTAAAGAGAACGAATTAACAATAAAGAGAAAATGGTGTCTACTTGAATGATTCACTATCGATATGGATTGTTCTTACAGTTATTACCGATTATCATGCCCTTAATATAGTCTTATGACTTCTCACAAAGTCTAAACCAATTGAAGTCAATAAACTCACATAAACCTTCTTCAAGAGATTAAACTATATTTGATTTGATAGAATTAATGAGACTTGATTTGGACTAAACTCACATAAAATCCTAACTATAACAATCACTTGAAATAGTTACACGATTATGTAGTTCACAACCCTTTCAATTACCAATTAAATTAATGACGCAATTACTTGAAATCAATTATCTAATTGTCTAGATCACCTAGGTGTTGAAGCATAAATTGCATCTCAATTTAACTCACATTAAATGATTAACAACCTATGTAATTGAATTAAGAGTATAGATCATGCATAACAATGGTTCTTTAATCAAACACAATTAATTTAAATCACAAGATATAAATTCCAATAGATAGAACAAACCAATATCTCAAGATTCACATTCAAGTAAACACTTTAAAAACTTAGCCAACCATGTTAAAAGATTGATCACAAAAAATAATAGAAGCAAAAGAATTCATAATTGTAAAATAAAATAAAATAAATGTTATCGATTGTAAAAATTATAACCTAAGAATAAATCTCCAAGTGTTGATATTGAGTTTGATGTTCTAATATCTCCAGACGGCTCCTCTCAATTCGTCTTCCCAAATCTTGGATTTTTATTTGTATTTATAGTGGCTAAAAAAATAATCTACTCGCCGCCTCAATTTCCTTAATTTCGCTATCCCAAAAAATTCATTCCCTTAATTTCGCTATAGCGAAATTCATTCCACTTAAGTTCGCGTTCGCATCTTGAAGTCTCGGTTACCGAAAACAGTTCGGCATGCATCTCGCTATAGCGAAATCATTACCACTAACATTCTCGCTAAAGCGAAACTACTATTTTCAACTTCTACCCCTCTAGTTCCTGAATTTTTCACAGCAAGTCCTTTCTTTTAATTTCACTTGTAAAAACGGACTTTTCCACCCAAATTAACTCCAGAAATCCAAAAACTCTTCAAATATTATTCATGAACCAAAACTTCCATCTTTAACCTATATCTTCATGAAATCTTCAACTTAGCACCAAAAATCAACAAATTAAAACCGATATTGCGAATAAAAATGTGTATAAATGAAGCAATATCAAATTCCCCCACACTTGAACCTTGCTTGTCCTCGAGCAAGTCTATCAATATCAATCTTTAGAAGCAATAATTTCATACCGCGTAGTCTTCAATCATAGCAAGCACAAGGTTCAAGTCTTCAACAAACCATCAAATTAATTACAATTCAAGCCTAAATCTACCCATCACAAATATTTCCCCGGTCAAAGTCAACTCCATCTTCTAAAAGGTCATCAATCATCAATCATCAAGTATACAATTTTTCACAAACTCAAATTTTTGACCTCCTTGACTTTGACCAATTATGTAGGATTAACGGGATAGCCATCAATTTACCAAAATTAACTCAAAATTATCAACAAGATATAAATCATAAGCTCCAATCACCATGAAAATCACAATGTAAACCCCCAAAATGAACAAGGCTATAAATATCACAAAAAATTACCGTTCACCAAGGAATATGTCGTGCACAAAGTATATGCCTTCAAAAAGTATGCTTCTTTCATCAACCCGCTATGACTATCCCTCTTTCACCTCCATGCCCCCAAAACACCAATGATTCGTCAATTCCATATAAAATCGTCAATTCCAAAAATTGGGTTAAGGTGGGTGTGCCAAAGCGTAGGGGACTGGTTACCCCTATCTTTATGGTCGATCAGGGCACAGGATGACCGGCACTCATCAAGCTTTCTATCACAACTCTATGGTTTCTCTCATAGTAGGGCGAAAGCATTGACGGAGGTTCGTGGAATTAGTGCTCCATTTGGCTAATTAAGAGGTTCATCAATTCCATGATTTGGCTCAAAAGCCGGTGTGCATACAAGCCTTCCCGATTATGGGACAGCCGCACGGGTAGTTGCACTTGAGTGACCTACCTTGGGTGTAAATTTTTCGGGGGGTCTATGCACGATACCTGAAAGACTTTACTTTCAATCAATGGTCTTTTGGAACTAACTTAACTTGTAAGACTTTACTTACAAGTTTCGGAAGACTTTACTTCCTAAGAACAGCATGGGAGGACTCGATTCTCCCACAAGTGTTTAAACACTTGTTAATTTTATTTAAGGTCCTTGGACCCCACTTCCCACGCATCTAGCTTTTATGCTATTTTTAAGAAAATGTAGGAAGCAGATACTACATTTTCGTATTTTAAAGGTTACCATGGCTTTTGGCCATAGCGTGCATTGTCTAAGCAAACGCTAGCACGAAGCCATTGCTCTTACTTAAAAAGACAGTACTGTTGAAGCTCAAGGCTCCTCTTCCCACAGTACGTTACATCGGTGTAATACATCGTGAAATGAAGTATTAACCAATGTCAGTATGAAATGATGTAGATTAGGAAGTCTCCTACACCAAGTAAGACGGGCATTCAGAAGACTTAACTTCCTTCATGGATGCACTTGAATCATCCTACAATTTGGATTTTTAAAATCCTGGAAGACTTTGCTCCCTTATTTTTAACAAAAACTTGTTCAAAAAGTTCATAAAATTTTCAAATTGGCGACAAATGTTCGCGAGGATTTATCTCTCCCCCCCACACTTAAGATCTTGTAATGCCCTCATTTACATGAAATCAGATAATCAAAGATAAATTTGAGAGGACAATAGTGAAAGAGAAAAAGAAAAAGAAACCCGGATTTTTAGATCTGAAGATTATGGAAAGATGGTGCACGATGGCGCTGAACTTACTGCCAGCATAAGAACATCGGTATCCACTCGAACATTAACCACACAATAATCCTCAAATGCAAAATAAATTGCTGAAATTAATGCCAGTCTTTGAAATCAAAAGCATGCGCGTCACTGAAACCTGCAATATCATACAAAGCACAAGCACAAAAATAGGGCGGTACCACCGTGGTATCGAAACGCCCCATCAAATATCCAGGTACAAGTGCATAAAATTTATTACAGTCATACAAATCTTAATACAAACCACACAAAAGAAAAGAAAATAAATAATAAAAATAGTCTAAACAAACCAACACACACACACCAATATAAACATCTCAATCATAGAAACCCCAAAAGGGTCCTCCACCGCTACCACCCTGATCCTGCTGTCTCTCGAATTGGTGTGCCGCTTGAGCTTGAGCTCGATCTTGAGCCAAAGCCGAATCTGCATCATAAATCTGAGGATGAGGATCACCTAGTTGAACCCAAGGAGAATATGACGGATACACTGGAAGAATGGAGTTAGGATCCTGTTGACAAAGCTTCTGAACATGATAATTCCAATCTAGCTGAGCTTGTTGCCCGGCCAATGTATAAGCTACTCGATCAAATCCCGTATTCAAACTCGCTTGCACCCATTGAAATTGTTGCAAAAGAAAAGCCTCCTGCCTTGGATCAAAACCGGATTCACTGGCAACACTACTACTACCGTCTCCACCACCAAGTGGAACCTGCGCCCCTTCCTCACGAATAACCGGATCTCCATGCGGCCAATCACCAACATACGAGAATGCTATGTTGTTCTTTCTTGTCAATATTTTTCTCGAAGCATAAAGGTTCATATCAATGCGATCCTTAGGTTCTTTCACCAACTTAACACGCCTCCCTTGGGCTTTATCCACATTAAAATGCTCACTAATTAAAGTGATAAACATGCCACCTCCCAGAATGCTTCCCTCACGAAGCCCGTCCGCCTGCTCTGCCAAAAAGTAACCCACTCCATACGGTAAATTCACCCAAGTGTCCGGATCCCTAATCGTATTAAGATAGAATAAATCATTATAAGTCACTTTATCTTTATTTCTACCTCTTTGGGTAAGACAATTAGTCACAAAATGGTGAATGGTACGAAGCTCCAACCTTCTAATCTGCTTATAAGTATTATATCTATTCTTATTATTATTATTATTATTATTATTATTATTATTATTATTATTATTATTATTATTATTATTATTATTATTATTATTATTATTATTATTATTATTATTATTATTATTATTATTATTATTATTATTATTATAAGTATTAATTATGATATTATTATTATATTCAAAACTATAATATTATTATCATGGATAGATTTATAATACAAATTATTATCATTTTCGTGAATATTAGTATTAACATCTTTTTATAAATAATAGAACTGTTAATATTAATACTTAATTATCACAAGTATTATTATTATGTAAATTAGTAAAATCAGTATTATAACTATCGTTAATATTAAAATTAATATTTTTACAAGTATTATTATTAATATCATTGTTACTATCACTAATAAAGTTATTATTAACATAAGTATATTATTAATGTTATTGTCATTATTTTTACTAATATTAACTTAGAATAATTAGAACTCCTGTTTTGATAAACAAGTGAAATACATAAATATATATATTTAACACATATAACCTAACAAAATATTTTATTATATAAAAGGAATATATGAAAAATAAATATGTTATTAATATAAAGATAATATCATTAATAGGTTATATATATATATACTTATTCAATTACGATTATGTGTATTAATATATATACACAAATGATATAGGTTCGTGAATCCGAGGCCAACCCTATAATTGTTCAATGTCGTTCTATGTATTTTTACTACAAAATACAGTATGGTGAATTCATTTGATTCCCTTTTACTCTTTACATTTTTGGGACTGATGATAATGCTAAAAACGAACATATATTTCATAGCATTATCCTTCAAGAAAGACAAGCTTTTAGTTGCAATTGTTCTATTTACAAGTTATATTCGTTTAAATAATAAAAGGTGAAGACAAAAGACAGATTCGACGAATTGAAGACGCAAACGACCAAAAAGCTAAAAAGTACAAAGTACAATCTAAGTGGTTCAAATTATTGATGAGAAACGTCTAAAAATGGCAAGAGTCCAAGCCGCAAAAAGCAAAGTACAAGATATTAAATTATACGAAAAGACGTTCGAAAATCCAGAACCGAGACATGAACCAACTTTCAGCGCGTGACGCAACGGACCAAAAATTACAAGACAACTATGCACAAGAATATAATATAATATATAATTAATTATATATATTATTATATATTATAATTATACGCAGCCCACGTTTTAAATTTGATCTATGAGCTGGAATCCAAACCTCCGCACTCGCGGAGCTGTGATGAAGAAAACCTCCGCACTCGCGGAGCTCAACAGTTAAGCGTGGGCCTATAAAAGGCCGCGTATTCTGATCGATTAAACACACCTTTTTCTATCTATCTATCTATCTACGATATATTTATATTTATATTTTATAATTTTATTTTAATTTAAGTTTAATAATAATAAGGTTATAGTGGCGAATGTTTTAAGTTTATAAGTCGAAACTCTGTCCGTGTAACGCTACGCTATTAATACTCATTGTAAGTTATGTTCAATCTTTTTAAATTAATGTCTCATAGCTAAGTTATTATTATGCTTATTTAAGCCGAAGTAATCATGATGTTGGACTAAATATTAAAGACGGGGTTATTGGGCTTTGTACCATAATTGGGGTTTGGACAAAAGAACGACACTTGTGAAAATTAGACTATGGGCTATTAATGGGTTTTATATTAACTAAACGATACCTCGTTAATTTAATATTAAAGGTTACAATTCGACGTATCTATAAATAATCACATACGCTTAATCGGGTACGGTGGGCGTGATATCTATAAATACCAATAATTGTTCATTTTACTGGACACGGGGATGGATTAATAGTCAATGGACTCGTTGAAACAGGGGTGGATTACATTCAAGGGTAATTGGTGTAATTGTTAACAAAGTATTGAAACCTTGGATTACACGCAGTCGATAACCTGGTGTATTCATTAAACAAAGTATTAAGACCTTGTTACAGTTCAAATCCCCAATTAGTTGGAATATTTGACTTCGGGTATAAGGATAATTTGACGAGGACTCTCGCACTTAATATTTATGAATGATGGACTATTATGGACAAAACCGTATGGACATATCGAATAATCCAGGACAAAGAACAATTAACCCATGGTAATAAATTAAAATCAACACGTTGAACATCATGATTACGGAAGTTTAAATAAGCATAATTCCTTTATTTTATATCTTATTGCATTTTTAATTATCGTACTTTTTAATTATCGCAATTTTATTTATCGTCATTTTATTTATCGCACTTTAAATTATCGAACTTTTATTATTGTTATTTACTTTACGCTTTAAATTAAGTCATTTATATATTTAATATTTTACATTAGGTTTTAATTGCGACTTAAGACATAAAATCGACAAACCAGTCATTAAACGGTAAAAACCCCTTTTATAATAATAATAATATTACTTATATATATATATATATATATATATATATATATATATATATATATATATATATATATATATATATATATATATATATATATATATATATATATATATATATATATATATTTATATTTATATAAATATAGTTTTTTTTAAAAAATATAGCGTTAAACTTGGCTAGCTCCCTGCGGAACGAATCGGACTTACTAAAAACTACACTACTGTACGATTAGGTACACTGCCTATAAGTGTTGTAGCAAGGTTTAGGTATATCCACTCTATAAATAAATAAATAACTTGTGTAAAATTGTATCATATTTAATAGTATTTCGCAATAAAAATATAACTATTTCGTATACTACCTCGCACACATCAACTGAGAATACACGCACTGTTTTTACAACTGCTTTATTAAATGCTTTTGAAATATATTTTGAAATTGAGAATACATGAAATGCTTTTATAAATGTTTAACGAGATAGACACAAGCAAAACATTCTTCGAATGAATTATTATGCAGACAGAAGTTCTGCGGATTATTATTGAATTAGTTGGACGTTATAATTGCCACTAATTGTTGTGAATATTTCTCCTGATTATTATTGCTTGGTAACCTAAGAATTAGAAACGGGTATGACCCTAATTCACGCGAATTCTAAAGGTAGCTACCGGGTTTAACACCCCCACCCAGAATGTTCACTAGACGGAAGAGCTAGTGGGCGTGGTGTTTAGTACTTCGAAGTTTATATACCTTTAGACGCAAATTTTAGTCTTAAGTTTTTTTTAGAATTTTAAGTTTCAACGCTTTACTTTCTTCTTATTATTTTTCGACCTTTTATTTTTCGACGTTTTCCGACGCACTCTTTTTCTTTCTTATTTCTCGACGCTCTAGTTTTTAGGACATAGATTTTTATTTCAAAATTTCGACGAAAAATTATTTTAAGCGGTTAAATTGATAGACATCCAAATTTTTCTAGTTCGTAGTAATAGTTGGATTTGTTAGTGGCGAGTTGTGGGCTTCCGATTTAAAGGGTCCTGGCTACCTGCTGCATCTATTGGCTATTCGAAACGTGGGCAAAATCAGAAAAGTCTATTAATTTGATAACTTATATAATTTTTATCTTTATAACTAATAGGATATTCAGTGAATGCACCGAGCAAAATGTTCACCACCTTTTATACGTTCACCACCTGTAACTCGATCAAGACATCTAGCCAACATTGTCGCCGTTGATTTTTCTTTAGAACCGTCATCTAGTCGACCAAGTACTCCAATTCAAATTTCCGATAATCCATTTTTTGAACCCGACCTCACAATTGAGAATCCGGAGGATATTCAAGAACAATTCAGAGATTCTGAACCACTAGTCATTCCTCCTCAACCACAAATTACTCATCCAGAGATTGTCGAGGAAGAAACCATTAAGTCAGAATCCTCTAGTGATTCAGATTTAACAATTTCAATCATGGAAATTCTGGAACCTCTAAGTATGGAAGACCGAATGAGGGCTAAACGCACTGGCCAAGGTCACACAATTACTCAACCAGACATTAATGCACCAGATTATGAAATTAAAGGACAAATCCTACACATGGTAACTAATCAATGCCAATTTAGTGGTGCGCTGAAGGAAGATCCAAATGAACATCTTCGCACCTTTAATAGGATCTGTACTCTATTTAAAATAAGAGAAGTTGAGGATGAACAAATCTATCTCATGTTGTTTCCCTGGACTTTAAAGGGAGAAGCCAAAGATTGGTTAGAATCGTTACCTGAAGGAGCGATTGAAACATGGGATGTTTTAGTTGAAAAATTTCTTAAACAATTCTTTCCGGCATCTAAAGCCGTGAGACTTCAAGGAGAAATAGTTACGTTCACACAAATGCCAAATGAAACTCTATATGAGGATGTCCGCAAGATTTGGAAAGTTGTTAAGAGGATGTCCGCAACATGGTTTAGGCACTTATCAAATAGTACAAATATTCTACCAAGGATGCGATATTACTACACGAAAAGACATCGACATAGCAGCTGGTGGTTCCATTATGAAGAAAACCGCAACTGAAGCTTACAAAATTATTGATAACACTGCTTCCCACTCACATGAGTGGCACCAAGAAAAAGATATCGTTAGATCATCTAAAGCGGCTAGAGCCAATTCTAGCCATGACTTTGATTCCATGTCCGCAAAGATAGATGCTTTTGAGAGACGAATGGAAAAGATGACTAAAGATATTCACGCAATACGAATTAGTTGTGAGCAGTGTGGAGGACCACATTTGACAAAAGATTGTCTCAGTATTGAACAAACAATGGAACAACGAGAGAATGTTTCATACATGAACCAAAGGCCTGGAAATAATTATCAGAATAATTATCAACCGCCAAGACTAAACTACAATCAAAATCAGAATTATAACTGAAATGTTCCATACAACAATCAACAAGGTTCTAGCAATCAACAAGTATCTAATAATACTTACAATCAGCAAAGACATATTTTTCCAAATAAACCACCACAAACCGATGATAAAAAGCCAAATTTAGAAGATATGATGTCGAAGCTAGTTGAATCTCAAACGCAGTTTTTCACATCTCAGAAACAAACTAATGAACAAAATGCTCAAGCATTTAGAAATCAACAAGCTTCAATTCAAAATCTGGAACAAGAAGTGAGCAACATAGCAAGGTTGATAGGTGAAAGAAAACCGGGGAGTCTACCTAGCGATACAAATGCTAACCCCTGGAATGAAACAGCTAAAGCCATTACCATGAGAAGTGGTATTACACTTAAACCACCTGAAATACCTGAAATTTTTGATGACTCTATTCCTACTCCACAAGAACCACAACCTGAGCAAGATAAGGAAATAGAACCGGTAGTTGAAAAGGTTAATGAAGATAACACAGTTAAGGCTAAACCTTATGTTAAACCATACCAACCACCACTTCCTTACCCAAGTAAAATGAGAAAAGAAAGACTTGAAGCCGAGCAATCTAAATTCTTAGATATGTTTAAACAAATAAATGTAAATCTTCCTTTCATTGATGTGATATCAGGAATGCCAAGATATGCTAAATTCTTGAAAGATCTAATCACAAATAGAAAGTAAATGGAAGAACTCTCAGCTGTTACAATGAATGCTAATTGTTCTGCAGTGCTGTTGAATAAGATACCAGAAAAATTATCAGATCCAGGAAGTTTCACAATTCCATATTTTCTGGGTAGTCTTAATTCAATAGAAGCATTGGCAGATTTAGGTGCTAGTATAAATTTAATGCTGTATTCACTATACGCTAAAATAGATCTTGGAGAATTGAAACCAACACGAATAAGCATACAACTAGCAGATCGATCAGTAAAATATCCTAGAGGGATAATGGAAAATGTGCTAGTTAAAGTTGGTACTTTAGTATTTCCAGTAGATTTTGTTATTCTGGACATGGAAGAAGATTCTCGAGTTCCTCTTATATTATGAAGACCATTCTTAAACACGACTAAAGCAATAATAGACGTGTTTGGTAAGAAACTGACCCTAAGTATAGAGGACGAGAGTTTTACCTTTTCTGTTGATAGAGCCATGCAACAACCACAATCTGCAGATGATACATGTTATTATATTCAAACTATAGATTCACATGCAGAATTGTTAGAAGAATTTCCAGAATTACAAGGAACAGGAGAATATTCCTTGGGAGAAGGAACTGAACCAATTGATGAAGCTGAAATATTAGCCGCACTTATGGCTAATGAATACGAACCAACAATAGAATAACTTTAAATGCTAAAAGAGGAAGACAGATATCGATACAAATCATCGATAGAAGAACCACCGACATTAGAATTAAAGCCACTTCCAACCCATTTGGAATACGCTTATTTACATAGTGAATCTGAATTAACTGTAATAATATCATCTTCTCTTACGAAAAATGAAAAATCTCAACTCATTTCTGTGCTAAAAGCTCATAAACCAGCTATTGCATGGAAGATTCATGACATTAAAGGCATAAGTCCTTCGTATTGCACACATAAAATCCTTATGGAAGAAGGTCATAAAACCTATGTACAACGCCAACGAAGACTAAATCCTAATATGCAAGATGTTGTTAAGAAAGAAATTAATAAACTGCTAGATGTAGGTTTAATTTATCCAATTTCTGATAGTCCATGGGTAAGCCCAGTTCAATGCGTACCTAAGAAGGGTGGCATGACTGTCATCACAAATGAAAAAAATGAGCTTATTCCTACTAGGACTGTAACAGGATGGCGTGTCTGTATTGATTATAGAAAATTAAATGACGCCACCAGAAAAGATCACTTTCCCTTACCTCTCATTGATCAAATGTTGGAAAGATTAGCCAAGAATATTTACTATTGTTTTCTTGACAGTTTCTCCGGATATTTTCAAATTTCAATCGCACCCGAGGACCAAGAAAAAACCACGTTCACGTGCCCTTATGGTACTTTTGCGTACAAACGCATGCCATTTGAACTTTGCAACGCCCCTGCAACCTTTCAAAGGTGCATGATGGCGATTTTTCACGACATGATAGAAGAATGCATGGAAGTTTTCATGGATGACTTTTTAGTCTTCGGTGATACATTTGAATCATGTCTAGTTAATCTTGAACGAATGCTTATTAGATGCGAACAATCAAATCTAGTTCTTAATTGGGAGAAATGCCATTTCATGGTTAAAGAAGGCATCGTTCTTGGTCATAAAATTTCAAAGGAAGGAATTGAAGTGGATAGAGCTAAAGTAGATGTAATTGCTAAACTTTCACATCCCACCAATGTTAGAGGAGTTAAGAGTTTTCTAGGGCATGCCGGTTTTTACCGACGTTTCATAAAAGACTTTTCTAAAATTGCCACTCCTATGAATAAACTCCTAGAAAAGGATGCTCCATTCATCTTTTCGGATGAATGCATTAAATCTTTTAATATTCTTAAAGAAAAACTCACTAATGCGCCGATCCCGATAACTCCAAATTGGAATCTACCATTTGAACTCATGTGCGATGCAAGTGATTTTGCAATGGGAGCCGTTTTAGGACAAAGGATTGAAAAACGATTTCAACCTATTTATTATGCTAGTAAGATGTTACAAGGAGCACAAACGAATTACACAACTACTGAAAAAGAACTCCTTGCTATTGTCTTTGCTTTTGACAAATTTCGTTCATATCTCGTTCTAGCAAAAACGGCGGTCTATACCGACCATTCTGCTCTTAGATACCTATTTTTGAAACAAGATGCCAAACCACGATTAATTCGATAGATCTTACTCTTACAAGAGTTCGATATTGAAATCCGAGATAAAAATGGAGCAGAAAATCTCGCCGCTAATAATCTTTCTCGTCTTGAAAATCCTGAATTAGAAGTTCTAAATGAATCGGCTATACAAGATAACTTTCCTGATGAATATCTTTTGAAGATCGATTATAATGAAATTCCATGATTTGCAGACTATGCAAACTACTTAGTATGTGGATTCCTTGAAAAAGGATTGTCGTTCTAAAAATGAAAGAAATTCTTTAGTGATATAAAACACTATTTTTGGGAAGATCCACATTTATTTAAAAGTTGTCCCGATAGAATAATACGCCCATGTGTATTCGGAGATGAAGCTAGTCAAATCTTAAACCATTGTCACACAGGACCAACAGGAGGGCATTATGGGCCTCAACTAACAGCAAGGAAAGTCTATGACGCTGGATTCTATTGGCCTACAATTTTCAAAGACGCACACCTTCTTTGTAAATCCTGTGATGCTTGTCAAAGGGCCAGAAAAATAAGTCAACGTGATGAAATACCACAAAATGTCATTCAAGTATGTGAAGTATTTGACGTTTGAGGTATTGACTTTATGGATCCATTTCCAAAATCTCATAATAATCTCTACATTCTCGTTGCCATTGATTATATATCTAAATGGGCGGAAGCACAAGCTCTCCCAACTAACGATGCACGAGTTGTAGTCAACTTCTTAAAACGTCTTTTTGCTAGGTTCGGAACACCGAAAGCTTTAATAAGTGATCGGGGTACTCATTTTTGTAACAATTAACTTGAGAAATTTCTCAAAAGATATGGAGTGACTTATAAAATCTCAACCGCTTATCATCCACAAACAAGTGGACAAGTTGAAAATACCAACCGAGCATTAAAACGTATTCTAGAGAAAACCATAGGATCGAATCCAAAGGAATGGTCCATGAATTGGAGGATGCACTTTGGGCTTTTAGAACAGCCTATAAAACTCCAATTGGAACCACACCTTTTAGACTCGTTTACTGAAAAGCATGTAACCTTCCAGTAGAAATTGAGCACAAAGCATTTTGGGCTTTGAAGACATGTAATCTTGATTTACATGAAGCCGGACATCTACGGTTAAGTCAACTAAACGAATTAGAAGAATTAAGACATAAAGCATATGAAAATTCGTTAATCTATAAAGAAAGAACGAAGAAATGGCATGATAAAAGAATCAGAAGTTCAAAAGAATTTAAGGAAGGAGACAGAGTCCTTCTTTTTAATTCACGATTCAAGCTATTTCCTGGAAAATTGAAATTTAGATGGTCTGGACCATTCATAGTAAAAAGAGTTTCCCATATGGAACAATAGAGTTAATAAATTCAAATGGGATTGAATTTAAAGTTAATGGTCACAGAGTTAAACATTACATACATGGTCCAATGAAAGTTGAAAATGAAGTTAATCACAATTTCGACACCACAATTAACTAAGTGTGGGAAGATTCGAATCTTTTAAGGGTAATATGTATTTCTGTTAGAGTTAGATTTTCTGTTTTCGTGTAGTTCTCGAGAATGGAATCCGAATGGTCTTTCCCTAGCAGACCCTAAAGAAATAGCCTTCTCCCTCCATTCTGAATTTTTATTTCTTTTAGGTTTTACGAGATGAAGAATTCCTTTGATCTGAACCATGGTCTACTACTACATGATTTAATTACTAAACGTAATAATAACATCTTCCCGAGTGAACTGGTATCATTCATAAGAGACAAAATGGACGAAGTGAGGAAAGAACTCAGGAAAAATCATCATAAGACACATTTTGGTAAAGGAAAATCAAAATCCGCAACAAAAAGAAGAGCACGACACCTTGAAAGATGTCATAAATGCGGAAAATGGTCACACGAAGGTAAATGTTCGAACAATCAAACATATTCAAATACCGAATTTGTTACTCTATGCAGAGAAGGACCGTTCATACGTTTAGAAGAAAAGTTATTAAAGAATCGAGGTTACGCTTATGTAGCTATGGAAAACTAAATTACACGACTCTCCTATGAATCGGCTAAAGCAGGTCTCTGAGAATTCTTTCTCATAGGTAAGTATGTACAGTTTTTATTTTATTTTATTGCTTTTAACCTTTTGATAATAAACGTTGAATCGTTCGCTATAAAGTATTAAATTGATATTCAATAAAATTAGGTATGCGAAACCGAAATTATTGATATCATACAAAAATTTATTACATCACTGTGAAATTTACCGTTTATTCTTAAGGTATAAATATCTTTAATCAATCAATCCAAAATATTTTAGAAATTCGACAGGAGTAAAACTAGGTAATATAGCCGAAATTACTTTACTCAAAAGTGGGGCGTATATTTTTGATAATATTTGATTGATTAAAGTGGGATAAAAGACCAAAAAGATTTTTAATTTTATTTTTACCATATTTTTAAAATTAATATATAAATATTAAATTATTATTGTAAATCTTTTTAAATCAATATATTTAAGTTTTTTATATATTTTAAAAAATTAATATTTTCAATATAAAGTTTGTAAAATTAATGTATAAAAATATTAATAATATTAATATGAATTTTTAATTTTATGCATTTTAAATTTAAGTTTGGTGTGAATTCAAAAACAAAAATTTACTTTATTTCATTAAGTTAAAAATTTGATATCTAAAATTCGTCGTGAGTTGAAGACTAGGTCGTTGAACCGAAATTGCTTTACCCAAGGGAGGGACGAGAAATTTTATTATCATTATTTTTAATCTTGTTGATTTAAAGTATGCCAAAAATATTTAAAAAACCCAAAAATCTTTGCTTTTAAAACAAACGCTTTAAAATGACAAATTTGAAAATTTTGTCGAGGGACGGACTAGGTAAACGTACCGAAACAACCTCGTCCTAAATAAAAAGGAAAACAAAATTTTAAATTTAATTAATTGTTTTATTATTAAAGATTTTATAAAAAAAAGAAGAAATCCGCACTCGCGGAGTTTTGTGGCACCCACATTCGCACTCGCGGAGTTTGAAAATCCCAAACCAGTTTAACTGGTTGAGACAGACCAGTCCCCAACACACCCACATACAAAATTCTGCGAAAAACACATACAAAACACTCTAAAAATCGCGATTTTTCACCGTTAATCATCAAATTTTTTGCTAAAATCATGTTGAGAAGGATCCTACCAAGAAGTTACTCAAGGAGATCGGTAATTTCTACATCTAAACACTCTTTAATTCAGATTTTTAGTGTTCTTGAATAAATTTATACCTAATTTGATTTTGATGATTTCTAGTTTAATTATGCTTAAATTGTTTGTGTATTATGCTTGTATAACCTAGATTGATGCTATTTAACATGATTAGAAGCCTTAAACTTCAAATTTTGAGTAATCTAGGGTTTGTGTTCTTGAGCAAAATTGGGTCTTTTTGATATAAACGGGTTATGGCCAAATTTTGTTGTTAATTTATACTAAATTGATTAGTGTAACATGTTTAGTGTGACGATCGCTCCAAATCCATATGGACGAACACGTCATTCATCGATTTCATTGCGAGGTATTTGACCTCTATATGATACGTTTTATAAAAATTGCATTCTTTTGAAAAGGCAAACCAAATATGAATATTTAAATCAAAGGTTTTCAACATCTGATGATTTCTACATATAGACAATCAATGTAAATAATAGTTTACAACAGTACTTCCGTTGACAATGCAGTCAAAATAAGATACATGGTGATGATTTGGTGAATGCAACGTTTTCTTGAAAAATATGCCATGTAAGACTCCATGCACATAGCTTGTCTGTCATATAAGCAAACAGCGGAAGACTTCTAGGAAACCTGAGAATAAACATGCTAACAAGTGTCAACACAAAGGTTGGTGAGTTCATAGTTTTAGTGTTTCGCATAATCTGTATATAAAAGTGGATCACAAGATTTCAGTTGTTTCATCCAGAAACGTTTATCAAATATTCTACAAGATTGAGCACCCTGGTAACTAAGCTTTAACGTTATAATAAGTACCCCTGTTTTAACGTACATGCAACCAACATGTACAATACACGCAAACCAACGTATATTAACTCAAATAGCATACGTCTGTTTTATAGTTCAGGCTAGGGTTTCTATACCTGAAACAGACGGGGATGTCAAGCCCTATGGATCCATATACTACTACTCGCGCCCACCAGTTCTTATAACTGGCAGTTACTAGTTACCAAAGCTAAGGGATTTTCGGTTCAAACTCAGTGTAGAATTCAGTATGTACTTGTATCCATTGTGTTTAAAATAAATTGCATGTATTCTCAGTCCAAAAATATATATTGTAAAAGCAATTAAAAAGGGATCAATGAAACTCACCTTAGCAGCATATAAAGTCGTTCACCAAAATGTGATCGAAACTCGGATTACCAAATAACCGTAGATCTCAACCTAGAGAATATATGTTGGTCAATAAATGTCTATCAAGCTAGGTCAGGTCATAGTGTATCACAATCCTAATGCTCGAGATCGACATACAAAAGTTATCCAAAGTCATTTCAAAAAGTCAATTTTGACAATAGTTTAACAAAACGAGACGTACCTTATATAAGATTTCATTTACTCGGCTGGTAATATTTAAAAATCCATTTTATCAATCTTGTAAACAAGTTGTTTAAATCTTAATTGCAGATTCAAAAGCGATTTCAATTAACGTCAATCATAATTCAGTTGATCATATCTCTTAATCCGTTCATCGAAACTATTCGATATCTAAATGAAAAGTCATTGATTTTTCGCCAGCTTTTCAAAAACATGCATATCATATACCTTTTATCAGTAATATATGTATTTAATTCGTGATTCATCATAAACTGTTTAATGACGAAATTTAGCATACAAGCATGTATAAATATATATATACTCGAGCACTAGACATGGATACACAATTAATATATAAAAGATAAAATATGAGTGCTTACGTATCAATATTGAGATTCAATATTGTAGGAAAGTACGTAGACGCAACGGAGATGATAAACACTATGTTTGATTCATAAATATACCCTCGAACATTACCCATAACCTCCTTTGCAATAACCCATAATTTTCTTAGCTCTATCCCACTCGAAAACCATTTTGAAAGTGACACGCTCATAACCTCGTCGTAATATTTTATGTATAATATTACTAAAAATATTAAGATTAATAATAATAATAATCTTAATAATATAATAATAATAATAATAATAATAATAATAATAATAATAATAATATAAATAGTAATAATAATACAGAGATAAATATAAAAGAAAATGAAGAACTGAAACAAAATCGGGCGAATTTATAGATTTGAGCCACCATCACCCACCATGCGATCGCATGGTTTCATGGGCATACGGCCATGCGATCGCATGGCCAACTATCACCAGCCTGGTTCGTTTGTTTTTATCTTTGTCGACATAATTTTATATTTATATATAATATATATAATTTATATAATTAATTATATATTATATTAAATTCACGTGCATAGTTGACTTGTAATTTTCGTTCCAATAAGTCATACGTCGTCACTCGACTTATGTCCCGGTTCTGGTTTTTCGAACGTCCTTTCGTATACTGAGAAAACTTGTACTTTACGTTTCGTGAATCGTACCTTTGTCAAAATATAGTCTTAAATCATCCATAAACTATACCACTCGAGGTATAACTTATACATTTGAGTGTTTTGGTCATTTACTTTTATAAATCATCGTCTCGCTATTTGTTAATATATATATAATATATACATTTACATTTTGAAATAGTGTTTTACTGTAGCGAAGTTACTGTAGCAATTCACTGTAGCAAATAGTGATTTTCGAAAGCACTGTAGCATTTTGGGTACTGTAGCAATTTGAAAATACTGTAGCAAATTAGTGTTTTACTGGTTCATCTTAAACGCTTTAGTTAACTTATCTAAATATCAATCGAATCAATAAACGAATGTTACTATCGTTTACTAAATAACTTGAAATTATATATACGTATATATCTTTTTAATATACATAAATCAGTTTTTAAATACACATTGGAAGTTATTTATAAATAAATTTTAATAATAAATATTTCAACTTATCATATATATTCAAATAGATATTTAAACCAATAAGTTTAATGTACGGTATCAAACAATTAATACATTGTTACCTTTTCAAGTTATAGTATATATGTATCTATTTACATATAATTGTTCGCGAATCGTCGAAAACAACCGAAGGGTATTTAAATATATAAAAGTAGTTCAAAAATTTTGAGATTCAGTTTTACAGACTTTGCTTATCATGTCGGAAATGTTAATCATACAAAGATTAAGTTTAAATTTGGTCAGAAATTTCTGGGCCATCACATTTAGGTTGCTAAATGATCAAAACTTTGATCCTAAACATGATTTTTGAATATTAAAGTGGACTTTTTGAGTCAAAAATGCATGAACTCGATTTAATTAATATGAATGCCATTTGGAACTCGTTTAATTGCTATAATGATTATTTTTGACATGATTTAGAAGATGAATGCTAAGGAACATTGTATACATTTTCATATATGTTTATTTGTAAAAGTGTAGAATTGTTAATATTGTGAAAATGCATATAAAGTTTAATATGGATTAAACATGTCATTATGATTGTTTTGATTTATGATTCTGATAACGCTAATGCATATTTGGATGCACAAAAATTGTGTTTAATGTGTTTTGCAGACTGAAAGGGGTGAATCTTCATCCGCATCTCAGGCTCACAATGCTCCTCTTGAGAATGTAGAAGAAAAGGAGATTAACGACCAATATAGACAAAATCTACCGCATCAATTCATTTCATATTCAAATATAGAATTGGCAGATTTACACCCTAATTTAAGATTTGACAGACATTGGATAGATTATCCAAAATATCAGAGGAACTTGCACACCCTTCAGTCTAATGTTGTTGAAGTACCCAGGGTAATAGATTGGGAACCGTTAGAAATAGTGAGATTGGCCGATCTAATCAGAGAATTACTTACACAAAGGTATGGTAATTCTACTTTTAATGATTGGGAACGTTTGTTCAATATACGTAGGCGTGTATATAGAGAATGGTGTGTGGAATTATTATGTAGTGTTGAAATAAATGATCGGGTAGCTACCTTAACCGATTGGAGTTTTATTTGATTTTTATTAGGAGGTGTGATGCACCATATGTCTCTACTAGACATGGCTCAGGCTTTGTGTATATATACGCCTGAGGAACTAGCATCTACTGATTGTCAAAGGTTGATAGTTAATGGTAGGAGGGTTGATGAAAATTTTGATATGAATGGAACATGGAGTAGAATGACTAGCCATAATCGATTTCGTGGGGGGAATAACTCTTATACTGATATTGATAGAGCTGAGCTAAGAGTAATCCATAGGTTCTTAGCAAACTCGATTACACAGCGAGGTAGGAACAAAGAGAAGGTAAATGAGAATGATTTATTTTATCTCATGTGTATTCGAGACCCACAGAGTGCTGTGAGTATACCTTATTGTGTAGGTTATTATTTATCGGCTATGGTTAGGAGTATACGGCCTAATAGTATAATAGGAGGTGGTATCTTTGTTACTTTAATTGCTGAGTATCTCGGTGTCGATAGAAGTTCGGGGGATTAATAATTGCAGCACCAGAACCCCGTGATACAATTGGTTTGAAAGTATATCATGGTGCTAAGGTTTTAAAGAAACAACATAACGCTGCAGCACCATATGATGGCAATCATCCACAGGTCGAAAGAGATCAGCAGCAAGGTAATGCTAGAGGGGGGAATCAGATGACAGAAATGCAAATTTTTATGGCTTAACATGAGTATGAAATGGCTAGACAACGAGCATTTCAAGATTGGCAGTATCATCAAAACCAAATCATAAGTCATTGTACATACATAAATACAAACTACATTCCTACTCCAATGCCCGTATTTCCTCCCTGGACTATACAGACCCGACCACCGTACCCTACATATGACCCAGCTCAAGCATTCTACAGCACATACGGCTATGAATGGAATCCCTACTGGCACTATCCTCATCAACCCTAATTTTCTTTTATGCCTATTTATTTGGTAACTTGTAATTTTATACTTTTAATACTTCTTTTGATACTATAATAGTTTTTATAATTTTCTAACTTTTATTATTAGATTTTAATAATTTTTGAATGTGGTGATATACCCAACTTCAAAAATATGTATATATATGTTTGTAGTTTATCTCATGTACAAAACAGGGTAAAACAGCGCACTTTCAAAGACTGGCACTAAGTTCAGCAAAAACTATTAATTTTGACGATAAAACAAAAAACAAGTGTGATGTAACAATAGACGGAATGAACAAACAATGTGCACCATTTATCATTCAACACAAACAACAATATGTTTGGAAACTTTGGTAAAATTTAATCATTTTTCTACGCTAATCACCTCAATAATTTAAATTGTTACTGATTTCTTGCAAATGAGGGCATTGCAAGATCTTAAGTGTGGGAAGGGGTTAAATTCTTTCGGATTTTTAAAATTTTAATTTAAACACTTGGTTACCATAAAAAATACTAGTAACGCAGTAGTTGTATTAGAATCTAGTGCTCTCTGATAATAAAGAACAGCCCTAGTCTTATATACTGACTACCCAATTCTAGTAAAATTTTTCAAAATTTTCAACTAAATGAACTCAAAATCATGTTTATACATATTTATGAACGATAAAACTAGGTGTTAACACCGAAATTATTGTTACCTCGAAAAGGACATTAATTGAGAAACAACCCAAAACGCTCGAATTCATTTAAAATGGAATAGAGGAGAATAAAAAGGCAAAGAAAGAAAAATAAAAGCCAAGTGTGGGGAAAATTTACCAAGTTATTTAGAACATATATCACATATTTTTGTATAAATAATTGAAGATACTTTTGTTTTGGACGATATTAATCAGTTTTACCCAGTTTATTGTAATATAAATGGAATTTAAAAGGAAGTAAAGTCTTCCAAGAAAAAGACACGCTCTTCTTGATTTAGGTCAGGAAGTTGTCGTCCAGACCAGTTGTAGAGTCTACGAAAAACCTTGAAAAGTTTTCTCGAAAATCAGCTGGAAATCCACGGACCTCAGCATCAAACAGGGTCGCCAAGTGGTCAGACTTATCCTAAACATGAGAGGATCTATCTCGTACAATGGGGGCACCATGCAAATTAGCTTATAAGACTAATGAATCAGATCCCCAGAAAGGATAATCTCCTTAAAGATCAAAAATCAGCTTTTAAGACTGATATTACTCAATCCTTGAGATTGACCTTAAAGATTGAGAATTCAAACTCATGGAATTCGATGATATCTAAACTCGAGCTTGAAAGAGAAAATATTTTGATCAATTTACAAACCGATTTGTTTTCTGAAAGCCCATTTTTAATGCGTTCATTACCATTGAACGTAAAATTCTAAGAATTCACCGGAATTCATTAGGTCACCTGAACCAAATCGGGTGTCAACCGTAAGAACGGTGGTTGCATAGCATGGTCGAAGACAGGACCTTGTGCCAGACCGAAAAATTATAGGGTGATCTTTACTATTGCTCCTACAAAGGATAGTAATTGCATCCGACTCGATATTGACCATAATCAAAAGCATGTCACGGGACATTGCCTTAACAATTGCTTGTTCAACGCTTTCCTTTACAACCGGACGGTAGTTTACTGAAAGGTAATATACGGAGAAAGTATACTGGACGTGTTGCTTTCCTAATACAAGGTTAGCAAGTGGGTGACACAAAACCATAAGTTTTGAGCTAAAATTTTCAAATCTGAAACCCACAAAACCCACAAAAACATTTTGCAAACACCGGTGAAGGGTTATTCCGGAAAACTTATCTAGGGTAAAAGCTGGATTGAATTTTCAAAAGATCAAATGTTTTCATAAAGATCCAATTTCCTAAAGGATCTAAATTTTTATAGTCATGTGGGACTGCAAACCACATCGTTACTACCATTGTTCATACCGCCGTATTGAAATCACTGATGTACAAAGTGTGAAGAATAAAGAAGTGATTCTAGTAAAGTTTTATTCAAGATCTATATTGCTTGAGGACAAGTAACGGTCAAGTGTGGGAATATTTGATAATGCTAAAAACGAACATATATTTCATAGCATTATCCTTCAAGAAAGACAAGCTTTTAGTTGCAATTGTTCTATTTACAAGTTATATTCGTTTAAATAATAAAAGGTGAAGACAAAAGACAGATTCGACGAATTGAAGACGCAAACGACCAAAAAGCTAAAAAGTACAAAGTACAATCCAAGTGGTTCATATTATTGATGAGAAACGTCTAAAAATGGCAAGAGTCCAAGCCGCAAAAAGCAAAGTGCAAGATATTAAATTATACGAAAAGGCGTTCGAAAATCCAGAATCGAGACATGAACCAACTTTCAGCGCGCGACGCAACGGACCAAAAATTACAAGTCAACTATGCACAAGAATATAATATAGTTAATTATATATATTATTATATATTATAATTATATGCAGCCCACGTTTTGAATTTGATCTATGAGCTGGAATCCAGACCTCCGCACTCGCAGAGCTCAACAGTTAAACGTGGGCCTATAAAAGGCCGCGCATTCTGATCGATTAAACACACCTTTTTCTATCTATCTAACTACGTTATATTTATAATTATATTTTATAATTTTAATTTTAATTTTAATTTAAGTTTAATAATAATAAGGTTATAGTGGCGAATGTTTTAAGTTTGTAAGTCGAAACTCTGTCCGTGTAATGCTACGCTATTAATACTCATTGTAAGTTATGTTCAACCTTTTTAAATTAATGTCTCGTAGCTAAGTTATTATTATGCTTATTTAAGCCGAAGTAATCATGACGTTGGACTAAATATTAAAGACGGGGTTATTGGGCTTTGTACCATAATTGGGGTTTGGACAAAAGAACGACACTTGTGGAAATTAGACTATGGGCTATTAATGGGTTTTATATTAACTAAACGATACCTCGTTAATTTAATATTAAAGGTTACAATTCGACGTATCTATAAATAATCACATATGCTTAATCGGTACGGTGGGCGGGATATCTATAAATACCAATAATTGTTCATTTTACCGGACACGGGGATGGATTAATAGTCAATGGACTCGTTGAAATAAGGGTGGATTACATTCAAGGGTAATTGGTGTAATTGTTAACAAAGTATTGAAACCTTGGATTACACGCAGTCGATAACCTGGTGTATTCATTAAACAAAGTATTAAGACCTTGTTAAAGTTCAAATCCCCAATTAGTTGGAATATTTGACTTCGGGTATAAGGATAATTTGACGAGGACTCTCGCACTTAATATTTATGACTGATGGACTATTATGGACAAAACCGTATGGACATATCGAATAATCTAGGACAAAG
This sequence comes from Rutidosis leptorrhynchoides, assembly GCF_046630445.1. Taxonomy (NCBI): domain Eukaryota; kingdom Viridiplantae; phylum Streptophyta; class Magnoliopsida; order Asterales; family Asteraceae; genus Rutidosis; species Rutidosis leptorrhynchoides. The sequence goes on along the minus strand of NC_092339.1, from coordinate 347,957,057 downwards.
GACAATTAACCCATGGTAATAAATTAAAATCAACACGTTGAACATCATGATTACGGAAGTTTAAATAAGCATAATTCCTTTATTTTATATCTTATTGCATTTTTAATTATCGTACTTTTTAATTATCGCAATTTTATTTATGGTCATTTTATTTATCACACTTTAAATTATCGCACTTTTATTATTGTTATTTACTTTACGCTTTAAATTAAGTCATTTATATATTTAATATTTTACATTAGGTTTTAATTCCGGCTTAAGACATAAAATCGACAAACCAATCATTAAACGGTAAAACCCCCCTTTTATAATAATAATAATATTACTTATATATATATATATATATATATATATATATATATATATATATATATATATATATATATATATATATACAAATATAGATTTTTAAAAAAAATATAGCGTTAAACTTGGCTAGCTCCCTGCGGAACGAACCGGACTTACTAAAAACTACACTACTGTACGATTAGGTACACTGCCTATAAGTGTTGTATCAAGGTTTAGGTATATCCACTCTATAAATAAATAAATAACTTGTGTAAAATTGTATCGTATTTAATAGTATTTCGAAATAAAAATATAACTATTTCGTATACTACCTCGCACACATCAACTGAGAATACATGCACTGTTTTTACAACTGCTTTATTAAATGCTTTTGAAATATATTTTGAATCTGAGAATACATGAAATGCTTTTATAAATATTTGACGAGATAGACACAAGCAAAATATTCCTCGAATGAATTATTATGCAGACAGAAGTTCTGCGGATTATTATTGAATTAGTTGGACGTTATAATTGCCACTAATTGTTGTGAATATTTCTCCTAATTATTATTGCTTGGTAACCTAAGAATTAGAAACGAGTATGGCCCTAATTCACGCGAATCCTAAAGGTAGCTACCGGGTTTAACACCCCTACCCAGAATGTTCACTAGATGGAAGAACTAGTGGGCGTGGTGTTTAGTACTTCGAAGTTTATATATTATACAGACGAGATGTTCTGTTTTGAGGATATTATTGATGCGCATTATATGTTAAGGTCGGTTAGCAAGCCAAGCAATGAAAGTAAAGTGAATGTTATGTATCGAGAGAATGATTTTTATACACAGTTTATGTGTATTATTTTTGTGCACGAGATATGTGTATGGTTATTTAAAAATCGCGAGGCAACCGACGGGGGAGAAAAGGATACGAACCTACTCTGCTAAGCGTTATGAAAAATGGTTTTGTACACGAGATAGGTGTACTGTATTTAAATCTCGTGGTCTATCAAAATGATGAATTTTATTGTTTATGATAAACTTATGAACTCACCAACCTTTTGGTTGACACTTGAAAGCATGTTTATTCTCATGTATGAAAGAAACCTTCCGCTGTGCATTTGCTCATTTAAAGATATTACTTGGAGTCATTCATGACATATTTCAAAAGACGTTGTATTCGAGTCGTTGAGTTCACCAAGATTATTGTTAAGTCAATTATAGTTGGATATATTATGAAATGGTATGTGATATGTGAAATCGTACCTTAAAAATGACTAGCTAAAAACTTAACAATTATCACACAATTACAGGCAACTATAACCTGATCATGCAGTAACCTATAAGTAATTTGACCAGTTCGTTCCACAGAGATCAGTTTAATCAAGACTTTAAAAACTAGTAATATCCTAGGAATTTAATAAAAGAGGTTTGAATTGTTTTTCAAATCACGAAAGTACGTGAAGTAAAGAGAACGAATTAACAATAAAGAGAAAATGGTGTCTACTTGAATGATTCACTATCGATATGGATTGTTCTTACAGTTATTACCGATTATCATGCCCTTAATATAGTCTTATGACTTCTCATAAAGTCTAAACCAATTGAAGTCAATAAACTCACATAAACCTTCTTCAAGAGATTAAACTATATTTGATTTGATAGAATTAATGAGACTTGATTTGGACTAAACTCATGTAAAATCCTAACTATAACAATCATTTGAAATAGTTACACGATTATGTAGTTCACAACACTTTCAATTACCAATTAAATTAATGACACAATCACTTGAAATCAATTATATAATTGTCTAGATCACCTAGGTATTGAAGCATAAATTGCATCTCAATTTAACTCCCATTAAATGATTAACAACCTATGTAATTGAATTAAGAGTATAGATCATGCATAACAATGGTTCTTTAATCAAACACAATTAATTTAAATCATAAGATATAAATTCCAATAGATAAAACAAACCAATATCTCAAGATTCACATTCAAGTAAACACTTTAAAAACTTAGCCAACCATGTTAAAAGATTGATCACAAAAAATAATAGAAGCAAAAGAATTCATAATTGTAAAATAAAATAAAATAAATGTTATCGATTGTAAAAATTATAACCTAAGAATAAATCTCCAAGTGTTGATATTGAGTTTGATGTTCTAATATCTCCAGACGGCTCCTCTCAATTCGTCTTCCCAAATCTGGATTTTTATATGTATTTATAGTGGCTAAAAAAATAATCTATTCGCCGCCTCAATTTCCTTAATTTCGCTATCCCGAAAAATTCATTCCCTTAATTTCGCTATAGCGAAATTCATTCCACTTAAGTTCGCGTTCGCATCTTGAAGTCTCGGTTACCGAAAACAGTTCGGCATGCATCTCGTTATAGCGAAATCATTACCACTAAAATTCTCGCTAAAGCGAAACTACTATTTTCAACTTCTACCCCTCTAGTTCCTGAATTTTTCACAGCAAGTCCTTTCTTTTAATTTCACTTGTAAAAACGGACTTTTCCACCCAAATTAACTCCAGAAATCCAAAAACTCTTCAAATATTATTCATGAACCAAAACTTCCATCTTTAACCTATATCTTCATGAAATCTTCAACTTAGCACAAAAAATCAACAAATTAAAACAGATATTGCGAATAAAAATGTGTATAAATGAAGCAATATCAAATTCCCCCACACTTGAACCTTGCTTGTCCTCGAGCAAGTCTATCGATATCAATCCTTAGAAGCAATAATTTCATACCGCGTAGTCTTCAATCATAGCAAGCACAAGGTTCAAGTCTTCAACAAACCATCAAATTAACTACAATTCAAGCCTAAATCTACCCATCACAACCATTTCCCTGGTCAAAGTCAACTCCATCTTCTAAAAGGTCATCAATCATTAATCATCAAGTATACAATTTTTCACAAACTCAAATTTTTGACCTCCTTGACTTTGACCAATTATGTAGGATTCACGGGATAGCCATCAATTTACCAAAATTAACTCAAAATTATCAACAAGATATAAATCATAAGCTCCAATCATCATGAAAATCACAATGTAAACCCCCAAAATGAACAAGGCTATAAATATCAAAAAAAATTACCGTTCACCAAGGAATTTGTCGTGCACAAAGTATATGCCTTCAAAAAGTATGCTTCTTTCATCAACCCGCTATGACTATCCCTCTTTCACCTCCATGCCCCAAAACACCAATGATTCATCAATTCCATATAAAATCGTCAATTCCAAAAATTGCGTTAAGGTGGGTGTGCCAAAGCGTAGGGGACTGGTTACCCCTATCTTTATGGTCGATCCGGGCACAGGATGACCGGCACTCATTAAGCTTTCTATCACAACTCTATGGTCTCTCTCATAGTAGGGCGAAAGCATTGAAGGAGGTTCGTAGAATTAGTGCCCCACGTGGCTAATTAAGAGGTCCATCAATTCCATGATTTGGCTGAAAAGCCGGTGTGCATACAAGCCTTCCCGATTATGGGACAGCCGCACGGGTAGTTGCACTTAAGCGACCTACCTTGGGTGTAAATTTTTCGGGGGGGTCTATGCACGATACCTGAAAGACTTTGCTTTCAAGCAATGGTCTTTTGGAACTAACTTAACTTGTAAGACTATACTTACAAGTTTCGGAAGACTTTACTTCCTAAGAACAGCATGGGAGGACTCGATTCTCCCACAAGTGTTTAAACACTTGTTAATTTTATTTAAGGTCCTTGGACCCCACTTCCCACGCATCTAGCTTTTATGCTATTTTTAAGAAAATGTAGGAAGCAGATACTACATTTCTATATTTTAAAGGTTACCATGGCTTTTGGCCATAGCGTGCGTTGTCTAAGCAAACGCTAGCACGAAGCCATTGCTCTTACATAAAAAGACAGCACGGTTGAAGCTCAAGGCTCCTCTTCCCACAGTACGATACATCGGTGTAATACATCGTGAAATGAAGTATTAACCAATATCAGTATGAAATGATGTAGATTAGGAAGTCTCCTACACCAAGTAAGACGGGCATTCGGAAGACTTAACTTCCTTCATGGATGCACTTGAATCATCCTACAATTTGGATTTTTAAAATCCTGGAAGACTTTGCTCCCTTATTTTTAACAAAAACTTGTTCAAAAAGTTCATAAAATTTTCAAATTGGCGACAAATGTTCACGAGGATTTATCTCCCCCCCACACTTAAGATCATGTAATGCCCTCATTTACATGAAATCAGATAATCACAGATAAATTCGAGAGGACAATAGTGAAAGGGAAAAAGAAAAAGAAACCCGGATTTTTAGATCCGAAGATCATGGAAAGACGGTGCACGATGGCGTTGAACTTACTGCCAGCATAAGAACATCGACATCCACTCGAACATTAACCACACAATAATCCTCAAATGCAAAATAAATTGCTGAACTTAATGTCAGTCTTTGAAATCAAAAGCATGCACGTCACCGAAACCTGCAATATCATACAAAGCGCACGCACAAAAATGGGGTGGTACCACCGTGGTACCGAAACACCCCATCACATATCCAGGTACAAGTGCAAAAATGTTAGGACCCCGAAGTTGTATAATGTTAATGTAAATTAAGCTTAAATGAAGGTTCCTTAGAAGAGGGCTATATAAGGAACCTAAGTAGTCCTAATTAGATAGCCATTGTATTGTAACTGAGTTCTAGAAGCTGTGGAATGTAATTTTACCGATTCTCTCTCATACCGAGTCTTCTACCTACATACCGAATCTCACTCTATCTTATCATTTCTCTCAATCTCATCATGATCTGACCTATCATTTGGTATCAGAGCTTCCAGGAAGTGATTCTACATCACTATATCGATCCAGAGATTGTAGATTACAGAATCTGAATACTCTCGGTAAAATGAATCAGATTCGGTATTATCTAATTTGATAATCTGACGTTCAGATTCTTGTGATAAGTTCAACGAAGGTGTATTAGGTCTATTAGAAAGAGTTTCGATCATCATTACAGCTTTTTAACTTCAATTATGGAGAATCAAGTTGATTTTTAGAGTTTTTGGCTAAAACTCTCGGTATTGCTTAATTCAAGCTTGATTCTGGATTTTTGTGAAGATTTAAAGATTCAGTTGTGTTCGTGAGGTGTTAAATCACATTTTTGTCGGTTCAATTTCTTTAATTCTTCAAGTTTTGAAGATTTGATCAACATTCGGTATCATAACCGTCATACCGAGTCTGCTTCATTACTGAAAATTCATCTTAAGTGTTGCAGATTGTGGTGTGTTTGTGATTCTATCACATTCGGTTTGATTATACACAGCTAATTGGTGTGGTTTGAGAAAGGATTCTGTTATATTTCTAAGTTTTAGACTTAGACTCAGTATTGTCAACTGCTACAGTTGACATTTAGTATCCTGAATCTTCGGTATCATTGATATTCTATTTGTTACTAACTTTCTTCTTGTGCAGCAAGGTTACCGAATCTAATTCAAGGGAATTGGATTGAGTTTACACCTAATATTTTACAGAATTTGACTACCGAGTCATTTACCAAATCAGAATCTCGGTTTCACTTAATTCATTAGTTTTAAGTATTTTGAGGCTTCAAGTTGTGTGGTTACCGAATCCATACCGAATTTGGGTGTGTTACTTGTGATTCTTATCAGTTTCTGATACAGAATCTGGTTTACCGAATTGTTACCGAATCTGCTACAGTACCGAACCACTTACCGAATCTGCTACTGTACCGAATCTTTACCGAATCTGACATTCTTGTTAGATTTTATACTGAACCCTGATCATAGATTGTGTTTAATACCGAATCTATACCGAATCTACCTCAATTTAAGATGTCTACTCAGGACACTCTTATCATTGGATCAGATTCCCGACCTCCAGTGTTGTTTGATGGCAAGTACACTCAGTGGCTTCATCGTATCACTCAGTACATAGACTATAAGGGTGAGAAAGCTAAACATATATAGGCTTCTCTAAGAGATGGTCCAGTTGTTGTTTTTCATCTGGATACTGGTATGCCAATTCCAGTCTATGAACTTTCTGGTGATAAACGTGAAAGAGCTCAGGGTGACATAGAGGCTAAGAATATTGTCATGCAAGCTATCCCATATGAGCTATTTGAAAATGTTGATAGCAACACTACTGCAAAAGATATATGAGATGAGATCAAACAACAACAAGAAGGTTATGACATGTCAGACGTTACTAAATTGAATAAGGCTCTAGGATTGTATGAAGATTTCAAGCAGGAACTAGAAGAACTACTCAAGGACACCTACCGTCGTTTCAATGGTGTTCTCAATGAGTTGAAAAGGTGTAAGATTGTAAAAGTACATGCTGAAGTCAACATGAAATTCCTCAAAAAGCTCAATGCTGATTGGCTTTCTTATGGAACCATTATTCGATCTACCAAAGAGATTGACAAGTTGACTATTCATGAGCTTGTTGGAGTTCTTATGCATTACTAACCTGAGGTGTCTAAACTTCAAGAAGGAAGGAAAGAGTCTTCTCTGGGCGATCCTCTTGCCCTAATTGCCAAAAAGAAGAGCAAATAATTTTCCAAAAGCTTGTCCAAGAAAGTGCTTGTTGAAGAATCAACTGATTCTGAAGAGTTGAATCTTTATGATGTTGATGATTCTCACCTTGAATTAGTCAAGATGGCAGCCATGTTCACAAACGCCTTGAACAAACACAAGTTTAAAGGCAAATCAAGCAATCAACGCAAACACTCATCATCTTCCTCGTACTACAAGAAAGCTGATCAATCCAAACAACAACGTGCTGATGATTCCAAGAAGGAAGATTCAATCTGTTTCAATTGTGGCAAAGCTGGTCATTACTCTCGTGAGTGCAAGATGCCTAAGAAGAAGGACGCAGGTTACTACAAGAAGAAAATATTGATGGCGAAGATTGTGGAAACTGTGGGAGAGCTGAAACCGGTTAATGATACTTGTTTAACTGGACTGATGATTCAGACTCAGAGGTGGAACATGCAAATGTTTGCAAGGTGACTAAGCTCATCAAAGCTAAGGAAGTATTGGAAAATTCTGACTCAACATCTGACGATGATGAGGTACAATCAACTGAAATCTCACCTGATTTTATAAAAATGCAAAATGACTTGATGAAGAATCTGGTCTCAATGTCAAAAGAAGTCAAAGGCTTAAAATCTGAAAACAAGATTTTAAAAGATAAAATCAAACTAAATGAGACCAGACCTTCCTCATCTAAATTGCAAACGGATGTGCAACGATTGACTATCCAACTCAACTCTATGGAAACTGAGTTGGAAGATCTTAAGAAGACAATTCATCCGATTAAAGTCGAACGAACTGATTATCGTTTAAAATCTGAACGACTTACAGAAAAAGTTCAATTCTTAGAAAAAGATCTTTCTGATTTAAAAACCAACATGAACCCACACTTTCAAAGCTAAACAAGAAAATTATTCATTTGAAAAATGCCATAATTGAAAAAGACAGTGAAATTTCTTCGTTGTCAAAAGAGTCTGTTCTAATGAAAGCTCAACTTGCTCGATATGAGGAAAAACTCTATCGTACAGAGCAATCTAAAGCTATCATTGATTTAGAACTTTCTAAACAAACAATTTTCATGAACGGACCAAAAACGATTCATGGTGAAAAGTGGGGGTTGGGTTTTGAAGATCCTAAGATCTTAGATGGAGCTTCCAAAAAGATTCCAGGATTATATCATTCTGATTACTTTCAAGCTGGTTTACCACCGCATTTTGTGCATTCTTCTGATGCTGATTTTGATGATATTATTGTTTATCGTAAATCTAAAAAATACCATCAAATTAGCTTAATGTACGAGAAAATTAATGCAAAAATGGATAAATCAAATCCTGATTTCTTGAAGGAACTTGTTGAAACTGAAAAGAATTTGCAATGTGCTAATTATGTGCCGACACGTAGATTGGTTTACATTCCTACACTCATGCTAGAGAAATACATTTTAATGCTTGAGAATGAAGTGTTTAACAAACCTAGTTCTAGCATTGTTAACATAGATGAGGTGTTTGATGAATCAACTTTTGATGTGAAACCAATTCTACCTGCTTTACCTGCATGTTCTGATAATGTTTTCCGTGAAGACCTAGCACATGAACTAACGGTTTTCTTTGAGACAGAATTTCTAGGTCAAAATTCTTTAGATGAAAAAGTAGAACCTCATAATGAACCGATCATTGAACCTTTGATAGATTTTGAAAGTCAACTTGATCCTTTGCACGATTATTATTTGCATTTACCTGCTGTACGTAATTTGAATCGTATAGTAGCTCAACTAGAAAAGGAGAATATTGACTTGCAACTTAAGTGCCAATCATTAGAACAAATGCTTGCTTTGTGTGATAAATTGCCTTCACTACCTAAGAAAGAATGTACTTATGCTTTTAAGGAGGGTGAAGTGATAGTTTTTGCTAAAGAATTATGTCTTGAGGTTAAAAACTTAAAACAAAATATAATTCAACTGAAACAGGCTAACACACTTAAGCAATCATCTAATGTTGAAACCAATGTGCTTGAATGTATTGGTGGGATTACTAAGAAGGGGAAGGGAACAACAACATCTAAGGATATAAAACCCATTACTATTCTTAAAAATCCTCTACGTTCTCAATTTGGTAATCGTGGTTCAAAAGTTATTTCTACAACTCAATTTGTTGTCAAAAAGGTTCATTCTCCCGATGGTTCTGTGTCAACTGAAAAGATTCCTATGATTCTAATGACAAAAACTTCAAAAGCGAGTCTTCTAACGACATCAGTTAAGTCTACACAACACACAAGTCCTAAATCTAAATTAAGTGAGTATGATGCAAAAGAATGTAAAATCAAATTGGAAATTTTACAAAATCAATCATCACACGTGTCAACTGAAAAGTTTGGACGTCTAACTAACAAAGGTGTTTTTCGTGTCACAGGTCATAATCCAAACTTGAATTACAAATCTGTATGGGTTCCTAAGTCCATGACTAAGAAAGTAGCAACCAAACCAACGCAATCTGCTAGTCGGCCTAGGAAATCATCTCATGTTTTTCAATTTTCGTCTGTGAACAAAACATCTACTTGGAATAAGTTGTGTGTTAAGACATTTGATAACAATGTAAAACTTGATATTGCGTATGAAACTTCATGTAATGTGGTTTTAAATGATGCTTTATTTTCTAAACTGCATGATGCTTTACGTGATTATCTTGTCGTTGATCCAAAGTTTATTGTTGGTACTAACCGTAGAGGACCCAAGAAACTTTGGGTACCTAAATTCTAGGAAATTCACATTTACAGGGTTTCGATGTCTGTGTTTGGTATATCAATTCCGGCTGTTCTCGACACATGACGAGCGATAAATCCTTGCTTGTCAACTTTAATGACAAATTCCTAGGAACGGTTACTTTTGGAAATGATGAAATTGCAGCGATAACGGGTTACGGAGATTATGTGCAAAATGGCATAACAATCAAACGGATTTCATATGTTGAAGGTTTGGGGTGCAGTTTATTTAGTGTGAGTCAATTCTGCGATGGAGATCTTAAAGTTCTATTTGAACGTCGACAATGCTCGGTGCAATCCACCGAAGGAAATGATCTTCTTGTTGGTAAACGTTGTGCTTCACTATACACTATTGACCTCCATGATGCACCTTCTCATGCAACCATGTGTTTGGCTACTCGTTCTACCAAAGAAAATTCATGGTTATGGCATCATCGGATGTCACACCTGAATTACAAGGGTATCAATTGACTAGTCTCTAAAGACTTAGTTGATGGTATTCCAACCTTTCACTATGATAAGCATCATGTGTGTCCATCATATGCGATGGGTAAGCTGAAACGGACTAATCATCCGCTTAAGCAAAACCCCAGTACTTCATCGTCTTTGCAATTATTGCATATGGACTTATGTGGACCCATGCGTATTTCTAGCCTCAGTGGCAAGAAACATGTGCTTGTCATTGTCGATGACTATACCCGGTTTACATGGATTTTTCTTTTGCGAACTAAGTCAGAAACCCCCGCCATTATCATTGAGTTCATTAAAAAGACTCAACGCTCTTTTAACAAACATGTTAAGAGCATTAGAACTGATAATGGGATGGAATTTAAGAATGCCCCGCTTGATAGTTATTTGAAAGACCAAGGCATTGAACATCAGTTCTCTGCTGCTCGGACCCCCCAACAGAATGGAGTAGTCGAACGACGTAATCGTACGTTGTGCGAAGCAGCTCTAACGATGCTTGCTTACTCCAAACTACCTCCAAAAATGTGGGGGGAGGCCATTTCAACTGCATGCTATACCCAAAATCGTTGTATTGTTAATAAACGTTTTGATAAAACTCCATATGAGTTATTATATGGTAGACGCCCGAATGTCAAATATTTCCGTGTCTTTGGTTGTATATGCTATGTGCTTAACGATTTTGACAGCCTCGAAAAGTTTGATCCAAATGGTGATCAAGCCATATTTCTCGGTTATTCTTCGAACAAAGTTGCTTATCGAGTTTATCACAAACGGACAAAAACGATTAAAGAGAGCATAAATGTCAAGTTCGATGAATTTTCGGGAATGGCTTTTGAACAACTCAGTTCAAAACCCGATCCTAACCTGGCTACTTCTTCTTCCGCGCAAAACTCAATTTTCTCGACGAAGGATGTTCCTACGGTTACATCAGAGGAACTGGATATCTTGTTTGATAGTCTTTATGCTCCTCAATGGAATTCAAATGTTCAAGCCGTACCAGTTACACCGTCACAGTCAACTACTATAGAGACTCAACAAAGTTTTTTTGATGAAGATACAATACCAACTGATTCACCTATTTCTTCTTCATCCTCCCTATCACCTCCTGTTACTGATAATCTTGAACCAATTCAAGATTCATCAATTGATACAACTCCAGCTGTTTATCCAGATACTCAACTGAATCCATTAGATAATGTTACATCAGATCAAGCGGATCCAGGCTCAACGTCAACAACGGTTGTTGTTTCAATGGATACCACTGATGTACAAACTCTTGCACACAACCGATGGACTAAAAGTCATCCAATAGATCGTATTATTGGTGATGCATCTGCTCCAGTCTCAACTCGAAGGGCTACTTGGAATATGTGTCTATACACTGCCTTTCTTAGTAAGATTGAACCAACAACATTTGCTCAAGCTTTACTAGATCCGAACTGGGTGGTTGCAATGCAAGAAGAGATCAATCAATTTGAACGGTTGAAAGTATGGCGATTAGTTCCAAGACCAACGGGTCAACGACCAATAGGGGTTAAGTGGATTTTTAAGAATAAGAAGGATTCTGATGGAATTGTGGTTCGGAATAAGGCACGTCTTGTGGCCAAGGGATATCGACAACAAGAGGGTATTGATTATGACGAAACGTTTGCTCCGATTGCTAGGATTGAGGTTATTCGTCTTTTCCTTGCCTTTGCTTCTTTTATGAAGTTTACGGTGTTTCAAATGGACGTCAAAACTGCTTTTCTGAACGATCAACTTCAAGAGGAAGTCTATGTCGATCAACCAGAAGGCTTTGTCGATCCCATTCATCCAAATCACGTATACTACTTGAAAAAGGCTTTGTACGGTCTGAAGCAAGCACCGCGTGCATGGTACGAGACCTTAACAAAGTATTTGCTGGACAATGGCTTCTCTCGTGGAACGATTGATACAACGCTATTCATCCGTAAAAACCACGGTCACATTCTCTTGGTTCAAATTTACGTTGATGACATTATTTTTGGTTCCACGTCCCCGGCCTTATGCAAAGAATTTGGTGACCTTATGGCCAACAAATTCGAAATGAGCATGCTTGACCAGTTAAATTTCTTTTTGGGGTTACAAGTAAAACAATTACCAAACGGGATTTTTCTCCGTCAAATAAAGTATATCAATGATATGCTAAAACGTTTTAAAATGACTGCTTTAAAACCAATGACAACCCCTGAGGACTTTACTGGATGCTGATACTAATGGGGAACCCTTTGATATTACGCTTTATCTAAGCATGATTGGTTCTTTAATGTATCTGACTACAAGTCGACCTGACATTACACTTGCTGTAACTTTCTGTGCCCGCTTTCAGTCAAACCCTAAGAAATCTCATTCCAAAGCGGTTGTTAGGATTTTTTAGTACCTTAAAGGTACACCTAACCTTGGGATCTAGTATCCTCATGGATCCGATTTCAATCTCACTGCTTACACTGATGCGGATCATGGCGGTTGCCATGTTGATAGAAAAAGCACATCTGGATCAATTCAGATGTTGGGGAATAGGCTAGTTGGTTGGTCATCCAAAAAGCAGAACTGTGTGTCTTTATCAACATATGAGTCTGAGTACATTGCTGCAGCTCATTGTTGTTCACAAGTTTTGTGGATGCAAATTCAACTTTCAGACCATGGCTTTAAGTTTTCTAAGACCCCGATTTACTGTGATTTACAAAGTGCTATTGCAATAACAAGCAACCCGGTCCAGCATTCTAAGACTAAACACATAGATATTCGCTATCATTTCATTAAGGACCATGTAGAGAAAGGGGATGTAGAGTTATACTGTGTGCCTACCAAAGTGCAATTAGCTGACATGTTCACTAAGCCCTTAGATGAACTTAGGCTAAAGTTCTTGATCAAAGAGATTGGCATGGTAGAGTATAGTGCTTGATATTCCTTAGATCTGTTGGGACTTATTCTTGGGATCTTGTGTTTAGGGGGAGTAGATACTTTCTAGGGGGAGCAACGACTTTCATATGCTTTGGATATCATCTTTTAAGGGGGAGCATTTAGATTTATGATAACTTCCTAGATATAATTGTTCAATGGTTACGTAAGGGGGAGGTAACTCATTGATATCATATTTCAAGGGGGAGTTAATTCATTTTCTTGGGATTTTTATCAAAATGCTGATTTACATTCTTGTATATCACATTTTGAGGGGGGAAAAAAGGGAGAAAATGAGAAATTTACTAAAAAAATATTGTTTTTCAAAAGTGAATTCATAAATTCTTTGTTTTATATCTGAAATAATTCACTAAGGCTTGTATACATCTCAGTATGCAACCCGTTTTAACAATTGGTATCACTGAAGATTTGTACTTTGTTTATAAATTCAAATTTTTTTTAAGTACAAATCTTATTTTGAAAAATTCATAAAAATTGGAAAAGACAAAATCCAAAAATATTTGATTTTTTACTGAATAAATGCTATTTTAAGCATTATACCGAATCTGACATCCAACAGTACAGATTCGGTAAGTTCAAAGTTTTCAAAAATTGTCTCAGAATTGTTTACCATGAAAAGATTGAAATGAATTTTAATAGGAAAAATCAATTTGTCAAGATTTTGAAGTTAAATTGATAAAGTTTTGAAAAGTGGAATGTATTCGGTAAAATAGGCCCATTCGGTAAAGCCCATTCGGTATTTTATCTTCGGTATCTATAAAAGGAGGGTCAAAGTCAAACTAACTCTCTTACTGTGCTTAATTACCTACCGAGTCTTATTGAACATACCAAATCTGCCTAATCTACCGAATCCGTTCTTCTGTTTCTTCAAATCTTTGGTATAATTTCATTTTAATCATTGCTTTAGATACATACGTGTAGATCTGAGATAATTAAATGTTTTTTCAACTAGAAAAGATCAAAATAACTGGATTGTGACTCTCAATTTTGAAATTTTATTGATTATACCGAGTCTGAGTTGTATTCTACTAATCTTTGATTAAACTCAATTGATTTAGTTAATTAACATGAATTCTTGTCTAGTCAGAGTTATATTAATTGATCTATCATTTGACCAAGTTTGATTACATGTTTAATTGATTGTTTGATGGATTTTGTATCTACCGAATATGTTCTTTCTACTGTACCGAGTCTGTTCATACGATTAACATGTTGATCTGCTTCTAATTGAGTGGTTAATTGATTATGGTTGTGATTTTACATGATAGAATATGCATGTTTGAGTGACTTTATGTTAATTTTGGAGATACCGAATCTGTTCTTCTCTTGATACCGAGTCTGACTTTTGGTACCTTGAAACTTTCTGATTTTTTTCTTCAAACACTTAACATGTTTATTCTATATCTTTCTGATCTGAAAAGTCAAGCTTATTTGGTTACAGAATCTCAAGTTTTCATGACTACCGAATCTGCTTGAATTGTGTTTAAAAATTGACTAAGTGTTGTTCTGATTCTTTGTGTTATATAATTGATTTTGCATGATGAATTTGTATTGTGATAAATATCATATGAATGTCATGATTGTCAATTACTTGTTCATATTTGAGAGTAAAAGATTTTTATATCTTTGAAAAACCATAAAAATCATAAAATATAAAAGATAAAACATATACAAAGGATTTCAAAGGCAAATAAGAATAGAGATATATGCTTTATGTTAAATATCTTGTGGTCTTCTATTTCTTATTTATACAGCTAAATGACGAACAATCACTTCATCAACTCTGAAACCAACATTCCCTGTAACTACTGGAATGCAATTTTAGTGAGGCACACTCTGTGGCCTGCTCTAAACTCTACAGTCAGTGTACCTGTAACAGATCTGGAGCTACTTAATAGAACAATTAGGTTTGTGGAAGGTACACAACCTACTGCTAAAAATCCAGAGGGAACACAAGCTCGTTTTGAATTTCAACTGAGAGGAGTTCAAGGGAGGAGGAGTATCACTAAGGCTGATTTCAGAAGGATATTTAGACTTCCTGTTGTGCAGAATGCTCCTGCTTTTCCTGCTACTCAGCAGATGATGTCATCTGTCTTTGATCTTGGTTATGTTGGAGCCCGCAATGTTCCTCCGGCTAAGTTTCAGAAGAAATATCTGCACTCAAGGTGGTATGTGATCTTCTCAATCATCAACAGATGCTTGCTAATGACAAAGAGTGGATCCGACAGCCTGACTGTGCCTATGCTGAAGTTGTTCTACTCTTTCATAAGAGTAGAAGCTCCTGACTATGCAGAACTAATATGGGATTTGGTTCAAGCTCAAGTTGATAAGCCAAGGGGTTCATACATCCCTTGCAAAAGGTTTTTCTGTATCTTTATCCATGATGCTATAAATGTATGCATAAATGCAAATATATTTGTACCAGGTACACATGGATTATAGATGAAACGATTTGGGGAGCTGAAGATGAATACCCCGTTGGTATTTGATAATCAATTCACTTCGCTGATTCCAAATTGGCTAGTGAGGCTAGCTGAACCCCAAGACGCTCGTATGCGTTCTTATTTTGAGGCTGTAGGAATACCTCTTCCGAACCCGGTACAATAAGAACAAGTTGAACCCGCCGCGGTTCCAGCCCCAGAGGTTGTAGAGGAACCTGTAGTACAACCACCTGGACCAGCTAATCCCCCACTTAGGGTGAACCTTAAATGATCTAGGGCAGCACACCAAGCTCAACCCGTGAGGATCAGGGAACCTAGTCAAAATAGGATTGAACCAACCCTTTCCACAACACCCGAAGTGAGCAGTGAAACCGACACTTCAGCAACAGCATCTGAATCGTCTCCTGAGAATTCTCCTAAGAGAACTCGATATATACCTGATGAGATGATTAAGACTCCGCCAACCCAACGAGTAACTAGATCTAGGACTTCGACACCTATCGTCCGACAAATAGTTACTACAACCGTTGGTGATACGGACCAAGACCTAGAGCTAATTAGGTCATCCTCACCCATTTCCGTATCACATCCAATAATAATAGTGATCCCTACGCTAAATGAAGCGCAAGCTTCGGTAGGCAAGAGATTTAAATGCACGGATGGTACAAAGACCACTAAGCCCATCCAATCTAAACAGGACTTAATAATAAACCCTACAAAGCAAGGTACTTCAGCATCTAAGGAAGTAAAGTCTTCCTCTGCAGTAAAGTCTGCGTTGACTTAATCAATTGAGGAAACTCAATCATTGAAGTCCAGAACAGCCGAAGGGGAGCCGAAAAATCTTGAAAAGGCACCCTGCGTATCGGCTGGAAATCCTCCTGTGCCTCAACGTACAACAGGGTCTCGAGGTCCGGCTTATCTTGATGAGGGAGATCTGCCGCGTCCCATGGAAACGAGTCAACATGACAATCCTTCGGGATATTTATCAGACTTCCAGTAGACTGATCCCTTGGTTCATGAAAGTGATCCATTGGATCAAACCACTTCTCTTCCAGATTCTGAATCTCAGGGTCTGGAGGAAGAGTCTTTAACTGAAAGAGATTTGCCACCTCATGGTATATCAATGATTTTGGAGTAGGAGATAGCAATATCTCTGCGAGAGCTAAACCGACGGGTAGTTCTGCTACTCTGTTAGAGTCCCATGAGACTAAAGCCATGGAGGCGGATGCTTCGAAAGAAACTTCGCCGGTGACAACTCCGGTTGTTACCCAACCTCCATTAGAAGGGGATATCACGAATCTGACTAGTAGTATGTACAACCCTACATATAAGAATAATACCGCACAATCATCCTTACCTGCCCTCACGGCAACTCAAACACTTCCATCGACATCGCCTTCAACAGATGCTGCTGCTTTTGTTCATGGTTACACCGTTATTTCACCAACTAGGTCACCTTCTCGGATTTCAAATAGATATGGATTACAGTATCTCTCTGACAATGAGGTGGAGGAGCTCTATCTTGCTGAGTTTGCTAAACGGACTGATCTTGATGAAGTTCTCGAGACTATGATGATTTATCTTGAACAAGCAAGGATAGTGTATCCTTTCTCTCCATGCAAGTCACCTGGACCAATTCACATGCCTGATCATGATGATTTCGATCCCGACAATCTTCATGAGGGGGAGAATAGACAAAGTGGTCATCGGTCCAGTGGTTAGGAAGCTGGTACATCTAGTCAACAGAAGGATAAAGATGTTGTTGATAAATCTGATTCCGGTATTGATAAAATTGAGGAAATCTAGTGTGTAAGTTTTCTAGATGAATCAGAAAGTTAGAGAGCAGGTGACTCAGGGATGTTAATGATTATGGATACAGCTGATCAATTAGAGAATAAGTCATCTCAAGAGAACAATCAAAATTTTGACAACATTGAAGATATTTTGAAGGGGTCATTGAGTGTCGCCAATGAATTCAATAATCATCAATTTGTTAACTTGACATCTCCAACTGATGAATTTGCAATACACTTCGAAAAGAAGATTTTCTCTAATGGCAAAGAAGATACTACGACTCCTCCTGATTTGAATGTTCCATTTCAAACTGCAGAGATTGTTCTTGAGCGTGATGCTGATTACCAACTAAGTGAGGATGAAGAGAAAATGATTCTTCGTTCACCATTCATTGAACAACAAGAATATAGAATCTATGGTGATTCTGATCTCGTCCTTTCTGCATCAATGAGTGTTCTGGGTGCATGGAAATATCATAAGAAGCCAGAATATCTCAAAGCTTATCTGAATGTTCGCAATAAATTCAAATTGAAGAATGAAGAGAAACTTCAAATTCAGCGGAATTCAGAGATCAAAAGCATAAATAAGATTTTAATGATTAATAAGGATGAAGTGAAGATGCCATTATTTCAAGTTACAAGAATGGATGATGAGGATTATCAGTTTTCAGAAGCGGATTTTGATAAACTGAAGATGGACGACATTATTTTCATTTACAATTATTTGATTAACTTGAATGAATCTGCAACAACTTATCATGCTACTGCAATGAAGGCAGTCTACAGGTTTATTCTTGATTCGATGAGATGGATGTCTGTTCATGATTTTCAAATGGGATTGGAATCTAGACACAAAAAGCTCGGAATCAAACCTCTAAATCAAGTGATTGAAGAGCTAAGATACATGTCCTTACTTGAAGTGAGCGACTGTCCATATGGGTTTGCATTTGTCAATTCTCACTATACAAAGATCTTCATCAGAGTCTCAGATTTCAGAAGATACTCAGATGGAACGTTGATGTATGCTTTTAAATACATGAGATGGAGACTGATCAATAACTGATATTCAACTGAAGATAATGAGATTGTCAAGTACATTCTCACAAGATTAAAAAGTCATCTCAAAACAAGAGTGAATATACGAAGATATGAGAATCTCAAGGGATTCAAATCTAAAGTTCACTTCGGAGGAACAAAGTTCCTTTAGATGTTTTCGATAGGATTATATTGTAAAGTTCACATTTAACACTAAGGGGGAGATTGTTAGGACCCCGAAGTTGTATAGTGTTAATGTGAATTAAGCTTAAATGAAGGTTCCTTAGAAGAGGGCTATATAAGGAACCTAAGTAGTCCTAATTAGATAGCCATTGTATTGTAACTGAGTTCTAGAAGCTGTGGAATGTAATTTTACCGATTCTCTCTCATATCGAGTCTTCTACCTACATACCGAATCTCACTCTATCTTATCATTTCTCTCAATCTCATCATGATCTGACCTATCAATAAAAGTTATTACAGTCATACAAATCCTAATACAAACCACATAAAAGAAAAAAAATAGTCTAAACAAACCAACACACACACCAATATAAACATCTCAATCATAGAAACCCCAAAAGGGTCCTCCACCACTACCACCCTGATCCTGCTGTCTCTTGAATTGGTGTGCCGCTTGAGCTTGAGCCAAAGCCGAATCTGCATCATAAATCTGAGGATGAGGATCACCTAGTTGAACCCAAGGAGAATATGACGGATACACCGGAAGAATGGAGTTAGGATCCTGTTGACGAAGCTTATGAACATGATAATTCTAATCTAGCTGAGCTTGTTGCCCAGCTAATGTATAAGCTACTCGATCAAATCCCGTATTCAAAATCGCTTGCACCCGTTGAAATTATTACAAAAGAAAAGGCTCCTGCTGATAATGCTAAAAACGAACATATATTTCATAGCATTATTCCTCAAGAAAGACAAGCTTTTAGTTGCAATTGTTCTATTTACAAGTGATATTCGTTTAAATAATAAAAGGTGAAGACAAAAGACAGATTCGACGAATTGAAGACGCAAACGACCAAAAAGCTCAAAAGTACAAAAGACAATCAAAGAGGTTCCAATTATTGATAAGAAACGTCTCGAAATTACAAGAGTACAAGATTCAAAACGCAAAGTACAAGATATTAAATTGTACGCAAGGACGTTCGAAAATTCGGAACCGGGACCAGAGTCAACTCTCAACGCTCGACGCAACGGACTAAAAATTACAAGTCAACTATGCACATAAATATAATATAATATTTAAATAATTCTTATAATTATTTAATATATTATATTTATATTTAAACCGTCGGTAAACAAAGAGCCAAACTCCTCTGAGCTGTAAAAGTAAACTCTGCGACTCGCGGAGTTTGAAGGCCAAAAATGCCGCGAGTCACGGAGCCCCAAATTCAGAAACCCCCTATAAAGCTCGCGCATTCTGATCGTAAAATATCATCTTTTTTCTCCTCATTCATACGATATATTTATATTTATAATTTATATTTTAATTTTAATTTTAATTATAATTCTAATAATAAGGGTATGTTAGCGAATATTGTAAGGGTGTAAGTCGAAATTCTGTCCGTGTAACGCTACGCTATTTTTAATCATTGTAAGTTATGTTCAACCTTTTTACATTAATGTCTCGTAGCTAAGTTATTATTATGCTTATTTAAAACGAAGTAATCATGATGTTGGGCTAATTACTAAAATTGGGTAATTGGGCTTTGTACCATAATTGGGGTTTGGACAAAAGAACGACACTTGTGGAAATTAGACTATGGGCTATTAATGGACTTTATATTTGTTTAACTAAATGATAGTTTGTTAATGTTAATATAAAGATTTACAATTGGGCGTCCCTATAAATTACCATATACACTCGATCGGACACGATGGGCGGGGTATTTATATGTACGAATAATCGTTCATCTAACCGGACACGGGAATGGATTAATAGCCACTAGAATAATTAAAACAGGGGTGAAATTATGTACAAGGACACTTGGTATAATTGATAACAAAATATTAAAACCTTGGGTTACACTCAGTCGACATCCTGGTGTAATTATTAAACAAAGTATTAAAATCTTGTTACAGTTTAAGTCCCCAATTAGTTGGAATATTTAACTTCGGGTATAAGGATAATTTGACGAGGACACTCGCATTTTATATTTATGACTGATGGACTGTTATGGACAAAAACCAGACGGACATATTAAATAATCCAGGATAAAGGACAATTAACCCATGGGCATAAAACAAAAATCAACACGTCAAACATCATGATTACGGAAGTTTAAATAAGCATAATTCTTTTATTTCATATTTAATTTCCTTTATTTTATATTTAATTGCACTTCTAAATATCTCATTTTTATTATTATTGTATTTGATTGCACTTTTAATTATCGTATTTTTTAATTATCGCAAGTTTATTTTATCGCACTTTTATTATTCGCAATTTCATTATCGTTATTTACTTTATGCTTTAATTTAAGTCTTGTATTCATTTTTAATATTTTACATTTGGTTTTAACTGCGACTAAAGTTTTAAAATCGACAAACCGGTCATTAAACGGTAAAAACCCCCCTTTATAATAATAATATTACTTATATATATATATATTTGTATTTTTATAAAAGTAAACTAATATAGCGTTAAGCTTTGTTTAAAGATTTTCCCTGTGGAACGAACCGGACTTACTAAAAACTACACTACTGTACGATTAGGTACACTGCCTATAAGTGTTGTAGCAAGGTTTAAGTATATCCATTCTATAAATAAATAAATATCTTGTGTAAAATTGTATCGTATTTAATAGTATTTCCTGCAAAAATTTAATAGTATTTTATACCACTCCGCTACCGCATCAAGTATTTTTGGCGCCGCTGCCGGGGAACTTTCTAAACGCCGAAAGCGCAACGCTAATATAAAAAAAAAGATATTTTTAGTTTACTTCTATTAAAAGTCGCTTTTGTAAAAATACGTTTTAAATATTCAAAAATATAAAAAGAAAAACAAAAATATAAGTATTTTTAAGATTTTGTTAAATATTTAAGTTTTATAAAGTTTCTTTATTTTTATTTTATAAAAACATAAGTTTTATTTAAGTATTTTGTTTTTATTTAAAAACATAAAAAAATATATATATAAATCTAGTTTTAAGCATTTTATTTATTAAAATTATAAAGTAGTTCTATTTTATTTAAGTTTTTAAAATATAAGTTTTTATACACATATTTTTTTTAACAGAAAAAAATTAAAAACAGAAAAAAAAAAAATTTAAATAAATAAAGAAAAACGCGTCGAATTTAAATAACCTGTCAGCTGAATTTTGGAACCCCGCGACTCGCGGGGTTTGAAGCTTTGAATACCGCAAGTCGCGGAGCTGCTCTGACACGCTGACAGAACCCTAATTTCACATTAATTACGGATTATATTATAATTATTAATATAAAACCCTAATTAGGTTTTAATTAATTATTAATTTTAGTTTTTATTATTATTTTGTTTAATTAGTTTAATTAAAATATTAAATTAATAGTTTTATTAAATAAATAATATAAAAATAATATTTTTATAAAAATTGTACTTTTTACAACTTTTTGTATATTTTTATATTTTGTCCCTTTTTAATCGTTGTAGCATAATATTTGTATTTTTAGCTCATATTTAGTTTTAAACTTAGTTTTTGCTATAGTTATTTTTACTCCTAGATTTTTAGGCTTTGCCGTAAAATTCCTTAAGTGCTTTTTCTTTAGACTAAGATTTAGGTGCTTTAGAATTTTGCGACGCCTTTTTAAGTTTTAGTTTCTTTTTAAGTTATTTCCATTTGGGATTTAGTTTTTCCTGTAAGCTTTAATATTTTTAGACGACTTTTACCTATGTATCAATTATCATTCCAATTAGTAATTTCAATTTGCGATTATAATTTTAAGTTAGTTGTAGTAATAAGGTTAGGTTAGTCAAGTATTTTTAAGTTTTATAAGTTTCTTTTATTTTTTTCGTCACCTTTTATTTTTCAACCATTTTTCTTTTTCGACCTTTTTCGACGAACTCTTTTTCTTTCTTATTTCTCGCTATTCTAGTTTTAGGACATAGATTTTTATTCTACTTCTTATCTAAATTTCTTAAAATTACGAAAATTTATTTTGAGTGGTTAAATTGATAGACATCAAAATTTTCTGGTTCGTAGTAATAGTTGGATTTGTACGTGGACCGGGTTATTGGAGCCAAACAGTCCTCAATTATATTGAGACCAAACGAATCCTGCCCCTCTGCTGCATCTTTTGGCTATTCGAAACGTGGGCAAAATCAGAAAAGTCTATTGATTGGATAACTTATTATAATTTTTCTTTCCTTTTTAAAACTAATAGGATATTCAGTGAATGCACCGAGCAAGACGTTCACCACCTTTTGTACGTTCACCACCTGTAACTAGATCAAGACATTTAGCAAATATAACCGCCGTTGATTTTTCTTTAGAATCGTCATCCAGTAGACCAAGTACTTCAGTTCAAATTTCCGATAATCCATTTTTTGAACCCGACCTCACAATTGAGAATCCGGAAAATATTCAGGAACGGTTCGTAGATCCTGAACCATTAAACTTTCCTCCGGAGCCACCAATCATTCAAACAGAGATTGTTGAGGAACGAACCATTAAATCAGAATCATCTAGTGATACCGATTCAACAAATTCAATTATGGAGAATCTGGAACCTTTAAGTATGGAAGACCGAATGAGAGCTAAACGCACTGGCCAAGGTCACGCAATTACTCATCCAGACATTAATGCGCCAGATTATGAAATCAAAGGACAAATTCTACACATGGTGACTAATCAATGCCAATTTAGTGGTGCGCCGAAGGAAGATCCAAATGAACATCTACGTACCTTTAATAGGATCTGCACACTATTTAAAATCCGAGAAGTGGAGGATGAACAGATATATCTCATGTTATTTCCCTGGACTTTAAAGGGAGAAGCCAAAGATTGGTTGGAATCGTTACCTGAAGGGGCGATCGATACATGGGACGTTTTAGTTGACAAATTTCTTAAACAATTCTTTCCTGCATCTAAAGCCGTAAGACTTCAAGCAGAAATTGTTACGTTCACACAGAAACTAAATGAAACTCTATATGAGGCGTGGACTAGATATGGAAAGTTGTTAAGAGGATGTCCGCAACATGGTTTAGACACCTGTCAAATAGTACAAATATTCTACCAAGGATGCGACATCACTACAAGAAAAGACATAGATATAGCAGCTGGTGGTTCTATTATGAAGAAAACCGAAACTGATGCTTACAAAATTATTGATAACACTGCTTCCCACTCACATGAGTGGCACCAAGAAAAAGATATCATTAGATCATCTAAAGCAGCTAGAGCCGATTCTAGCCATGACTTAGATTCCATTTCCGCAAAGATAGATGCTGTGGAACGACGAATGGAAAAGATGACTAAAGATATTCACTCAATACGAATTAGTTGTGAGCAGTGTGGAGGACCACATTTGACAAAAGATTGTCTCAGTATTGAATTAACAATGGAACAAAGAGAGAATATTTCATACATAAACCAAAGGCCTGGAAATAATTATCAGAATAATTATCAACCGCCAAGACCAAACTACAATCAAAACCAAAATTATAACCGAAATATTCCATACAACAACCAACAAGGTCCTAGCAATCAACAAGTATCCAATAATACTTATAATCAGCAAAGACCTAATTTTCAAAACAAACCACCACAACAAACCGATGATAAAAAGCCGAATTTAGAAGATATGATGACGAAGCTAGTTGAAACTCAAACGCAGTTTTTCACATCTCAGAAACAAACCAATGAACAAAATGCTCAAGCATTTAGAAATCAACAAGCTTCTATTCAAAATCTGGAACAAGAAGTAAGTAACCTAGCAAGGTTAATAGGTGAAAGAAAACCGGGAAGTCTACCTAGTGATACAAATGCTAACCCCCGGAATGAAACAGCTAAAGCCATTACCACAAGAAGTGGTACAACACTTAAACCACCTGAAATACCTGTAACTTCTGATGAAACTATTCCTACTCCACAAGAACCACAACCTTATCAAGATAAGGAAAAAGAACCGGTAGTTGAAAAGGTTAATGAAGATAACACAGTTAAGGATAAACCTTATGTTAAACCATACCAACCACCACTTCCTTACCCGAGTAAAATGAAGAAAGAGAAACTTGAAGCCGAGCAATCTAAATTCTTGGATATGTTTAAACAGATAAATGTAAATCTTCCTTTCATTGATGTGATTTCAGGAATGCCTAGATATGCTAAATTCTTGAAAGATCTGATCACGAACAGAAAGAAAATGGAAGAACTCTCGGCTGTTACTATGAATGCTAATTGTTCAGCAGTACTGTTGAATAAGATACCAGTAAAACTATCTGATCCAGGAAGTTTCACAATTCCATGTTTTCTGGGTAGTCTTAGTTCAATAGAAGCATTAGCAGATTTAGGTGCTAGTATAAATCTAATGCCGTATTCACTATACACTAAACTAGACCTTGGAGAATTGAAACCAACCAGAATAAGCATACAACTAGCCGATAGATCAATAAAATATCCTAGAGGGATAATGGAGAACATGCTAGTTAAAGTTGGTACTTTAGTATTTCCAGTAGATTTTGTTGTTTTGGACATGGAAGAAGATTCTCAAGTTCCTCTCATATTAGGAAGACCATTCTTAAACACGGCTAAAGCAATGATAGACGTGTTCGGTAAGAAACTGACCCTAAGTATAGAGGATGAGAGTGTTACCTTTTCAGTTGATAGAGCAATGCAACAACCACAATCTGCAGATGATACATGTTATTATATTCAAACTATAGATGCACATGCAGAATTATTAGAAGAATTTCCAGAATTACAAGGAACAAGAGAATGTTCTTTAGGAGAAGGTAATGAACCAATTGATGAAGCTGAAATGTTAGCTACACTTATAGCTAATGGATATGAACCAACAACAGAAGAAATTCAAATGCTAAAAGAAGAAGACAGATATCGATATAAATCATCGATAGAAGAACCTCCGAAATTAGAGTTAAAGCCACTTCCAAACCATTTGGAATACGCTTATTTACATGGTGAATCTGAATTACCTGTAATAATATCGTCTTCTCTTACTGAAAATGAGAAATCACAACTCATTTCTGTGTTG
Organism: Rutidosis leptorrhynchoides; assembly: GCF_046630445.1. Lineage (NCBI taxonomy): Eukaryota > Viridiplantae > Streptophyta > Magnoliopsida > Asterales > Asteraceae > Rutidosis > Rutidosis leptorrhynchoides. The sequence goes on along the minus strand of NC_092339.1, from coordinate 347,931,579 downwards.
AAAGCCCATAAACCAGCCATTGCATGGAAGATTCATGATATTAAAGGAATAAGTCCTTCGTATTGCACACATAAAATCCTTATGGAAGAAGGTCATAAAACGTATGTGCAACTCCAACGAAGACTAAATCCTAATATGCAAGATGTAGTTAAGAAAGAGATTATTAAACTGCTAGATGCAGGTTTGATATATCCAATTTCTGATAGTCCATGGGTAAGCCCAGTTCAATGCGTGCCTAAGAAGGGTGGCATGACTGTCATTACAAATGAGAAAAATGAGCTTATTCCTACTAGGACTGTAACAGGATGGCGTGTATGTGTTGATTATAGAAAATTAAATGACGCCACCAGAAAAGATCACTTTCCCTTACCTTTCATAGATCAAATGTTGGAAAGATTAGCCGGAAATAGTTACTATTGTTTCCTAGATGGATTTTCCGGATATTTTCAAATTCCAATAGCACCCGAGGACCAAGAGAAAACCACATTCACGTGCCCTTATGGTACTTTTGCTTACAAACGCATGCCATTTGGACTTTGTAACGCCCCTGCAACCTTTCAAAGGTGTATGATGGTGATTTTTCACGACATGATAGAAGAATGCATGGAAGTATTCATGGATGACTTTTCAGTCTTCAGTGATACATTTAAATCATGTCTAGTAAATCTGGAACGAATGCTAATTAGATGCGAAAAATCAAATCTAGTACTTAATTGGGAGAAATGCCATTTCATGGTTAAAGAAGGCATCGTTCTTGGTCATAAAATTTCAAAGAAAGGAATTGAAGTGGATAGAGCTAAAGTAGATGTAATTGCTAAACTTCCACATCCCACCAATGTTAGAGGAGTTAGGAGTTTTCTAGGGCATGCCGGTTTTTACCGACGTTTCATAAAAGATTTTTCTAAAATTGCCACTCCTATGAATAAACTCCTAGAAAAGGATGCGCCATTCATCTTTTTAGATGAGTGTATCAAATCTTTTAATATTCTTAAAGAGAAACTCACTAATGCACCGATCATGATAACACCAAATTGGAATCTACCATTTGAACTAATGTGCGATGCAAGTGATTTTGCAATGGGAGCCGTTTTAGGACAAAGGATTGAAAAACGATTTCAACCTATATATTATGCTAGTAAGACATTACAAAGAGCACAAACGAACTATACAACTACTGAAAAAGAACTCCTTGCTATTATCTTTGCTTTTGACAAATTTCGATCATATCTCGTTCTAGCAAAAACGGTGGTCTATACCGACCATTCTGCTCTTAGATACCTATTTTCAAAACAAGATGCTAAACCAAGATTAATCCGTTGGATCTTACTCTTACAAGAGTTTGATATTGAAATCCGAGATAAAAGAGGAGCAGAAAATCTCGCCGCTGATCATCTTTCTCGTCTTGAAAATCCTGAGTTAGAAGTTCTAAATGAATCGGCCATACAAGACAACTTTCCTGATGAATATCTATTGAAGATAGATTATAAAGAAATCCCATGGTTTGCAGACTATGCAAACTACTTAGTTTGTGGATTCCTTGAAAAAGGATTATCGTACCAAAGACGAAAGAAATTCTTCAGTAATATAAAACACTATTTCTGGAAGATCCACATTTGTTTAAAAGTTGTCCCGATGGAATAATACGCCGATGTGTATTTGGAGATGAAGCTAGTAAAATATTAAACCATTGTCACACAGGACCAATAGGAGGGCATTATGGGCCTCAACTAACAGCAAGAAAAGTTTATGATGCTGGATTCTATTGGCCAACAATTTACAAAGACGCACACCTTCTTTGCAAATCCTGTGATGCATGTCAAAGGGCCGGAAAAATAAGTCAACGTGATGAAATGCCACAAAATGTCATCCAAGTATGTGAAGTATTTGACATTTGGGGTATTGACTTTATGGGTCCATTTCCAAAATCTCATAATAATCTATATATACTCGTAGCCATTGATTATGTATCTAAATGGGCGGAAGCACAAGCTCTCCCAACTAACGATGCACGAGTTGTAGTCAACTTTTTAAAACGTCTTTTTGCAAGGTTTGGAACACCGAAAGCTTTAATAAGTGATCGGGGTACTCATTTCTGTAATAATCAACTTGAGAAAGTTCTTAAAAGATATGGAGTAACTCATAAAATCTCCACCGCATATCATCCACAAACAAGTGGACAAGTTGAAAATACCAACCGAGCTTTAAAACGTATTCTAGAGAAAACCGTAGGATCAAATCCGAAGGAATGGTCCATTAAATTGGAGGATGCACTATGGGCTTTTAGAACAGCCTACAAAACTCCAATTGGAACCACACCTTTTAGACTTGTTTATGGAAAAGCATGTCATCTTCCAGTAGAAATTGAACACAAAGCATTTTGGGCTTTGAAGACATGTAATCTTGATTTACATGAAGCTGGACGTATACGATTAAGTCAACTAAATGAATTAGAAGAATTAAGACATGAAGCATACGAAAATTCGTTAATCTATAAAGAAAGAACGAAGAAATGGCATGATAAAAGAATCAGAAGTTCAAAAGAATTTAAAGAAGGAGACATAGTTCTTCTTTTCAATTCACGATTCAAGCTATTTCCAGGAAAATTGAAATCAAGATGGTCTGGACCATTCATAGTCAAAAGAGTTTTCCCATACGGAACGATAGAATTAATAAATTCAAATGGGATTGAATTTAAAGTTAATGGTCACAGAGTTAAACATTACATACATGGTCCGATGGAAGTCAACAACGAAGTTAATCACAATTTCGACACAACAGCTAACTAAGTGTGGGGAGAATCAAGTCTTTAAAGGATAATATGTATTTCTGATAGAGTTAGATTGTCTGTTTTCATATAGTTCTCGAAAATGGAACCCGAATGGTCTTTCCCTAGCAGACCCTAAAGAACTAGTCTTCTCCCCCCATTCTGAATTTTTATTTTTTTTTTAGGTTTTTACAAAATGAAGACTGCCTGTAAACTAAACCATGGTCTAATGCTACACGCTTTGATCACTAAAAGAAATAATGACATACTACCAAGTGAAATAGTATCAGTAATCAGAGAAAGAATGGACGGAGTTAGAAAAGAATCCAGATGCGAAGATAATAAGTTACAATTTGGTAAAGGAAAATCAAAATCCGCAGCGAAAAGAAGAGCACGACACCTAGAAAGATGTCACAAATGCGGAAAATGGTCACATGGAGGTAAATGTTCAAATAATCAAACCTATTCAAATACCGAATTTGTTACTTTATGCAGAGACGGACCGTTCATATGTTTAGAAGAAAAGACACTGAATGCTCGAGGTTACGCCTATGTAGCCATGGAAAACCAATTAAACCGACTATCTTATGAATGGGATAGATCATATAACTAAGAAATCTATTTCACAGGTATGTCTGTACAGTTTTTATTTTTATTTTTATTTTTAACCTTTTGATAATAAACGCTAATTTGTTCGCTAAAAAGTATTAAATTGGTATTGAATAAAATTAGGTTTGGCGACCGAAATTATTGATATCATTCAAAAATTTATTACATCACTGCGAAATTTAACGTTTATTCTTAAGGTATAAATATCTTTAATCAATCAACCCAAAATATTTCAAAAATTCGTCATGAGTTAAATTAGGTCTTGGAACTGAAATTACTTTACCGAAAAGAGGGGCGCATATTTTTGATAATATTTGATTGATTAAAGTGGGATAAAAAGCCAAAAAGATTTTTAATTTTATTTTTACCATATTTTTAAAATTAATATATAAATCTTAAATTAATATTGTAAACTTTGTAAAAATAATATATTTAAAATTGTAAATATTTGAAAAATTAATATAAGTTTGGTGTGAATTTATAATATGAATTTTTAAATTAAGTTTGGTGTGAATTTTTAATTTTTAAAATATGAATTTTTTAATTTTATGCATTTCAAATTTTAAGTTTGATGTGAATTTTTAATATTAATTTTGAATTTTATATTTAAATTGTGTGAATTTAAAAACAAAAATTTACTTTATCTCATTAAGTTAAAAATATGATTTTTAAAATTCGTCGTAAGTTGAAGACTAGGTCATTGAACCGAAATTGCTTTACCCGAGAGAGGGACGAGAACTTTTATTATCATTATTTTTAATCTTATTGATTTAAAGTATGCCAAAAAAATAAAAAAAATCCAAAAATCTAAGCTTTTAAAACAATCGCTTAAAAATGACAAATTTTAAAATTTTGTCGAGGGACGGACTAGGGCATCGTTCCGAAACGCCCTCATTCTTAAAAGAAACAAATTTTTAAAATTAATTAATATTTGTTTTATAAGTTAAAGGTTTTATATAAAAAAATAGTATGTATATATTTGTTTGTAGTTTATCTTACAAAATAGGGTAAAACAACGCATTTTCAAAGACTGGCATTAAGTTCAGCAAAAGCAAGTAATTTTGACGACAAGATACAAAATATATGTGAAATAACAACAAGACGGAATGAACAAATGACGTGCACCATTTATCATTCAACAAACAAACGACAATATGTTTGAAACTTTGGTAAAATTTAATCATTTTTCTACAATAATCACCCTCAATAATTTAAATTGTTACTGATTTCTTGCAAATGAGGGCATTGCAAGATCTTAAGTGTGGGAAGGGGTTAAATTCTTTCGGATTTTAAAAATTTTTGATTTAAACACTTGGTTACCATTAAAAATACTAGTAACGCAGTAGTTGTGTTAGAATCTAGTGCTCTCCGATAACAAGGAACAGCCCTAGTCTTATATACTGACTACCCACTTCTAGTAAAATTTTTCAAAATTTTCAACAAAATGAATTCAAAATCATGTTTATACATATTTATAAACGATGAAAACTAGGTGTTAATGCCGAAATTATCGTTACCTCGGAAAGGACATAAATTGAGAAACAACCCAAAATGTTAGAATTCATTTAAGAATGGAATAGAAGAAAATAAAAAGGCAAAGAAAGGATAATAAAAGCCAAGTGTGGGAAAACTTTACCAAATTATTCAAAATATATCACATATTTTTGTACAAACAATTGAAAATACTTTTGTTTTGAACGATAATCAACTGTTTTATCCGATGAAAGAAAAGAAGAGATGGATCTACACGATGAATCAATTCCATCATTTGAAGGAAGTAAAATCTTCCGAAAAAGACACGCGCTTCTTGATTTAGGTCATGAAGTTGTCGTCCAGACCAGCTGTAGGTTGACGAAAAATCTAGAAAAGTCATCTCTAAAATCAGCAGGAAATCCACGGACCTCAGCATCAAACAGGGTCACCAAGTGGGCAGATTTATCCTAACCATGAGAAGGATTTATCTCGTACAATGGGGGGGCACCATGCAAATTAGCTGGATAAGACTAATGAATCAGATCCCCAGAAAGGATAATCTCCTTAAAGATTAAAAATCAGCTTTTAAGACTGATATTACTCAATCCTAGAGATTGACCTTAAAGATTGAGAATTACAAACTCATGGAATTCAATGATATCTAAACTCGAGCTTGAACGAGAAAATATTTTGATCAAAATTACAAACCGATTTGTTTTCTGAAAACCCTATTTTCAATGCGTTCATTACCATTGAACGTAAAATCCTAGGAATTCACCTGGAATTCATTAGGTCACCTGAACCAAATCGGGTGTCAACCGTAAGAACGGTGGTTGCATAGTGGTCAAAGACAGGACCTTGTGCCATACCGAAAAATCATAAGGGTGAGCTTTACTATTGCTCCTACCAAGGATAGTAATTGCGTCCGACACGTTATAGACCATAATTAAAAGCATGTCAGGGGACATTGCCTTAACAGTTGCTTGTTCAACGCTTTCCTTTACAACCGGACGGTAGTTTACCGAAAGGTAATATACGGGACAAGTAAACTGGACGTGTTGCTTTCCAAATACAAGGTTAGCAAGTAGGTGACACAAAACCATAAGTTTTGAGCTAAAATTTTCAAATCTGAAACCCACCAAACCCACAAAAATATTTTGCAAACACCGGTAAAGGGTTATCCCGGAAAACTTATCTAGGGTAAAAACTAGATTTAATTTTCAAAAGATCAAATGTTTTCATAAAGATCCAATTTCCTTAATGGATCTAAATTTTTATAGTCATGTGGGACTGTAAACCATATCGTTACTACCATTGTTCATACCACCGTATAGAAATCACTGATGTACAAAGTGTGAAGAATAAAGAAGTGATTCTAGTATTTCAAGACGATATTGCTTGAGGACAAGCAACGCTCAAGTGTGGGAATATTTGATAATGCTAAAAACGAACATATATTTCATAGCATTATTCCTCAAGAAAGACAAGCTTTTAGTTGCAATTGTTCTATTTACAAGTGATATTCGTTTAAATAATAAAAGGTGAAGACAAAAGACAGATTCGACGAATTGAAGACGCAAACGACCAAAAAGCTCAAAAGTACAAAAGACAATCAAAGAGGTTCCAATTATTGATAAGAAACGTCTCGAAATTACAAGAGTACAAGATTCAAAACGCAAAGTACAAGATATTAAATTGTACGCAAGGACGTTCGAAAATCCGGAACCGGGACCAGAGTCAACTCTCAACGCTCGACGCAACGGACTAAAAATTACAAGTCAACTATGCACATAAATATAATATAATATTTAAATAATTCTTATAATTATTTAATAAATTATATTTATATTTAAACCGTCGGTAAACAAAGAGCCAAACTCCTCTGAGCTGTAAAAGTAAACTCCGCGACTCGCGGAGTTTGAAGGCCAAAAATGCCGCGAGTCGCGGAGCCCCAAATTCAGAAACCCCCTATAAAGCTCGCGCATTCTGATCGTAAAATATCATCTTTTTTCTCCTCATTCATACGATATATTTATATTTATAATTTATATTTTAATTTTAATTTTAATTATAATTCTAATTATAAGGGTATGTTAGCGAATATTGTAAGGGTGTAAGTCGAAATTCTGTCCGTGTAACGCTACGCTATTTTTAATCATTGTAAGTTATGTTCAACCTTTTTACATTAATGTCTCGTAGCTAAGTTATTATTATGCTTATTTAAAACGAAGTAATCATGATGTTGGGCTAATTACTAAAATTGGGTAATTGGGCTTTGTACCATAATTGGGGTTTGGACAAAAGAACGACACTTGTGGAAATTAGACTATGGGCTATTAATGGGCTTTATATTTGTTTAACTAAATGATAGTTTGTTAATGTTAATATAAAGATTTACAATTGGGCGTCCCTATAAATTACCATATACACTCGATCGGACACGATGGGCGGGGTATTTATATGTACGAATAATCGTTCATCTAACCGGACACGGGAATGGATTAATAGCCACTAGAATAATTAAAACAGGGGTGAAATTATGTACAAGGACACTTGGTATAATTGATAACAAAATATTAAAACCTTGGGTTACACTCAGTCGACATCCTGGTGTAATTATTAAACAAAGTATTAAAATCATGTTACAGTTTAAGTCCCCAATTAGTTGGAATATTTAACTTCGGGTATAAGGATAATTTGACGAGGACACTCGCATTTTATATTTATGACTGATGGACTGTTATGGACAAAAACCAGACGGACATATTAAATAATCCAGGACAAAGGACAATTAACCCATGGGCATAAAACAAAAATCAACACGTCAAACATCATGATTACGGAAGTTTAAATAAGCATAATTCTTTTATTTCATATTTAATTTCCTTTATTTTATATTTAATTGCACTTCTAAATATCGCATTTTTATTATTATTGTATTTAATTGCACTTTTAATTATCGTATTTTTTAATTATCGCAAGTTTATTTTATCGCACTTTTATTATTCGCAATTTCATTATCGTTATTTACTTTATGCTTTAATTTAAGTCTTGTATTCATTTTTAATATTTTACATTTGGTTTTAACTGCGACTAAAGTTTTAAAATCGACAAACCGGTCATTAAACGGTAAAAACCCCCCTTTATAATAATAATACTACTTATATATATATATATATTTGTATTTTTATAAAAGTAAACTAATATAGCGTTAAGCTTTGTTTAAAGATTTTCCCTGTGGAACGAACCGGACTTACTAAAAACTACACTACTGTACGATTAGGTACACTGCCTATAAGTGTTGTAGCAAGGTTTAAGTATATCCATTCTATAAATAAATAAATATCTTGTGTAAAATTGTATCGTATTTAATAGTATTTTCTGCAAAAATTTAATAGTATTTTATACCACTCCGCTACCGCATCACCTGCCTTGGATCAAAACCGGATTCACCGGCAACACTACTACTACCGTCTCCACCACTAAGTGGCACCTGCGCCCCTTCCTCATGAATAATCGGATCTCCATGCAGCCAATCACCAACATACGGGAATGCTATGTTGTTCTTTCTTGTCAATATTTTTCTCGAAGCATAAAGGTTCATATCAATGTGATCCTTAGGTTCTTTCACCAACTTAACAAGCCTCCCTTGGGCTGTATCCACATTAAAATGCTCACCAATTAAAGTGATAAACATGCCACCTCCCAGAACGCTTCCCTCACGAAGCTCGTTCGCCTGCTTTTCCAAAAAGTAACCCACTCCATACGGTAAATTCACCCAAGTGTCCGGATCCCTAATCGTCTTAAGATAGAACAAATCATTATAAGTCACTTTATCTTTATTTCTACCTCTTTGGGTAAGAAAATTAGTCACAAAACGGTGAATGGTACGAAGCTCCAACCTTCTAATCTGCTTATAAGAAACATTACCAGTGTTAAAAGTGTCAAGACCCGAAAGTTTCTTCCATTGCTTATCTGCATTATAATTCCCATCAACCTTTTTACCATACCGAATCAAACGTTGACATTCATGAGAGTTCAACTCTTCAGGTGTGTAAATCTGCAAAATACCGGCCAAATCTTCCATAGACAATTGACGCATCTCACCACCCAATAAGAAGGTAAGAAAAGTTTTATCATCAAGCTCAATAACCATATGATTAAGCACACATGTGCAGCAAAACTCAAGAACCCACTCCTGGTAAACCGGACATCGAATAGCAAATAGCTTCTCAAAATCCTGAAAATTCACCCCTCGACAAGTTTGTCGTAACATCTCGCGAATTGATCTAGCGAGCCCAACGGTTTCCAACGGTTTCCAATCTATAATCCTAGGAACCTCGACTTCCCTATTGTAAATAAGATTCAACTTCTTCTGATATTCTGGATATCGTTTCCAATACCTTGCAAACTTCAAGTTTTGGTGAAGATTTTCATTTACCAAATTCGGTGTCAACACAATTTGATGAGGAGGTTGTTGGATATGTGGGTTCGGAGGGTCTGAACCGGATGCACCATCGGTCTTCTGTTTCTTGTTAGATGTCCTCCTCATGTTGAAAAACTTGAAATTGTGTAGTGTATGTGTATGGCATGCGTCGCCCAAAAAGAAGGGGTATTAAGTTTGTGTGTGAGTGTTTTTTTTTCCACAAAAAGTAGGCTTAACAGGTCAGGAGGTGCAGTTCTAGCGTTAGCGAGAGCAATTGCACAGAATTTTTCGCGATCACTAAATGTTAATATTAAGTACTCGCGAACCTGACAGTGTTTTTCGGTAACCGAAAAAGCTTCGGCCTTAACCTCACTAACCCGAAATTTATCCCTTAAATACCTTGCGAAAACGAGAATTCCCCTGCTAGTTGTAACACTGATGTGTCAAGACGTAATCTTTAAAATGTAGACAATATGCTTAATAATTAACACATAATACAGGCAACTATAACCCGATCATGCAGTAACTAGCAAGTAAATTGACCAGTTCGATCCACAGGGAGAAGTTTGCTTTAAGATTTTACAACGATTAATTATTCTAAAAGGGGGTTTGTGTATGAAGTTGTATTTTCGTTTAACGAAACAGTAAATAAGTATAATGAGTAACAAGAATGAGAATGCGGTGTTTACTTCTATGCTTGATAAATGACAGGGATTGTTCTTTTATAATTAAAACCGTTATGTTATAGTTACAATAGAGCAGTTTATATCGATTTCACAATTTCTATAAACTTAAGAGCTATGTTTAATCAACAAGATTCTTTCGTGGTTGAATTCACATAAAACCTAGTTTACTAAGATCACTCTAAGTAAACTACATGATTGTATATCCTAAATATTGTTCAATTAACATCCTATACTCACATATAGTTGGCTAGATCACTAGGTGTTGAAGTATAAGCTATGGTCTTTGATAAATTCACATAAACCAAGTCATAACTTACATAATTGAACTAGGATACACGGATGATTACAACTATGGATCTTTTGAAAGAACATGGTGATTTAGATTGATTAACTAACTAGATTCAACCCAGTTAAACTCACGTGAAACCTAAATTACAACAATCACTTGAGGTAATTTCATAACTATGTTGCTTTGGAACTTATTCAATTATCGAATTAAACACATAACAAAATCACTTAAGTTTATGCATCTAATCGTCTAGATTACTAGGTGTATTGAAGTATAGATTGTTTTCCTAGTTAACTCACATTAATAGGTTTGCAATATATATAATTGAAGTAATGAACTAAACAAGCATAACAATGGTTCTTACGGTTGAACTAGATAATTTAATCAATCAAACATATGTATAACTAGCATAACATCAAAGTATAGAACAATCCCAAGTCATAAATCTTACATTGAAGCAAACACACAAGGCTTTTAGCCTAACATAATCATAGTAGAACTAATGGAACAGTAAATACAAGTTGAATTCATGTTTAAAAGATATAGAACAATAATACCAATGGTGATGAATGATCCTAGCTTAATCTTGATGTTGAAAGAGTGGAGATTGACTTGCAGCCTTCCTTAAACCTTAAAAATCGTATTAGAACTAAGGGAAAACATAGTAGTGAAGGTCTATGAAGTATGTAACCAAAGGCTTCATTAAATAGGCTCAAAAGTTAGGTATTTTGGCCAGAAAGTGACCAGATGCGCCGCATCTCTTTGGGATGCGCCGTATCTCTTTACGTTCAGTAGATTCCGGCTCGGTTCTGCACTCAGGACTGTTGGCAGGGGACCAGATGCGCCGCATCTGGGACAGATGCACCGCATCTGGCTTGGATGCGCCGCATCCATCTCAGATGTGCCGCATCTGAGGCTGTTTTGGTCCAGAATTCTTTATGCTCCGCATCTGAAACTGTCGGGAGTTATTTGGTGCACTGATGCGCCACATCTAGGAGAGATGCGCCACATTTGGACCTGTTTTAGTGGTTTCGGGCTGTTTTACGCGTTCAATCTTCGTTTTACTCTGTTTTCGCTGTTGGTCTTCATTTATTCATTCACAATGGACTTTTACAAATATATACGAATTACAATACATACAACAATTACATACAAATGGAACAACTTTGGATCGAAATAACGGCAATAAACATGTATGATTTTGGCGTTATCAAAATCCCCATACTTAAACCTTGCTTGTCCTCAAGCAAGACTTACAAGAAATCAAAATTTACTACAGTAAACACACTTATTTAATTGAGAACACAAAAATGGGAATCACACTCACTCGATATAGTACACAAGATACACAAATTATTTTGGAACACAATAACTCACGCTATATGGAACACACACTCGGGTCACAATATATACACACTCACACTTTTTATTTCACACACGAATCAAACTCACGCGTTTTGAGTATACACAACCCTTAGGAGTACACACGCTTTTATTTATTTCACAATGTAATACACACACTTTTAGTACACACACGAAATGAAATCACACTAAAGTCGAAAGGTGGGTTTTAAAGTCCACATTTCTTAAAAATTTGGATCCTTAGGGAAATTGGGACCTTTGCGAAAAACCTTTTATATTTTGAAAATTAGACATGTAAGTTTTTACACTAACAAGTTTTTCGGTTTTAACCTCAAAGTCCGGTTGAGGGTAACTGAAAACCGAAGCCTCAGTTGGCGCTTAGCAAGCTACTCGCCCCCATGATTGAAGTATCATGGAACTTGAAACCGGATGTCCTAAAAATGGTTTTACACAATATAGTTCATAAAATAGCATAAGTTTTTAGAAGAAACTATATCATGTCCAAATATCATCGGTGAACCATGAGTTTGCACACCTCAATTTGTTATGGCATATGTATGTTGGCCGCAGTCAACATAGATGCGGTTGATCTTTACGGAGATCATCCACCTGGGGATTAGATTCATTAGTCTTAAAAGCTAATTTGCAATGTGCCCCTCATTGTACGAGACAGATCCATCTCATGGTTAGGATAATTCTGACCACCAAAAACCCTGTTTGATGCTGAGGTGAGGTGGATTTCCAGCAGATGATAGAGATGACTTTTCAAGATTTTTCGTCAACCTACAACTGTTCTGGACTACATCTTCTAACATAAGTTAGCAAGTGTGTCATATTGGAAGACTTGACTTCCTTCACAGTCATTACATAGATGAGCATTGGATTAGATTGTTAGAACAACAAATTACTTGATGATTCTTTTTCATTCAGAATGTGGTATAGCATGATGATTATTTCTTTTATATGACTACTAGTTTTATGATTTTTAACAAAATAAACTCAATCATTTGGTTGTTTCTTAATTTGTTTTGTGATAATAATTTCGGTGTATACACCTAGTTTTTAAAATCTACAAATTTTAAACAAAATTTCAATTTATGAAGATAAAAGTTTAAAAATTTTCACCATTTAAAGCCTTTTTAACCAAAATCAAAAACCCGAAAGAATTTATAACTTCCTCCCCACACTTGAGTTCATGTATCGCCCTCGTTACATGAAATTAGAAAAATTTTAAATTCAAGAGGGTTAAAGAGTGTAAGAGAGTTTATTACTTTCAAGGTCTAAAACCGAAGTCCATGGGATGATGGCGCTGAACTGAATGCCAACATAAGAACATCATCCGCTTCTTGCAACCACAAAACAATCACCAATCAAGTATGTGCTGAACTTACTGCCAGTCTTTGTAAAAAATGCAGCATATAGCACAATGCTCACCTGTATTAATTCAAACAAAGCAAACATACGATTCACACAAATAAATGGGGGTGTACTCCATGTACTAAAAACCCCACTGATAATTATCTAAATTTTTCAAATTACAATCATCCAAAATACTATCAAGTTATTACACACCAAACATAAAGATAAATTGTTTTTGAAACAAACCAACATCAATCAAACCGTTCACAAACTTCACCAATAATCATGTCAACTTCAGAAGAATCCCCAAAAAGAGTTACTTGGGCCAGCTCCACCTTCATTTTGGTTTCCCGCGTCATCGTCTTGAAATATTGAGGGGTTGTACCCCTGATAAGTTGCTTGAGCAGGGACGACAGCAGTGTCTTCAGTAGGCGGGTTAGGAGGAGGAGGATAAGGCGCAGGATATGGATCACCCATTTGAACCCATGGTTCGTATGCAGGCCAAGGAGAGGGGGTATAGTTAGCGGGATCTGCAGCGTATGACACAGTCTGTTCATGTATCCAGTTAAGCTGATTTTGCTGCCCCGCTTGAGTGTACCACGTTCGATCATTCCCTACATCAATGTAATATTGCATCTCCATGTTACCTGTATCGTAGTGATCAATTACCTTTTGGGTATTTCGATCATTATGGAGTCGCAAATCTAAAAATTGTCGCGCCATGTAAGCCTCCCAATCATTTTCCGGACCCGAACTACTTCCAAAATTCGGCTGTGGATCTGGCTGCGGTTGTGGTTGTTCTGGTTGCCTGTTCTCGGGATCCACATACCTAGTTAGAAGGCCGTTCGACCCCCTCATCAAAATGTTTGCCCTTGTATAACTTACTCTATCAAAGGCAATCATATGTTTCTCCTCTAACCCACTTGTATTGATGCGAAAATGTTGGGCAATCCTGGTTACAAAATGGCTGCCCATGATTGGTGTAATCTTTTTCCTTTCTTCGAGAAGGAAAGTGAGAATCATTCGTGGAATATGAACATGGGTGTGATCCATTATCGCATGAATGTACCAGATATCCAAGTTGGTAACTTTTTCACTACTGTCTTTTCGACAGTTTATGGTACTTGAAATGAATCTTTGGACGCATCGATGCTGGTAAGTACGTAGCTTGCTACAAGTCTGCTTGCTTGCATTATATGCGCTATTGCTCATATCCACCCATGCTTCTGAATGATTAAAAGAAGAAACATAGTATATACATTGATTAAAGTAATTTTGCATCAATTGGTGTGGCAACCCTTCATAGATATCCAACGCCTTTACAAATTGTAGAAGTGTTAATGTTCGGTCTTGTCCTCCAAGACGAAATCTCATAAAGGTACCGGATGTTGGTGACGTGTAATCAACCCTAAGTGAACCAACGAATTCTTTGACTAAAAGTGGGTACACTCTTTCTTGCATTCTGAACAGGTTTTCCCATGCATATATTCGATGGCCTTGATATGTTACTCGGAAAAGATTGCGAAAATTTTGATATTCGCCGGCTTGTTCTAATGGTGTCCAATCGATATATTTCCCTGGATATACGTCTTTATGTAGAAGTGCCTTCATCCGTTCATGATATTCTGGATGCCTCAAAACTGCATTGATCCATGGATTCGGAGTGGTTAATCCACGGACATTTAATTGCCGGTTGTCAATATCCATTTCTTCTTCTTAAATGGCATTTTCTTCCTCACTTGTTTCCTCATATATAATTGTCGGGGCTTTTTGCTTCTTTGATTTTGGGTTTGATGATGATGCTCTAGTCTACAAAAACACAACGAAACCAAACAAACAAAACAACAAACCAAGTTGATTAGCGTTAAAGTTATTCAAAACATCTTTCATATTTCACAAGTCAAAACCATGTAGAATACGTTATATCGTACGCATTACACAAACTCTCATGTCAAACAAACATGTACTAATATGACTCATAATCTTTATCACTTCATAAGTTCAATCATATCTAGCATAATTAGTTTCACCAAAACAAGTATATGAAACCATTAGCATTCATCAATAAGCATGTCAAACAATATGCAATCAATGGTTATCATACATTTAGACACTAAAGTTGACTCAAGTATACTATTTCATCAAAAAGCCTAAGCATACAATCCTTAACTTTCACAAACAAAACTTTTGAATTCGAACAAATACTAAGTTAAGGCGTATATGAGTTTAGCATAATCAATAAATTGCTTTAATTCCACTTAGAACACTCACTTAGTCAACAAAAGTTAAAATCCCCAATTTAAGAACCCTACAATTCAATAATTTGTGTAATCGTGTAATTCAACTAAGGTTCATGCGGATTTGCCAATGTATACTAGTAATTGAACTCTAAAACATCCCAATTTAAACAAGTAATGGTCATTCTTTCGAAATCCCCAAATTCATGAAGAACCCTAATTTCTAAAGTAAATTTTTGAGCAATTAAGCATGAAATTTGAGCATGAATAAGGATTAGTAACAACAATACAAGCATATAATGACCAAAACATGAAGATTTAAACATCCCCACACTTAGAACAAGCTAAATCCAAATTTGAGAATGAAGAACACAAGAACCATGAAGAAATGAAGATTAATCTTACCTTTCTCATGTTGATAGACGGATTAGATGCTCAAAGATGGGTTTAATCGGTTGATTTAGTGTTTAGAGATGAAATCCTTGAGAGAAAATGAGATGAAAGTCGGAGTTGTAGGTGAAAAAATGAATAAAAATGATAAACTCCCGTATTTGGGCAAAAAAAAAATAGGCAGAATCCAACATTCAGATACATATGCGGCGCATCTGGAGCAGATGCGGCGCATCTGAAGCAGATGCAGCGCATCTGGTGGCCCAAAAGCGGCGCATGACCTATTCTCGGTGCATTTAAAACTGTCGATTTTTTTCTTGTGTTCAGATGCGGCGCATCCAGCCTAGATGCGGCGCATCTGACTCTGTTTCACCAGTTTTTGCTTTTTTCGCGTTTTAAGCATTGCGGAAGGTCCGTAAACAACTTGGTTCGTACTAAAGCTCGAAAAATCACTCAAATCACTCAAAACAATCAATCCTAAGAAACGAACACACGAAAGGAACTATGTACAATTTGTGAAGTTTATTAACGAGTCGTTCACGCGACTCCTTCCCAAGCTAATTAGCGTTGGGGGAGAAGGTGATGTCATCTTGAACCGTGGTATCAACTCCATCAAAATAGAGTTTTAATCGATGACCATTCACTTTAAAAGTATTTCCGTTTCCAAACAACTCAACATATCCCGATGGAAATGCTTGTTTCACCAAATAAGGTCCCGTCTATCGGGACTTCAACTTTCCGGGAGAAAATTTAAACCGCGAGTTAAAAACCAAAACCTTATCACCGGTTTTAAACTCTTTCACTTCTTTCAATCGGGCATCATGCCACCTTTTCGTTTTCTCCTTATACGAGCTCGAATTCTCGTACGCCTCTAACCTCAACTCTTCCAATTCATGCATTTTCATGAATCGATTTTCACCAGCCTTTTCTATGTCTAAATTACAAAGCTTCAATGCCTAGTATGCTCTATGTTCCACTTCAACTGGAAGATGGCACGCTTTACCATATACAAGTCTAAATGGTGTGGTACCGATTTGTGTTTTAAAAGCAGTCCTAAAGGCCCACAACGCATCATCTAACTTGCGTTGCCAAATCTTAGGGTTGTTATCAACCATCTTCTCAAGTATGCGTTTCAAGGCACGATTTGTGTTCTCCACTTGACCACTCATTTGCGGGTGGTACGGAGTAGAGATATGATGAGTTACACCATACTTCTTCAACACCTTTTCAAGAAGGTTGTTGGCAAAATGTGTTCCTCGATCGGATATGAGCGCTTTTGGGATTCCAAAGCGCGAGAAGAGATTTTTCAAGAAGTTCACCACCACCCTAGCATCATTTGTAGGTAAAG
Source organism: Rutidosis leptorrhynchoides (assembly GCF_046630445.1). Lineage (NCBI taxonomy): Eukaryota > Viridiplantae > Streptophyta > Magnoliopsida > Asterales > Asteraceae > Rutidosis > Rutidosis leptorrhynchoides. The sequence goes on along the minus strand of NC_092339.1, from coordinate 347,914,636 downwards.
CTTTCGCTTCAGCCCACTTAGATACATAGTCAACGGCTACTAGGATGTACTTGCACTTATGGGAACTTGGAAATGGTCCCATGAAATCGATTCCCCAAATATCAAAGATTTCACAAACTTGGATGCCAGTTTGAGGCATCTCATCCTTTTTCGTGATGTTACCCGTTCGTTGGCATGCATTACAAGTCCGAACGAAATTATGGGCATCTTTCAAGATCGTGGGCTAATAAAAGCCCGAGTCAAGGATTTTTCTTGCGGTGTGGTTTGGTCCGAAATGACCGCTGGTGGGTCCTTGATGACAATGCTTAAGAATTTGTTGAGCCTCTTTTCCATACACACAACGGCGAATCATTTGATCCGCACCAACACGAAATAGGTCGGGATGTTCCCAGAAATAGGACTTCAAATCCGCAAAGAATTTCTTCTTTTGTTGATAAGAAAGTCATTTTTGAAGAATGCCTGAAGCAAGATAGTTTGCAAAATGGGCAAACCATGGGATTTCAGATTCCTTTTCAACCCTCATTAGAGATTCGTCAGGAAATGTGTCCTTGATAATTGTATCATCGAGTTTTTCTAATTCGGGGTTTTCAATTCGGGATAAATGGTCGACGGCTAGTTTCTCGGCTCCTTTCTTGTCACGTATCTCAATGTCAAACTCTTGAAGTAAAAGAACCCAACGTATGAGACGGTGCTTTGCATCTAGTTTCGAGAATAAGTACCTAAGGGCCGAATGGTCCGTGTAGACAATGGTTTTGGACAACACCAAATATGACCGAAATTTATCAAACGCATAAAAAACCGCCAGGAGCTCCTTTTCCGTGGTGGTATAATTAATTTGAGCTCTGATAGTGCTCCAAATGAACATATATTTAGTAGCAATATCGTTCCAATATGTAAAGTTTTTAAATGTAATTTCCTTATTTTTAGTTGTAATAGTTAAATAAATAAGTGCGAAGACGAAAGACGCAAATCGCTCGAAAATGAAGATTTAAAGACAAAAACGAAGATTTGAAAGACCAAAACGTCCAAAAAGCTCAAATGTACAAGTTACAATTCAAAAGGTTCAATTTATTGATGAGAAACGTCTAAAAATGACAAGAGTACAAGTTACAAAACGCAAAGTACAAGATATTAAATTATACGAAAGGACGTTCGAAAATCCGGAACCGGTACCCGAGCCAACTATCAACGCTCGACGCAACGGAGCTGAAAGTACAAGTCAACTATGCACAAGAATATAATATAATATTTAAATAATTCATAATAAGAATAATAATAAATAATAAATAATAAAAAGTTGTTAATTGAGCATAGTTAAGGGGTCATAAGTGAAAATTTCAAATCAACATTTGCCTATAAAATGAAATTCACGTAGTAATGAAAAAGAACACCTTTCTTCATATTTCTTTCTCTCTTCTGTAATATGTAATATATATTTATATTATAATTTTAATATAAGTTAATTTTAATAATAAAGTTATGGTTTAGTTGGGTTATTGTAAGAAATGTTTTACGGGTTTTAAAGTCGAAACTCTGCCCGTGTAACGCTACGCGATTAATCACCACTGTAAGCCATGTTCTTCCTTTTTAAATTAATGTATCGTAACTAAGTTATTATTATGCTTATTTGAGCCGAAGTAATCGTGATGTTGGGCTAAAATATTAAGAAGGGGTTATTGAACTTTGGACCATAATTAAGGTTTGGGCAAAAGACCGACACTTGTGGAAATTGAACTATTGACTATTAATAGATGGGGGGTATTGTCTAATTGAGTGACAACTCATTGGAGTCTGTCGAACCTATCTTCAAATTAATTAACCTAATAATTAATAATGATTATGGTTGTCCTATTTAGTGATGTTCATATGGAATCTGTTATAATCATTTAATTAATCAATTGGGTTGGGTAATTGATTATTCATTCTGATCAAGTGGATGAATTAATATTCATAAACTAATTAAAACAGGGGTGGATTACATACAGTGATAACTGGTGTAATTGTTGACAGAAGTGATAAATGCGTCACAGTTTAAATCCTTAATCAGTTGAAATATTTGACTTCGGGTATAAGGGTAATTTGACGAGGATACTCGCACTTTATATTTATGACCGATGGACTATTATGGACAAAAACCAGATAGACGTATCAAATAAACCAGGACAAAGGACAATTAACCCATGGTAATAAATTAAAATCAACACGTCAAACATCATGATTACGGAAGTTTAAATAAGCATAATTCTTTTATTAAATTTCTCATCGTATCTTTATTTACTGTCATTTTATTACTCGCAATTTTATTTACTGTCATTTTATTTATTGTCATTATTTTACGCACTTTAATTATCGTCATTTATCTTTACGCTTAAAATATAGAATCGACAAACCGGTCATTAAACGGTAAAACCCCCTTTTATAATAATATTACTACTTATATAATTATATTTATTTTGTATAAATATAGTTAAAAATATAGTAAGTATCACCAGCTCCCTGTGGAACGAACCGGACTTACTAAAAACTACACTACTCTACGATTAGGTACACTGCCTATAGTGTTGTAGCAAGGTTTAGGTATATCCCATCCGTAAATTAATAAAACTTGTGTCATATTTTGTAGTATTTTGTATTAAAAATAATACTATTTCGTACCCTCACGCTACCACATCAAGTTTTTGGCACCGCTGCCGGGGAGCGCTAAAACGCTATATTTTTAATTATAATAATATTGAAATAGAATATAATAATATAATAATATTGAAATAGAATATAATAATATAATAATATTTAAATAGAATATAATAATATAATAATATTTTAGAATCAAAATTTGATACGTAAAGTTTTAAAAAGTCGTATTTATTAAATACTTCAGGGGTATATTATGTAACTTATAATTAATAATTTCTATCATGTCGCTTTCATGTGAATAGTAAATTAATTAATTTATTTTTATTTACTATTCATGAATAGTAAATGAATTAAAAAAAAAGTTTTGAAAAAAAAATTATAATTATAAAAAAATTATTAATTTGTAAAAAAAAATCGTTTTTTAAAAAAAAAAATCGTTTTTTTTTAAGAAAAAAAAATTTCGTTTTTTTTAAAAAAAAAAAAAAAAAAAATTTGTGTAAAAAAAATCGTTTTTTTTAAAGAAAAAAAAATTCGTATTAAAAAAAAAATTGTAAAAAAAAAATCGTTTTTTTTAAAATTTTTTTTAAAACAAAAAAAAAAAAAGTTTTAAAAAAAAATTTATATAAAAAAAAAATTTTTAAAAAAAAAAAATTTTAAAATCCTTAAAAAACGAAATAAAAAAAAAATTTTAAAAAAAAGTTTTTTTTTTATTACCTTTAGATTTTTAGACTCTAGTTACAATTTTTAGTATTAAGTTTAGTTTTTCCATAGTTATTTTTATTTCTAGAATTTTTAGGTTTGCCGTAAAATCTCTTAAGTGCTTATTCCTTAGACTAAGATTTATGTGCTTTAGAATTTTGCGACGCCGTTTTTCGCGCTACTTTCTTATTTTTATTTTTCGACACCTATTTTTCGACCTTTTATTTTTCGACCTTTTTCGACGCGCAATCTTTTTCTTTCTTATTTCTCGCTATTCTAGTTTTAGGATAAGATTTTTATTCTACTTCTTATCTAAATTTCTTAAAATTACGAAAATTTATTTTAAGTGGTTAAATTGATAGACATCAAAATTTTTTGGTTCGTAGTAATAGTTGGATTTGTACGTGGACCGGGTTATTGGAGCCAAACAGTACTCAATTATATTGAGACCAAACGAATCCTGCCCCTCTGCTGCATCTTTTGGCTATTCGAAACGTGGGCAAAATCAGAAAAGTCTATTAATTGGATAACTTATATAATTTTTCTTTCCTTTTAAAAACTAATAGGATATTCAGTGAATGCACCGAGTAAAACGTTCACCACCTTTCATACGTTCACCACCTATAACTCGATCAAGACATCTAGCCAATATTGTCGCCGTTGATTTTTCTTTAGAATCATCATCTAGTCGATCAAGAACTCCAACTCAAATTTCCGATAATCCATCTTTTGAACCCGACCTCACAATTGAGAATCCGGAGAATATTCAGGGACAATTCCAAGATCCAGAACCACTAATCATTCCTCCTGAACCACAAACCATTAAATCAGAATCTTCTAGTGATTCGTATTCAACAAATTCAATTATGGAAAATCTGGAACCTCTAAGTATGGAAGACCGAATGAGAGCCACACGCACTGGCCAAGGTCACGCCATTATTAAGCCAGACATTAATGCGCCAGATTATGAAATCAAAGGACAAATCCTACACATGGTAACTAATCAGTGCCAATATAGTGGTGCGCCGAAGGAAGATCCAAACGAACATCTTCGTACGTTTAATAGGATCTGTACACTATTTAAAATCCGAGAAGTTGAGGATGAACAGATCTATCTCATGTTGTTTCCCTGGACTTTAAAGGGAGAAGCCAAAGATTGGTTAGAATCGTTACCTGAAGGGGCGATTGACACATGGGATGTTTTAGTTGAGAAATTTCTTAAAAGATTCTTTCCGGCATCTAAAGCCGTGAGACTTCAAGGAGAAATTGTTACGTTCACACAAAAGTCAAATGAAACTCTATATGAGGCGTGGACAAGATTTGGAAAGTTGTTGAGAGGATGTCCTCAACACGGTTTAGACACTTATCAAATAGTACAAATATTCTACCAAGGTGTCAACGTTGCTACACGAAAAGACATCGACATAACAGCTGGTGGTTCCATTATGAAGAAAACCGCAACTGAAGCTTACAAAATTATTGATAACACAGCCTCCCACTCTCATGAGTGGCACCAAGAGAAAGATATATATCTCTCATCTAAAGCGGCTAGAGCCGATTCTAACCATAACTTTGATTCCGTTTCCGCAAAAATAGGTGCTTTCGAGAGACGAATGGAAAAGATGAATAAAGATATTCACGCAATACGAATCAATTGTGAGCAATGCGGTGGACCACACTTAATGAAAGACTGTCACATTGAACAAACGATGGAACAACGTGAGAATGTTGTCTACATGAACCAAAGGCTGGAAAATAGTTATCAGAATAATTATCAACCGCCAAGGCCAAACTTCAATCGAAATCAAAACATTCTTTACAATCCAAAAGGACCCGACAATAACTCGTATAACCAACAAGGTCCGAATAACCAACCAACTCAAAACAACACTTTCAATCAACAAAGACCTGGCTTGTATAAACCACCACAACAAACCGACGAGAAGAAGTCAAATCTGGAAGAAGTGGTATTTAAGCTAGTTGAATCTCAAACACAATTTATTGAAACTCAAACCCAAACGAATGAGAGGTTTGATCAGTCATTTAGAACTCAACAAGCTTCCATTTTGAATCTAGAAAAACAAGTAGGTACTCTTGTTAGATTGATGAGTGAAAGGGAACAAGGAAAGCTATCGAGTAATAATGAAGTAAATCCTCGGAATGAAAATGTTAACATGATATCAACAAATTCTGAAAAACCAATACCAGAAGATGGGAAAGTTTTAGATGTAAGTAACAATGAAGAAGTTACACCACGACCACCACCCGAGTATGTAAAGCCAGTGGTGGCACCATACAGACCACCCATCCCGTTTCCAAGAAAAGGAGTTGAGTATGAGCAAGTAATAGGTAATAAAGTTTGTGATACCTCTGGAAAGAAGAAGAAGAAGAATAAAAAAGTGCAAGAAACAAAAACAGTAGAAGTAAACCCGGTGAAGACAGTTCCACCAAATCCTCCACCTAGGGTAGGTGATCCGGGTGAATTTATTGTTCCTTGTCTACTTAGTGACTGTGTCATGTATGATGCACTAGCAGATTTAGGTTCAAGTGTGAGTGTTATGCCTCTTTCATTATATAAGAGATTAGGTGTAGGTGAGTTAACTCCAACGGATATGAGTGTTCGACTCCTTGATCAAACCATTAAGCACCCAGTTGGAATTGCTGACAACCTACCCGTTCAAGTAGGTAATTTAACCTTTCTAGTCGAATTCATTGTCATTGACATAGAAGAGGACCTAAACATTCCTCTAATTTTAGGTCGACCATTCTTTGCGTCCACCAGGGCGTTATTTGATGTAAGAAATGGTAGAATGACACTTAGTAGTGATGACAAATCAATCACCTTTATGATTCGAAAGACTAAATCTCCACCAACCAAAACCGTTGAACCAGCAAAAACGATTGGTAAGAACCATGTTGTTTTACCAACTCCAACGGTAGTGCTTAGCAATAATAAAACGCCTAAGTGTGGGGAAAATGAAGTAACACCTAATGATGACCTGATAACAAAGAACCCCGTTGTTGATACGAAATTAAATGACCCCGTTATTAATAGTTCAATGAAGAAACTTATTAAACGGATTCGCGATGCTAGAACCAAGGGGAACTTTAAGTTATGTAACCGGTTAGTATCCAATCTATCACCTAAAGAAAAGGAGAAACTAGTTGAAATTGTGGATATTACACAGGAATCCGACCAATGGCTTAAAGAAAAAGTCACGGATATGCAAGTTGATTATGGACCAAGAGAAATTGACGATGAAGTTAATCACAATTTCGACACCACAGCTACCTAAGTGTGGGGAGATTTAAATGTTCTAAAAAGAAAATGCTGTCTAGAGTTAATTGTTCTGTTCTCGTGTAGTTCCGAGAATGGAATCCGATTGGTCTTTTCCGCTAGCAGACACTAAAGAACTAGTTTTCTCCCACCATTCTGAATTTTTATTTTTTAGGTTTTAATTAATATGCCTTTTAAATTTAAGTTTTGTGTGATTTTAAAAACAAAATTTACTTTATTTCATTAAGTTTAAAAAATTGATTTCTAAAATTCGTCGTGAGTTGAAGACTAGGTCGTTGAACCGAAATTGCTTTACCCAAGGACGGGGCGATAAATTTTGTTATCATTATTTTTTTAATTTTATTGATCTAAAGTATGCAAAAAAAAAAAATATATATATATATATATATTATATTTTATAAATTTTTAAACGTGGGATAATATATCAAACTTTAAAAATATGTATATATATGTTTGTATTTTATGTTATGTACAAAACAGGGTAAAACAGCGCACTTTCAAAGACTGTCATTAAGTTCAGCAAAAGCTACTGATTTTGACGACAAGACGCAAAATATCAAATGTGAAATAACAATATGTTTGCAAACTCGGTATTTTTAATCACTTTTCTACGCTAATCACCCTCATGAATTTATAATTATAGTCCGATTTCATTCAAATGAGGGCATTGCATGATCTTAAGTGTGGGGAAGGGTTGTAAATTCTCTCGGGTTTACACTTAGTTTATTTTTGCCAAATTTTGTGAAAATTTGAAAAATTTTCAACTAAACGAATTCAAAATCATATTTATACATATTTATGAACGATAAAACTAGGTGAAAATACCGAAATTATTGTTACCTCGAGGACATAAATTGAGAAACAACCCAAAACGCTAGAATTCATTTAAAATAGAATAGAAGAAAATAAAAAGGCAAAGAAAAGAATAAATAAAAGCTAAGTGTAGGAAGAATTCGCCAAGTTCTTTAAAACATATATCACATATTTTTGTACAAGATTATTGCAGGTACTTTTGCTTTGGACGATACTAATCAGTTTTACCCAATTTACTGTAATATATTTAAAAGAAGAGATGGATCTACACGATGAATCAATTCCATCATTAAAAGGAAGTAAAGTCTTCCGAAAAAGACACGCGCTTCTTGATTTAGGTCATGAAGTTGTCGTCCAGACCAGCTGTAGGTTGACGAAAAATCTAGAAAAGTCATCTCTAAAATCAGCAGGAAATCCACGGACCTCAGCATCAAACAGGGTCGCCAAGTGGTCAGATTTATCCTAACCATGAGAAGGATTTATCTCGCATAATGGGGGGCACCGTGCAAATTAGCTTGATAAGACTAATGAATCAAATCCCCAGAAAGGATAATCTCCTTAAAGATCAAAAATCAGCTTTTAAGACTGATATTACTCAATCCTAGAGATTGACCTTAAAGATTGAGAATTACAAACTCATGGAATTCAATGATATCTAAACTCGAGCTTGAACGAGAAAATATTTTGATCAAAAATAAAACCGATTTGTTTTCTGAAAACCTATTTTCAATGCGTTCATTACCATTGAACGTAAAATCCTGAGAATTCATTGGAATTCATTAGGTCACCTGAACCAAATCGGGTGTCAACCGTAAGAACGGTGGTTGCATAGCATGGTCGGAGACAGGACCTTGTGCCAGACCGAAAAATCAAAGGATGAGCTTTACTATTGCTCCTACAAAGGATAGTAAAAGCATCCGACACGTTTTTGGACCATAATTAAAAGCCTGTCACGGGACATTGCCTTAACAGTTTCTTGTTCATCGCTTTCCTTTACAACCGGACGGTAGTTTGCCGAAAGGTAATATACGGGACAAGTAAACTGGACGTGTTGCTTTCCTAATACAAGGTTAGCAAGTGGGTAACACAAAACCACAAGTGTTGAGCTAAAATTTTCAAATCTGAAACCCACACAACCCACAAAAAAATATTTTGCAAACACCGGTGAAGGGTTATTCCGGAAAACTTATCTAGGGTAAAAGCTAGATTAAATTTTCAAAAAGATCAAATGTTTTCATAAAGATCCAATTTCCTTAAGGATCTACATTTTCAGAGTCATGTGGGACTGTAAACCACCTTTCAAATGTGCACTTTGCTTTGGAAACCGAAAGTAAATCGGCTATTTGATTGCAAGTGTCGTTGACCTAAACCCGAGGCAACTGTGGATGACACACCCACCTTTAACCATCATTACTGTCATTGTTTATACCGCTATATCAAAATCACTGATGTACAAAATGTGATGAATAAAAAAGTGATTCATGTATGTTTTTATTTCAAGTTCTGTATTGCTTGAGGACAAGCAACGCTCAAGTGTGGGGATATTTGATAGTGCTCCAAATGAACATATATTTAGTAGCAATATCGTTCCAATATGTAAAGTTTTTAAATGTAATTTCCTTATTTTTAGTTGTAATAGTTAAATAAATAAGTGCGAAGACGAAAGACGCAAATCGCTCGAAAATGAAGATTTAAAGACAAAAACGAAGATTTGAAAGACCAAAACGTCCAAAAAGCTCAAATGTACAAGATACAATTCAAAAGGTTCAATTTATTGATGAGAAACGTCTAAAAATGACAAGAGTACAAGTTACAAAATGCAAAGTACAAGATATTAAATTATACGAAAGGACGTTCGAAAATCCGGAACCGGTACCCGAGCCAACTATCAACGCTCGACGCAACGGAGCTGAAAGTACAAGTCAACTATGCACAAGAATATAATATAATATTTAAATAATTCATAATAAGAATAATAATAAATAATAAAAAGTTGTTAATTGAGCATAGTTAAGGGGTCATAAGTGAAAATTTCAAATCAACATTTGCCTATAAAATGGAATTCACGTAGTAATGAAAAAGAACACCTTTCTTCATATTTCTTTCTCTCTTCTGTAATATGTAATATATATTTATATTATAATTTTAATATAAGTTAATTTTAATAATAAAGTTATGGTTTAGTTGGGTTATTGTAAGAAATGTTTTACGGGTTTTAAAGTCGAAACTCTGCCCGTGTAACGCTACGCGATTAATCACCACTGTAAGCCATGTTCTTCCTTTTTAAATTAATGTATCGTAACTAAGTTATTATTATGCTTATTTGAGCCGAAGTAATCGTGATGTTGGGCTAAAATATTAAGAAGGGGTTATTGAACTTTGGACCATAATTAAGGTTTGGGCAAAAGACCGACACTTGTGGAAATTGAACTATTGACTATTAATAGATGGGGGGTATTGTCTAATTGAGTGACAACTCATTGGAGTCTGTCGAAACTATCTTCAAATTAATTAACCTAATAATTAATAATGATTATGGTTGTCCTATTTAGTGATGTTCATATGGAATCTGTTATAATCATTTAATTAATCAATTGGGTTGGGTAATTGATTATTCATTCTGATCAAGTGGATGAATTAATATTCATAAACTAATTAAAACAGGGGTGGATTACATACAGTGATAACTGGTGTAATTGTTGACAGAAGTGATAACTGCGTCACAGTTTAAATCCTTAATCAGTTGGAATATTTGACTTCGGGTATAAGGGTAATTTGACGAGGATACTCGCACTTTATATTTATGACCGATGGACTATTATGGACAAAAACCAGATAGACGTATCAAATAAACCAGGACAAAGGACAATTAACCCATGGTAATAAATTAAAATCAACACGTCAAACATCATGATTACGGAAGTTTAAATAAGCATAATTCTTTTATTATATTTCTCATCGTATCTTTATTTACTGTCATTTTATTACTCGCAATTTTATTTACTGTCATTTTATTTATTGTCATTATTTTACGCACTTTAATTATCGTCATTTATCTTTACGCTTAAAATATAGAATCGACAAACCGGTCATTAAACGGTAAAACCCCCCTTTTATAATAATATTACTACTTATATAATTATATATATTTTGTATAAATATAGTTAAAAATATAGTAAGTATCACCAGCTCCCTGTGGAACGAACCGGACTTACTAAAAACTACACTACTCTACGATTAGGTACACTGCCTATAGTGTTGTAGCAAGGTTTAGGTATATCCCATCCGTAAATTAATAAAACTTGTGTCATATTTTGTAGTATTTTGTATTAAAAATAATACTATTTCGTACCCTCACGCTACCACATCAAGCTCCCGTTAGAGTTTTGCTCGCATAATAAATTGGGCAAAAATGATTATCGGGACGTTGTCCTAAAACAGCACCTAAGGCATAGTCGCTCGCGTTACACATTAACTCAAAGGCATACTCCAATCCAGAGATACGATAATGGGAGCTTGTGTGAGTTTTGACTTTAGAATGGAGAATGCATTCTAGCAATTGGAATCGAAGTCAAATGGAGCATCCTTTTCAAGAAGTTTGGTCATTGGGCAGGCGATTTTAGAAAAATCTTTGATAAATCATCTGTAGAATCTCGCGTGACCAAGAAAGCTTCTAATGGCCTTTACATTCGTCGGTATAGGTAGCTTAGAGATAACTTCAATTTTAGCTTTATCTACCTCTATTCCCGCACGAGATATCTTGTGACCAAGTACAATGCCCTCCTTTACCATAAAGTGGCATTTTTCCCAATTTAGGACCAAGTTTGCTTTTTCACATCGGATAAGCATACGTTCAAGGTTAAAAAGACACGATTCAAAGGAGTCTCCAAACACGAAAAAGTCATCCATGAAGACTTCCATACAATCCTCTACCATATCATCAATAATTGCCATCATGCACCTTTGAAAGGTTCCGGGTGCATTGTATAAACCAAATGGCATGCGAGGATAGGCAAAGGTCCCGAAAGGACAAGTGAATGTGGTCTTTTCTTGGTCGTTGGGATCAATTGAAATTTGGAAGTAACCGGAGAAACCATCTAGAAAGCAATAGTATTCTTTCCCTTCTAATCGTTCAATCATTTAATCAATAAAATGCAATGGGAAATGATCCTTTCTAGTGGTATCATTGAGACGTCTGTAATCAATACAGACTCTCCAGCCGGTGACCGTTCTAGTTGGAACGAGTTCGTCCTTTTCATTTACAATAACGTTTGTACCCCCCTTTTTGGGTACTACTTGTACTGGACTAACCCAAGGACTATCGGAGATGGGGTAGATTAACCCGGTGTCAAGAAGCTTGACTACCTCCTTTTTAACAACCTCTTTCATGTTGGGATTTAGCCTACATTGTCTTTGTACTACTGGTTTGAAGTCATTCTCAAGGAGAATTTTATGTGTACAATAAGACAGGTTTATCCCTGGAATGTCGGTCGTTTTCTAGGCTATAGCCTTTTTATGGGTTTTCAAAACAGAGATTAACCTTTCCTTCTCGTTACCGGAAAGATGTGAAGCAATAATTACCGGTAGTTGAGATGTACCTTCGAGATAAGCATACTCCTAGTGTTTGGGTAGCTCCTTAAGCTCTAGTACGGGTGGTTCTTCCAAGGAATTCTTTATTCAGAATCTATCTTTATTTCCAATATCTTTAAATGATTCCTCTTCCTTGGGAATTTCTTCTTCTATGGTCTCATCATCCGTGACCACCTTCATCAACTCATTAAAATCCTCATCAATATTGAAATATTCATTTTCACTTTCTGGGGTAAACCTTGAGGTATCAATTTCAAGTAGCTCCTGCAATTCATCCTCAACACAAAGATTTATAACATCAATTTGAAAACAAGAGTCATCGGTAGAAGTGGGTCTTTTCATGGCTTTGTCAATATGACAAATTATTCTTTCATTTCCCACACCTAGACTTAATTGTTCTTTTTGGACACTAATGATAGCATCCGCGGTGTTAAGGAAAGGACGTCCTAAAATGATAGGAACTTTTGTGTCCTCTTGTATTTCTAGAATAACAAAGTTGACGGGAAAGATAAGTGAGCCAACTTTTACAAGAATATCCTCGACTATACCTATGGGAGTATCAAATGATTGATTTGCTAATCGAATACCCATCCGGGTTGGTTTCAAGTCTCCTAAGTCAAGTTTCAAATATAATGAGTAAGGCATTAGGTTAACACTTGCACCTAGGTCGGCTAGTGCATTGTACACTACCGAATCACCCATCATACATGAGATGATAAAACTACCCGGATCTCCCAATTTTGGAAGTACATTTTTCTTTTTCAAGATGGCCGAACACTCCTCATGGAGGAATGTGGCAGAAACATCGTGGTATTTACCCTTCGAGGATATGAGATCTTTCAAAAACTTCCCGTAATGGGACATACCCTTAAGAACCTCCGCGAGTGGCATGTTAATGCTGATTTGCTTGATCATATCCGCAAATTTCTGATATTGGCTCGCGAGTCTGTCTTTCTTCAATGCTTTTGGGTATGGAATAGGTGCCTTGTACACCTTCACTGGTGGTTCTTCACTTTTCTTCGATATGACCTCTGGTGGATCATCTTTCTCTTGTTCTTTTTCAACATGCTCATCTACATCAACAGGTACCTGCAAAACAGAAGGAGACAAAGGAACTTCCGGGGACTTAAAGGTCTTTGGGTTAGTGGTTAAATCACTTCTAGTAGTTATAGCATTTACATGCTCATTCCTTGTTTGATTGTTACTGGGATTCACTTGAGTATTTGAGGGGAGAGCACCAGGTGGTCTCTCTGCTAGTAACTGTGAGATCCTTCCAACATCCCTTTCTAAATTCTGAATCGTAGCTTGTTGATTTCGAATTTGCTGAGTTTGAAGTTCTGCATTTTGCTCGTGTTTAACCATAAAATCTCTCAAAAGATCTTCTAAACCGTATTTCTTCTCGGGTTGTGGTTGTACATGTGGTTGTGGTTGTGGTTAATTATGTTGGAAATTATTTTGGTAATTTCGTGGAGGTTGATTACGATTGTTTATGTGATTGTAACCCGATGGTGCATTTCTTTGATTTTGATTTGGGAAATTCCGGTTATTTTGGTAACCTGAATTTCCTCCGTGGTAATTGTTGTTTAAACTTGAAGGTCCTCCTATTTGATAACTGTTGACAGGAGGATATTTCTGGTTCATTGCTTCCACCGCCGGAAAGTCGTCAAAATTCATTTCACCTTTACGCAAGTAACCTAAAAAATTTGCTTGCTCTTCCATTGTCATTTGGTCGCAATCTCGAGTGAGATGGGGACCTTGGCACAATTCACACCCTACCCTGATAGCGTGCATTTCTTTGGTTACCTTCTCAATTTGCCTTGCTTGATTCGCCAATTGAACTTTTAATGCAGCGATTTCATCGTTGCTTTCGACATTAGAAACTGTTGATGATCTATAGAACTCCATCTCTTGATGCCAATTGTGAGAATGGGCTGCTATATCGGCAATTATTGTGTGAGCGTCTTCGGGCATTTTTTCATGATTGATCCTCCTACTGCAACATCTATATCCTTTCGGGTAGCCACATTGACTCATTTGTAGAATATTTGGACCTTTTGGAATGTATTCAACCCGTGTTGAGGACATACCCTAAGCATTTTATTGAATCGGGTCCAAGCTTCATAAAGAGTCTCGTTAGACTTTTGCTTGAAGTGATTTATATCACTTTGCAATTTTGCTGCTTTTGAAGCAGGGAAGAATTCTGATAAAAACTTGTCCATCATGTCATTCCAATCTTCAATATAAGCTTTCGGTAATGAGTCTAGCCAATCTCTTACATCATCCTTTAAGGACCATGGAAAGATTTTTAAACATGCAACTTCATCGGAGACATCTTTGATTTTGAAAAGCTTGCAAATGCTTACAAACTTACGAAGATGCTCGTTAGCATCCTCATTTGGGGCCCCACCGAATTGGCATGTATTAGTCACCATGTGGAGAAATTGGCCCTTTATTTCAAAACCATCAGTCATCGTAGGCTGAATAATTGCGTGGCCTTGACCTGTTCTTGTCGCCTTCATTAATGCATCCATCGTTTGATTTGTAGCAGTCATTTCTTCCTCTCCTTTAATAACTGGCTCGATGATTGGTTGAACAATTGGTTCAGAGTTAGAATCTAATGAAAGTGATTCTAAACCCTGAGCAAGGGATTCTACTTCTTGAGCTCTTAAGCATTCATGAAGTTCTTTTTCAGGTTCATGATATGAAGGAATTAAATTAGAGTTAGAAGAACGTAGATTCATGCATCAATATCTATCCTGCAATCACAACACCACAAACAAACCAATTGCAAAAACACAAGCTTACAATAAAAAGTAACTTTTCTAGGAATTGAATTCCTACAAAAGGATCGAATAATTCAAAGTTTATTAAAATCTTTTAACAAAACCGCTCCCCGGCAGCGGCGCCAAAAAGTTGATGTGTCAAGACGTAACCTTTAAAATGTAGACAATATGCTTAACACATAATACAGGAAACTAAAACCTGATCATGCAGTAACTAGCAAGTAAATTGACCAGTTCGATCTACAGGGAGAAGTTTGTTTTAAGATTTTACAACGATTAATTATTCTAAAAGGGGGTTTGTGTTTGAAGTTGTATTTTCATTTAACGAAACAGTAAATAAGTATAATGAGTAACAAGAATGAGAATGCGGTGTTTACTTCTATGCTTGATAAATGACAGGGATTGTTCTTTTATAATTAAAACTATTATGTTATAGTTACAATAGAGCAGTTTATATCAATTTCACAATTTCTATAAACTTAAGAGCTATGTTTAATCAACAAGATTCTTTCGTGGTTGAATTCACATAAAACCTAGTTTACTAAGATCACTCTAAGTAAACTACATGATTGTATATCCTAAATATCGTTCAATTAACATCCTATACTCACATATAGGTGGCTAGATCACTAGGTGTTGAAGTATAAGCTATGGTCTTTGATAAATTCACATAAACCAAGTCATAACTTACATAATTGAACTAGGATACACGGATGATTACAACTATGGATCTTTTGAAAGAACATGGTGATTTAGATTGATTAACTAACTAGATTCAACCCAGTTAAACTCACGTGAAACCTAAATTACAACAATCACTTGAGGTAATTTCATAACTATGTTGCTTTGGAACTTATTCAATTACCGAATTAAACACATAACAAAATCACTTAAGTTTATGCATCTAATTGTCTAGATTACTAGGTGTATTGAAGTATAGATTGTTTTCCTAGTTAACTCACATTAATAGGTTTGCAATCTATATAATTGAAGTAATGAACTAAACAAGCATAACAATGGTTCTTACGGTTGAAATAGATAATTTAATCAATCAAACATATGTATAACTAGCATAACATCAAAGTATAGAACAATCCCAAGTCATAAATCTTACATTGAAACAAACACACAAGGCTTTTAGCCTAACATAATCATAGTAGAACTAATGAAACAGTAAATACAAGTTGAATTCATGTTTAAAAGATATAGAACAATAATACCAATGGTGATGAATGATCCTAGCTTAATCTTGATGTTGAAAGAGTGGAGATTGACTTGCAGCCTTCCTTGAACCTTGAAAATCGTATTAGAACCGAGGGAAAACGTAGTAGTGAAGGTCTATGAAGTATGTAACCAAAGGCTTCATTAAATAGGCTCAAAAGTTAGGTATTTTGGCCAGAAAGTGACCAGATGCTCCGCATCTCTTTCGGATGCGCCGCATCTCTTTACGTTCAGTAGATTCCAGCTAGGTTCTGCACTCAGGACTGTCGGCAGGGGACCAGATGCGCCGCATTTGGCTTGGATGCGCCGCATCCATCTCAGATGCGCCACATCTGAGGCTGTTTTGGTCCAGAATTCTTTATTCTCCGCATCTGAAACTGTCGGGAGTTATTTGGTGCAGAGATGCGCCGTATTTGGACCTGTTTCGATGGTTTCGGGCTGTTTTACGCGTTCAATCTTCGTTTTAACTCTGTTTTCGCTGTTGGTCTTCATTTATTCATTCACAATGGACTTTTACAAATATACACGAATTACAATACATACGTACAACAATTACATACAAATGGAACAACTTTGGATCGAAATAACGGCAATAAACATGTATGATTTTGGCGTTATCAAACACCAATTTTTTTTTTTTTTAAGATTTTATCATTTTTATGATTGTTTATAGTTTAAAAAAAATGCATGCAATAATATAAAATTGAAAAAAAAAACTAATCATGCAATTCTAAATGAACAAAAATATACAAATATGAAAATTTATTAAAGAGTCTATCTCGCGACTCGTACCCGCGCTAGTTAGCTTTTCGGGTACAAGGTGATGTCATCATACTCGTTAGCCTCAACTCCATCATAGTAGAGTTTTAAACGATGACCATTCACCTTAAATGTGTTACCATTCCCTATTAACTCAACATAACCCGTCGGGAATGCTTTCTTCACCTCATAAGGTCCCGTCCAACGGGACTTCAACTTCCAGGGAGAAAATTTAAAACGCGAATTGAAAACAATAACCTTATCTCCCAGAACAAACTCTTTCTTTTCTCTTAATCGTGCATCTTGCCAACGTTTTGTTTTTTCTTTATACGAAACCGAACTTTCATAAGCTTCTAACCTCAACTCATCTAACTCATTTAATTGCAACAATCTAGTTTCACCCGCTTTTTTCAAATCCAAGTTACAATTTTTCAATGCCCAATACGCTCGATGTTCAACCTCTACCGGAAGATGGCACGCTTTTCCATAAACGAGACGAAACGGTGTGGTCCCGATAGGCATTTTGAACGCGGTTCGGAAGGCCCACAATGCATCATCTAATTTGCGTTGCCAAATTTTAGGATTATCATGAACCATTTTTTCAAGAATACGCTTTAAAGCACGATTCGTATTCTCCAGTTGCCCACTCGTTTTTGGGTGATAGGCGGTGGAGAATTGATGAGTGACACCATACTTCTTTAACACCTTTTCGAGAAGGTGGTTAGCAAAGTGGGTGCCACGATCGGAAATGAGCGCCTTTGGAATTCCAAAGCGCGAGAAGAGATTCTTCAAGAAGTTCACCACGACCCGTGCATCGTTCGTGGGTAGAGCTTTGGCCTCCGCTCATTTAGACACATAATCGATGGCTACTAAGATATATTTGCACTTGTGGGAACTTGGAAAGGGACCCATAAAATCAATTCCCCACACGTCGAAAACTTCACACACTTGAATGCCGGTTTGTGGCATTTCATCCCTTTTGGTGATGGTGCCCGTTCTTTGACATGCATCACAGATACGAACAAACACATGAGCATCCTTAAAGATCGAGGGCCAATATAAGCCCGAGTCAAAAACCTTCTTAGCGGTATGACTTGGTCCATAGTGACCACCGGTGGGACCTTGATGACAATGCTCAAGAATTTGTTGAGATTCTTTACCGTACACACACCGGCAAATCACTTGATCCGCACAAACTCGAAAAAGATAGGGGTGATCCCAAAAGTAGTATTTCAAATCCGCAAAGAATTTCTTCTTTTGCTGATAAGAAAACCCCTTCTGAAGAACACCCGAGGCTAAGTAATTTGCGAAGTTGGCAAACCATGGAACTTCCGGGTCATTTTCGACCCGCATCAAGAACTCATCAGGAAACGTATCTTTCACATCCGACACATTGATTTTTTCTAGATTAGGATTCTCAAGTCGAGAAAGATGATCGGCAGCAAGATTCTCGGCCCCCTTTTTATCGCGAATCTCAATGTTGAATTATTGAAGAAGAAGAACCCAACGAATGAGACGTTGCTTAGCATCTTGTTTAGCAAAAAGGTATTTAAGGGCCGAGTGATCGGTATAAACAATGGTCTTAGACAACATCAAATAAGGTCGAAACTTATCAAACGCAAAGACAACCGCGAAGAGCTCTTTTTCAGTTGTGGTATAATTAATTTGAGCTCCCGTTAGTGTCCTACTCGCTTAATAAATTGGACGAAAATGATTATCGTGGCGTTGCCCTAAGACGGCTCCCAACGCATAATCGCTAGCGTCACACATAAGCTCAAAAGGTAAACAGAAATCAGGCGATACAATTATAGGAGCTTGTGTGAGCTTGGTTTTCAGAATGGAGAAGGCGTTCTTGCAATCATCACTAAAATCAAAAGGAACGTCCTTCTCAAGAAGTCTAGTCATGGGGCGGGCGATTTTAGAGAAATCTTTTATGAATCGCCTATAGAAACCCGCATGACCAAGGAAAATACGAATGGCCTTAACATTCGACGGTTCGGGTAGCTTAGATATAACCTCAATTTTGGCTTGATCTACCTCTATGCCCGCACGAGATATCTTATGGCCAAGAACTATGCCTTCCTTTACCATGAATTGGCATTTCTCCCAATTCAAGACTAAGTTAGCCTTTTCACATCGGATCAACATTTGCTCAAGATTAGAAAGACATGAATCAAAGGAGTCTCCAAAGACAGAGAAATCATCCATAAAGACTTCCATGCACTCCTCGATCATGTCATGGAAAATCGCAATCATGCACCTTTGGAAAGTTCCCGGTGCATTGCATAACCCGAAAGGCATGCGGCGATAAGCAAAAGTACCAAAAGGATAAGTGAATGTGGTCTTGTCCTGGTCTAGGGGGTCAATGGGGATTTGGAAATACCCGGAGAATCCATCTAAGAAGCAGTAGAACTCCTTACCCACCAATCGTTCAAGCATTTGGTCGATAAATGGTAGCGGAAAGTGATCCTTCCTAGTAGTGTTGTTTAAACGACGATAGTCAATACAAACTCTCCAACCCGTAACCGTGCGCATAGGAGCAAGTTCGTTCTTTTCATTAAGCACAACGGTTGTACCCCCTTTTTTTGGTACAACTTGGACGGGACTCACCCATGGGCTGTCGGAGATTGGGTAAATTAACCCGGCGTCAAGTAACTTGACTACCTCCTTTTACACTACGTCCTTCATATGCGGGTTTAACCTCCTTTGTCATTGGACATCAGGTTTGTACTTGATAGTGCTCCAAATGAACATATATTTAGTCGCAATATCATCCCAATATGTAAAGCTTTTAGTTGCTATTGTTCCATTTTTATGTAATATTCGTTTAAATAAATAAGTGCAAAGACAAAAGAAAAAAATTACGATTTAAAGACGCAAATGACCAAAAAGCTCAAATGTACAAGTTACAATCCAAGTGGTTCCATTTATTGATGAGAAAAGTCTAAAATTGACAATAATACAAGCCGCGGAATGCAAAGTACAAGATATCTACGCATACGAAAGGACGTTCGAAAATCCGAAACCGAGACATAAACCGAGCATCAACGCGCGAGTCAACGGAGCGAAAATTACAAGTCAACTATGCCCAAGAATATAATATAATATATAAATATATAATTAATATAAATTATATATATTATATTATATATTAAATTAATCACAACAGCCCATGTTTTAAACACAATCTGATCTGGACAGCCTGTCTATGCGAGTGCATGGGAAATAGACATAAAACTTATGTGAGTGCATGAGCCCATGCGAGTGCATGGGAAATGTACTAAAATCTCATGCGAGTGCATGAGCTACAGGATTCAGAAAAGTACTATAAAAGGCCACGAATTCTGCTCGACTGATTACACCTTTTCTTCTTTCTTTCTCTTTACATGTAATACATATATTTATAATTATAATTTTAATCTTAATTTAAGTTAATAATAATAAGGTTATTGTAAGAATGTTTTACGGGTTTTAAGTCGAAATTCTGTCCGTGCAACGCTACGCGATTAATCACCACTGTAAGCTATGTTCTTCCTTTTTAATTTAATGTCTCGTAACTAAGTTATTATTTTGTTTATTTGAACCAAAGTAATCGTGATGTCTAAATATTAAGACGGGGTTATTAGATTTTGTACCATAATTAAGGTTTGGACAAGAGACCGACACTTGTGGACATTAGACTATTGACTATTAATAGATAGGGGGTATTGTGTAATCGAATGACAACTCATTAGAATCTTTCGAACCTATCTTCAAATTAGTTAATCTAATAATTATTAAAATGATGATGTATGTTCTATTTAGTGACGTTTATACGACATCTTTTACGATCATTTAATTAATTATTCGGGTTGGGTAATTGATTATTCATTCTGATCAAGTGGGTAAATTAATATTCATATCTCATTAAAACAGGGGTAGATTACATACAAGGATAATTGGTGTAATTGTTAACAAAGTAATAAAACCTTGGATTACACGCAGTCGATAACCTGGTGTAATTATTAAACAAAGTATTAAAGCCTTGTTACAGTTCGAATCCCTAATTAGTTGGAATATTTGACTTCGGGAATAAGGTTAATTTGACGAGCATTTTATAATTATGACCGATGGACTATTATGGACAAAAACCAGATAGGTATCAATTAATCCAGGACAAAGGACAATTAACCCGGGTAACAATTAATTAAAATCAAAACGTCAAACATCATGATTACGGAAGTTTAAATAAGCATAATACTTTTATTTCATATTTCATCGTACCTTTATTTACTGTCATTTTTACTGCAATTTACTTTATCGCAATTTAAATATTGTCATTTATATTATCGTCATTTATCTTTACGCTTTATTTAAAATCGACAAACCGGTCATTAAACGGTAAAACCCCCCTTTTATAATAATAATAATAATACTATATTACTAATATATATATATATATATATATATATATATATATATATATATATATATATATATATATATATATATATATATATATTTATACAATATAGTTTAAAATAAATATAGCGTTAAACTCAGCTAGCTCCCTGTGGAACGAACCGGACTTGCTAAAAACTACACTACTCTATGATTAGGTACACTGCCTATAAGTGTTGTAGCAATGTTTAAGTATATCCCATCTATATAAATAAATAAAACTTGTGTAAATTGTATCGTATTTCGTAATAAAAATATAACTATTTCGTACCCTTCTGCTTTAACATCAAGTATTTTTGGCACCGCTACCGGGGAACCGGCGAAACGCTATATTTTTACGCTATATTTCTTATCTCTAATTTTGTAAAAATATTTTGTATTTATATAAAAACATAAAAAAAAAATACTATATATATATATATATATATATATATATATATATATATATATATATATATATATATATATAAAAGTGTTAATTAAAAAGTTTTTATAATTTTTAATTTTCTATTTTTAGTTTATAATAAAAAATTAATAAATGTTTTTATATAAGTTTATTTTAAATTTTTATAAATATTGTGTACCATTTACAAAAATAAAAGAAATAAAAAATAAATAATTAAAACGAACTGGGCCGAACACTGTAGCAGCCGAACTTATGGCCTGGATCCACAGTCCATGCGACCGCATAGCCACATAACAGAAGACTCATGCGATCGCATGAGCCGATTTGACAGGTCTGATACCTCTGCCGAAAGTTTAGGTTTTTTATTATAATATATTTATTATTAATTAGGGTTTTAATTTAATAATAATTAGTATTAGTTTTAATAAATTTAGTTTTAATTATATTTTTATATTTATAGTTTAATACTTTTATAAAATATAATATTAAATAATATTTTTATAAAATTTGTATTTTTATCATTTTAGTTATAATTTGTATTTTTATCATTTATTTATTAATATTTGTCGTTCGTAATTAGTTTTAAACTTTGTATTTTGCCGTAGTAATTTCATATTTTAGATTTTTAGGCTTTGCCGTAAAATCCCTTAAGTGCTTTTTCTTTAGAATAAGACTTAGATGCTTTAGAATTTTGCGACGCCGTTTTAAGATTTTAGTACTTTTTAAGTTATTGCCGTTTTGAATATAGAATTCCTTTTAAGCTTTAATACCTTTAGACATAACTTTTAATATTTAAATTTTAGACTTTTAAGTTTCGACGCTTTATTTTCTTATTTTTATTTTTTGACTGCTTGTTTTTCGACCTTTTATTTTTCGACGTTTTACGACGCACTCTTTTTCTTTCTTATTTCTCGACGCTCTAGTTTTTAGGACATAGATTTTATTTTCTTTAAACTTCGACGAAAAATTATTTTAAGCGGTTAAATTGATAGACATCCAAAATTTTCTGGTTCGTAGTAATAGTTGGATTTGTTAGTGGCGAGTTGTGGGCTTCCGATTTAAAGGGTCCTGGCTACCTGCTGCATCTATTGGCTATTCGAAACGTGGGCAAAAGCAGAAAAGTCTATTAATTTTATAACTTATATAATTTTTAGTTTTATAACTAATATGATAATTAGTCAATGCACCACATTGTAGCTAAAATTTGGTAATAAGCGCATTATGGAAAATTTCGAGAATATGTTGGAAACTTTTTCTGACATCCGAAATCAATTTAATCAATACTCTCAAACAAGTGTTGATGACAATTCGTTCGGTCAATCTTGGATCACGAATGACGAAACAATAACTGGTTGTGAAATCTGTGGAGATTATCACTCAACATGGGAATGTTATTATTACGTTCCTATGGAAAATTATGCACCCAGAGAACCTGAATGGAACGATTATGAAGATTCAAATTGTGACTATTCCCAAGAATATATCCAAACTCAACAACCAGATGACGAGGAAAATTATGTGTCTGAAAATTTATTAGATTATGTGAAAATCAAACTCGAAGAATTTGACGCTCAAAATAAACAAATGAGAGAGTTTGTAAATTGGCAAGCTGAAACTCTATCAGACTAAACACCTGTTGATCTGAGGAGTCGTGTGCAAGAAAATCTCATATCATCGAATTTTGATGAATTAGAGAGCTCTGAAATCACCAATTATCCCGATGATACTTTTTATTCAGTTTTACCAATTTCACAACATATCGACACATTAGCCTCTACCGACAAAATCATCGATCCATCAACGGATGAAGAAGAAGTAAGGGTGACAAATTGGTACTCTTGGGAAAACAATAACGTTGAAATTTTACCCCCGAGACCAAAATAGAGGGACCGATAAGGACCGTTAATGAAGAAAAATTTGCTTCGATCCCGAATTCACAATTTCACAACCTTCCAACTCAATAATCTCAATAAACGAGTCATCTACTGAAGATGAACTACGAGCTGTAATAGATAATGACACCTCGGATTTCACTCAATTGGGTAATAGAGGTGAAAACTTTGATCCCGAGAATAAATGAAAGGAAATGTTAGAAATTGTCCACCCTATAGAAATATGTATGTCGGTGTATATCGATCCATTTGATCAACAACCAGAAAAGAAACATATCCATTTACTAAAAGCTACACTTAAAAAAGAATTAAGTAGTGACAATCGGGCAGTTCTAAACTTTAAACCCATTGATATATTTTATACCACCCGAGATGTAAATAACTGGCTCACTATTTTAATTCTTGGAACTTATTCTACCAACTTCACATGTCGTCAGCTAAAAGTGGGGAAGTCTAACCCCACTTAACGTTAAATTAGGGGTTCGGGTTAGTACATAACTCGTTAATAAAAATGCATGATAAGTTAGGGTAAAATATGCATTTTCAAAGTTTAGCAAACAGTTCAGAATAGCAACAGTTTATGAAGAAAAACATGTGTGATAAAACAACAAAAGGAATGAACGATGAGGTGCACCATCTATCATTCGACGAGCTTCGAAATTACAAACTGGGTATTTTTAATCACTTTTCTACACTAATCACCCTCATGAATTTATAATTATAGTTTGATTTTATGCAATTGAGGGCATTGCATGATCTTAAGTGTGGGGAAGGGTTATAAAATTCTCTCGGGTTTATACTTGGTTTATTTTCTAAATTTTATGAAAATTTGAAAAATTTTCAACTAAATGAATTCAAAATCATGTTTATACATATTTATGAACGATAAAAAGTAGGTGTTAATACCGAAATTATCGTTACCTCGGAAAGGACATAAATTGAGAAACAACCTAAAATGCTTGAATTCATTTAAAATGGAAAAGAGGAGAATAAAAAGGCAAAGAAAGAAATAAATAAAAGCCAAGTGTGGGTAAACTGTACCAGGTTATTCAATTAAAAACTATCTATCACATGTTTCTGTAAAGTTATTACAGGTGCTTTTGTTTTGGACTAAATTAACTGTTTTACCCGATGAAAGAAAAGAAAAGATGGATCTACACGATGAATCAATTCCATCATTTAAAGGAAGTAAAGTCTTCCGAGAAAAAAATGCGCTTCTTGATTTAGATCAGGAAGTTGTCATCCAGACCAGTTGTAGAGTCTACGAAAAACCTAGAAAAGTTTTCTTGAAAATCAGCTGGAAATCCACGGACCTCAGCATCAAACAGGGTCGCCAAGTGGTCAGACTTATCCTAAACATGAGAGGATCTGTCTCGTAAAATGGGGAGGGCGCCGTGCAAATTAGCTTGATAAGACTAATGAATCAGATCCCCAGAAAGGATAATCTCCTTAAAGATTAAAAATCAGCTTTTAAGCCTGATATTACTCAGTCCTTGAGATTGACTTTAAAGATTGAGAATTATAAACTCATGGAATTCGATGATATCTAAACTCGAGCTTGAACGAGAAAATATTTTGATAAAAATTAAAACCGATTTGTTTTCTGAAAACCTATTTTCAATGCGTTCATTACCATTGAACGTAAAATCCTATGAATTCACCAGAATTCATTAGGTTACCTGAACCAAATCGGGTGTCAACCGTAAGAACGGTGGTTGCATAGCATGGTCGAAGACAGGACTTTGTGCCAGATCGAAAAATTATAGGGTGATCTTTACTATTGCTCCTACAAAGGATAGTAATTGCATCCGACACGTTGTGGACCATGAACATCTGCATGTCATTAGACATTGCCTTAACAGTTGCTTGTTCAACGCTTTCCTTTACAACCGGACGGTAGTTTACCGAAAGGTAATATACGAAGCAAGTATACTGGATGTGTGCTTTCCTAATACAAGGATTAGCAAGTGGGTGACACAAAACCACAAGTTTTTGAGCTAAAATTTTCAAAACTGAAACCCACAAAACCCACAAAAATAATTTGCAAACACCGGTGAAGGGTTATTCCGGAAAACGTATCTAGGGTAAAAGCTAGAATGAATTTTCAAAAGATCAAATGTTTTCATAAAGATCAAATTTCCTTAAAGGATCTAAATTTTCATAGTCATGTGAGACTGTAAACCACAATGTTACTATCATTGTTTATACCGCGGTATCAAAATCACTGATGTATAAAGTGTGAAGAATAAAGAAGTGGTTCGTGTGATTTAATTTCAAGTTCTGTATTGCTTGAGGACAAGCAACGTTCAAGTGTGGGGATATTTGATAGTGCTCCAAATGAACATATATTTAGTCGCAATATTATCCCAATATGTAAAGCTTTTAGTTGCTATTGTTCCATTTTTATGTAATATTCGTTTAAATAAATAAGTGCAAAGACAAAAGAAGAAAATGACGATTTGAAGACGCAAATGACCAAAAAGCTCAAATGTACAAGTTACAATCCAAGTGGTTCCATTTATTGATGAGAAACGTCTAAAATTGACAAGAGTACAAGCCGCGGAATGCAAAGTACAAGATATCTACGCGTACGAAAGGACGTTCGAAAATTCAGAACCGAGACATAAACCGAGCATCAACGCGTGAGTCAACGGAGCGAAAATTACAAGTCAACTATGCACAAGAATATAATATAATATATATAATTAATATAAATTATATTATATATTAAATTAATCACAGCAGCCCACGTTTTAAACACAATCTGAGCTGGACAGCCTGTCCATGCGAGTGCATGGGAAATAGGCATAAAACTCATGCGAGTGCATGAGCCCATGCGAGTGCATGAGCCCATGCGAGTGCATGAGCCTATGCGAATGCATGGGAAATGTACCGAAATCTCATGCGAGTGCATGAGCTACAGGATTCAGAAAAGTACTATAAAAGGCCACGAATTCTGCTCGACTGATTACACCTTTTCTTCTTTCTTTCTCTTTACATGTAATACATATATTTATAATTATAATTTTAATCTTAATTTAAGTTAATAATAATAAGGTTATTGTAAGAATGTTTTACGGGTTTTAAGTCGAAATTCTGTCCTTGCAATGCTAATCGATTAATCACCACTGTAAGCTATGTTCTTCCTTTTTAATTTAATGTCTCGTAACTAAGTTATTATTATGCTTATTTGAGCCAAAGTAATCGTGATGTTAGACTAAATATTAAGACAGGGTTATTAGATTTTGTACCATAATTAAGGTTTAGACAAGAGACCGACACTTGTGGACATTGGACTATTGACTATTAATAGATAGGGGGTATTGTCTAATCGAATGACAACTCATTAGAATCTGTCGAACCTATCTTCAAATTAGTTAATCTAATAATTATTAAAATGATTATGTATGTTCTATTTAGTGACATTTATACGACATCTTTAACGATCATTTAATTAATTATTCGGGTTGGGTAATTGATTATTCATTCTGATCAAGTGGGTAAATTAATATTCATATCTCATTAAAATAGGGGTGGATTACATACAAGGATAATTGGTGTAATTGTTAACAAAGTATTAAAACCTTGGATTACACGCAGTCGATAACCTGGTGTAATTATTAAACAAAGTATTAAAGCCTTGTTACAGTTCGAATCCCTAATTAGTTGGAATATTTGACTTCGGGAATAAGGTTAATTTGACGAGCATTTTATAATTATGACCGATTGACTATTATGGACAAAAACCAGATAGGTATCAAATAAACCAGGACAAAGGACAATTAACCCGTGTAACAATTAATTAAAATCAAAACATCAAACATCATGATTACAAAAGTTTAAATAAGTATAATACTTTTATTCCATATTTCATCGTACCTTTATTTACTGTCATTTTTACTGCAATTTACTTTATCGCAATTTAAATTCTGTCATTTATATTATCGTCATTTATCTTTACGCTTTATTTAAAATCGATAAACCGGTCATTAAACGGTAAAACCCCCCTTTTATAATAATAATAATAATACTACTATATTACTAATATATATATATATATATATATATATATATATATATATATATATATATATATATATATATATATATATATATATATATATATATATATATATATATATATACATACATACACACACAATATAGTTTAAAATAAATATAGCGTTAAACTCAGCTAGCTCCCTATGGAACGAACCGGACTTACTAAAAACTACACTACTTTACGATTAGGTACACTGCCTATAAGTGTTGTAGCAAGGTTTAAGTATATCCCATCTATATAAATAAATAAAACTTGTGTAAATTGTATCGTATTTCGTAATAAAAATAATAGTATTTCGTATACACCTAGCAACACATCAGTACTCATCCTCTAGGACGATTTTATGAGTGCAAAAGGAGGGGTTGATGCCCGGTATGTCGATGGTTTTCCAAGCAATCGCCCGTTTGTGAGCCCTCAAAAGATTAAGTAACCTACCCCTTTGATTACCGGAAAGAGTAGAAGATATTATTACCGGTAATTGTGATGTACCTTGAAGATAGGCATACTCCAAATGTTCCGGGAGTTCCTTAAGTTCAAGAACGGGTGGTTCTTCCAAAGAAGTTTTAATTCGGAACTTATCCTCCTCCTTGATCTCTTCAATTAATTCCTCTTCTTTGGGATCTTCTTCACCACTTAACTCATCATCAGTATTCACTTTCAACAATTCCTCAAGTTCGGCCTCTAAATCAAAATCATCACTACCATCAACGGGAACAAAACCTGTAGTATCAACTTTCAAAAATTCCTGCAAATCATTCTCAACACACAAGTCTATAACATCAATTTGAAAACAAGTATCATCAGTGGACTTGGGTTGTTTCATGGCCTTGTCAACATGACATATGACTCTTTCGTCTCCTACACCTATGCTTAATTGATTTTTCTGGACATGGATGATAGCATCTGCGGTGTTTAGGAAAGGTCGACCTAGAATGATAGGAACTTTAGTGTCCTCTTTCATCTCAAGGATCACAAAATTGGCCGGAAAGACTAATGGTTCCTTGTTTGGACAAGGGTGGCTAACTCTTACTATCAAGTCTTCGACTATACCTATGGGAGTGTCAAAAGAATGGTTGACCAAAAAAATTCCCATTCTAGTTGGTTTCAAGTCTCCTAGGCCAAGTTTCAAATACAACGAATTGGGCATCAAATTAACACTTGCCCCCAAATCGGCTAGTGCATTGTACACTAACGAATCTCCCAACAAACAAGGGATGATAAAGCTACCCGGGTCTCCCAATTTAGGAGGCATCTTTTGCTTTTTCAAAATGGCCGAACATGCCTCATTGAGGAACGTGGCCGACACCTCTTGATACTTACCTTTCGAAGAGATCAGGTCCTTTAAAACTTCCCGTAGTTGGGCATCCCTCTTATCACCTCCGCAAGCAGCATGTTCACGCTTATTTAATTGATCATATCCAAGAACCTTTGATATTGAGTTGCTCGCTTATCTTTCCTCAAGGCTTTAGGATATGGAATTGGTGCTTTGTACACCTTCAACGGCGGTGATTTAGTTATGATCTCCGGCGGATCATCTTGCTTTTGCTCTTCATCGGTCGGCTTATCACTCTTAGACTCATCCTTCTTTAGCTCTTCATTAGTAGGTATCTGGAAAACATTAGGAGAAACAACAGGAGAAACAACAGGAGGGGACTTCAGAGTCTCCTCGTTAATAACCAAACCACTTCGGGTGGTTATAGCATTCACGTGCTCATTTCTAGCTGGCCCTTTGTTGTTCGGATTGGACTGAGTATTAGATGGGAGAGCACCCGGTGGTCTCTCCGATAAAGATTGAGCGATACGGCCCACATCTTGTTCCAAGTTCTGAATCGAGGCCTGCTGACTTCTAACTTGCTGCTTTGTAGATTCACCATCTTGCCTCAAAGCAGTAATACTCTCGTCCGTCTTCATGATAAAACCCCTTAGCAAATCTTCCAACGGAGGCATCTTATTTTCTGGCTGCTGAACTGGTGGCATAGGCTGCTGAAAATTTCTAGGCGGTGCTTGCTGATTTCTGTTATTAAACCCAGGCGGTCTATACGGATATACCTTCTGATTACCTTGATAAACCTGATTACCACTCTAATAATTGTTAGCACCCGTAATATTCGCTTGGTTGAAAAATTGTCTCCCACCCGGAAATTCACTAAGAGAAAAATCACCCTTCTTGACATAACCCCGATAATTAGCCTATTCCTCCATTGACGCTTGATCACAATATTTTGTTAGATGCGGTCCTTGACACAATTCACAACCAACTTTCATAGCATGCATCTCCTTAGTCATGGACTCCATCTGTCTCTTAACAGTAGCAAGTTGAGCTTTAACTGAAGCAAGCTCGTCACTAGTTTCGGTACTAGCAATATGAGAAGAGCGAGAAACATCCATCTCTTGATGCCAATCATATGAGTGTGTAGCCGTTTCAGAGATGATGTTGTAAGATTCATTCGGAGTCTTTTTCATCAAAGAACCACCTGTAGCAATATCTATTTCTTTCCTCGTTGGCACATTAACACCTTTATAGAAGATCTCGACCTTATTGAAGTTGTTTAACCCGTGTTGAGGACAATTACGTAACATCTTACCAAACCGTGTCCATGCATCATAAAGTGTCTCATGTGGCTTTTGAGTGAAGTTTAATGTCACTTTGCAATTGAGCAGCCTTAGAAGCTGGAAAGAAACGCAACAGAAACTTATCTTCCATTGTAGTCCAACTATCAATATCACCTTCAGGCAATGATTCTAACCAGTCCTTGGCGTCATCTTTCAAAGACCAAGGAAAAACCCTCAAATAAATAACAGTATCTTCAACCTGAGCAATCTTGAACAAATTACAAATACTCTTAAAATTTCGAAGGTGCTCGAATGCATCCTCTTTCGGTGTACCCCTGAACTGACATTGATGAGTTATCATGTTAAGAATCTGCCCCTTGACCTCGAAATCTGTGTTAATTGCCGGTTGTCAAATGGCATGTCCATTACCAGCCCTCGTGGCTTTCATTAAAGCTTCCATGGATTGACCTTGCACTGGTTCACCCATTGTATCCTCTTCCTTCTTGATATATTCAAAATCCGAAATATAAAAAGGTATTTCAGCGAAACCTTCGGCGATTTTCCGTTCTTCTTTAGCTTTGCTGCGTGTATGGTAAACCCTAGACGGTTCCAGAGTTATTTGTACCTAACCTGTAATCACACCACAACAAACCCGCGCGTAAATCCACACAAAAATAACAGAAAAGTAACTTTTGCAAGAATTGCTTCTCACAAAAGGATCGAATAATTAAAAGTAAGCTTAAAATCCCAATGTAGAACCGCTCCCCGGCAGCGGCGCCAAAAATTTGATATGTGAAATCGTACCTTAAAAATGACTAGCTAAAAACTTAACAATTATCACACAATTACAGGCAACTATAACCTGATCATGCAGTAACCTATAAGTAATTTGACCAGTTCGTTCCACAGAGAGTAGTTTAATCAAGACTTTAAAAACTAGTAATTATCCTAGGAATTTAATAAAGGAGGTTTGAATTGTTTTTCAAATCACGAAAGTACGTGAAGTAAAGAGAACGAATTAACAATAAAGAGAAAACGGTGTCTACTTGAATGATTCACTATCGATATGGATTGTTCTTACAGTTATTACCGATTATCATGCCCTTAATATAGTCTTATGACTTCTCACAAAGTCTAAACCAATTGAAGTCAATAAACTCACATAAACCTTCTTCAAGAGATTAAAATATATTTGATTTGATAGAATTAATGAGACTTGATTTGGACTAAACTCGCGTAAAATCCTAACTATAACAATCACTTGAAATAGTTACACGATTATGTAGTTCACAACCCTTTCAATTACCAATTAAATTAATGACACAATCACTTGAAATCAATTATCTAATTGTCTAGATCACCTAGGTGTTGAAGCATAAATTGCATCTCAATTTAACTCACATTAAATGATTAACAACCTATGTAATTGAATTAAGAGTATAGATCATGCATAACAATGGTTCTTTAATCAAACACAATTAATTTAAATCACAAGATATAAATTCCAATAGATAGAACAAACCAATATCTCAAGATTCACATTCAAGTAAACACTTTAAAAACTTAGCCAACCATGTTAAAAGATTGATCACAAAAAATAATAGAAGCAAAAGAATTCATAATTGTAAAATAAAATAAAATAAATGTTATCGATTGTAAAAATTATAACCTAAGAATAAATCTCCAAGTGTTGATATTGAGTTTGATGTTCTAATATCTCCAGACGGCTCCTCTCAATTCGTCTTCCCAAATCTTGGATTTTTATTTGTATTTATAGTGGCTAAAAAAATAATCTACTCGTCGCCTCAATTTCCTTAATTTCGCTATCCTGAAAAATTCATTCCCTTAATTTCGCTATAGCGAAATTCATTCCACTTAAGTTCGCGTTCGCATCTTGAAGTCACGGTTACCGAAAACAGTTCGGCATGCATCTCGCTATAGCGAAATCATTACCACTAAAATTCTCGCTAAAGCGAAACTACTATTTTCAACTTCTACCCCTCTAGTTCCTGAATTTTCACAGCAAGTCCTTTCTTTTAATTTCACTTGTAAAAATGGACTTTTCCACCCAAATTAACTCCAGAAATCCAAAAACTCTTCAAATATTATTCATGAACCAAAACTTCCATCTTTAACCTATATCTTCATGAAATCTTCAACTTAGCACCAAAAATCAACAAATTAAAACCGATATTGCAAATAAAAATGTGTATAAATGAAGCAATATCAATATGCATGCCGTCAACTTTCGAAGTAAAGAAAGTTTGTCTTTTAAAAAAAACGAATGCAATGTTTGTAAAATGTATCATATAGAGGTTAAGCACCTCGCGATGTAACCAAATGTAATGTATTCGTCCAGATGGATTAGGACGAGTCGTTATAGGTGGTATCAGAGTGGTGGTCTTAGCGAACTAGGTCTTGCATTAGTGTGTCTAACTGATAGTTGTTTAGATGCATTAGTGGGTCTGGACTTCGACCGTGTCTGCATGTCAAAAGTTTTGCTTATCATTTAGCGTCGAAAATTATTTGCTTATCATCCTTAAAGTCTAGACACGTCTTAATGCCTCTATTGCATAGACAGTGTATAGATAAATTCATATCTTAGCGTATCTGTTATTGTTACCTTTGCCTGACAGCTTCCGTAGATTCCTCCGTAACTTATAGGATTTTAGTATTACATATGCATATGTAAATTATGTATTGCAGGGTACTAATCTACATCCTATAATCTATTTCTTATCGAAAATCCTTCATCTGATCGTACGAGATGAATCCCTCAACTAGTTCGAATTCCTCGGATTCCGACAGCTATTCCAATATGGAGTTTCACCTAAGCTCCGAAAGCAGTGTCACCAGAATGAATCAACCAATCATCCATCCCCAATTCATCTGATGGGTTCGTAGTCGACCTAACCGATGGAGACGACAAGAAGGCGATCCTTTCCATCCACCAACAAAATTCACCTCTTGGCGAAGAACCTGAAGCACTTACCGGCGAACCAGTCCGAAACACCATTTTCACCCTCATTTCCTGAATACCTCACCATGAGTATATTCTATCTAAAATTCTAAACCTTATTCATCCGCTCGTTCCGACCGACAATCATCCCGGAATAATAGAAGAAGTCAACGAACTTCGCGCTCGAGTAATCAATTTGGAGAATATGGTGCAAAATTTACCAGCTTCAGCAACATCACCGGCACCAACAGTACCATCAATAACAGCACCAGTACCATCAACAATCCATGCCTCAACATCTCATTCTGTATCTCGAGTATAATCATCGTTCTACGTATCGTTCTACATCATTTTTCTTCGTTCGACATGGCGATTATGTAATCTCTAATGTTTTAGAGATTATATATTCTTGTTCTAACGGTAAATCAAATGAGTTTAATATCCTATTGACTCATTAAATCCATGGTTACATCTGAAGAAAATATATATGTATATATGTTTTCACAAAGATTGTAATTGAAAATTCTTTTGTACAAACTGTTAATGGTGAAAATATTTTAACGGGTAGGTAATACCCGAGAAATATTTAGATTTCACATTAAAAAGTTACATTGTACATTCTTCGAATCTGATTCAA
This sequence comes from Rutidosis leptorrhynchoides, assembly GCF_046630445.1. NCBI lineage: Eukaryota > Viridiplantae > Streptophyta > Magnoliopsida > Asterales > Asteraceae > Rutidosis > Rutidosis leptorrhynchoides. The sequence continues at coordinate 347,880,889 of NC_092339.1, read as the reverse complement.
CAGTCATTTACTATCCTACTTACATCCACAAGATATACGCATCCGTTCACCACAAAATAACCATTTTCATTCAATTTCATATTTGGATTTTGACTTACCAGAATCCAACAAGTGGCATAATGAAGAAAACATTGGACAAAAATAAAATTTGTTAGAAACAAACAAATTAACTATGAGAAATTTTGTTAAGAATCCACGCTAACAAAATCCTAGCTAACTGTTCCTAGCTAACTGCTAATTCCTTATTACATTTTAATTATCACAATTTATTTTATCGCAATTCAATTCTCGTAATTTTATTTATTGTCATTTAATTTCTGTTATTTACTTTACGCACTTTATTTATCGTCATTTAATTTCTGTTATTTATTTTACGCACTTTAAATATCGGGACACGTATATAAGGTTTTGACATATCATATCGACGCATCTATATATATTATTTGGAATAACCATAGACACTCTATATGCAGTAATGCTTGAGTTAGCTATACAGGGTTGAGATTGATTCTACAATAATATACATACTTTGAGTTGTGATCGAGTCTGAGACATGTACACGGGTCGCGATACGTATTAATTAATTCGAATATTATATATTAAACTGTATATGAATTACTGAATTACTAACTGTGGACTATCAACTGAGGACTACCAACATTAGACAATTAAAATGAATTAAAATATTGATTATAACATATGAAACTAAACAATTCTTCAAGTTTACCACTTAATTTCATCTTAAACCTCATTTGTATCTTGACGATTACAATCTGCGTTCAAACCTTTCATGATTCTTGAAAACACCTCAATCGATAGGATGAACCAACCACACTTCTTCTACGAAAGAAAAAAAAAATTGATACATATAATTATGCATCTAAAAACACTCGAAACCTGAGTAAACGTTTAACATGTATCTGTGCTAACTCCTTTGGCTTTGTTATTACCGAAAGTAACTATGCAATCCCTTTTCAAATTAGCCAATTTTGTCACAGCTCCAGCAAGTCAACTTCGAACTTTCATCCGGATTAGCCTTATTATAACCGTGATATATAAGTTACCTTTCGTCATCGTTATCGGGGAACCGTTTATATTCCACCACATTAGCAGTAAACTTACCAACAACTTTGTTGATCTTTGACTTTTCGAAGAATCATTACATTTATCGAAACCCTATCATATACTCATCCACATCTTGTAATGAAAATTGCCATATCAATTACTGGTAATCAGCAATCAGTATTTTGAATCTCGCAACGTTTCTATATCAACAGTTATATGTATACATATAACATTTATCTCTTAGAATTGTGATCTTTCATTCTGAAATTCCGAAAAGCACTCAGTCTACGAATCAATATCCTAAATTTTGAAAAGAATTGATAAAGTAATAAAAACTATAGATGACTTTAACAGTCAAAAGTTGATGATAAAGAAGGATACGTTGGAAAAGCTCAAAACAAAAAATTAGTATCGAAAAGCGGATTATGCGAAACTATGAAGAAGGTCATGGACAAATCACAAAGACTAAACCTGCCTTCAAAGAATCCAAATGATTCAGTTTCTGCTGAATTCATTAACGAATACCTTGCTCCTAACCCTAAACCCTTACGGAAAAATTTTCTTCATCATCCTTCAATATTAGGAATTCTAAGATATCATCGTATCTTTCATTATAAATATCCTTGATATTTATGAAAATACTTTCACAGCTATTCTTATCTGAAATCATTTATCTCTTTGTGATATCAGTGTAACACCAGAAAGGAAACTATTTTAGTTTCTAAATTCCAAAATATTCGAGTTTAGATTATGAATGATTTTGAAGTAGTGTTGGAAATTGATGCATGAGTTAGTATAATATAATGACACTTGATCAACGTGATTATATTACAGTAAGTCATGCTGAGTTTCTAATGAAACGTGATGATTCACAGACTATAACATCATCATGTGCCATGTTACACGACTCTTACATTTTACCTAATCTCCAAACATATCGAGAACGTATCTTCTTGATAGTCCTAGTTTTTCTCTTGAATTCTGGTAATTTCACCAGTCAAATTATGCTAATACAATTTATTTCTTAGAACATTAGTCATGTTCTTTCAAAACTCCATACCTACGAGTTTGGATCATTATTCGCTTGACTTAAAGTTGGGAAGAGAAAACAAAAGAATGGAACTCCAAAATATAAAGGAAACAAAGAGGATTGACTTATAGTAAAATATCAGATAGAGAAATCGTAATAGAGTATCGTATTTAATCAAAGAGGATCATAATTTCCTTAATTATCGAAGAATCCAATCTTATTACGAAAATTTTCTTTAAATTCCTTGAATTCCGGAATTTGACAAAGACAACGTCAAAGGTTAAGACGAAACTTTATTTCTCATTTCATTCTTTTGTGATAGCTTCACTCGTATGTTTTGAATAATCGAATTGTTTTATCTATATTACCCAATGATGATACAACTCCATTTATCAACTTGTATGCGTCATAAAAACATATTTATTGTCAACCATGACCATCCCAATCAAATTTCGGGACGAAATTTCTTTAACGGGTAGGTACTGTGACGACCCGGAAATTTCTGACCAAATTTAAACTTAATCTTTATATGATTTTGACACGATAACCAAAGTCTATAATGTTGAGTCTCAAAATTTTTGAACTGTTTCCATACAATCATTTAACTTCGACCATTTCCGACGATTCACGAACTATTACTTGTAAATAAATATATACATATATATTTAAATATATATAATTTGAAATATAGTTTGATATAATATATGATTTAATTGTAAGAACTAAATTATAAAATGATATAAGAAATAATAAAATCTATTATTAAAATAAATCTATATATACATAAAAAGTATATTAAATATATAATTTGTGATTTAGAAGTTTTAGTAAACGACGGTAACGCTTAATTGTCTTTCAAATTGATAGCAAACGAGTTAAAAAGGAACTTATGTGATTTTAAAATAAACGGTGATCCGAAAATGAGTTTTATAAATTATAGGCTTATTAATAATATATTTAGAAGTTATTTGATAAATTTTAGCAATAATTATATTTTATTTAGGGTTGGGAGTGAATAATTAATGTAATTTTTATTTAATAATTAATGACTGAATTTTATACCATAATGATCAAAATAAATAAATATAGTTAATTTAAAAATATGGGATTTTTCTGAACACTTTTATCCGCCACTGATTTCGCACGATACACAGTCCGTGAGAACTGTCGGTAGTATACAACCAAGAAGAGTTCACGAGATTTAAATTATGGATATTCTTTTACTATTGGCTTTTGGACTCTTAACCCACTATCACATATACAATATACATATTAGTATATACAGAAGATATAAGATAGATATATAGGTAGATTATAAGTGTAAATGGGAATCAACAACTCTGGCTACTTTCTTATTTCCTGTCAACTTGAGCCATCATACCACCTCAACCATGACTTCTCATAATCATCTCCTTTCCATTTCTACCTTCTTTTATCACCTTGTACGATCACCGAGAACCACCACAATAAACTATCACCATAAACTACAACCCATTTCCACACCCATTTGTTTCCATTTACGTTCAAGAAATCAAAACACACTCATTATAACTTTTACCATCTACTGTTGTTGCTGTGATTCGAAGACCCATTTCACCACTTCTAAACCACTTCGATCATCACCTATCCTCTATATATAGTCATATAGCTAGAAATAAATTACGCACATACTTGATACATGACTTCCACTATGAACAACAATTACCCTACTCTTTCTCCTCTTCTTCTTCGAGAACACATCACCACGATAGCAACATATCAACAACCTGCGTACAAACTGCTGTTATGCAGCTTCTGTTTTCTATTTGTCCATCATAAACCGCCACAACCACCTTCATCAAGCATTCTAACCATCACCCATATCACCATTGGTGTTTCCCTTTTTCCGTCAAACAAGATCAAACCAAACCACTACACGTTAAATTCAATGCTATTGCTTTAGTGCTATTAATACCACTCTACTACGGCTACACATAAAGATGAAGATAAACCGCGAGTGAAGAGGTTAACGTTTACGGTTAAGTAAATGGAGAACCGATATGATGAAGAAGCTGAAAAAGACGTTTTCTTTTTCCTTTACTTGTTGGCCATCAATTAATAAAGCACATGGACAATGAACATACATAAAGATGATGATGATGCATTTGCTGATGACCCCACCCCACTAATCTATTGTTCAATTAAATTTAACACATATTTTTTTTGGGCCGTAAAAGCTAGACAATTATCTTTGGGCCAAATGAATTTCCTCTTGGGCTTAGCATCTTGGACTCTTCTTTTTCTTTCTTTTTTAAACTCCTGCATATAGATGAAGATGATGCTGTATACACCGCTGCGTTTCTGTTTCCATTATATTTTAATTTACATGATGAAGTTGATGATGAACCTATGATGGTACGTGACTAGCGAAATTTAACAAGGGGATAACGATGGAGTGATATGGAAGTGATGGTGAGAATCGCGTTTAGTATGATGGTAGTATGATGATGAGGTTCGTGAATATTGATAAGGTGAGGATAATATGAAACATGATATATTAAGTAATGATACGAGGATGATGATTGAAGAACCAAGGGTGCTCGCCATTCTGTTGTACCAGGAAACCTCGAACTCATTTCAGATTATAATATAAATGGACTAGGCTATAAATAGGTTTAGGTTTAAAAGATATAAGAAATAGAGAAACGGGATAAATAAAAGTGGCCAGTGAGTATTAGCATAAAAACAGAAACGGGTTGATGGTTAGTATGCTTGTTGGGTGAACGAGAGGTCGCGGGTTCGAGCCTGGTCCAGGGCATTTCTTTTTAGACAAAGCTTTTAAGGGTATACACTTTTAATTTTATTTCCATTATTATTATTATTATTAATTATTATGAATAAAATTATTATTGTTAGTATTATGAATATTATTGTTATTTTTTGTATTATAATTATTAATATTATTATTATTGTTATTATAATTATTATTGTTACTATATTATTGTTATTATTATTATTATTAGTAATTAATATGATTATTATTAATGTTATTATTATTATAAATATAATTATTATTGTTATCATTATGATTATTATTATTGTTAGAATTAGTATTATAATTAATATTATAATTATTATTATAAGTACCATAATTGTTGTTAACATTATAATTATAAGTATTATATCTATTCTTATTATTACTATTATTATAAGTATTAATTATGATATTATTATTAAATTCAAAACTATAATATTATTATCATGGATGGATTTATAATACAAATTATTATCATTTTCGTGAATATTAGTATTAACATCTTTTTATAAATAATGGAACTGTTAATATTAACATAAGTATTATTATTTGTATTATCACGAGTATTATTATTATTATGTAAATTAGTAAAATCAGTATTATAACTATCGTTAATATTAAAATTAATATTTTTACAAGTATTATTATTAATATCATTGTTACTATCACAAATAAAGTTATTATTAACATAAGTATATTATTAATGTTATTGTCATTATTTTTACTAATATTAACTTAGAATAATTAGAACTCCTGTTTTGATAAACAAGTGAAATACATAAATATATATATTTAACACATATAACCTAACAAAATATTTTATTATATAAAAGGAATATATGAAAAATAAATATATTATTAATATAAAGATAATATCATTAATAGGTTATATATATATATATATATATATATATATATATATATATATATATATACTTATTCGATTACGATTATGTGTATTAATATATATACACAAATGATATAGGTTCGTGAATTCGATGCCAACCCTATAATTGTTCAATGTCGTTCTATGTATTTTTACTACAAAATGCAGTATGGTGAGTTCATTTGATTCCCTTTTACTCTTTTACATTTTTGGGACTGAGAATACATGCGCTGTTTTTACAACTGCTTTATTAAATGCTTTTGAAATATATTTTGAAACTGAGAATACATGAAATGCTTTTATAAATGTTTGACGAGATAGACACAAGCAAAACATTCCTCGAATGAATTATTATGCAGACAGAAGTTCTGCGGATTATTATTGAATTAGTTGGACGTTATAATTGCCACTAATTGTTGTGAATATTTCCCCTGATTATTATTGCTTGGTAACCTAAGAATTAGAAACGGGTATGGCCCTAATTCACGCGAATCCTAAAGGTAGCTACCGGGTTTAACACCCCCACCCAGAATGTTCACTAGACGGAAGAGCTAGTGGGCGTGGTGTTTAGTACTTCGAAGTTTATATATTATACATACGAGATGTTCTGTTTTGGGGATATTATTGATGCGCATTATATGTTAAGGTTAATTACCAAGCCAAGCAATGAAAGTAAAGTGAATGTTATGTATCGAGATAATGATTTTTATACACAGGTTATGTGTATTATTTTTGTGCACGAGATATGTGTACGGTTATTTAAAAATCGCGAGGCAACCTACGGGGGAGAAAAGGATACGAACCTACTCTGCTAAGCATTATGAAAAATGGTTTTGTACACGAGATAAGTATACTGTATTTAAATCTTGTGGTCTATCAAAATGATGAATTTTATTGTTTATGATAAACTTATGAACTCACCAACCTTTTGGTTGACACTTGAAAGCATGTTTATTCTAAGGTATGAAAGAAACCTTCCGCTGTGCATTTGCTCATTTAAAGATATTACTTGGAGTCATTCATGACATATTTCAAAAGACGTTGCATTCGAGTTGTTGAGTTCATCAAGATTATTGTTAAGTCAATTATAGTTGGATATATTATGAAATGGTATGCATGCCGTCAACTTTCGAAGTAAAGAAAGTTTGTCTTTTAAAAAAAATGAATGCAATGTGTAACGACCCGCCAAAATCGCTATTGACGCAGTACGTTATTCACCGGTTTCATTGCGAGGTATTGACCTCTATATGATACGTTTTGTAAACATTGCATTCTTTTGAAAAGACACACCATAAATGAATATCTAAATCCAAGGCTTTCGACATCTGATGATTTCTACATATAGACAATCACCGTAAATAATAGTTTATAATAATACATCCGTTGACAATACAGTCAAAATAAGATACATGGTGATATTTTTGTGAATGCAAAGTTTTCTCTAATAAAGCATGTATGACTCCATGCACATAGCTTGTATAACGTATAAGCAAACAGCGGAAGACTTCTAGAGACCTGAGAATAAACATGCTAAAAAGTGTCAACACAAAGGTTGGTGAGTTCATAGTTTTAATACTGCGCATAATCTGTATATAAAGGTGGATCACAAGATTTCAGTTGTTTCATCCAGAAACGTTTATCAAAATATTCTACAAGATTGAGCACCCTGGTAATTAAACTTTAACATCTATAATAAGTACCCCTCGTTTAACATGCAAGCAACATGTACAATACACGCAATCCAACGTGTATTAACTTCAAATAGCATACGTCTGTTTTATAGCTCAGGCTAGAGTTTCTTTCTATACCTGGAACATAGGGGGATGTCAAACCCTATGGATCCATATATCTCTATTCGCGCTCATCGGTTCTTATAACCGACAGTTACTAGTTACCAAAGCTAAGGAATTTTCGGTTCAAACTCGGTGTAGAATTTAGTATGTACTTGTATCCATTGCGTTTAAAATAAATTGCATGTATTCTCAGCCCAAAAATATATATTGCAAAAGCAATTAAAAAGGGATCAATGAAACTCACCTGACAACTTCAGAAATAAATCACAGAGATGTGACCGAATATCGGAATGCAAGTAACCGTAGACCTCAACCTAGAGAACATATGTTGGTCAATAAGTGTTTAATAAGCTAGGTCGGTCCATAAGGTAAGTATAGTCCTATTGCTCAAGTCCGACTCATAAATTTAGCAAAGTTTAGCAAAAGTCAACAAAAGTCAACAGAAGTCAAAGTAAGTCAAATGTAAGTCAAACGCAAGTCAAACACAGTCAACATGGTCAAAACAAATAAACAATCTCATAATATTACCCAAGTTGGTCAAATAGTCAAACATAAGTCAAACTTAGGTTATCTGTTTTTACTTAAACAAAAATATTATTTACATATATGTATTTTTTAGGTATTTTGCAGCTGATTCCGGGTCCACCAACTTTGATATAATACCTTAGGTCATGACCATTGGAAAGTATATCATCCCACCTTTCTATAGACAGTTTATTTGACGAAAACGGAGTTACAGTTTGAAAGTTATGGCCTCGCGAAAACAGCCTCCCGAAACATAAACTGCTGATAAAATGCAAACTGCTGATAAAATGCTAAGTGTTCAAAATCAGCAACGATTACCCATTTTCACGCTTGTTTTAAACCTATTTAGACTTAACAAAATCATACATATAATATATCGTTTTAAAGCATGTCGTAAATACTTTCAATACCAATTAATAGTTTTTATCCAGACTTAACTGATTTCAACTTACGAGTCCGCAAAGTAGACCCAAGATTCATTTTTGACACTTTACCAAAACTAAAAGTCAGCCCCAACATCCTGTTTTCAGGCTCGTTTTAAACTAGTTTTGACTCGACAAAATCATACATATCTTATATCATTTTGAAGCATCTCATATCTACTTTCTGACCCAATTAATATATTTCACCATAACTTAATCATTTATAATTTACGAGCCTACAAAGTGAGCCCGAGAGTCATTTTGACACTTTCACTAAAATAATAAAAATTTTCCATTGACAACTCAAATTCCAAACCATAATACTTGAGCATGTAAAAATCATGTCATAAGTTTAAAAATGATATTTTAGACGTGTTACATACATTTGATCCTCAAAATTTCGCATATTGGTCAAAGTAGACGCGTATGACTCAAATGGGTCATAAATACCCATTTTGATCAAAACATGCCAAAAATCATTTTTAAAACATTATAAACTTCAAACTTACTTAAATTGATATATCAGACGTGTCCTCGGTGCCCGTTACCCATTTTGACACTTTTTGGCTTAAACGGGTTAAATGTCCAAACGGACGGTTTAAATTACATGGTTTATACATATACAAAATTACCACTTTAGAGCACCCCACACTATATGAAATAGTTAATATAAGTGTATTAAGTTCATACAAAAAGTTTAAAGTCTCAAGTATTGGTCATATTTTTTATAACCCGAAAAATTTGCAAAAACACAAGTTTAAAACAAGGTTTACAGCAGCAACTTCTGTGATTTTTAGAAAAATCATCGCAACTCCAAATCTGTCACCGCCAATTGGAGATGCGGCGTTTTTAAGTGAAGAATCTACCCAATTTTTCGTATAGTCTGATTTATCCCAGAAAAGCCCCAGTTACAGAATACGTTAAACTATGTTCGTGCAGTTTTCAGAAATCAAACAGCATTTTTATTAACATGTACCAAACTTTGAACGAGCGTAAAAGTCTAAAGAAAATTCGAATCGACCTGATTCTTGAGTCTAATATCAGTGGTTTTTCAAGTCCAATAATCCTATGAACTTATATTATTAGTTATATGTCATTTAGCATGCCAAAAACGTTCACCTTTAATCATACAAAACCATAACTTCAATCGTTCATAACTTAAGTTCTATAAATCGAAAAGATATGATATCTAAACGAAAAGTTAATAATTTTTCAAGCTCTTTTCAAATATTATCATGCCAAGAACAGATTGTAAACTCAACTTTTCCAGATTAGCAATATCAAATACGAATTTTCAAACCAAAATCAATTAATCACAATTTTTGATCTAGAAATCGAAATCGCGCAATATCTATATGAAAAATTAACTACTCTTCGATAGCAATTCAATTATGAACTTTGATTAACTGTATTTAACATGTAAGAATGAGTTCATATCAGTTCAAAAATGGGATTTCATTATAACTACTCAAATGATCAATTAAACACCATTTCATTTGTAAATATTCAAGGACTTGAGCACTAGACACTATATCTAACCTAATATGTATCAAAAACATGAAAAAATCAAAAATTAGAGTTTTTAAAACTTACCCTAATCAAGAAATTATTGGTATAGATGTGTAGAGCTCTTCGAGAGGAGTCCGAATATGTAAACGATTTTATGATCAAGTGATTTCTTGAAGGTGTTTTTGAGGAAGGAAGATCGATGAAGATGATGAATAGTAGATGGGTGTTCTTAAGAGAAAGAATTGTGTACGTGGTTGTTTGATAAATGAATCTGATATAGATAGATAATATAGATAAGATAGAGTCACGGGTAAATATCTATCTCAATAATAGATATCACGGGTATTAACTGTATAGTCACGGGTATAGATATATCATGGGTGTAATATTAAATAAACACGGGTTATAAATTTTTGTAGTCACGGGTTTAATAGTAAGGAAATATAGATATAATATATAGTCAAGGGTAATTAACAATGGCATTTACGGGTATCCCTAAAATATATATATTAGATATTTATTAGATTTTTATCCGTTATCTAAAACTCAATGTATTTTGCCTTAACATGTTTCTGTGATTGATAAATTTTATATTTAAAAAAAATACATCTATATATATTGTTCGAAACCTTTTATATTTAATTCCAGTCAATTATTAAGATTATGTTTAAATATCACTATAATATTTAAATTATATGATAGAGTAATTATAATGTTTATAAGTCATGTGTTACGTAAATTATGGGAGTAGTTGGCAAGTGGGTTACGAATTTTTATATTCATTATATAATATAAAATATTATAATAATAAACTGAATTATTAGTTTGAATTATTAAACCGATTTATTAATTTGAATTATTAATTCATTTATTAGTTTGAATTATTAGTGTATAAAACTATATATCTAGAAACGTTAGTATAATACGAGTATAAATACTTGTTGAATAAAAATATAAGTATCATCATCCTATTTAATTAAAATGATTTTCAAAACTCAATTGTTATATAACCTAATTATTAAAATTAATAATCATACATTTTGTTGTCTTAAAATATATATATATTTTTTTTCGTTTTCATTAACCGTAGTGTTTTAAAAAAAAAAATGTAACCAATATTAATAGTAGTATATTATAAAAAAAAATTTACATATAAAATTGTAGATTTTAAGTAACGGTTGTTATGTTTTTTTAACGAAAAGTTAACGGAAAAAGTCGGGTTATTACACAATGTTTGTAAAATGTATCATATAGAGGTCAAGCACCTCGAGATGTAACCAAATGTAATGTATTCGTCCAGATGGATTAGGATGGGTCGTTATAACCAACAACCCGTGTACATGGCCAACAAAAGCGCCTCCCAGATGACGCTACCATATACACCTTAATGTGGTCAACAAAAAGTGTGGTCTCATTGGTAACACTTCCCACATTTTCACAAGTGGCAAACAAAGAGTGGACTTCTAAATAATCACACTCACCACTTTCCCCAAACGCAATGTGGCCAGCAAAGAGCGAGTCATACATTAGAGACATCACTCACCACTATGAACCACTTGGCCAACAAAGAGTAAATCCTTCGCAATTGGATAGTACTAGCCACTAAACCCGCAAGCAAATAATTTATATACACATACATATAAATACTCCACTCACCTTGAACAACTAGATGAGTCAATAACCGAGCTAGGACTTCAAGATTGCTCCAAAAGCGAGTTACCTAGCATAAATCACAACATCAAACTATAAACACTAGTAGCTTGATCCATAAACCCACAAGTGCTAATTTGACCCAAATTGCACCAAAAACACCAACTAGGTCAAATAAGACCCAAATTCCCCAAATCACTAAACGCTAGTGATTTGGTTCCAAACTCAACAAAGTACAACCTATGGTCAAGTTCTAGGAGCACTCCATGACCCAATTAAACCAAATGACTCATTTTGACCCAAATTGGGTTTACACCTAAAATCAACTATCAAAGACACCCATTTAGGTTCTATTCACCAACAAAATCACTAATACTAGTGATTATGCCCAAATTGCAGTCTATACATGACCAAAATGTTTTTCAACCCAAACCCACAAACAAGGGTCAACAATACCCACAACTAGCTTCAAACACCCATTTGTCAGCTAGATGGATTTATCAAGAACATGCAAGTTCAAACCCTAACACCTAATTGAAATAAAATCAGAGTTAAGACTTACTACTAGTATCACAAGATAACTAGAAACAAGATGAACAAGGTTAACTCTAGCACTTTGGTGAGATTCAACCTCCTTCTTCCCCAAATCAAGCTTTCTCTCTCAAGAAATGGGTGTCTTACTCTAGAATGTTTGAGAGGGTTTGGTTGAGTTGAAAATGCAATTGAAGTGGAATTAAAATAGATCCACCAGCTATATGGTCGTTAATATGTAAAAAGACCAATTTGCCCCCACTTAAACCCTTTTAAAACTCAATTTCAGCATTTAACCCCGCAGAGAGGCGCGTCGCGGCTCCCTGGCCCGCGGCGCGGATCATAGTACATTTCGACACCAGTAGGTTCCACAAAAGAATCCTTCAGCTCAAAGCAAGAGGCGCGGCGCGGCCCCAAATACCCGCGGCGTGACTCTAAGTGTATTTTGACATCAGAAGCTTTTCAACAAACTCACCATCAGATATGGTGTATAGGAGCTGCGCGGCCAGAACCCCCGCGACGCGACTCCCCCTGATATTGAATTTTGGGGTGTTACATCGAGACATACGAACTAGAGTGTATAATTGTTGGCAACTTGGACAACCGAACATTATCCTGCAACTTGGACAGCCGAACATTATCATCATAAACGATCTGCTCAAGGGTTCAGGTTTCAGTTTCTCATCGGCCTTAGGTAAACATCTTTTGCAAACAATGAATGGAGTTGCGACTACTTGATATGGAAGAACATGAATCAAGTGGTTTTCAAGAACAAGTGAATATCGAACGGAATGAAAAAGGTTCTTTAGATTGGCACAATTTGTTGGTAACCCTTGAGTCGTTTGATGCTCTATCTAGTAATAGAGTAGGAATTGGATAATGTATTGTGATAGTCCTGTAAACCAAAGGCCATGACTTGCTGTGTTTCCTCTTGTTTCATGTACAAGGTTGCCTTTGGTTGCTTACTCTATCTCGTGAGCTGCATGTGTCCTCATTGGATCATGCACACTATGCTTTGTACTTGTAAATATTGTGATACTCCATTAAATGTTATTTCACAGCCCCTTTGATACGATACACACAATGGGAATCAAAGCCATTGCGCAATTTACCAAACATAAGTGGGTTGGGTTGTGAAGATTTGAAGGAGCATGAAGATTGAAATACTGTTAAATAATTTGTTAGAGAAAATTGAAGATGACCCAAAGAATAAGGAAAGAAGATGATGATAAAGTAATGAAAATTTGAAAAGACAAAAATACCCTATCATTCTTACAAGTGTTTTGAGCTAACGGAGAAATATTAACTATTGTTAGTGCTAGAATCATCCGTGATATAATATAATAGTTCGAGGTCAACGAAGTAAAAATAAAGTTTAAGGTCACATACGCTCTTTAGTACAAAGTTGAGGGACCAATGATGCAATTTTATCCTAAATTAATCAAATTAATGTATTTTAAATATTTTTAATCAATCAATTGATTTGATTACTAAAATAATTAACCCTCTATCTAAAATATAAAGTTATGAATAGTATTTTTCAATAAACTGATCAAAATACTTCCATTTGCTCTTCATCAACATGTATATTAAGGTAATTCTCATCTTTTCTTAAACAAGTTACAACAAACACAACCGAGTTTACAACTACCACACATCACAACTACCACCACTGCATCGCTGACGTTACCACCACGTCATCTCCAGCATTGGCCACTATGAGATCTAGAATAAACAGATTTGAGATTTGAGAGCGGTTTTTTGAATATTGAGTTAAATCAAACCAGCAAACATTAATGAATAACAAACACAAACAACAATAGATTTTAAAAAATACCTAAATGTTTAACTCAACTTGTCACAAATATCAAAATTAAATGTAGTTACTGCAATAATATAATAATAATTATTAGTATTAATGGCTATACAATTTTGGAATAATAGATATTCAAAAACAAAAGAGGAAAATGTACAGTTTTTTTATCCACTTATCACTTCGGTAAAATAATAATTACACAATTCCGCAATGTAGCGCGGATTCTCCTGCTGGTTAATTATTTAATACTAATTTGCAAAACACAGATGTTAGAAACATGTGAGCTACACTGATTATCATGATCAATTCAAAGATTCATAAACCTTGTAAACTGTACACATTTTTAATTCACATAAACATAATTATTAATGTGTATAGTCATGTAACTTACTTTAGTAAAATAACCCATCGTATTGCACATGTTATAATCTATCTATCTATCTATCTATCTATTCTATTAAAATCCTAAAATGATTATGTCATTAAAAAGTAATTTCCTTTATTAAAAAAATATTGAAAAATAAAAGAAAAAAATTTAACCATGTTAGATGATGTCATTAACCAAATTATTATTTTAAAATAAAATCTTTTAATTATTTAAGTAATTAACCAAATTAATTTTTTCAAGGTGTCGGCCTTTTGTTGGAGCTCAAAAAATATACGGAGTATTACAGTTCAAAAACCCCACGTCGCCCATCCCTGCCATTTTTTCTAACCCTAAAAAAACACTACTATTCAATTTAAACTTACGAAGCTAGACGATTTCTTATCTGCTCTTCATCTCCCTCTGCTCTTAATCAATTTGAAAAGTTTATAAACTTGCAGATATCTTGACCCATTTACTATAGATTTTTGATTTGTTGTTTGAAGTTTAGTTAGAGGATTATGTGATGTATTTCATACAGTGTATTCAACAGCTGAAACTGTTAAAGAACGCTTGGGATTCATTCAGATACCTATAAGTATGTTCAATTGTAATATCGATACAGGGTATGAAGTTTACAAAGTCAAATTGGTCTGTTAAGATCCCAACATTATCTCTAATTATATTGATGATGGACCAGATGATGACCCAAATGATCAGGTACATCAAATGACACATAAAAATTTGGTTCCCGGTGAGTATGTGGCAAGGAAAAGGAAAATGATAGTTGATCCACCTACAGAGGTATTCAAGGTATATTCATTTATGGTAGTTTAGTAATTTTAATTCCAGATAATTGTCTTAACATGTTTGAGTAGGTCGAACCTTGGTACCAAAGTTTGGTTAGCCAACTGCAACTGGGTCATATTGGGTCCAAGTTGCCACCTCTGCAACTAGGTCTGTTATTACTCAGCTTGAGCCATAACTTTGGGTTGCCAACTGCCACTCCATCTCATTCTAAAAAATTTTGTTGTATGTTATTGGGTATGGTATAAGTGATAAATATGACTCATTGTTGTGTACCTGTACTACATGAATCCTTTATATGCACCATTAACTATTTTATAAATATAATATAAATTCTTGCTTTTTGAAACACATAACACCCATTATATCTCAGTTTTACAGCTTTATTTCAAACAAACCTTTTTGTAACTATAGTACCAGCACCTATAAGATATTGACAATATATCCCCTAACCTTATGGGGGTTGACTCTCTGGAACAAAGTTAACATGCTGAGATATAAAGTATCCTCCACCCGTTTTGATGCAGTGACCTTGGCTTTCTTGAATCTACTTGAACTTCTTAAAAGGTACCATTGATGTGTTCTTTGCCCTGTTGTTGTGAACAGTTGGGTAATAATTCAAGATTCATGAATACATAAAAGAATGAAAAAAGCTATGGAAGAGTTATACGAGTAGTATTTCTTAAGATTTGAAGTCGATAACTGGATGTCGAGTTTTGTGACTTTTTTTTTGCATCTTCCTAAGGAAGTAACTTCATCTTCCTCTTTGTTTCTGACTCTTACATTAATTATTTGGGTTTGTTATTGACAAACTATTGTATTTGTTTGGTCTTTTTAGAGATCTTTTAAGTACGTTGACGATTGGTTATGTAGCCTATTGTTTTATTGTTGCATAGCCTATTATGAGAAGACATGAAGGCATGTTGGTTACATAAAACATGCAATCTAATTTACTTATATGTATTCTTTTAAGCAATGAATTTGGCATATGGTAGTTTGGGTAAATATTATTATTTCAAGAGTAAAAAGAAATTAAATGTACATATATAATTTATAAATGAATGTTGGTAGTAGCAGCTATTAAATGGATTGTTGTTTGCACTTTGGAAAAGGAATGCTCATATAGGTGTAAAGCAAGAGATACATGTAGTATTGGTCTTTTATGAATCTTTTTGAGGTTGGTGATATTATTTGTATGTTCAAATTCAAAAGTATAGTTAAGTTATAAGCCAATATTTGTCTCGAAGTTCAAATATTAGAAAATCCCAGTTTGATGGTAAAGTTGTGAACAACTAGCTTATGGAATTATGACTGAAATAATGATCCAATAAATTGTTCCAGTTAAGTGTTTCAACTAGGTACGTTGGACTGTGCAATTTTTCTGGATAAAAACTCAAACAAGTGTTTGGAGGTGTTCGGGTTTGGTTTTGGAGTCATTTTGTTTGTTTATATTGTCTAATATAAGTAACATATTAAAGGAGATTTCCATGTGAAATGAAAAGGCTTTACTTAAATTATATGTGAAGCTTTTGTGGTTTGCTCTAATAAAAAATAACATGTGTACATAGTGATTGTATACATACATTTTACGAGTATAAATGTTGTTACCTTTATAATATTTTTTTAATCAAATCCGTGATTTTACTAGCCTTTTAACTAGTTAAAATAGGATTAGAGAAAACACTCCAACACTTGTATTCATAGTTACAAGTTCATGATGATGCACAATAGGATTAGTATATATGACAAATGATATTGTTTCAAACTTATTATCAGTAGTACTCACTATCCATTTTAGAGAAATTTCATGGGAAATAGCCACCCTCGCCGGTCACCGCCACCTTCACCACTTCCTTTACCACCTCCGTATCTATCAGCACCAGTGCACTACTACCACTACCACCACCATCTCCTGAACCTCCACCGCTGTCACTAAAATGTAACTTTAAAGCCGTTTTTACCTTCAAAAAACTATAAATTCTGAAATATATATGGGGTTATAGTTAAATTTAGTGTTAAAGAGTAATTTGTAAAAAGAAAATCCAAAATAGTGGAGTCATCGGACCCCACACCTTAACAAGTAGATGCGCCCCTCCCTGTGATCCACCATGCCCACCACCTTTACTTCCTCCATTACCACCACCACCTCCTCCTTTACCACCACCACCACCACCACCTCCACCTCCACCTCCACCTCCACCTCCTGAATCTCCACCACTACCGCCGCCACCTCCAACATGTCCACCATGTCCTCCGCCATCACCACCACCTCCATGTACACCTCCACCACCACCTCCTTCACCACCACCAGCACCTGAGGCACCACCAGCACCACCATCTCCATGTCCAACTCCACCTCCTCCACCATTTCCTTCTTCACCTCCATAACCACCACCATTACCACCTCCACTACCACCATCTCCACCTCCTCCTCCTCTTTCACCTCCAGCTGCCCCACCACCGTACCCTACACCACTTCCTTCACCATATCCACCAACTCCTCCACCGCCATTACCAACTCCTTCTACACCATGATGGCTACTCTCTTCAATGGTCATGAAAGCTCTAGTAGCGGCACTGATTTCCAAACCTAATAGCGCCAAAAATACAATACACCGAACTCTGTGAACACCCATGTTTGATTATAGTAATGTGAGTTTAATTTGTTTGAAGTTTGCATGGAAATGGTTGGGTATATATAAGCATTAAGTGAGACCGGTGCTCTGGAGTGCTACTTCAAGTGGCCAAAGAGCTGAGGTTAATATATCAAGCAAATTTTAACCCCACATACACGTAGTCGTCTATTTGATTAGAATTTTGCATGTAAACGGATGTCCAACAACAACCATTAGATACACCCTAATTGTTTAGTTCATCTTTTAATTAATTGGAATACACGTTTCAATTAGATCACTTGCTTTTTTCCCCAAAAACAATAAACTATTTTAACGAAAATATGAGACTTCATCAAATCGATAAAGGCCTAAACACAGGATATAAAGCAAACAGGGAAAACCACCCAAAACAAACTTAACCACAAGGCATCAAACCAAGCAAACCAAGCAAACCAAACAAATTACAAATGAAACAACTACTAGCAAACAAGGCCAAATGAGGGAAAAATAACACATGACAACAACTAATAGACAAGGCCCTTTGGTATAACTTCGAGATTGAAGGTTCGAGTCTTGCTTAGAACATTTCGTGATGTATATATTCGTGTTAGTATTAGGTGAGTATGTGAGTTTGCTTTTAAAAAAAAAATAAAAAAAAAAAAAAAATTAGACAAGGCCCAAAGCTAACGAATCAAGAACCAAACCGCTAATAAAGCATTCATAAACCGTCAACATTGAAATTCGTCCTCTCTTTTCCATTTACTTTTTTATACCTTGTCTTTTTGGGTTTAGACACTATCAGAAGAATTGATAAGCTTACCCTCAAGGCAAATATCTTCAAAACCATTCATCACTGACTCGAAGAAACCTGCATACTAGTTCGATGAAGATTCGTGCACATCAATACAATTCAAGCCCACCGGTATTTTACCATCTTTCTTGTTTTGAGCAAAGAACCACCCACTAGGAATGTTTATACAAATTAAAGTTGAAAATCGAAGCTCAAAGGAATGTTTACAAAGTTGAATGAGAAATCATGTGATCAAGTGATCCCTTGATTGAATTCGTTATCACTTTTATTCATGTGGAGATTGTCAGAATATATTAAAGGGAAAATGGCCCGAAAAGTTAACATATCTTACCCAATTTGACAATCAAGGTAACCCCCAATTTATCTAAGCCCAAAAAGGACCGCAAATTAGTTTTTGCTCAAAAAAAGCATTGCGTGTTCAAATTTTTTAAAGTTGAAGTAATCTTGGTTAAAAAATATTAAAATTGAGGTAATATTCATTAAATTCATTAAAGATACTTTGCACTTGTGTGAAAACTACAGGACCAATAGTGTAATTTACTCAAAGGATTATCAGATCTTTGCTCGTCTTCATCTTTGTCCGACCCATTACAAACTTCAAAATCTCAAATTCTTAGTTTATGATTCTAGTTACAAGTTGAGATGAGAAAAGTGATCTATAACAAATTACTAACTCTGTTCATCATCAGATTGAATTAACAACAACAGATTCAAGGCTATTAGATTCTTGTTCTTCATTAACCGAAAATATCAAGTTCGATCAGTCCAAAAAGATATGTAATGATTTAGAAATATGTAAAAATGCAGAAGCGTTCATTATCATCTAGAGAAACTCTCTGCACAATCTCAGATCCAAACTCAAAGTATCGAGCTCGAATTCATGAAGTCAAATTTCGTTCATCTTCGGTCAACAAATTGATTCGAGATTTGTGTGATGTTTCTAGTTAAATTGATGATCTTCGAGTGTTAAGGAATTCATTTGGAGCATGTTTTATGTTTACTTAATCATTTGAAAGTGTACGAAAATTAAATTCCATATTCATGTTCATCTTCAAAAAAAAAACATCTATGTTCATCGGATTTTCAGCAATATGAAGTTGTTTTGAGTGAAGATACCTCACAAAAAAACGTTCATCGCTGCTCTATGATCATGATTCAAATTTTTTGGAATTTAGTGTTTATCAGAACTTGCAGATTATAATATTTTAATTTGATTTTGGTTGCTGAAGAAAGCTAGATATTCTCGCACACACTTTTTTGATCCTCTTAGAATAGTAAAATGTTAAAATAGGTGTGTGAGGATCAAAAAAGTGTGTGTGAGAATTATCCGTATGAATAAAACGTATTTTAAGTTATATTAAAAAACAGATTACAACTTTTGGTTTATATAGATGAATAGACCTAACAACTTAGGAGTCCTAATACCAGCCCAATTCTACTTATAATATAATTCTTATTACAGTATTAAGTAATTACAGTATAATCTATAACTAGTTTTATATCTCAACACATATGAAGAACGATTACCATAATCATTTAGTGTTAATCAAATCAGCTTTTGGTGGTGGTGGTGGTGGTGGTGGGAGTGAAGGTGATGAAGAGGATGATGAGTGTAATTTTTAAGAAGCTTCAGTGGCCAAATGTGTATTTTTAAGTAACTATCGTTAGTGAATTTGATAAAGATTATCTCAATTTTAAAATTTATTAATACGTAATCCTTTTATTGAGAAAAAATTAAATTGTAATCTTTTTTTGGGCTTAGTCAAATTGGGGTTACCTTGATTGTCAAATTGGATAACATAAGTTACCTGTAAAATAAATTACATGCGGACAACGGGTGACGTTTATGGTGGTGAAGTGGCATTGCCTGAGTGGTACAACTCTTATGTTGATCCCGGGTATTAGGATTGGTAACTCTTCGAAAAATGTTTATTCTTATGAGATTAAAAATCGGGTGAGCAAGTTATTTAATCGATTGAAGGTGGATGGAGTGGTGGTTAAACCTATTATAAAGACTCGAAAAAGTAAAGGTCGGGGTTGTCGGGTAGTGTAGTGACCCGGGAATTTCCGATCAAACTTAAAACTTTAATCTTTATATGTTTCCGACACGATAAGCAAAGTCTGTAATGTTGAGTCTTAAAATCTTTGGACTGTTTACATAGATTCATTTGACCTTCGACTATTTTCGACGATTCACGAACAATTATGGTTAATAAATATGTATATATATAAATATATGGGTATAAATAATAATGGGAAATAAAAAAAAATTATTACAAACTAATCAATAGAATTAAATATATAAAATATTATATAATATAATAATGTTGTTATTAAAAAGAATCTATATATATAAACATATATGCCAACTATACATAATTATTATTATATGTATATTGTATATATATATATAAAGATATAAATATTATGTGTTGAAATTTATAATATCTATTTCTATTATGGAAACATTATAGTAAATAGATATATAATAATAATTATATATAACATTATTAATGAATTCATATTTACATATATAATGTACAAAATAACAAGTTAAAAATGTAATAGTAATGACAAATTATATTATTACTATTTTCATTATTATTAATATTATTATTAGTAATATTAATATATGTTAAATATTAAAATTTTAATAAATTTAAGATCATGATTATCAAAATAAACAATTAAAAATAAATATTACTATAAGGATGATTAAAGATTATTAACTAGATGTAATTTAAAATATAGTTAGTTATTTTGATTAATTATTATAAAATGTTATTAATGGTATAAAAATTTACGCTTATTATTTCAAAACATTCTAATTTCATACAGGTTATTATATAAGCATATAATTAAAGACAAGTTGTATATATAAAATAGATAATTATACAGATATTTATAAAAAATACAATTATATAAACAAAATTATATAAAATAGATAATTACGTACAAACTGGGACCTGAGTTTGTTTCACGTACCTCTCAAACTGTAACCTAATTTGTTTTATCCCTAATCCAATTCCACAAACGAATATTAATGCAGAGTTAGTCAAGATTGCTGTTAACCTTTTCAATTTAATTATTTATTTATTTTTTTTTCCTTCTGGATGAATTTTTCTATATGAAATATATATACATATTGATCACTCAGTTGTTAAAACGATCTATTTAATTTTCCTCCTTCCTTAATAAACTTTAACAGCGAATGGATGATTTTAGCTGTTAAAAATAAACAGATTTTTTTTTACTCGTACGTCCCTGTTATATAACTTTTTACTCATAATTCGATTTCAAACGATTTTTTAAAATTGTAATAATGTAATCTTGTTTATTTCCCTTTACTAAAACTATCTGCAAATTTATAAATTCCAATTCTTCATATTCATCACGAATTTCTGAGGTCAAAGTTCAGTTCTTGAAAGTCAAACGGGTGTTCTTCAAATCAATTCGAGTTTTCTACTATAAATCAAGATCAATTGATGATCACAGTAGTTTCTAGGAATGATTTCAAATATAATTCATTCTATAATCTATGTTCAAAACGTACTCCAATTCAAAATCAAGATTTTAATTTTTTTTTATCACGACTGCAGTAGCAGCTCGTTTATTTTTTTTTGTTGCTTTCTGTCCAATTAAAACAATTGATATGGAATATTTATGATTTCGTTAATGTGTTTACATCATGGTTGTGATGATTTGAAAAATATTTGGATGATACGGTTTGGGTTTGGAACGAAGAAGATGAAGTAGATAAACAGGAATATGGATACGAGTTAAATATATATGGGTCTTAGAATATAACAGAAAAACGAAACTGGATAGATGGTTAAGGGAGTGTTCGGTTAAGCGACTGGTCTCGGGTTCGATCCTAGCGTGGAGCAACAATTTTTTTTAAAGACTTCTAAGGTAGATTTTAATACCAAAAATGATTATTATTATATTTATTATCATATTCATTATTATTGTTATTATTATTATAATTATTGTTGTTAATATTGTCATTGTTAATATTAGTTACTATTAACACTACTAGTATTATGAATATTAAAAATATTATAATTTGTATTGTTAACATAAGTTATAAATAATATAACTATTATTACCATTATTATTATTATTATTATTATTATTATTATTATTATTATTATTATTATTATTATTATTATTATTATTATTATTATTACAAAGTATTAGTATTATTAATATTGGGTATTATCAATATTATTGTTACTATGAAAATAATAATAACTTGATATGTTTTAATGATAAAGAATATTTGAATGATATGAGTATTACTAGTATTATTATCATAAAAATGTTTATTAGTATTATTATGATGATGAAATTAATATGAATTATTATCATTTTTGTAAATATTAGTATTAATATCTTTTTATAAATAGTAGAATTGTAATATTGGCATAAATAATATTATTAACACAAGTATTACTATTAATATCACTAATATCATTACTATGATTCTTATTATAATCATTATTATAAGTAATGTTATCATTAACATTACCATTATAATCAAATACAACTTTAATTTACTATATTATTAGGTATATACAAAATATATTTAAAAGTAATATTACATATAAGTATGAATATATTATATTAAAAATCTTTATATAAATGTTCATATATAACAAATTAGGTATTTTCGGTATATATAACTATATAAATAATAATCATTTTCAAATATATATACAAATTAAATAAATAATATATAAAGATATAGTATATGAAATTGTTCGATTACGATTATATGTATTAATAAATATATAAATGATATAGGTTCGTGAATCCGAGGCCAACCCTGCATTGTTCAGTTGTTCAAAATATTTATATGTATTTTTACTACAAAATACATTAGGTGAGTTTCATTATTCCCTTTTTATATATATTTTTGGGACTGAGAATACATGCGCTGCTTTTATAAATGCTTTACGAAATAGACACAAGTGATCGAAACTACATTCTATGGTTGGATTATTAAACCGGATATGCCCCTTATTAAGTCTGGTAATCTAAGAATTAGGGAACAGA
The DNA here is from genome assembly GCF_046630445.1 of Rutidosis leptorrhynchoides. NCBI lineage: Eukaryota > Viridiplantae > Streptophyta > Magnoliopsida > Asterales > Asteraceae > Rutidosis > Rutidosis leptorrhynchoides. The sequence continues at coordinate 347,857,213 of NC_092339.1, read as the reverse complement.
CACCCTAATTGACGCGAATCCTAAAGATAGATCTATCGGGCCCAACAAGCCCCATCCAAAGTACCGGATGTTTTAGTACTTCGAAATTTATATCATGTCCGAAGGAGGATCCCGGAATGATGGGGATATTCTAATATGTATATTGTTAATGTCGATTACCAGGTGTTCACCATATGAATGATTTTTGTCTCTATGTATGGGACGTATGCTTATGAGAAATGGAAATATGAAATCTTGTGGTCTATTAAAATTATGAAATGGTTATTTATGTTAAACTAATGAACTCACCAACCTTTTGGTTGACACTTTAAAGCATGTTTATTCTCAGGTACGAAAGAAATCTTCCGCTGTGCATTTGCTCATTTTAAAGATATTACTTGGAGTCATTCATGACATATTTCAAAAGATGTTGCATTCGAGTCGTTGAGTTCATCAAGATTATTATTAAGTCATTTATAGTTTAAATATATTACGAAATGGTATGCATGTCGTCAACTTTCAATATAAATGAAAGTTTGTCTTCTAAAAACGAATGCAATGTTTGTAAAATGTATCATATAGAGGTCAAGTACCTCGCGATGTAATCAACTATTGTGAATCGTTTGTAATCGATATGGACTTTGTCCGGATGGATTAGGACGGGTCCTTTCAGTTGGTATCAGAGCGGTGGTCTTAGCGAACTAGGTCTTGCATTAGTATGTCTAACTGATAGTTGTATAGATGCATTAGTGAGTCTGGACTTCGACCGTGTCTGCATGTCAAAAGTTTTGCTTATCATTTCTAGTCGGAAATCATCTGCTTATCATCCTTAAGAATTTACCTGCTTATCATTCTTAGTCTAGACACGTCTTGCTGCATTAATTGCATGAATAGTGTATAGACAAGATTCATATCTTAGCATATCTGTTACTGTAACTTTGCCTGACAACTTCCGTAGATTCCTCCGTAACTTATGGGATTTTAGTATTATATATGCATATGTAAATTATGTATTGCAGAGTACTAATATACATCCTATAATCTATTTCTTATCGAAAATCCTTCATCTGATTGTACGGGATGAATCCCTCAACCAGTTCGAGTCCCTCAGATTTCGATAGCTATTCCGATAGTTATTCCGACAGCTATTCCGACATGGATATTCACCTAAGCTCCGAAAGCGATGTCACCAAAAAGAATCAATCAATCAGCCATTCCCAATTCATCTGATGCATTTGTAGTCGACTTAATCAATGGAGACACGAAGAAGGCGATCCCTTACACCAACCGAATTCACCTCTTGACAATGAACCTGAAGCGTTTACCGGCGGACTTATCCAAAACACCATTTTTAACCTCATTTCCAGGGTAGCTCGTCACGATTATATTCTATCTAAAATTCTAAACCCTATTCATCTGCTCGTTCCGACCGACAATCATCTTGGAATAATAGGAGAAGTCAGCGAACTTCGCGCTCGAGTAATCAATCTGGAGAATATGGTACAAAATGTACCAGCTTCAGCAACATCACCGGCACCAACAGTACCATCAGTAACAGCACCAGTACCATCAACAATCCATGCCTCAACATCTCATTATATACCTCGAGTTTAATCATCGTTCTACGTATCATTCTACATCGATTATCTTCGTTCTTCATGACGATTAAGTAATCTCTAAATGTTTTAGAGATTATGTATTCTAGTTCTAATGGTAAACCAAATGAGTTTAATATCATAATAACTCATTAAATCCATAATTATATTTGAAGAAAATATATATGTATATATATTTTCATAAAGATTGTAATTAAAAATTCTTTCGTACAAACTGTTAATGGTGAAAATATTTTAACGGGTAGGTAATACCCGATGAATATTTAGATTTCACATTAATAAGTTAAACTGTACATTCTTCGAAATCGATTCAACAATCATTTACTATCATATTTACATCCACCGATATACAAATCCGTTTACCACAGAATAACCATATTCATCCAATTTCAAATTTGGATTTTGATTTATCAGAATCCAACAAGTGGCATAATGAAGAAATAATGGACACAATAAAAATTGATTAGAAACAGACTAATTAACAATATAAAATTTTGTTAAGAAACCACGCTAACAAGATCCTAGCTAACTGTTCCTAGCTAACTGTTCCTAGCTAACTGATTACATTTTATTTATCGCAATTTACATTCTCGCAATTTTAATTTATCGTCATTAAATTTCTGTTATTTACTTTACGCACTTTATTTATCGTTATTTAAATTTCTGTTATTTATTTTTACGCACTTTAAATATCGGGACACGTATACAAGGTTTTGACATATCATATTGACGCATCTATATATATTATTTTGAATCACCATAGACACTCTATATGCAGTAATGATCGAGTTCTCTATACAGGGTTGAGGTTGATTCTATAATAATATATATACTTTGAGTTGTGATCGAGTCTGAGACGTATACGGGTCACGACACGTATTAATTAATTCAAATATTATATATATGAATTATTGGATTGTCGACTGTGGACTATCGACTGTGGACTAATAACATTGGACAATTAAAATGAATTAAAATATTGATTATAACATATGAAACTAAACAATTCTTCAAGTTGCCACTTGATTTTGTCTTAAACATCATTTGTATCTTCACGATTACATTCTGCGTTCAAACCTTTCATGATTCTTGAAAACACCTCAATCGAGAGGATGAACCAATCGCACTTCATTTACGGGAGAAAAGATTGATGCATATAGTTATGCACCTGAAAACACTCAGAACCTGAGTAAACGTTTAACACGTAGCTATGCTAATTCCTTTAGCGTTGTTATTACCCAAAATAACTTTGCAATCCCTTTCCAAATTAGCAAATTTTGTCACAGCTTCAGCGAGCCAACTTTGACTTTTCATTCAAAACAACCTTATTATACCTTCGATATATACACATGCTCTTTTATTGTTACCAGGGAACCTTTCATATTCCACCATATTACCATCAGCGTTTAGTCATCTAAAAACACAATTCTCCTGAAACCACCTCAGATTAATAACCGATGACTCAGATATCATAGCATTAAATGCAGAGGAAATAGAAAAATGGTAGATGGTCTAAACGGCCAAAAGTTTGATGATAAAGAAAGTAGTGTTAAGGAACGCTCGATAGAAAATTGGATATTGAAAAACAGATTGAGCTACCCATGAAGGAGACCAAAGACAAATACAAGGACCAAATCCTATATTCGAAGGATTCAGGTAATTCTGGATCCGTTGAAATCTTTAGAGAATATCTTGCTCCGAAGTCATGTTAAAATCTTGCGGAAAATCTTTCCCCATCAACCATCGAACTTAGAAAATCCAAAATATCATCATCAATATCTTCGATATTTCTGAGGATATTTTCATAAATATTCTCGTCCGAAATTATATACCTCTTCGTGCTTTCTGTGTATCATTATATTGGAAACATTCAAGAGGAAATTTGGTACCGAAAAGCAGATTATGCGAAACTAAGAATAAAGTCGTGGACAAATCACAAAGAATAAGTTTGACTTCAAAGAATCCAAATGATTCAATGTCTGCTAAAGTCTTTAGTGAATATCTTGCTCCTTACTCTAGACCCTTGCGGACAATAGTTTCTATCATCCTCTGATCTTAGATATTCCGAGATATCATCGTATCTTTCATTATAAATATCCTCCATATTTCTAAAGATATTTTTATAATTATTCTTATCTGAAATCATCAATCTCTTCGTGTTATCAGTGTTACATTATATAGAAACTGTTAGTTTCTATATTCTGTAAACTTTCGAGCTTAGAATATGAATGTTATTGAAGTGATGTTGGGAACTGATGCATGAGTTAGTATAATATAATGACACTTGATCAACGTGATTATATTACAGTAAGTCATGCTGAGTTCTAATGAAACGTGATGATTCACAGACCATAACGTCATCATGTGTCATGTTACATAACTCTTTCATTCTACATAACCTCCGAACATATCAAGAAGAATATATTCTTGATAGTTCTATCTTATGTAATTTTGATAAATTTGAAAATCAAATCGTGCTATCACGTTCCACCATGCTTAGAACATTATAATCATTTGAAACTCTATATCTAAGGATTCTGGATCATTGTTCGTTTGACTTGGAGTCGGGAAGAGAAAACAAGAACATGGAGCTTCGAAAAATAAAGGAAAATACAAAGTCAATCACAAACACAGAAATTACAAACCGTGTATATCAATATTTATCGCAACATAAAGACACGGGAGAATTAAAAACATTATAATCCCGAGGGCGAAGTAGAAGAAAACAGATTCCTCCGATGGTAATTGGAAAAGGTAGAATTTATAGTGGAGATATCAGACAGAGTAATCGAGGCAGATCACCGTATTTAATTATAGAGATCTTAATTCGCTGAAGAATCAAATCTTTTAGATTTCGAAGATTTTCTTTAAATTCCTTGAATTCCGGAATTCAATCGCGACTACGTCAAAAGTTATGGAAAAATCTCCATTCCTTCATCTCAATCTTTTGTGATAGCTTCATTCATACGCTTCGATTAATCGAATCATTTTATCCACATTACTCAATGATGATAAAACTCTAATTATCAACTCATATTCGTCGTGAAAACACATTTATTATTAGCCATGACCACCTCACTCAAATTTCGAGACGAAATTTCTTTAACGGGTAGGTACTGTAGTGACCCGGAAATTTCCGATCAAACTTAAAACTTTAATCTTTATATGTTTCCGACACGATAAGCAAAGTCTGTAATGTTGAGTCTTAAAATCTTTGGACTGTTTACATAGATTCATTTGACCTTCGACTATTTTCGACGATTCACGAACAATTATGGTTAATAAATATGTATATATATAAATATATGGGTATAAATAATAATGGGAAATAAAAAAAAAAATTATTACAAACTAATCAATAGAATTAAATATATAAAATATTATATAATATAATAATGTTGTTATTAAAAAGAATCTATATATATAAACATATATGCTAACTATACATAATTATTATTATATGTATATTGTATATATATATAAAGATATAAATATTATGTGTTGAAATTTATAATATCTATTTCTATTATGGAAACATTATAGTAAATAGATATATAATAATAATTATATATAACATTATTAATGAATTCATATTTACATATATAATGTACAAAATAACAAGTTAAAAATGTAATAGTAATGACAAATTATATTATTACTATTTTCATTATTATTAATATTATTATTAGTAATATTAATATATGTTAAATATTAAAATTTTAATAAATTTAAGATCATGATTATCAAAATAAACAATTAAAAATAAATATTACTATAAGGATGATTAAAGATTATTAACTAGATGTAATTTAAAATATAGTTAGTTATTTTGATTAATTATTATAAAATGTTATTAATGGTATAAAAATTTATGCTTATTATTTCAAAACATTCTAATTTCATACAGGTTATTATATAAGCATATAATTAAAGACAATTTGTATATATAAAATAGATAATTATACAGATATTTATAAAAAATACAATTATATAAACAAAATTATATAAAATAGATAATTACGTACAAACTGGGACCTGAGTTTGTTTCACGTACCTCTCAAACTGTAACCTGATTTGTTTTATCCCTAATCCAATTCCACAAACGAATATTAATGCAGAGTTAGTCAAGATTGCTGTTAACCTTTTCAATTTAATTATTTATTTATTTTTTCTTCCTTCTGGATGAATTTTTCTATATGAAATATATATACATATTGATCACTCAGTTGTTAAAACGATCCATTTAATTTTCCTCCTTCCTTAATAAACTTTAACAGCGAATGGATGATTTTAGCTGTTAAAAATAAACAGATTTTTTTTACTCGTACGTCCCTGTTATATAACTTTTTACTCATAATTCGATTTCAAACGATTTTTAAAATTGTAATAATGTAATCTTGTTTATTTCCCTTTACTAAAACTATCTGCAAATTTATAAATTCCAATTCTTCATATTCATCAAGAATTTCTGAGGTCAAAGTTCGATTCTTGAAAGTCAAACGGGTGTTCTTCAAATCAAGTCGAGTTTTCTACTATAAATCAAGATCAATTGATGATCACAGTAGTTTCTAGGAATGATTTCAAATATAATTCATTCTATAATCTATGTTCAAAACGTACTCCAATTCAAAATCAAGATTTTAATTTTTTTTTATCACGACTGCAGTAGCAGCTCGTTTATTTTTTTTTGTTGCTTTCTGTCCAATTAAAACAATTGATATGGAATATTTATGATTTCGTTAATGTGTTTACATCATGGTTGTGATGATTTGAAAAATATTTGGATGATACGGTTTGGGTTTGGAACGAAGAAGATGAAATAGATAAACAGGAATATGGATACGAGTTAAATATATATGGGTCTTAGAATATAACAGAAAAACGAAACTGGATAGATGGTTAAGGGAGTGTTCGGTTAAGCGACTGGTCTCGGGTTCGATCCTAGCGTGGAGCAACAATTTTTTTTAAAGACTTCTAAGGTAGATTTTAATACCAAAAATGATTATTATTATATTTATTATCATATTCATTATTATTGTTATTATTATTATAATTATTGTTGTTAATATTATCATTGTTAATATTAGTTACTATTAACACTACTAGTATTATGAATATTAAAAATATTATAATTTGTATTGTTAACATAAGTTATAAATAATATAACTATTATTACCATTATTATTATTATTATTATTATTATTATTATTATTATTATTATTATTATTATTATTATTATTATTATTACAAAGTATTAGTATTATTAATATTGGGTATTATCAATATTATTGTTACTATGAAAATAATAATAACTTGATATGTTTTAATGATAAAGAATATTTGAATGATATGAGTATTACTAGTATTATTATCATACAAATGTTTATTAGTATTATTATGATGATGAAATTAATATGAATTATTATCATTTTTGTAAATATTAGTATTAATATCTTTTTATAAATAGTAGAATTGTAATATTGGCATAAATAATATTATTAACACAAGTATTACTATTAATATCACTAATATCATTACTATGATTCTTATTATAATCATTATTATAAGTAATGTTATCATTAACATTACCATTATAATCAAATACAACTTTAATTTACTATATTATTAGGTATATACAAAATATATTTAAAAGTAATATTACATATAAGTATGAATATATTATATTAAAAATCTTTATATAAATGTTCATATATAACAAATTAGGTATTTTCAGTATATATAACTGTATAAATAATAATCATTTTCAAATATATATACAAATTAAATAAATAATATATAAAGATATAGTATATGAAATTGTTCGATTACGATTATATGTATTAATAAATATATAAATGATATAGGTTCGTGAATCCGAGGCCAACCCTGCATTGTTCAGTTGTTCAAAATAGTTATATGTATTTTTACTACAAAATACATTAGGTGAGTTTCATTATTCCCTTTTTATATATATTTTTGGGACTGAGAATACATGCGCTGCTTTTATAAATGCTTTACGAAATAGACACAAGTGATCGAAACTACATTCTATGGTTGGATTATTAAACCGGATATGCCCCTTATTAAGTCTGGTAATCTAAGAATTAGGGAACAGACACCCTAATTGACGCGAATCCTAAAGATAGATCTATCGGGCCCAACAAGCCCCATCCAAAGTACCGGATGTTTTAGTACTTCAAAATTTATATCATGTCCGAAGGAGGATCCCGGAATGATGGGGATATTCTAATATGTATATTGTTAATGTCGATTACCAGGTGTTCACCATATGAATGATTTTTGTCTCTATGTATGGGACGTATGCTTATGAGAAATAGAAATATGAAATCTTGTGGTCTATTAAAATTATGAAATGGTTATTTATGTTAAACTAATAAACTCACCAACCTTTTGGTTGACACTTTAAAGCATGTTTATTCTCAGGTACGAAAGAAATCTTCCGCTGTGCATTTGCTCATTTTAAAGATATTACTTGGAGTCATTCATGACATATTTCAAAAGATGTTGCATTCGAGTCGTTGATTTCATCAAGATTATTATTAAGGCATTTATAGTTTAAATATATTATGAAATGGTATGCATGTCGTCAACTTTCAATATAAATGAAAGTTTGTCTTCTAAAAATGAATGCAATGTTTGTAAAATGTATCATATAGAGGTCAAGTACCTCGCGATGTAATCAACTATTGTGAATCGTTTGTAATCGATATGAACTTTGTCCGGATGGATTAGGACGGGTCCTTTCAGGTAGATTGTGCTCGGTTTGTTGTCTTTTGAGTTGTTTATAGTCAGTTTGTTAGATTTGGCTTACTGTATCGATTCTTGTAATTGTTTTTGGTCCGCGATCGTTTTATTGATCCGGTTGCTCAAGGCTCGGGTTTAATTAGCTTTTACTCTTTGGTTAGTGTTAGAGATCGTTTACTATTTTCAAACCTTGCAAAGTTTGTATTTATCGATGAAATTTTTTATTATAATGTTATTGTTATTTTAGGAAAAAAAATTAACCATCTTTTTAAAATGCATTTGATGATGTTGCAAACATGTAACCCACATTGATTGTCATGATCAATTTTCAAAGATTCATTAACCTAGTATGTTATTGTACACATTTTCTATTCACATAAATATAATCAATAATTATTAATATTAATGTATATAATCATAATAATTATAATTATATATAATATATCATTAACATAATCAAAATAACCCATTGTATTGCAATTAAAATACTATATATCTATAAGTTCTAATAAATTTCTAAAATGATAACATCATAAATAAACTTTTTTTTTCATTAAAACAAATCAAAAAGAAAACAGAAAAAAAAATTTAAACAACTTAGGTAACATCATTAATCATGTAATTTACAATTAAAAATACAATCTTTACAATTATATTGGTTTCACTCGGTCATAAGCTTTTTTTTTTTTTCAAATCAAAATAACCCTAGAAAGCTGCTTCTTCTTCTTTTTAGCAGCTTCTTCTTCTTTGTAACAACCCAACCCGTTAACCAACCAAAAAAGCGGAATAAAAAAAAAATTTTAAACTGGACAGAAGGGTGCGTGGCGCGCACCACTGCCTGTGCGCGGCGCGCACAAGGCCTGTGACAGTTCTGATCAAAATGTCCATTTTTCGCGAAAAGATCTTCGACTTCCCGACACTTTTAGACCAAACGCTTTTCACAACTACTTATATTAGTTAACACTAACACGTTCCAATAATAAAATGAGTTTTACGAGACCGGGCCCACATCGGCCGTTTTACGACTTTCGTACAAAATACAAGTTTCGACCACATGATTTTTAACACAAAATAAAGACCGAGCATGGCGATTGGGGATACGCTACCCAATCCTAATCCATCCAAAAGCAAGATCTTCTAAAGCAACTATGCGAGTCCACTAGTCCCCGTTTACCCGAGCCACCGCATCCATGCAATCTATAAAAATGTCAACAACGAGAGGGTAAGCTAATGCTTAGTGAATTATAATATACTACATACATATATATGCATAAAATGGACACGCCACGAAATAACAAATACCGCATACCGAAGCATCCATATATAAGGCACTACATTAAGCATACCGTACGATCTCTAAGCAACGAGCTAAAGATACAACAACAATTATAAGTTCACCAATGACGATGTGAACCACGCCAAATAGCTACACCCGGAGGGTTAGCTACAACACAACAATACATTAATATATAACAATATAAACGAACAAGGTTAACACCTTAACCCAATACCGAGAACCAAATACCACAATGAAGATTGGCTGAACTACACGAGCCTTAGTAATCCGAAACCACACGAGATTACTATCTTCACAACATCGAGGTTGGCCGAACTACACGAGCCTTAGTAATCCGAAACCACACGAGATTACTACCTCAATAAGATGACCGAACTACACGAGTCACCATGAATCCGAACTACACGAGATTCATTTTGATAAGATGACCGAACTACACGCGTCATCGTGAATCCGAACTACACGCTATTCACTTCTCCAACTCAAACCCACGGTCACGGGATTATAAAATCCACCACATCGGGGTTATCCACAACCACATCACAATACATGTGATAACGTACACACAAGTGTACACCTCGCCAAAAGGAGGTCAACCAAAACGCACAACCGTGCTAATTGGACTCATACCAAAGTCCATCGAATCCACCTATATGTGAAGTGAGCTTTATAACCGAGAACCACTTCACCAGACCCGCACCCATCCTACACATACATATGCACATAGGATATTAACACTCACCTTGTCGCCTTGATGAATGCTTCCAAGTAATCCGCACCTCGCCAATGGAAAGTACCTATTCCATTATCACAAATTCAACAACACACTTAGATTGGATTTACAAACCAACCCAATTTGACACTTAGTGCAAATTCGACCCAAATGCACTTCCAAGTACAAACCGCGCCCAAATTTAACCAATAATCACTAACACAAGTGAGAATGGTCCTAACACGCCAATTAAACCCGAACACAAGTGTTAAACACTTACAAATCTCCAAATTGCCCATAAACCCTAATTTTGACCCAAAGTCAAAACTAGTCAACCAAATAACCCTAAATGGGTTTCAATACTTCCATAATCACTAACTTAAGTGATTAAACCCAATTTCAAGTCCTAATCATGGTCAATTAGTTCACCAACCCAAAATCCACCAACAATAACAACAAACCCGATTACTAGCATCACTAAACTCACTCCAAGAGTTTAAATGGGTTTCTAATCAATTTAAGTTCAAACCCTAACTTGATTATCAAAATCAAACAATGAAATTCGGAGTTAGAACTTACCACAACCACCAAAACGTAGCTAGGAACGAGGTGAACAACTTTAAAACCCGAGACTTTGACCAATTCAAGCTCCTTCTTCTCCAAAACCCCAAATCTCTCTCTAGAAATCTCCCTCTCTCTCTAGAATGATTTGAGAGTGTTAATGGATGTGAAATGTGATCCAAAATTGAATCTAACCAGCTGATATGGCTTCACATCCGACCTCAAGTGAAAAGACCAAAAAGCCCCTCATTAAACCCAAAATAGAAAAAACAAAATTCTGTCGCTGGGCTTGTGCGCGGAGCGCACCCATGGGTGTGCGCGGCGCGCACCCATGTCTGGGCAGAATCTGAGCTTTGTTTAATTACACAATGCTTCCTGCACTTTATGTAGCATAATTACACTTCCGTATAATAAATATTAGGGTCTTACAACTCTCCCCTACTTAGAATCGATCACGTCCTCGTGATCCTCGTCACTTAACCAAACGGACCACACTCCACTGTCCTCAAACATAAGTCCCAACCGACTTTCCCTAGGCAAGTCTTCCGAATGAATCACCATTAACAACGAAATCGTCACCCGCGATTTATCAAATCCACAATCCGAGCACTAAAACCATGCTCATTCCCCAACATCAGGAAAAATCAACCAATCTCGTACCGAGATATCAATCCCTTAGCGTACCCTTACCGAGTACAACACTAAAAAGCAACCAAGTCTCAACCTAAGGTCAACAACCCGAACGATGAAGACCGAACCAAACGAATCCTTACGGATAACACCAAACATTAGACATCCCTGGTAGTGCGCAATACGACCAAAACGCAACTACCGTAACATCATAAAGCAAACGGCTAAAACCGATAGCGCCCAAAACGACTATGGAAACGCAAATCCCAAGGTGTACCAAATCAACTATCGTCACACCCGTAGCAACATGTGAGCGAAACACGGCTAATGCGTCACTAAACATACAACATGGTCCTCACGACCCCACCATCAGTGTATCAAACAACCGATAGATCAAACAACACGGTCCTTACGACCCCACCATTGGTGTATAAAACAACCAATAGATCAAACATCCAGGTCCTTACGACCCCACCATCGGTGTATAAAACAACCAACGGATCACGCAACACACGAAGGCTGGCCGAAAACACACGCGCCTTAGTGAATCCGAACTACACGCGACTCACTACCTTCACTACAACAACAAACGGGAATGGCCGAACTATACGCGTCATAGTGAATCCGAACTACACGAGAGTCACTATCCCAGAGGAATGACCGAACTACACGAGTCATTTGTGAATCCGAACTACACGAGACTCACTCCTCAATACAATGACCGAAACCACACGAGTCATTTGTGAATCCGAACTACACGAGATTCACTTCCACAACATCGAGGTTGGCCGAACTACACGAGCCTTAGTAATCTGAAACCACACGAGATTACTACCTCAATAAGATGACCGAACTACACTAGTCACCATGAATCCGAACTACACGAGATTCATTCCGATAAGATGACCGAACTACACGCGTCATCGTGAATCCAAAAACACACGCGATCCACAACCATGATGAAGTCAGCGGACCCGAAGATCATGCTTCACCAATCTCAACACCGGATGAAGTCAGCGGACCCGAAGATCATGCTTCACCGATATAACACCACGCTCATGATGAAGTCAGCGGACCCCGAAAGTCATGCTCCACCAATCACGTACTCCCATGATGAAGTCAGCGGACCCTAAAGATCATGCTTCATCAATCAACCATACCATAATGAAGTCAGCGGACCCCGAAGGTCATGCTTCATTAATCACAATACCATGATGAAGTCAGCGGACTCCGAAAGTCATGCTTCATCAATCAACAATACCACGATGAAGTCAGCGGACCCGAAGGTCATGCTTCATCAATCACATACGTACCTTTGGCCTCAAACAACGAGTAGTGCAACATCGCGCTCTGCTACACTATAGTGAACCCTAGCGGACCACTAACCATCCATAATCGAGCAAGAACCACCTATATCAAACATAGGTACCGAACAATAATTCTCCAAAAGAGAACCCGACACACACCTCCCTTAACCGAAGGATTTCACCTTGCTCGCCAAACACGTCCATTATCTCTCAACGAGATTCACCAACTTACCACCTCGGTGATAATTTACAAATCCCAAACCATAAGGACAATTTATCCGAAATTGTACTCTACTACATATCGACCAAAAATTTCCGGATCTACCAAAAGTATCATCCGAAATCTCCCACTAAAGCCTCCTCGTGCGGGAGTGTAACTCCCCCACTTGGAATTACGTTCCAATGTCACAACTCGTACAACCGCACAATGCTTCCAAAGGTAGACTTTACCAATAATTGGGCTCACACGACCCATCACTACATCTTGCTCCAACCTTGAGCACACGAAGGATTTTAACCAATCCTTAAACACTTTGAACGAAAAGTGTACCGCAACACAATCGGAGTCGAACACCACGCTAGTAGGTATAAAAGAGGCACCTAATGTCGCGTCACATAGACTCCTTTACCAACATACATCGAGATCAAACACTCGATCTTTTTCGGGTTCCAATCCACCCAACGAAACTCATGGTTCATCAACTTCAACACGAACGCGAACACGCGCTTAACAATCGAACACCAAAACCCACTTCCATGGTTTGGTAGAAACATTTCCCAAATACTAAGGAATGCTTGGTTGCACCAAGTCCTACGCCCTTCGCCCGTCAATCAAACATCAACATAGGGTACTTCCATTAGGAACGTCACCCATAGCATAACATGCACAACAAAGGCATACAACTCAAACTCAAACGGCATTTAATAAATAATCAAAGGACATATTTATTAAAACGAAACGTACCTTAACGTCTCCTTGCCGCACCCGTCCCCGCTAACTTGGGACATTCCGACTTACGATGTCCTTCTTTTTGGCAATTGAAGCACACCATACTATCACCCTTTGGTACCGAACATTCCCAAGACTTGTGACCCCTCACGCCACAATTGTAACATCTAGCTGCACTAGAGTCCGACATACCCGTTCGCGTACCACCCGTGCTCACACTCGGACCCTTAGCCCTCTTACTCGGAGCACCATAAGAAACGACCCTTCGCTCACTTGAAGGTTCACCCTTTTTCGATCGTGAATACGACTCGAAACCTCTAGCCAAGTCGAATAATTCCGAAAACGATTTCGCTTGACCCCGACTAATTTTACTTTTCAAGTCATCATTCAAGGTCCGATAGAAATCCCCCATCAACAAACGATCATTCCCCAAATACTCCGGATAAAAACGAGCCTTCGCCATAAAGGTCGTCTTGAGAGTACTCAAATCCATAGATCCTTGTCGCAAATTTCGCAACTCATTACGCAATTCCCACAAATCGGCCGAAGTCCAGAACTCCTCGAAGAATTCCTCCTTAAAGTCGTCCCACGATAAAGCCATAAACGTCACGCCACCGACAAGATCAATCTTACCATCCAACCAATCCCTTGCCCTACCCCGCAACAAACTCGTAGCGAGTCTCGTCTTTCTCTCAGGAGGGCAATCAATAGTACGGAAACACCCTTCGACGTCCGAAATCCAAGTTGTGCTTATCAAAGGATCCGGTTTTCCGTCGTACATCGGGGGTTTAGTCCTCACGAAGCTCTTAAGACAACGCTCCATTTCGCTACTACTTTGAAGTTCGGAATACTTCCTATCCATTTCTTCTCGAAACGCACTCATTTGCTCTGCAACGGCGGCCGCAACTCTAGCGTTAAACTCCAAATCGTTCGTCTCGATCCCACTTCCCGTCGCCATTCTAAGGAATGCAAAGCGATTAGATCACGAACGTATAAAACCACACACACAACACCGGCCCATCTTGCTAAACACTCGTCGTACATCACTTGTTAGACACGATTTGCACCCGTAATAAGGTTTGCAAGTCCTTATTACGCACACACGCCGCATCAAATCGTTAGTACAACAACCGCCTCTTTCGATGATATAAACAAACACAAACAGAATTCTACGCGATATAAACACACGCGAGAATTACACCACAACACAAATAATATATTAATAATATCCGCATTACTAATATAAATGTTAGTCCACCTACAATCAAGGCACTAACTATAACTCATTCCGACCCGTAATCCTACAAGTCCCGCAACAAATTAAGCACACACAAAATTCTAAGTCTAGGCACCTATCTCAAGTCACCTAAATCCCTTAGACCATGCTCTGATACCACTTGTAACAACCCAACCCGTTAACCAACCAAAAACGCGGAATAAAAAAAAAATTTAAACTGGACAGAAGGGTGTGCGGCGCGCACCACTGACTGTGCGCGGCGCACACAAGGCCTGTGACAGTTCTGATCAAAATGTCCATTTTTCGCGAAAAGATCTTCGACTTCCTGACACTTTTAGACCAAACGCTTTTCACAACAATTTATATTAGTTAAAACTAACACGTTCCAATAATAAAATGAGTTTTACGAGACCGGGCCCACATCGGCCGTTTTACGACTTTCGTACAAAATACAAGTTTCGGCCACATGATTTTTAACACAAAATAAAGACCGAGCATGGCGATTGGGGATACACTACCCAATCCTAATCCATCCAAAAGCAAGATCTTCTAAAGCAACTATGCGAGTCCACTAGTCCCCGTTTACCCGAGCCACCGCATCCATGCAATCTATAAAAATGTCAACAACGAGAGGGTAAGCTAATGCTTAGTGAATGATAATATACTACATACATATATATGCATAAAATGGACACGCCACGAAATAACAAATACCGCATACCGAAGCATCCATATATAAGGCACTACATTAAGCATACCGTACGATCTCTAAGCAACGAGCTAAAGATACAACAACAATTATAAGTTCACCAACGACGATGTGAACCACGCCAAATAGCTACACCCGGAGGGTTAGCTACAACACAACAATACATTAATATATAACAATATAAACGAACAAGGTTAACACCTTAACCCAATACCGAGAACCAAATACCACAATGAAGATTGGTCGAACTACACGAGCCTTAGTAATCCGAAACCACACGAGATTACTATCTTCACAACATCGAGGTTGGCCGAACTACACGAGCCTTAGTAATCCGAAACCACACGAGATTACTACCTCAATAAGATCACCGAACTACACGAGTCACCATGAATCCGAACTACACGAGATTCATTTTGATAAGATGACCGAACTACACGCGTCATCGTGAATCCGAACTACACGCGATTCACTTCTCCAACTCAAACCCACGGTCACGGGATTATAAAATCCACCACATCGGGGTTATCCACAACCACATCACAATACATGTGATAACGTACACATAAGTGTACACCTTGCCAAAAGGAGGTCAACCAAAACGCACAACCGTGCCAATTGGACTCATACCAAAGTCCATCGAATCCACCTATATGTGAAGTGAGCTCTATAACCGAGAACCACTTCACCCGACCCGCACCCATCCTACACATACATATGCACATAGGATATTAACACTCACCTTGTCGCCTTGATGAATGCTTCCAAGTAATCCGCACCTCGCCAATGGAAAATACCTATTCCATTATCACAAATTCAACAACTCACTTAGATTGGATTTACAAACCAACCCAATTTGACACTTAGTGCAAATTCGACCCAAATGCACTTCTAAGTACAAACCGCGCCCAAAATTAACCAATAATCACTAACACAAGTGAGAATGGTCCTAACACGCCAATTAAACCCGAACACAAGTGTTAAACACTTACAAATCTCCAAATTGCCCATAAACCCTAATTTTGACCCAAAGTCAAAACTAGTCAACCAAATAACCCTAAATGGGTTTCAATACTTCCATAATCACTAACTTAAGTGATTAAACCCAATTTCAAGTCCTAATCATGGCCAATTAGTTCACCAACCCAAAATCCACCAACAATAACAACAAACCCGATTACTAGCATCACTAAACTCACTCCAAGAGTTTAAATGGGTTTCTCATCAATTTAAGTTCAAACCCTAACTTGATTATCAAAATCAAACAATGAAATTCAGAGTTAGAACTTACCACAACCACCAAAACATAGCTAGGAACGAGGTAAACAACTTTAAAACCCGAGACTTTGACCAATTCAAGCTCCTTCTTCTCCAAAACCCCAAATCTCTCTCTAGAAATCTCCCTCTCTCTCTAGAATGATTTGAGAGTGTTAATGGATGTGAAATGTGATCCAAAATTGAATCTAACCAGCTGATATGGCTTCACATCCAGCCTCAAGTGAAAAGACCAAAAAGCCCCTCATTAAACCCAAAATAGAAAAAACAGAATTCTGTCGCTGGGCTCGTGCGCGGCGCGCACCCATGTCTGGGCAGAATCTGAGCTTTGTTTAATTACACAATGCTTCCTGCACTTTATGTAGCATAATTACACTTCCGTATAATAAATATTAGGGTCTTACATTCTTCCTTTCAGATCAGGGTTTATTTTCTCCAAATAATTTAGGGTTTATGTGTTGTTACTCGATTATTACTTACAATCTTCGCTTTCTGTGATTTTATTGTCTAAGATTGCATATGACCTTCTTCTTTCCATGTTTTCAATCTCATCTGCTTTTAGTTTTAATAAAGTAATCATTTTCATTTGTTTAGGTTCAATTTGTTACACTCTTTAATTAAATCTCTATGTATTACTCAATTTCATGCATCGCTACATGTTAAACACGTTAAATTTCTAACAGCAGGTGATAAATTTTCAGGTTTCGGCTAATATATACATTCAGGAGAACGTATATTTATTGGTCTTAAAAGCCTGGCAAAATCGAAAAAGGTATGAACACTCAAAAGGAGAAACAATGGCTGATCAATTGTTAATCCAACACCTCAACACCATCCATGAAACCTCTCAGGTTCTTTTTCTTTTACTATAAATCGTTTTTTTTCTTCTAGATTTTGGATTCAACACTACCATCATCGTTTCAAAAAGTAAGCTGGAATGATGACGTCATCAAATTGGGTGAACAACTTTATAAATGGGCCACTACTTGAAATCTTTTTCTCTCTTTATCATGTCTAGTTTTTGAAGCTTGATTCCGTGTATGTGTGTGTGTGTGTGTGTGTGTGTATATATATATATATATATATATATATATATATATATATATATATATATATATATTATATACATACATATATATAAAGCGCATCCCTTTAATCCTATGTGTCACTCTCTCATTAAACTGAATTAAATTAATCCTACGTGTCACTCTCTTATAAATCTGAAATAAATTAATCCTACGTGTGATTCTATTAATCAATCCTAACCAAATACAAAATCCTACGTGTCGTTTTATTATTAAAAAAATCAATTAAATAAACCAAATACAAAATCCTACGTGTCGTTTTATTATTAAAAAAATCAATTAAATAATTAACTAAATCTTAAAAAGATTACATAATTTAATATATAAAATAAAAAATAAAATAATTCAGAATCATTATCAAATCAATCTCGTTTGTATTTTAGGGTTTATCTCACTAAATAATTCAGATTCAGAATCATTATCAAATCAATCCCGTTTGTATTTTAGGCTTTATCTCACTCCCTCTGAACAATTTCCTCCTTCAATCTTCAAATTTCAATTTTACTAAACAATCAATCACATCACAACTACGATTAATGTTTGCCATTCCTTTGCATTTCGATTTTGTAAGCTGGAGGTTATGGATTATATGGTCAAAGGTAATTTCAATTCCCTACTTTTTCTATGCACAATAGTTTAATGTATACGGAGTAATGCTATACAAACTCCAAATTTAATCATGCTCCAAATTTAATTCCAGATATAATCATGATTTATTGAAAATTAATTAAATTCGTATTCCACAAGTAATCCTTTTTCCCTAAGGATCGTATTCCACAAGAATTCCGTTTTCCCTAAGGATTACTCCCGTTTTCTGTTTTGCCATCTTATAAATACACGTTAATAACCTACGTTTGTAAATACGTAAACAATATCCTCTTTAACTACATTCTTCTTTTTTTTCTCTGTTGTTCCTATCTAATGGGTTCCAATATGCTATTCATCCGAGACATAACTCCAAAAAAAGCTAACTTTTCAATCAGGGTTAAGGTTATGAAGATACATATTATGAATGGAAAAGAGTATGATTTCGGTAAAGATACCATGGAGTTAATAGTTTTTGTTGAACAGGTAACAAATTTTATACAAATTTTATGCTATTAATATTTATGTCATTTAAATTGTGTAACATATTAATCATTATTTCAATTTCAGTGCGTTAATTGTTTATTTTATTCAATTGTTATCTTCACATATAACTAACTCCTTTTACAGGGTGATAGGATTGGTGTTAATATTAGACATATGCTAAAGCCAAAGTTTGAAAGTGCTTTGAGAGAGCACCATCATTACATTCTTCGGAATGTAGCTGTAGTTGACAACCCAGTCAGATATAGATCAATTCACTGGAATCATGAAACTAAGCTAATGTTCACTCACAAATCAACTATTATTCCCTTTGAATCATCTTAGTGGACTGGACCGGAAGGGTTCAATTTTATTCAGTTTAGTGATCTATTTTATCTCCGGATTTTGTTGAATAAGGTGAAAGGTCCTACTTCATATCAAGATATTCGGACAGTAAATGGTAAGGTATGTTCTACTTTCAAAGATGCGTGCTATGAAATGGGATTATTAGATGATGATCAGGAATACATCGACGGTATCAAGGAGGCCAGTGCTTGGGGTTCTGGAAATTTTGTCCGATCTTTATTTGCACAATTACTTGTATCTAATAGTATGAGTAGACCTGAAGTCGTATTCGAAAACTCTTTTCAGTATTTGTCTGTCGACATTATTCATCACCAGCTTTCAGGTATCGTTATATTTATTATTTTATATTTTATATTATTTAAAATTATATGATATATTATATTATTTATCTTATCCGTCTACTTACACATAATAATTTACATACAATCTCAATTAACGCAGGCATAGAACCAACCAAAGAAATGTTACAAAACCTTACTTTGCATGAAATCGAGAAGATACTACAACGAAATGGTAGTACTTTAAAGAGTTTCACTTCCATGCCGTACCCATCTTCAATTGGTTTGAATTTGTCTGATAATCCTCTTATTATAGACGAACTATCATACAACATGTCAGCTCTAGCATCTGAACATTCCGAGCTTATTGGTAAATTAACGGAAGAAAAAAAAACGCATATGTGACGCCCCGTAGTAAATCATCGTGTACGGACCATCAACAACAGGATCATTACAAGGTCAAACACTATATGCTATTTCAAAATACGTTTGCATTCATGATAAAAGGTGACGTCATAAGGAACGTCAAGTGTTTTACAACCAATAGTATGCTTCTACGAATAGCAAGCATGAATAAATGTATGTGACCCTTAGGTCGTTACAAAACATAGTTTCAAATGTATTAAAGTTTGAATGCAAGATAAACAGTTCATGCGGTGATAACACTAGATCAGCGGGTGTCTATGGCAAGACTAGTACACAGCGGAAGCTGAAATGTCCCGTTCTTATTGATTAAAAACATTCCATATTAATTGATTTCGTTGCAAGGTTTTGACCTCTATATGAGACGTTTTTCAAAGACTGCATTCATTTTAAAACAAACCATAACCTTTATTTCATCAATAAAGGTTTAAAAAGCTTTACGTAGATAATCAAATAATGATAATCTAAAATATCCTGTTTACACACGACCATTACATAATGGTTTACAATACAAATATGTTACAACAAAATAAGTTTCTTGAATGCAGTTTTTACACAATATCATACAAGCATGGACTCCAAATCTCGTCCTTATTTAAGTATGCGACAGCGGAAGCTCTTAATAATCACCTGAGAATAAACATGCTTAAAACGTCAACAAAAATGTTGGTGAGTTATAGGTTTAACCTATATATATCAAATCATAATAATAGACCACAAGATTTCATATTTCAATACACATCCCATACATAGAGATAAAAGTCATTCATATGGTGAACACCTGGTAACCGACATTAACAAGATGCATATATAAGAATATCCCCATCATTCCGGGACACCCTTCGGATATGATATAAATTTCGAAGTACTAAAGCATCCGGTACTTTGGATGAGGTTTGTTAGGCCCAATAGATCTATCTTTAGGATTCGCGTCAATTAGGGTGTCTGTTCCCTAATTCTTAGATTACCAGACTTAATAAAAAGGGGCATATTCGATTTCGATAATTCAACCATAGAATGTAGTTTCACTTACTTGTGTCTATTTTGTAAATCATTTATAAAACCTGCATGTATTCTCATCCCAAAAATATTAGATTTTAAAAGTGGGACTATAACTCACTTTCACAGATTTTTACTTCGTCGGGAAGTAAGACTTGGCCACTGGTTGATTCACGAACCTATAACAATATATACATATATATCAAAGTATGTTCAAAATATATTTACAACACTTTTAATATATTTTGATGTTTTAAGTTTATTAAGTCAGCTGTCCTCGTTAGTAACCTACAACTAGTTGTCCACAGTTAGATGTACAGAAATAAATCGATAAATATTATCTTGAATCAATCCACGACCCAGTGTATACGTATCTCAGTATTGATCACAACTCAAACTATATATATTTTGGAATCAACCTCAACTCTGTATAGCTAACTCCAACATTCACATATAGAGTGTCTATGGTTGTTCCGAAATATATATAGATGTGTCGACATGATAGGTCGAAACATTGTATACGTGTCTATGGTATCTCAAGATTACATAATATACAATACAAGTTGATTAAGTTATGGTTGGAATAGATTTGTTACCAATTTTCACGTAGCTAAAATGAGAAAAATTATCCAATCTTGTTTTACCCATAACTTCTTCATTTTAAATCCGTTTTGAGTGAATCAAATTGCTATGGTTTCATACTGAACTCTATTTTATGAATCTAAACAGAAAAATTATAGGTTTATAGTCGGAAAAATAAGTTACAAGTCATTTTTATAAAGGTAGTCATTTCAGTCGAAAGAACGACGTCTAAATGACCATTTTAGAAAACATACTTCCACTTTGAGTTTAACCATAATTTTTGGATATAGTTTCATGTTCATAATAAAAATAATTTTCTCAGAATAACAACTTTTAAATCAAAGTTTATCATAGTTTTTAATTAACTAACCCAAAACAGCCCGCGGTGTTACTACGACGGCGTAAATCCGATTTTACGGTGTTTTTCGTGTTTCCAGGTTTTAAATCATTAAGTTAGCATATCATATAGATATAGAACATGTGTTTAGTTGATTTTAAAAGTCAATTTAGAAGGATTAACTTTTGTTTGCGAACAAGTTTAGAATTAACTAAACTATGTTCTAGTGATTACAAGTTTAAACCTTCGAATAAGATAGCTTTATATGTATGAATCGAATGATGTTAAGAACATCATTACTACCTTAAGTTCATTGGATAAACCTACTGGAAAAGAGAAAAATGGATCTAGCTTCAACGGATCCTTGGATGGCTCGAAGTTCTTGAAGCAGAATCATGACACGAAAACAAGTTCAAGTAAGATCATCACTTGAAATAAGATTGTTATAGTTATAGAAATTGAACCAAAGTTTGAATATGATTATTACCTTGTATTAGAATGATAACCTACTGTAAGAAACAAAGATTTCTTGAGGTTGGATGATCACCTTACAAGATTGGAAGTGAGCTAGCAAACTTGAAAGTATTCTTGATTTTATGTAACTAGAACTTGTAGAATTTATGAAGAACACTTAGAACTTGAAGATAGAACTTGAGAGAGATCAATTAGATGAAGAAAATTGAAGAATGAAAGTGTTTGTAGGTGTTTTTAGTCGTTGGTGTATGGATTAGATATAAAGGATATGTAATTTTGTTTTCATGTAAATAAGTCATGAATGATTACTCATATTTTTGTAATTTTATGAGATATTTCATGCTAGTTGCCAAATGATGGTTCCCACATGTGTTAGGTGACTCACATGGGCTGCTAAGAGCTGATCATTGGAGTGTATATACCAATAGTACATACATCTAAAAGCTGTGTATTGTACGAGTACGAATACGGGTGCATACGAGTAGAATTGTTGATGAAACAGAACGAGGATGTAATTGTAAGCATTTTTGTTAAGTAGAAGTATTTTTATAAGTGTATTGAAGTCTTTAAAAAGTGTATAAATACATATTAAAACACTACATGTATATACATTTTAACTGAGTCGTTAAGTCATCGTTAGTCGTTACATGTAAGTGTTGTTTTGAAACCTTTAGGTTAACGATCTTGTTAAATGTTGTTAACCCAATGTTTATAATATCAAATGAGATTTTAAATTATTATATTATCATGATATTATCATGTATGAATATCTCCTAATATGATATATATACATTAAATGTCTTTACAACGATAATCGTTACATATATGTCTCGTTTAAAAATCATTAAGTTAGTAGTCTTGTTTTTACATATGTAGTTCATTGTTAATATACTTAATGATATGTTTACTTATCATAGTATCATGTTAACTATATATATATCCATATATATGTCATCATATTGTTTTTACAAGTTTTAACGTTCGTGAATCACCGGTCAACTTGGGTGGTCAATTGTCTATATGAAACATATTTCAATTAATCAAGTCTTAACAAGTTTGATTGCTTAACATGTTGGAAACATTTAATCATGTAAATATCAATCTCAATTAATATATATAAACATGGAAAAGTTGCAGTTTTTACACAATATCATACAAGCATGGACTCCAAATCTCGTCCTTATTTAAGTATGCGACAGCGGAAGCTCTTAATAATCACCTGATAATAAACATGCTTAAAACGTCAACAAAAATGTTGGTGAGTTATAGCTTTAACCTATATATATCAAATCATAATAATAGACCACAAGATTTCATATTTCAATACACATCCCATACATAGAGACAATTGAAATATGTTTATAATACAATTATTATGATATCCTTTATATCTAATGATAAAATGTCCCACTTTTAATACTCATATTATCTTGAATCAATCCACGACCCAGTGTATACGTATCTCAGTATTGATCACAACTCAAACTATATATATTTTGGAATCAACCTCAACCCTGTATAGCTAACTCCAATATTCACATATAGAGTGTCTATAGTTGTTCCGAAATATATATAGATGTGTCGACATGATAGGTCGAAACATTGTATACGTGTCTATGGTATCTCAAGATTATATAATATACAATACAAGTTGATTAAGTTATGGTTGGAATAGATTTGTTACCAATTTTCACGTAGCTAAAATGAGAAAAATTATCCAATCTTGTTTTACCCATAACTTCTTCATTTTAAATCCGTTTTGAGTGAATCAAATTGCTATGGTTTCATATTGAACTCTATTTTATGAATCTAAACAGAAAAAGTATAGGTTTATAGTTAGAAAAATAAGTTACAAGTCATTTTTGTAAAGGTAGTCATTTCAGTCGAAAGAACGACGTCTAGATGACCATTTTAGAAAACATACTTCCACTTTGAGTTTAACCATAATTTTTTGATATAGTTTCATGTTCATAATAAAAATCATTTTCTCAGAATAACAACTTTTAAATCAAAGTTTATCATAGTTTTTAATTAACTAACCCAAAACAGCCCGCGGTGTTACTACGACGGCGTAAATCCGGTTTTACGGTGTTTTTCGTGTTTCCAGGTTTTAAATCATTAAGTTAGCATATCATATAGATATAGAATATGTGTTTAGTTGATTTTAAAAGTCAAGTTAGAAGGATTAACTTTTGTTTGCGAACAAGTTTAGAATTAACTAAACTATGTTCTAGTGATTACAAGTTTAAACCTTCGAATAAGATAGCTTTATATATATGAATCGAATGATGTTATGAACATCATTACCACCTTAAGTTCCTTGGATAAACCTACTGGAAAAGAGAAAAATGGATCTAGCTTCAACGGATCCTTGGATGGGTCGAAGTTCTTGAAGCAGAATCATGACACGAAAACAAGTTCAAGTAAGATCATCACTTGAAATAAGATTGTTATAGTTATAGAAATTGAACCAAAGTTTGAATATGATTATTACCTTGTATTAGAATGATAACCTACTGTAAGAAACAAAGATTTCTTGAGGTTGGATGATCACCGTACAAGATTGGAAGTGAGCTAGCAAACTTGAAAGTATTCTTGATTTTATGTAACTAGAACTTGTAGAATTTATGAAGAACACTTAGAACTTGAAGATAGAACTTGAGAGAGATCAATTAGATGAATAAAATTGAAGAATGAAAGTGTTTGTAGGTGTTTTTGGTCGTTGGTGTATGGATTAGATATAAAGGATATGTAATTTTTTTTCATGTAAATAAGTCATGAATGATTACTCATATTTTTGTAATTTTATGAGATATTTCATGCTAGTTGCCAAATGATGGTTCCCACATGTGTTAGGTGACTCACATGGGCTGCTAATAGCTGATCATTGGAGTGTATATACCAATAGTACATACATCTAAAAGCTATGTATTGTACGAGTACGAATACGGGTGCATACGAGTAGAATTGTTGATGAAACTGAACGAGGATGTAATTGTAAGCATTTTTATTAAGTAGAAGTATTTTGATAAGTGTATTGAAGTCTTTCAAAAGTGTATAAATACATATTAAAACACTACATGTATATACATTTTAACTGAGTCGTTAAGTCATCGTTAGTCGTTACATGTAAGTGTTGTTTTGAAACCTTTAGGTTAACGATCTTGTTAAATGTTGTTAACCCAATGTTTATAATATCAAATGAGATTTTAAATTATTATATTATCATGATATTATCATGTATGAATATCTCTTAATATGATATATATACATTAAATGTCTTTACAACGATAATAGTTACATATATGTCTCGTTTAAAAATCATTAAGTTAGTAGTCTTGTTTTTACATATGTAGTTCATTGTTAATATACTTAATGATATTTTTACTTATCATAGTATCATGTTAACTATATATATATATCCATATATATGTCATCATATAGTTTTTACAAGTTTTAACGTTCGTGAATCACCGGTCAACTTGGGTGGTCAATTGTCTATATGAAACATATTTCAATTAATCAAGTCTTAACAAGTTTGATTGCTTAACATGTTGGAAACATTTAATCATGTAAATATCAATCT
Organism: Rutidosis leptorrhynchoides; assembly: GCF_046630445.1. Classification (NCBI taxonomy): domain Eukaryota; kingdom Viridiplantae; phylum Streptophyta; class Magnoliopsida; order Asterales; family Asteraceae; genus Rutidosis; species Rutidosis leptorrhynchoides. The sequence goes on along the minus strand of NC_092339.1, from coordinate 347,830,978 downwards.
CAATTAATATATATAAACATGGAAAAGTTCGGGTCACTACAGTACCTACCCGTTAAATAAATTTCGTCCCGAAATTTTAAGCTGTTGAAGGTGTTGACGAATCTTCTGGAAATAGATGCGGGTATTTCTTCTTCATCTGATCTTCATGCTCCCAGGTGAACTCGGGTCCTCTACGAGCATTCCATCGAACCTTAACAATTGGTATCTTGTTTTGCTTAAGTCTTTTAACCTCACGATCCATTATTTCTACGGGTTCTTCGACGAATTGAAGTTTTTCGTTGATTTGGATTTCATCTAACGGAATAGTGAGATCTTCTTTAGCAAAACATTTCTTCAAATTCGAGACGTGGAAAGTGTTATGTACAGCCGCGAGTTGTTGAGGTAACTCAAGTCGGTAAGCTACTGGTCCGACACGATCAATAATCTTGAATGGTCCAATATACCTTGGATTTAATTTCCCTCGTTTACCAAATCAAACAACGCCTTTCTAAGGTGCAACTTTAAGCATGACCATCTCTAAAATTTCAAATTCTATATCTTTTCTTTTAATGTCAGCGTAGCTCTTTTGTCGACTTTGGGCGGTTTTCAACCGTTGTTGAATTTGGATGATCTTCTCGGTAGTTTCTTGTATAATCTCTGGACCCGTAATCTGTCTATCCCCCACTTCACTCCAACAAATCGGAGACCTGCACTTTCTACCATAAAGTGCTTCAAACGGCGCCATCTCAATGATTGAATGGTAGCTGTTGTTGTAGGAAAATTCTGCTAACGGTAGATGTTGATGCCAACTGTTTCCGAAATCAATAACAAATGCTCGTAGCATGTCTTCAAGGGTTTGTATCCCTTTCGCTCTGCCCATCAGTTTGTGGATGATAGGCAGTACTCATGTCTAGACGAGTTCCTAATGCTTGCTGTAATGTCTGCCAGAATCTTGAAATAAATCTGCCATCCCTATCAGAGATAATAGAGATTGGTATTCCATGTCTGGAGACGACTTCCTTCAAATACAGTCGTGCTAACTTCTCCATCTTGTCATCTTCTCTTATTGGCAGGAAGTGTGCTGATTTGGTGAGACGATCAACTATTACCCAAATAGTATCAAAACCACTTGCAGTCCTTGGCAATTTAGTGATGAAATCCATGGTAATGTTTTCCCATTTCCATTTCGGGATTTCGGGTTGTTGAAGTAGACCTGATGGTTTCTGATGCTCAGCTTTGACCTTAGAACACATCAAACATTCTCCTACGTATTTAGCAACATCGGCTTTCATACCCGGCCACCAAAAATGTTTCTTGAGATCCTTGTACATCTTCCCCGTTCCAGGATGTATTGAGTATCTGGTTTTATGAGCTTCTCTAAGTACCATTTCTCTCATATCTCCAAATTTTGGTACCCAAATCCTTTCAGCCCTATACCGGGTTCCGTCTTTCCGAATATTAAGATGCTTCTCCGATCCTTTGGGTATTTCATCCTTTAAATTTCCCTCTTTTAAAACTCCTTGTTGCGCCTCCTTTATTTGAGTAGTAAGGTTATTATGAATCATTATATTCATAGATTTTACTCGAATGGGTTCTCTGTCCTTCCTACTCAAGGCATCGGCTACCACATTTGCCTTCCCCGGGTGGTAACGAATCTCAAAGTCGTAATCATTCAATAATTCAATCCACCTACACTGCCTCATATTCAGTTGTTTCTGATTAAATATGTGTTAAAGACTTTTGTGGTCGGTATATATAATACTTATGACCCCATATAAGTAGTGCCTCCAAGTCTTTAATGCAAAAACAACCGCTCCTAATTCCAAATCATGCGTCGTATAATTTTGTTCGTGAATCTTCAATTGTCTAGACGCATAAGCAATCAACTTCGTTCGTTGCATTAATACACAACCGAGACCTTGCTTTGATGTGTCACAATAAATCACAAAATCATCATTCCCTTCAGGCAATGACAATATAGGTGCCGTAGTTAGCTTTTTCTTCAATAACTGAAACGCTTTCTCTTGTTCATCATTCCATTCAAATTTCTTCCCTTTATGCGTTAATGCAGTCAAGGGTTTTGCTATTCTGGAAAAGTCTTGGATGAACCTTCTGTAGTAACCAGCTAGTCCTAAAAACTGGCGTATGTGTTTCGGAGTTTTCGGAGTTTCCCACTTTTCAACAGTTTCTATCTTTGCCGGATCCACCTTAATACCTTCTTTGTTCACTATGTGACCGAGGAATTGAACTTCTTCCAACCAAAATGCACACTTTGAAAACTTAGCGTACAATTCTTCCTTCCTCAATACTTCTAACACCTTTCTCAAATGTTCACCGTGTTCTTGGTCATTCTTTGAGTAAATAAGTATGTCATCAATGAAAACAATGACAAACTTGTCAAGGTATGGTCCACACACTCGGTTCATAAGGTCCATGAACACAGCTGGTGCATTAGTTAAACCAAATGGCATGACCATAAACTCGTAATGATCGTAACGTGTTCTGAAAGCAGTCTTTGGAATATCATCTTCTTTCACCCGCATTTGATGATACCCGGAACGTAAGTCAATCTTTGAATAAATAGACGAGCCTTGTAGTTGATCAAATAAGTCGTCGATTCTCGGTAGTGGGTAGCGGTTCTTGATGGTAAGTTTGTTCAACTCTCGGTAGTCGATACACAACCTGAATGTACCATCTTTCTTCTTGACAAACAAAACAGGAGCTCCCCACGGTGATGTGCTTGGTCGAATGAAACCACGCTCTAAAAGTTCTTGTAATTGGCTTTGCAGTTCTTTCATCTCGCTGGGTGCGAGTCTGTAAGGAGCACGAGCTATTGGTGCAGCTCCTGGTACAAGATCTATTTGAAATTTAACGGATCGATGTGGGGGTAATCCCGGTAATTCTTTCGGAAATACATCGGGAAATTCTTTTGCAATGGGAACATCATTGATGCTCTTTTCTTCAGTTTGTACTTTCTCGACGTGTTGAGGTTGATCGAGTTCTCGACGTGTACATCGAGTTCTCTATTGGTGCAGTAATGATCGAGTTCTCTATACAGGGTTGAGGTTGATTCTATAATAATATATATACTTTGAGTTGTGATCGAGTCTGAGACGTATACGGGTCACGACACGTATTAATTAATTCAAATATTATATATATGAATTATTGGATTGTCGACTGTGGACTATCGACTGTGGACTAATAACATTGGACAATTAAAATGAATTAAAATATTGATTATAACATATGAAACTAAACAATTCTTCAAGTTGCCACTTGATTTTGTCTTAAACATCATTTGTATCTTCACGATTACATTCTGCGTTCAAACCTTTCATGATTCTTGAAAACACCTCAATCGAGAGGATGAACCAATCGCACTTCATTTACGGGAGAAAAGATTGATGCATATAGTTATGCACCTGAAAACACTCAGAACCTGAGTAAACGTTTAACACGTAGCTATGCTAATTCCTTTAGCGTTGTTATTACCCAAAATAACTTTGCAATCCCTTTCCAAATTAGCAAATTTTGTCACAGCTTCAGCGAGCCAACTTTGACTTTTCATTCAAAACAACCTTATTATACCTTCGATATATACACATGCTCTTTTATTGTTACCAGGGAACCTTTCATATTCCACCATATTACCATCAGCGTTTAGTCATCTAAAAACACAATTCTCCTGAAACCACCTCGGATTAATAACTGATGACTCAGATATCATAGCATTAAATGCAGAGGAAATAGAAAAATGGTAGATGGTCTAAACGGCCAAAAGTTTGATGATAAAGAAAGTAGTGTTAAGGAACGCTCGATAGAAAATTGGATATTGAAAAACAGATTGAGCTACCCATGAAGGAGACCAAAGACAAATACAAGGACCAAATCCTATATTCGAAGGATTCAGGTAATTCTGGATCCGTTGAAATCTTTAGAGAATATCTTGCTCCGAAGTCATGTTAAAATCTTGCGGAAAATCTTTCCCCATCAACCATCGAACTTAAAAATTCCAAAATATCATCATCAATATCTTCGATATTTCTGAGGATATTTTCATAAATATTCTCGTCCGAAATTATATACCTCTTCGTGCTTTCTGTGTATCATTATATTGGAAACATTCAAGAGGAAATTTGGTACCGAAAAGCAGATTATGCGAAACTAAGAATAAAGTCGTGGACAAATCACAAAGAATAAGTTTGACTTCAAAGAATCCAAATGATTCAATGTCTGCTAAAGTCTTTAGTGAATATCTTGCTCCTTACTCTAGACCCTTGCGGACAATAGTTTCTATCATCCTCTGATCTTAGATATTCCGAGATATCATCGTATCTTTCATTATAAATATCCTCCATATTTCTAAAGATATTTTTATAATTATTCTTATCTGAAATCATCAATCTCTTTGTGTTATCAGTGTTACATTATATAGAAACTGTTAGTTTCTATATTCTGTAAACTTTCGAGCTTAGAATATGAATGTTATTGAAGTGATGTTGGGAACTGATGCATGAGTTAGTATAATATAATGACACTTGATCAACGTGATTATATTACAGTAAGTCATGCTGAGTTCTAATGAAACGTGATGATTCACAGACCATAACGTCATCATGTGTCATGTTACATAACTCTTTCATTCTACATAACCTCCGAACATATCAAGAAGAATATATTCTTGATAGTTCTATCTTATGTAATTTTGATAAATTTGAAAATCAAATCGTGCTATCACGTTCCACCATGCTTAGAACATTATAATCATTTGAAACTCTATATCTAAGGATTCTGGATCATTGTTCGTTTGACTTGGAGTCGGGAAGAGAAAACAAGAACATGGAGCTTCGAAAAATAAAGGAAAATACAAAGTCAATCACAAACATAGAAATTACAAACCGTGTATATCAATATTTATCGCAACATAAAGACACGGGAGAATTAAAAACATTATAATCCCGAGGGCGAAGTAGAAGAAAACAGATTCCTCCGATGGTAATTGGAAAAGGTAGAATTTATAGTGGAGATATCAGACAGAGTAATCGAGGCAGATCACCGTATTTAATTATAGAGATCTTAATTCACTGAAGAATCAAATCTTTTAGATTTCGAAGATTTTCTTTAAATTCCTTGAATTCCGGAATTCAATCGCGACTACGTCAAAAGTTATGGAAAAATCTCCATTCCTTCATCTCAATCTTTTGTGATAGCTTCATTCATACGCTTCGATTAATCGAATCATTTTATCCACATTACTCAATGATGATAAAACTCTAATTATCAACTCATATTCGTCATGAAAACACATTTATTATTAGCCATGACCACCTCACTCAAATTTCGGGACGAAATTTCTTTAACGGGTAGGTACTGTAGTGACCCGGAAATTTCCGATCAAACTTAAAACTTTAATCTTTATATGTTTCCGACACGATAAGCAAAGTCTGTAATGTTGAGTCTTAAAATCTTTGGACTGTTTACATAGATTCATTTGACCTTCGACTATTTTCGACGATTCACGAACAATTATGGTTAATAAATATGTATATATATAAATATATGGGTATAAATAATAATGGGAAATAAAAAAAAAATTATTACAAACTAATCAATAGAATTAAATATATAAAATATTATATAATATAATAATGTTGTTATTAAAAAGAATCTATATATATAAACATATATGCTAACTATACATAATTATTATTATATGTATATTGTATATATATATAAAGATATAAATATTATGTGTTGAAATTTATAATATCTATTTCTATTATGGAAACATTATAGTAAATAGATATATAATAATAATTATATATAACATTATTAATGAATTCATATTTACATATATAATGTACAAAATAACAAGTTAAAAATGTAATAGTAATGACAAATTATATTATTACTATTTTCATTATTATTAATATTATTATTAGTAATATTAATATATGTTAAATATTAAAATTTTAATAAATTTAAGATCATGATTATCAAAATAAACAATTAAAAATAAATATTACTATAAGGATGATTAAAGATTATTAACTAGATGTAATTTAAAATATAGTTAGTTATTTTGATTAATTATTATAAAATGTTATTAATGGTATAAAAATTTATGCTTATTATTTCAAAACATTCTAATTTCATACAGGTTATTATATAAGCATATAATTAAAGACAAGTTGTATATATAAAATAGATAATTATACAGATATTTATAAAAAATACAATTATATAAACAAAATTATATAAAATAGATAATTACGTACAAACTGGGACCTGAGTTTGTTTCACGTACCTCTCAAACTGTAACCTGATTTGTTTTATCCCTAATCCAATTCCACAAACGAATATTAATGCAGAGTTAGTCAAGATTGCTGTTAACCTTTTCAATTTAATTATTTATTTATTTTTTCTTCCTTCTGGATGAATTTTTCTATATGAAATATATATACATATTGATCACTCAGTTGTTAAAACGATCCATTTAATTTTCCTCATTCCTTAATAAACTTTAACAGCGAATGGATGATTTTAGCTGTTAAAAATAAACAGATTTTTTTTACTCGTACGTCCCTGTTATATAACTTTTTACTCATAATTCGATTTCAAACGATTTTTAAAATTGTAATAATGTAAAATCAAGATTTTAATTTTTTTTTTATCACGACTGCAGTAGCAGCTCGTTTATTTTTTTTTTTGTTGCTTTCTGTCCAATTAAAACAATTGATATGGAATATTTATGATTTCGTTAATGTGTTTACATCATGGTTGTGATGATTTGAAAAATATTTGGATGATACGGTTTGGGTTTGGAACGAAGAAGATGAAGTAGATAAACAGGAATATGGATACGAGTTAAATATATATGGGTCTTAGAATATAACAGAAAAACGAAACTGGATAGATGGTTAAGGGAGTGTTCGGTTAAGCGACTGGTCTCGGGTTCGATCCTAGCGTGGAGCAACAATTTTTTTTAAAGACTTCTAAGGTAGATTTTAATACCAAAAATGATTATTATTATATTTATTATCATATTCATTATTATTGTTATTATTATTATAATTATTGTTGTTAATATTATCATTGTTAATATTAGTTACTATTAACACTACTAGTATTATGAATATTAAAAATATTATAATTTGTATTGTTAACATAAGTTATAAATAATATAACTATTATTACCATTATTATTATTATTATTATTATTATTATTATTATTATTATTATTATTATTATTATTATTATTATTATTATTATTATTATTACAAAGTATTAGTATTATTAATATTGGGTATTATCAATATTATTGTTACTATGAAAATAATAATAACTTGATATGTTTTAATGATAAAGAATATTTGAATGATATGAGTATTACTAGTATTATTATCATACAAATGTTTATTAGTATTATTATGATGATGAAATTAATATGAATTATTATCATTTTTGTAAATATTAGTATTAATATCTTTTTATAAATAGTAGAATTGTAATATTGGCATAAATAATATTATTAACACAAGTATTACTATTAATATCACTAATATCATTACTATGATTCTTATTATAATCATTATTATAAGTAATGTTATCATTAACATTACCATTATAATCAAATACAACTTTAATTTACTATATTATTAGGTATATACAAAATATATTTAAAAGTAATATTACATATAAGTATGAATATATTATATTAAAAATCTTTATATAAATGTTCATATATAACAAATTAGGTATTTTCAGTATATATAACTGTATAAATAATAATCATTTTCAAATATATATACAAATTAAATAAATAATATATAAAGATATAGTATATGAAATTGTTCGATTACGATTATATGTATTAATAAATATATAAATGATATAGGTTCGTGAATCCGAGGCCAACCCTGCATTGTTCAGTTGTTCAAAATAGTTATATGTATTTTTACTACAAAATACATTAGGTGAGTTTCATTATTCCCTTTTTATATATATTTTTGGGACTGAGAATACATGCGCTGCTTTTATAAATGCTTTACGAAATAGACACAAGTGATCGAAACTACATTCTATGGTTGGATTATTAAACCGGATATGCCCCTTATTAAGTCTGGTAATCTAAGAATTAGGGAACAGACACCCTAATTGACGCGAATCCTAAAGATAGATCTATCGGGCCCAACAAGCCCCATCCAAAGTACCGGATGTTTTAGTACTTCGAAATTTATATCATGTCCGAAGGAGGATCTCGGAATGATGGGGATATTCTAATATGTATATTGTTAATGTCGATTACCAGGTGTTCACCATATGAATGATTTTTGTCTCTATGTATGGGACGTATGCTTATGAGAAATAGAAATATGAAATCTTGTGGTCTATTAAAATTATGAAATGGTTATTTATGTTAAACTAATAAACTCACCAACCTTTTGGTTGACACTTTAAAGCATGTTTATTCTCAGGTACGAAAGAAATCTTCCGCTGTGCATTTGCTCATTTTAAAGATATTACTTGGAGTCATTCATGACATATTTCAAAAGATGTTGCATTCGAGTCGTTGATTTCATCAAGATTATTATTAAGGCATTTATAGTTTAAATATATTATGAAATGGTATGCATGTCGTCAACTTTCAATATAAATGAAAGTTTGTCTTCTAAAAATGAATGCAATGTTTGTAAAATGTATCATATAGAGGTCAAGTACCTCGCGATGTAATCAACTATTGTGAATCGTTTGTAATCGATATGAACTTTGTCCGGATGGATTAGGACGGGTCCTTTCAGGTAGATTGTGCTCGGTTTGTTGTCTTTTGAGTTGTTTATAGTCAGTTTGTTAGATTTGGCTTACTGTATCGGTTCTTGTAATTGTTTTTGGTCCGCGATCGTTTTATTGATCCGGTTGCTCAAGGCTCGGGTTTAATTAGCTTTTACTCTTTGGTTAGTGTTAGAGATCGTTTACTATTTTCAAACCTTGCAAAGTTTGTATTTATCGATGAAATTTTTTATTATAATGTTATTGTTATTTTAGGAAAAAAAATTAACCATCTTTTTAAAATGCATTTGATGATGTTGCAAACATGTAACCCACATTGATTGTCATGATCAATTTTCAAAGATTCATTAACCTAGTATGTTATTGTACACATTTTCTATTCACATAAATATAATCAATAATTATTAATATTAATGTATATAATCATAATAATTATAATTATATATAATATATCATTAACATAATCAAAATAACCCATTGTATTGCAATTAAAATACTATATATCTATAAGTTCTAATAAATTTCTAAAATGATAACATCATAAATAAACTTTTTTTTTCATTAAAACAAATCAAAAAGAAAACAGAAAAAAAAATTTAAACAACTTAGGTAACATCATTAATCATGTAATTTACAATTAAAAATACAATCTTTACAATTATATTGGTTTCACTCGGTCATAAGCTTTTTTTTTTTTTTCAAATCAAAATAACCCTAGAAAGCTGCTTCTTCTTCTTTTTAGCAGCTTCTTCTTCTTTGTAACAACCCAACCCGTTAACCAACCAAAAAAGCGGAATAAAAAAAAAATTTTAAACTGGACAGAAGGGTGCGTGGCGCGCACCACTGCCTGTGCGCGGCGCGCACAAGGCCTGTGACAGTTCTGATCAAAATGTCCATTTTTCGCGAAAAGATCTTCGACTTCCCGACACTTTTAGACCAAACGCTTTTCACAACTACTTATATTAGTTAACACTAACACGTTCCAATAATAAAATGAGTTTTACGAGACCGGGCCCACATCGGCCGTTTTACGACTTTCGTACAAAATACAAGTTTCGACCACATGATTTTTAACACAAAATAAAGACCGAGCATGGCGATTGGGGATACGCTACCCAATCCTAATCCATCCAAAAGCAAGATCTTCTAAAGCAACTATGCGAGTCCACTAGTCCCCGTTTACCCGAGCCACCGCATCCATGCAATCTATAAAAATGTCAACAACGAGAGGGTAAGCTAATGCTTAGTGAATGATAATATACTACATACATATATATGCATAAAATGGACACGCCACGAAATAACAAATACCGCATACCGAAGCATCCATATATAAGGCACTACATTAAGCATACCGTACGATCTCTAAGCAACGAGCTAAAGATACAACAACAATTATAAGTTCACCAACGACGATGTGAACCACGCCAAATAGCTACACCCGGAGGGTTAGCTACAACACAACAATACATTAATATATAACAATATAAACGAACAAGGTTAACACCTTAACCCAATACCGGGAACCAAATACCACAATGAAGATTGGCCGAACTACACGAGCCTTAGTAATCCGAAATCACACGAGATTACTATCTTCACAACATCGAGGTTGGCCGAACTACACGAGCCTTAGTAATCCGAAACCACACGAGATTACTACCTCAATAAGATGACCGAACTACACGAGTCACCATGAATCCGAACTACACGAGATTCATTTTGATAAGATGACCGAACTACACGCGTCATCGTGAATCCGAACTACACGCTATTCACTTCTCCAACTCAAACCCACGGTCACGGGATTATAAAATCCACCACATCGGGGTTATCCACAACCACATCACAATACATGTGATAACGTACACACAAGTGTACACCTCGCCAAAAGGAGGTCAACCAAAACGCACAACCGTGCTAATTGGACTCATACCAAAGTCCATCGAATCCAACTATATGTGAAGTGAGCTTTATAACCGAGAACCACTTCACCAGACCCGCACCCATCCTACACATACATATGCACATAGGATATTAACACTCACCTTGTCGCCTTGATGAATGCTTCCAAGTAATCCGCACCTCGCCAATGGAAAGTACCTATTCCATTATCACAAATTCAACAACACACTTAGATTGGATTTACAAACCAACCCAATTTGACACTTAGTGCAAATTCGACCCAAATGCACTTCCAAGTACAAACCGCGCCCAAATTTAACCAATAATCACTAACACAAGTGAGAATGGTCCTAACACGCCAATTAAACCCGAACACAAGTGTTAAACACTTACAAATCTCCAAATTGCCCATAAACCCTAATTTTGACCCAAAGTCAAAACTAGTCAACCAAATAACCCTAAATGGGTTTCAATACTTCCATAATCACTAACTTAAGTGATTAAACCCAATTTCAAGTCCTAATCATGGTCAATTAGTTCACCAACCCAAAATCCACCAACAATAACAACAAACCCGATTACTAGCATCACTAAACTCACTCCAAGAGTTTAAATGGGTTTCTAATCAATTTAAGTTCAAACCCTAACTTGATTATCAAAATCAAACAATGAAATTCGGAGTTAGAACTTACCACAACCACCAAAACGTAGCTAGGAACGAGGTGAACAACTTTAAAACCCGAGACTTTGACCAATTCAAGCTCCTTCTTCTCCAAAACCCCAAATCTCTCTCTAGAAATCTCCCTCTCTCTCTAGAATGATTTGAGAGTGTTAATGGATGTGAAATGTGATCCAAAATTGAATCTAACCAGCTGATATGGCTTCACATCCGACCTCAAGTGAAAAGACCAAAAAGCCCCTCATTAAACCCAAAATAGAAAAAACAAAATTCTGTCGCTGGGCTTGTGCGCGGAGCGCACCCATGGGTGTGCGCGGCGCGCACCCATGTCTGGGCAGAATCTGAGCTTTGTTTAATTACACAATGCTTCTTGCACTTTATGTAGCATAATTACACTTCCGTATAATAAATATTAGGGTCTTACAACTCTCCCCTACTTAGAATCGATCACGTCCTCGTGATCCTCGTCACTTAACCAAACGGACCACACTCCACTGTCCTCAAACATAAGTCCCAACCGACTTTCCCTAGGCAAGTCTTCCGAATGAATCACCATTAACAACGAAATCGTCACCCGCGATTTATCAAATCCACAATCCGAGCACTAAAACCATGCTCATTCCCCAACATCGGGAAAAATCAACCAATCTCGTACCGAGATATCAATCCCTTAGCGTACCCTTACCGAGTACAACACTAAAAAGCAACCAAGTCTCAACCTAAGGTCAACAACCCGAACGATGAAGACCGAACCAAACGAATCCTTACGGATAACACCAAACATTAGACATCCCTGGTAGTGCGCAATACGACCAAAACGCAACTACCGTAACATCATAAAGCAAACGGCTAAAACCGATAGCGCCCAAAACGACTATGGAAACGCAAATCCCAAGGTGTACCAAATCAACTATCGTCACACCCGTAGCAACATGTGAGCGAAACACGGCTAATGCGTCACTAAACATACAACATGGTCCTCACGACCCCACCATCAGTGTATCAAACAACCGATAGATCAAACAACACGGTCCTTACGACCCCACCATTGGTGTATAAAACAACCAATAGATCAAACATCCAGGTCCTTACGACCCCACCATCGGTGTATAAAACAACCAACGGATCACGCAACACACGAAGGCTGGCCGAAAACACACGCGCCTTAGTGAATCCGAACTACACGCGACTCACTACCTTCACTACAACAACAAACGGGAATGGCCGAACTACACGCGTCATAGTGAATCCGAACTACACGAGAGTCACTATCCCAGAGGAATGACCGAACTACACGAGTCATTTGTGAATCCGAACTACACGAGACTCACTCCTCAATACAATGACCGAAACCACACGAGTCATTTGTGAATCCGAACTACACGAGATTCACTTCCACAACATCGAGGTTGGCCGAACTACACGAGCCTTAGTAATCTGAAACCACACGAGATTACTACCTCAATAAGATGACCGAACTACACGAGTCACCATGAATCCGAACTACACGAGATTCATTCCGATAAGATGACCGAACTACACGCGTCATCGTGAATCCGAAAACACACGCGATCCACAACCATGATGAAGTCAGCGGACCCGAAGATCATGCTTCACCAATCTCAACACCGGATGAAGTCAGCGGACCCGAAGATCATGCTTCACCGATATAACACCACGCTCATGATGAAGTCAGCGGACCCCGAAAGTCATGCTCCACCAATCACGTACTCCCATGATGAAGTCAGCGGACCCTAAAGATCATGCTTCATCAATCAACCATACCATAATGAAGTCAGCGGACCCCGAAGGTCATGCTTCATTAATCACAATACCATGATGAAGTCAGCGAACTCCGAAAGTCATGCTTCATCAATCAACAATACCACGATGAAGTCAGCGGACCCGAAGGTCATGCTTCATCAATCACATATGTACCTTTGGCCTCAAACAACGAGTAGTGCAACATCGCGCTCTGCTACACTATAGTGAACCCTAGCGGACCACTAACCATCCATAATCGAGCAAGAACCACCTATATCAAACATAGGTACCGAACAATAATTCTCTAAAAGAGAACCCGACACACACCTCCCTTAACCGAAGGATTTCACCTTGCTCGCCAAACACGTCCATTATCTCTCAACGAGATTCACCAACTTACCACCTCGGTGATAATTTACAAATCCCAAACCATAAGGACAATTTATCCGAAATTGTACTCTACTACATATCGACCAAAAATTTCCGGATCTACCAAAAGTATCATCCGAAATCTCCCACCAAAGCCTCCTCGTGCGGGAGTGTAACTCCCCCACTTGGAATTACGTTCCAATGTCACAACTCGTACAACCGCACAATGCTTCCAAAGGTAGACTTTACCAATAATTGGGCTCACACGACCCATCACTACATCTTGCTCCAACCTTGAGCACACGAAGGATTTTAACCAATCCTTAAACACTTTGAACGAAAAGTGTACCGAAACACAATCGGAGTCGAACACCACGCTAGTAGGTATAAAAGAGGCACCTAATGTCGCGTCACGTAGACTCCTTTACCAACATACATCGAGATCAAACACTCGATCTTTTTCGGGTTCCAATCCACCCAACGAAACTCATGGTTCATCAACTTCAACACGAACGCGAACACGCGCTTAACAATCGAACACCAAAACCCACTTCCATGGTTTGGTAGAAACATTTCCCAAATACTAAGGAATGCTTGGTTGCACCAAGTCCTACGCCCTTCGCCCGTCAATCAAACATCAACATATGGTACTTCCATTAGGAACGTCACCCATAGCATAACATGCACAACAAAGGCATACAACTCAAACTCAAACGGCATTTAATAAATAATCAAAGGACATATTTATTAAAACGAAACGTACCTTAACGTCTCCTTGCCGCACCCGTCCCCGCTAACTTGGGACATTCCAACTTACGATGTCCTTCTTTTTGGCAATTGAAGCACACCATACCATCACCCTTTGGTACCGAACATTCCCAAGACTTGTGACCCCTCACGCCACAATTGTAACATCTAGCTGCACTAGAGTCTGACATACCCGTTCGCGTACCACCCGTGCTCACACTCAGACCCTTAGCCCTCTTACTCGGAGCACCATAAGAAACGACCCTTCGCTCACTTGAAGGTTCACCCTTTTTCGATCGTGAATACGACTCGAAACCTCTAGCCAAGTCGAATAATTCCGAAAACGATTTCGCTTGACCCCGACTAATTTTACTTTTCAAGTCATCATTCAAGGTCCGATAGAAATCCCCCATCAACAAACGATCATTCCCCAAATACTCCGGATAAAAACGAGCCTTCGCCATAAAGGTCGTCTTGAGAGTACTCAAATCCATAGATCCTTGTCGCAAATTTCGCAACTCATTACGCAATTCCCACAAATCGGCCGAAGTCCAGAACTCCTCGAAGAATTCCTCCTTAAAGTCGTCCCACGATAAAGCCATAAACGTCACGCCACCGACAAGATCAATCTTACCATCCAACCAATCCCTTGCCCTACCCCGCAACAAACTCGTAGCGAGTCTCGTCTTTCTCTCAGGAGGGCAATCAATAGTACGGAAACACCCTTCGACGTCCGAAATCCAAGTTGTGCTTATCAAAGGATCCGGTTTTCCGTCGTACATCGGGGGTTTAGTCCTCACGAAGCTCTTAAGACAACGCTCCATTTCGCTACTACTTTGAAGTTCGGAATACTTCCTATCCATTTCTTCTCGAAACGCACTCATTTGCTCCGCAACGGCGGCCGCAACTCTAGCGTTAAACTCCAAATCGTTCGTCTCGATCCCACTTCCCGTCGCCATTCTAAGGAATGCAAAGCGATTAGATCACGAACGTATAAAACCACACACACAACACCGGCCCATCTTGCTAAACACTCGTCGTACATCACTTGTTAGACACGATTTGCACCCGTAATAAGGTTTGCAAGTCCTTATTACGCACACACGCCGCATCAACTCGTTAGTACAACAACCGCCTCTTTCGATGATATAAACAAACACAAACAGAATTCTACGCGATATAAACACACGCGAGAATTACACCACAACACAAATAATATATTAATAATATCCGCATTACTAATATAAATGTTAGTCCACCTACAATCAAGGCACTAACTATAACTCATTCCGACCCGTAATCCTACAAGTCTTGCAACAAATTAAGCACACACAAAATTCTAAGTCTAGGCACCTATCTCAAGTCACCTAAATCCCTTAGACCATGCTCTGATACCACTTGTAACAACCCAACCCGTTAACCAACCAAAAACGCGGAATAAAAAAAAAATTTAAACTGGACAGAAGGGTGTGCGGCGCGCACCACTGACTGTGCGCGGCGCACACAAGGCCTGTGACAGTTCTGATCAAAATGTCCATTTTTCGCGAAAAGATCTTCGACTTCCTGACACTTTTAGACCAAACGCTTTTCACAACAATTTATATTAGTTAAAACTAACACGTTCCAATAATAAAATGAGTTTTACGAGACCGGGCCCACATCGGCCGTTTTACGACTTTCGTACAAAATACAAGTTTCGGCCACATGATTTTTAACACAAAATAAAGACCGAGCATGGCGATTGGGGATACGCTACCCAATCCTAATCCATCCAAAAGCAAGATCTTCTAAAGCAACTATGCGAGTCCACTAGTCCCCGTTTACCCGAGCCACCGCATCCATGCAATCTATAAAAATGTCAACAACGAGAGGGTAAGCTAATGCTTAGTGAATGATAATATACTACATACATATATATGCATAAAATGGACACGCCACGAAATAACAAATACCGCATACCGAAGCATCCATATATAAGGCACTACATTAAGCATACCGTACGATCTCTAAGCAATGAGCTAAAGATACAACAACAATTATAAGTTCACCAACGACGATGTGAACCACGCCAAATAGCTACACCCGGAGGGTTAGCTACAACACAACAATACATTAATATATAACAATATAAACGAACAAGGTTAACACCTTAACCCAATACCGAGAACCAAATACCACAATGAAGATTGGCCGAACTACACGAGCCTTAGTAATCCGAAACCACACGAGATTACTATCTTCACAACATCGAGGTTGGCCGAACTACACGAGCCTTAGTAATCCGAAACCACACGAGATTACTACCTCAATAAGATCACCGAACTACACGAGTCACCATGAATTCGAACTACACGAGATTCATTTTGATAAGATGACCGAACTACACGCGTCATCGTGAATCCGAACTACACGCGATTCACTTCTCCAACTCAAACCCACGGTCACGGGATTATAAAATCCACCACATCGGGGTTATCCACAACCACATCACAATACATGTGATAACGTACACATAAGTGTACACCTTGCCAAAAGGAGGTCAACCAAAACGCACAACCGTGCCAATTGGACTCATACCAAAGTCCATCGAATCCACCTATATGTGAAGTGAGCTCTATAACCGAGAACCACTTCACCCGACCCGCACCCATCCTACACATACATATGCACATAGGATATTAACACTCACCTTGTCGCCTTGATGAATGCTTCCAAGTAATCCGCACCTCGCCAATGGAAAATACCTATTCCATTATCACAAATTCAACAACTCACTTAGATTGGATTTACAAACCAACCCAATTTGACACTTAGTGCAAATTCGACCCAAATGCACTTCCAAGTACAAACTGCGCCCAAAATTAACCAATAATCACTAACACAAGTGAGAATGGTCCTAACACGCCAATTAAACCCGAACACAAGTGTTAAACACTTACAAATCTCCAAATTGCCCATAAACCCTAATTTTGACCCAAAGTCAAAACTAGTCAACCAAATAACCCTAAATGGGTTTCAATACTTCCATAATCACTAACTTAAGTGATTAAACCCAATTTCAAGTCCTAATCATGGCCAATTAGTTCACCAACCCAAAATCCACCAACAATAACAACAAACCCGATTACTAGCATCACTAAACTCACTCCAAGAGTTTAAATGGGTTTCTCATCAATTTAAGTTCAAACCCTAACTTGATTATCAAAATCAAACAATGAAATTCGGAGTTAGAACTTACCACAACCACCAAAACATAGCTAGGAACGAGGTAAACAACTTTAAAACCCGAGACTTTGACCAATTCAAGCTCCTTCTTCTCCAAAACCCCAAATCTCTCTCTAGAAATCTCCTTCTCTCTCTAGAATGATTTGAGAGTGTTAATGGATGTGAAATGTGATCCAAAATTGAATCTAACCAGCTGATATGGCTTCACATCCAGCCTCAAGTGAAAAGACCAAAAAGCCCCTCATTAAACCCAAAATAGAAAAAACAGAATTCTGTCGCTGGGCTCGTGCGCGGCGCGCACCCATGTCTGGGCAGAATCTGAGCTTTGTTTAATTACACAATGCTTCCTGCACTTTATGTAGCATAATTACACTTCCGTATAATAAATATTAGGGTCTTACATTCTTCCTTTCAGATCAGGGTTTATTTTCTCCAAATAATTTAGGGTTTATGTGTTGTTACTCGATTATTACTTACAATCTTCGCTTTCTGTGATTTTATTGTCTAAGATTGCATATGACCTTCTTCTTTCCATGTTTTCAATCTCATCTGCTTTTAGTTTTAATAAAGTAATCATTTTCATTTGTTTAGGTTCAATTTGTTACACTCTTTAATTAAATCTCTATGTATTACTCAATTTCATGCATCGCTACATGTTAAACACGTTAAATTTCTAACAGCAGGTGATAAATTTTCAGGTTTCGGCTAATATATACATTCAGGAGAACGTATATTTATTGGTCTTAAAAGCCTGGCAAAATCGAAAAAGGTATGAACACTCAAAAGGAGAAACAATGGCTGATCAATTGTTAATCCAACACCTCAACACCATCCATGAAACCTCTCAGGTTCTTTTTCTTTTACTATAAATCGTTTTTTTTCTTCTAGATTTTGGATTCAACACTACCATCATCGTTTCAAAAAGTAAGCTGGAATGATGACGTCATCAAATTGGGTGAACAACTTTATAAATGGGCCACTACTTGAAATCTTTTTCTCTCTTTATCATGTCTAGTTTTTGAAGCTTGATTCCGTGTATGTGTGTGTGTGTGTGTATATATATATATATATATATATATATATATATATATATATATATATATATTATATACATACATATATATAAAGCGCATCCCTTTAATCCTATGTGTCACTCTCTCATTAAACTGAATTAAATTAATCCTACGTGTCACTCTCTTATAAATCTGAAATAAATTAATCCTACGTGTGATTCTATTAATCAATCCTAACCAAATACAAAATCCTACGTGTCGTTTTATTATTAAAAAAATCAATTAAATAAACCAAATACAAAATCCTACGTGTCGTTTTATTATTAAAAAAATCAATTAAATAATTAACTAAATCTTAAAAAGATTACATAATTTAATATATAAAATAAAAAATAAAATAATTCAGAATCATTATCAAATCAATCTCGTTTGTATTTTAGGGTTTATCTCACTAAATAATTCAGATTCAGAATCATTATCAAATCAATCCCGTTTGTATTTTAGGCTTTATCTCACTCCCTCTGAACAATTTCCTCCTTCAATCTTCAAATTTCAATTTTACTAAACAATCAATCACATCACAACTACGATTAATGTTTGCCATTCCTTTGCATTTCGATTTTGTAAGCTGGAGGTTATGGATTATATGGTCAAAGGTAATTTCAATTCCCTACTTTTTCTATGCACAATAGTTTAATGTATACGGAGTAATGCTATACAAACTCCAAATTTAATCATGCTCCAAATTTAATTCCAGATATAATCATGATTTATTGAAAATTAATTAAATTCGTATTCCACAAGTAATCCTTTTTCCCTAAGGATCGTATTCCACAAGAATTCCGTTTTCCCTAAGGATTACTCCCGTTTTCTGTTTTGCCATCTTATAAATACACGTTAATAACCTACGTTTGTAAATACGTAAACAATATCCTCTTTAACTACATTCTTCTTTTTTTTTTCTGTTGTTCCTATCTAATGGGTTCCAATATGCTATTCATCCGAGACATAACTCCAAAAAAAGTTAACTTTTCAATCAGGGTTAAGGTTATGAAGATACAGATTATGAATGGAAAAGAGTATGATTTCGGTAAAGATACCATGGAGTTAATAGTTTTTGTTGAACAGGTAACAAATTTTATACAAATTTTATGCTATTAATATTTATGTCATTTAAATTGTGTAACATATTAATCATTATTTCAATTTCAGTGCGTTAATTGTTTATTTTATTCAATTGTTATCTTCACATATAACTAACTCCTTTTACAGGGTGATAGGATTGGTGTTAATATTAGACATATGCTAAAGCCAAAGTTTGAAAGTGCTTTGAGAGAGCACCATCATTACATTCTTCGGAATGTAGCTGTAGTTGACAACCCAGTCAGATATAGATCAATTCACTGGAATCATGAAACTAAGCTAATGTTCACTCACAAATCAACTATTATTCCCTTTGAATCATCTTAGTGGACTGGACCGGAAGGGTTCAATTTTATTCAGTTTAGTGATCTATTTTATCTCCGGATTTTGTTGAATAAGGTGAAAGGTCCTACTTCATATCAAGATATTCGGACAGTAAATGGTAAGGTATGTTCTACTTTCAAAGATGCGTGCTATGAAATGGGATTATTAGATGATGATCAGGAATACATCGACGGTATCAAGGAGGCCAGTGCTTGGGGTTCTGGAAATTTTGTCCGATCTTTATTTGCACAATTACTTGTATCTAATAGTATGAGTAGACCTGAAGTCGTATTCGAAAACTCTTTTCAGTATTTGTCTGTCGACATTATTCATCACCAGCTTTCAGGTATCGTTATATTTATTATTTTATATTTTATATTATTTAAAATTATATGATATATTATATTATTTATCTTATCCGTCTACTTACACATAATAATTTACATACAATCTCAATTAACGCAGGCATAGAACCAACCAAAGAAATGTTACAAAACCTTACTTTGCATGAAATCGAGAAGATACTACAACGAAATGGTAGTACTTTAAAGAGTTTCACTTCCATGCCGTACCCATCTTCAATTGGTTTGAATTTGTCTGATAATCCTCTTATTATAGACGAACTATCATACAACATGTCAGCTCTAGCATCTGAACATTCCGAGCTTATTGGTAAATTAACGGAAGAAAAAAAAACGCATATGTGACGCCCCGTAGTAAATCATCGTGTACGGACCATCAACAACAGGATCATTACAAGGTCAAACACTATATGCTATTTCAAAATACGTTTGCATTCATGATAAAAGGTGACGTCATAAGGAACGTCAAGTGTTTTACAACCAATAGTATGCTTCTACGAATAGCAAGCATGAATAAATGTATGTGACCCTTAGGTCGTTACAAAACATAGTTTCAAATGTATTAAAGTTTGAATGCAAGATAAACAGTTCATGCGGTGATAACACTAGATCAGCGGGTGTCTATGGCAAGACTAGTACACAGCGGAAGCTGAAATGTCCCGTTCTTATTGATTAAAAACGTTCCATATTAATTGATTTCGTTGCAAGGTTTTGACCTCTATATGAGACGTTTTTCAAAGACTGCATTCATTTTAAAACAAACCATAACCTTTATTTCATCAATAAAGGTTTAAAAAGCTTTACGTAGATAATCAAATAATGATAATCTAAAATATCCTGTTTACACACGACCATTACATAATGGTTTACAATACAAATATGTTACAACAAAATAAGTTTCTTGAATGCAGTTTTTACACAATATCATACAAGCATGGACTCCAAATCTCGTCCTTATTTAAGTATGCGACAGCGGAAGCTCTTAATAATCACCTGAGAATAAACATGCTTAAAACGTCAACAAAAATGTTGGTGAGTTATAGGTTTAACCTATATATATCAAATCATAATAATAGACCACAAGATTTCATATTTCAATACACATCCCATACATAGAGATAAAAGTCATTCATATGGTGAACACCTGGTAACCGACATTAACAAGATGCATATATAAGAATATCCCCATCATTCCGGGACACCCTTCGGATATGATATAAATTTCGAAGTACTAAAGCATCCGGTACTTTGGATGGGGTTTGTTAGGCCCAATAGATCTATCTTTAGGATTCGCGTCAATTAGGGTGTCTGTTCCCTAATTCTTAGATTACCAGACTTAATAAAAAGGGGCATATTCGATTTCGATAATTCAACCATAGAATGTAGTTTCACTTACTTGTGTCTATTTTGTAAATCATTTATAAAACCTGCATGTATTCTCATCCCAAAAATATTAGATTTTAAAAGTGGGACTATAACTCACTTTCACAGATTTTTACTTCGTCGGGAAGTAAGACTTGGCCACTGGTTGATTCACAAACCTATAACAATATATACATATATATCAAAGTATGTTCAAAATATATTTACAACACTTTTAATATATTTTGATGTTTTAAGTTTATTAAGTCAGCTGTCCTCGTTAGTAACCTACAACTAGTTGTCCACAGTTAGATGTACAGAAATAAATCGATAAATATTATCTTGAATCAATCCACGACCCAGTGTATACGTATCTCAGTATTGATCACAACTCAAACTATATATATTTTGGAATCAACCTCAACTCTGTATAGCTAACTCCAACATTCACATATAGAGTGTCTATGGTTGTTCCGAAATATATATAGATGTGTCGACATGATAGGTCGAAACATTGTATACGTGTCTATGGTATCTCAAGATTACATAATATACAATACAAGTTGATTAAGTTATGGTTGGAATAGATTTGTTACCAATTTTCACGTAGCTAAAATGAGAAAAATTATCCAATCTTGTTTTACCCATAACTTCTTCATTTTAAATCCGTTTTGAGTGAATCAAATTGCTATGGTTTCATACTGAACTCTATTTTATGAATCTAAACAGAAAAATTATAGGTTTATAGTCGGAAAAATAAGTTACAAGTCATTTTTATAAAGGTAGTCATTTCAGTCGAAAGAACGACGTCTAGATGACCATTTTAGAAAACATACTTCCACTTTGAGTTTAACCATAATTTTTGGATATAGTTTCATGTTCATAATAAAAATAATTTTCTCAGAATAACAACTTTTAAATCAAAGTTTATTATAGTTTTTAATTAACTAACCCAAAACAGCCCGCGGTGTTACTACGACGGCGTAAATCCGATTTTACTGTGTTTTTCGTGTTTCCAGGTTTTAAATCATTAAGTTAGCATATCATATAGATATAGAACATGTGTTTAGTTGATTTTAAAAGTCAATTTAGAAGGATTAACTTTTGTTTGCGAACAAGTTTAGAATTAACTAAACTATGTTCTAGTGATTACAAGTTTAAACCTTCGAATAAGATAGCTTTATATGTATGAATCGAATGATGTTAAGAACATCATTACTACCTTAAGTTCATTGGATAAACCTACTGGAAAAGAGAAAAATGGATCTAGCTTCAACGGATCCTTGGATGGCTCGAAGTTCTTGAAGCAGAATCATGACACGAAAACAAGTTCAAGTAAGATCATCACTTGAAATAAGATTGTTATAGTTATAGAAATTGAACCAAAGTTTGAATATGATTATTACCTTGTATTAGAATGATAACCTACTGTAAGAAACAAAGATTTCTTGAGGTTGGATGATCACCTTACAAGATTGGAAGTGAGCTAGCAAACTTGAAAGTATTCTTGATTTTATGTAACTAGAACTTGTAGAATTTATGAAGAACACTTAGAACTTGAAGATAGAACTTGAGAGAGATCAATTAGATGAAGAAAATTGAAGAATGAAAGTGTTTGTAGGTGTTTTTAGTCGTTGGTGTATGGATTAGATATAAAGGATATGTAATTTTGTTTTCATGTAAATAAGTCATGAATGATTACTCATATTTTTGTAATTTTATGAGATATTTCATGCTAGTTGCCAAATGATGGTTCTCACATGTGTTAGGTGACTCACATGGGCTGCTAAGAGCTGATCATTGGAGTGTATATACCAATAGTACATACATCTAAAAGCTGTGTATTGTACGAGTACGAATACGGGTGCATACGAGTAGAATTGTTGATGAAACAGAACGAGGATGTAATTGTAAGCATTTTTGTTAAGTAGAAGTATTTTTATAAGTGTATTGAAGTCTTTAAAAAGTGTATAAATACATATTAAAACACTACATGTATATACATTTTAACTGAGTCGTTAAGTCATCGTTAGTCGTTACATGTAAGTGTTGTTTTGAAACCTTTAGGTTAACGATCTTGTTAAATGTTGTTAACCCAATGTTTATAATATCAAATGAGATTTTAAATTATTATATTATCATGATATTATCATGTATGAATATCTCCTAATATGATATATATACATTAAATGTCTTTACAACGATAATCGTTACATATATGTCTCGTTTAAAAATCATTAAGTTAGTAGTCTTGTTTTTACATATGTAGTTCATTGTTAATATACTTAATGATATGTTTACTTATCATAGTATCATGTTAACTATATATATATCCATATATATGTCATCATATTGTTTTTACAAGTTTTAACGTTCGTGAATCACCGGTCAACTTGGGTGGTCAATTGTCTATATGAAACATATTTCAATTAATCAAGTCTTAACAAGTTTGATTGCTTAACATGTTAGAAACATTTAATCATGTAAATATCAATCTCAATTAATATATATAAACATGGAAAAGTTGCAGTTTTTACACAATATCATACAAGCATGGACTCCAAATCTCGTCCTTATTTAAGTATGCGACAGCGGAAGCTCTTAATAATCACCTGATAATAAACATGCTTAAAACGTCAACAAAAATGTTGGTGAGTTATAGGTTTAACCTATATATATCAAATCATAATAATAGACCACAAGATTTCATATTTCAATACACATCCCATACATAGAGACAATTGAAATATGTTTATAATACAATTATTATGATATCCTTTATATCTAATGATAAAATGTCCCACTTTTAATACTCATATTATCTTGAATCAATCCACGACCCAGTGTATACGTATCTCAGTATTGATCACAACTCAAACTATATATATTTTGGAATCAACCTCAACCCTGTATAGCTAACTCCAACATTCACATATAGAGTGTCTATAGTTGTTCCGAAATATATATAGATGTGTCGACATGATAGGTCGAAACATTGTATACGTGTCTATGGTATCTCAAGATTATATAATATACAATACAAGTTGATTAAGTTATGGTTGGAATAGATTTGTTACCAATTTTCACGTAGCTTAAATGAGAAAAATTATCCAATCTTGTTTTACCCATAACTTCTTCATTTTAAATCCGTTTTGAGTGAATCAAATTGCTATGGTTTCATATTGAACTCTATTTTATGAATCTAAACAGAAAAAGTATAGGTTTATAGTTAGAAAAATAAGTTACAAGTCATTTTTGTAAAGGTAGTCATTTCAGTCGAAAGAACGACGTCTAGATGACCATTTTAGAAAACATACTTCCACTTTGAGTTTAGCCATAATTTTTTGATATAGTTTCATGTTCATAATAAAAATCATTTTCTCAGAATAACAACTTTTAAATCAAAGTTTATCATAGTTTTTAATTAACTAACCCAAAACAGCCCGCGGTGTTACTACGACGGCGTAAATCCGGTTTTACGGTGTTTTTCGTGTTTCCAGGTTTTAAATCATTAAGTTAGCATATCATATAGATATAGAATATGTGTTTAGTTGATTTTAAAAGTCAAGTTAGAAGGATTAACTTTTGTTTGCGAACAAGTTTAGAATTAACTAAACTATGTTCTAGTGATTACAAGTTTAAACCTTCGAATAAGATAGCTTTATATATATGAATCGAATGATGTTATGAACATCATAACCACCTTAAGTTCCTTGGATAAACCTACTGGAAAAGAGAAAAATGGATCTAGCTTCAACGGATCCTTGGATGGGTCGAAGTTCTTGAAGCAGAATCATGACACGAAAACAAGTTCAAGTAAGATCATCACTTGAAATAAGATTGTTATAGTTATAGAAATTGAACCAAAGTTTGAATATGATTATTACCTTGTATTAGAATGATAACCTACTGTAAGAAACAAAGATTTCTTGAGGTTGGATGATCACCTTACAAGATTGGAAGTGAGCTAGCAAACTTGAAAGTATTCTTGATTTTAAGTAACTAGAACTTGTAGAATTTATGAAGAACACTTAGAACTTGAAGATAGAACTTGAGAGAGATCAATTAGATGAATAAAATTGAAGAATGAAAGTGTTTGTAGGTGTTTTTGGTCGTTGGTGTATGGATTAGATATAAAGGATATGTAATTTTTTTTCATGTAAATAAGTCATGAATGATTACTCATATTTTTGTAATTTTATGAGATATTTCATGCTAGTTGCCAAATGATGGTTCCCACATGTGTTAGGTGACTCACATGGGCTGCTAAGAGCTGATCATTGGAGTGTATATACCAATAGTACATACATCTAAAAGCTATGTATTGTACGAGTACGAATACGGGTGCATACGAGTAGAATTGTTGATGAAACTGAACGAGGATGTAATTGTAAGCATTTTTATTAAGTAGAAGTATTTTGATAAGTGTATTGAAGTCTTTCAAAAGTGTATAAATACATATTAAAACACTACATGTATATACATTTTAACTGAGTCGTTAAGTCATCGTTAGTCGTTACATGTAAGTGTTGTTTTGAAACCTTTAGGTTAACGATCTTGTTAAATGTTGTTAACCCAATGTTTATAATATCAAATGAGATTTTAAATTATTATATTATCATGATATTATCATGTATGAATATCTCTTAATATGATATATATACATTAAATGTCTTTACAACGATAATAGTTACATATATGTCTCGTTTAAAAATCATTAAGTTAGTAGTCTTGTTTTTACATATGTAGTTCATTGTTAATATACTTAATGATATGTTTACTTATCATAGTATCATGTTAACTATATATATATATCCATATATATGTCATCATATAGTTTTTACAAGTTTTAACGTTCGTGAATCACCGGTCAACTTGGGTGGTCAATTGTCTATATGAAACATATTTCAATTAATCAAGTCTTAACAAGTTTGATTGCTTAACATGTTGGAAATATTTAATCATGTAAATATCAATCTCAATTAATATATATAAACATGGAAAAGTTCGGGTCACTACAGTACCTACCCGTTAAATAAATTTCGTCCCGAAATTTTAAGCTGTTGAAGGTGTTGACGAATCTTCTGGAAATAGATGCGGGTATTTCTTCTTCATCTGATCTTCATGCTCCCAGGTGAACTCAGGTCCTCTACGAGCATTCCATCGAACCTTAACAATTGGTATCTTGTTTTGCTTAAGTCTTTTAACCTCACGATCCATTATTTCGACGGGTTCTTCGACGAATAGAAGTTTTTCGTTGATTTGGATTTCATCTAACGGAATAGTGAGATCTTCTTTAGCAAAACATTTCTTCAAATTCGAGACGTGGAAAGTGTTATGTACAGCCGCGAGTTGTTGAGGTAACTCAAGTCGGTAAGCTACTGGTCCGACACGATCAATAATCTTGAATGGTCCAATATACCTTGGATTTAATTTCCCTCGTTTACCAAATCAAACAACGCCTTTCTAAGGTGCAACTTTAAGCATGACCATCTCTCCAATTTCAAATTCTATATCTTTTCTTTTAATGTCAGCGTAGCTCTTTTGTCGACTTTGGGCGGTTTTCAACCGTTGTTGAATTTGGATGATCTTCTCGGTAGTTTCTTGTATAATCTCCGGACCCGTAATCTGTCTATCCCCCACTTCACTCCAACAAATCGGAGACCTGCACTTTCTACCATAAAGTGCTTCAAACGGCGCCATCTCAATGATTGAATGGTAGCTGTTGTTGTAGGAAAATTCTGCTAACGGTAGATGTTGATGCCAACTGTTTCCGAAATCAATAACAAATGCTCGTAGCATGTCTTCAAGGGTTTGTATCGTCCTTTCGCTCTGCCCATCAGTTTGTGGATGATAGGCAGTACTCATGTCTAGACGAGTTCCTAATGCTTGCTGTAATGTCTGCCAGAATCTTGAAATAAATCTGCCATCCCTATCAGAGATAATAGAGATTGGTATTCCATGTCTGGAGACGACTTCCTTCAAATACAGTCGTGCTAACTTCTCCATCTTGTCATCTTCTCTTATTGGCAGGAAGTGTGCTGATTTGGTGAGACGATCAACTATTACCCAAATAGTATCAAAACCACTTGCAGTCCTTGGCAATTTAGTGATGAAATCCATGGTAATGTTTTCCCATTTCCATTTCGGGATTTCGGGTTGTTGAAGTAGACCTGATGGTTTCT
Source organism: Rutidosis leptorrhynchoides (assembly GCF_046630445.1). Classification (NCBI taxonomy): domain Eukaryota; kingdom Viridiplantae; phylum Streptophyta; class Magnoliopsida; order Asterales; family Asteraceae; genus Rutidosis; species Rutidosis leptorrhynchoides. The sequence continues at coordinate 347,803,128 of NC_092339.1, read as the reverse complement.
GATGCTCAGCTTTGACCTTAGAACACATCAAACATTCTCCTACGTATTTAGCAACATCGGCTTTCATACCCGGCCACCAAAAATGTTTCTTGAGATCCTTGTACATCTTCCCCGTTCCAGGATGTATTGAGTATCTGGTTTTATGAGCTTCTCTAAGTACCATTTCTCTCATATCTCCAAATTTTGGTACCCAAATCCTTTCAGCCCTATACCGGGTTCCGTCTTCCCGAATATTAAGATGCTTCTCCGATCCTTTGGGTATTTCATCCTTTAAATTTCCCTCTTTTAAAACTCCTTGTTGCGCCTCCTTTATTTGAGTAGTAAGGTTATTATGAATCATTATATTCATAGATTTTACTCGAATGGGTTCTCTGTCCTTCCTACTCAAGGCATCGGCTACCACATTTGCCTTCCCCGGGTGGTAACGAATCTCAAAGTCGTAATCATTCAATAATTCAATCCACCTACACTGCCTCATATTCAGTTGTTTCTGATTAAATATGTGTTAAAGACTTTTGTGGTCGGTATATATAATACTTATGACCCCATATAAGTAGTGCCTCCAAGTCTTTAATGCAAAAACAACCGCTCCTAATTCCAAATCATGCGTCGTATAATTTTGTTCGTGAATCTTCAATTGTCTAGACGCATAAGCAATCAACTTCGTTCGTTGCATTAATACACAACCGAGACCTTGCTTTGATGTGTCACAATAAATCACAAAATCATCATTCCCTTCAGGCAATGACAATATAGGTGCCGTAGTTAGCTTTTTCTTCAATAACTGAAACGCTTTCTCTTGTTCATCATTCCATTCAAATTTCTTCCCTTTATGCGTTAATGCAGTCAAGGGTTTTGCTATTCTGGAAAAGTCTTGGATGAACCTTCTGTAGTAACCAGCTAGTCCTAAAAACTGGCGTATGTGTTTCGGAGTTTTCGGAGTTTCCCACTTTTTAACAGTTTCTATCTTTGCCGGATCCACCTTAATACCTTCTTTGTTCACTATGTGACCGAGGAATTGAACTTCTTCCAACCAAAATGCACACTTTGAAAACTTAGCGTACAATTCTTCCTTCCTCAATACTTCTAACACCTTTCTCAAATGTTCACCGTGTTCTTGGTCATTCTTTGAGTAAATAAGTATGTCATCAATGAAAACAATGACAAACTTGTCAAGGTATGTGAAATGTCCCGTTCTTATTGATTAAAAACGTTCCATATTAATTGATTTCGTTGCGAGGTTTTGACCTCTATATGAGACGTTTTTCAAAGACTGCATTCATTTTAAAACAAACCATAACCTTTATTTCATAAATAAAGGTTTAAAAAGCTTTACGTAGATTATCAAATAATGATAATCTAAAATATCCTGTTTACACACGACCATTACATAATGGTTTACAATACAAATATGTTACATCGAAATCAGTTTCTTGAATGCAGTTTTTACACAATATCATACAAACATGGACTCCAAATCTTGTCCTTATTTTAGTATGCAACAGCGGAAGCTCTTAATATTCACCTGAGAATAAACATGCTTTAAACGTCAACAAAAATGTTGGTGAGTTATAGGTTTAACCTATATATATCAAATCATAACAATAGACCACAAGATTTCATATTTCAATACACATCCCATACATAGAGATAAAAATCATTCATATGGTGAACACCTGGTAACCGACATTAACAAGATGCATATATAAGAATATCCCCATCATTCCGGGACACCCTTCGGATATGATATAAATTTCGAAGTACTAAAGCATCCGGTACTTTGGATGGGGTTTGTGAGGCCCAATAGATCTATCTTTAGGATTCGCGTCAATTAGGGTGTCTGTTCCCTAATTCTTAGATTACCAGACTTAATAAAAAGGGGCATATTCGATTTTGATAATTCAACCATAGAATGTAGTTTCACGTACTTGTGTCTATTTTGTAAATCATTTATAAAACCTGCATGTATTCTCATCCCAAAAATATTAGATTTTAAAAGTGGGACTATAACTCACTTTCACAGATTTTTTACTTCGTCGGGAAGTAAGACTTGGCCACTGGTTGATTCACGAACCTATAACAATATATACATATATATCAAAGTATGTTCAAAATATATTTACAACACTTTTAATATATTTTGATGTTTTAAGTTTATTAAGTCAGCTGTCCTCGTTAGTAACCTACAACTAGTTGTCCACAGTTAGATGTACAGAAATAAATCGATAAATATTATCTTGAATCAATCCACGACCCAGTGTATACGTATCTCAGTATTGATCACAACTCAAACTATATATATTTTGGAATCAACCTCAACCCTGTATAGCTAACTCCAACATTCACATATAGAGTGTCTATGGTTGTTCCGAAATATATATAGATGTGTCGACATGATAGGTCGAAACATTGTATACGTGTCTATGGTATCTCAAGATTACATAATATACAATACAAGTTGATTAAGTTATGGTTGGAATAGATTTGTTACCAATTTTCACGTAGCTAAAATGAGAAAAATTATCCAATCTTGTTTTACCCATAACTTCTTCATTTTAAATCCGTTTTGAGTGAATCAAATTGCTATGGTTTCATATTGAACTCTATTTTATGAATCTAAATAGAAAAAGTATAGGTTTATAGTCGGAAAAATAAGTTACAATTCGTTTTTGTAAAGGTAGTCATTTCAGTCGAAAGAACGACGTCTAGATGACCATTTTAGAAAACATACTTCCACTTTGAGTTTAACCATAATTTTTGGATATAGTTTCATGTTCATAATAAAAATCATTTTCTCAGAATAACAACTTTTAAATCAAAGTTTATCATAGTTTTTAATTAACTAACCCAAAACAGCCCGCGGTGTTACTACGACGGCGTAAATCCGGTTTTACGGTGTTTTTCGTGTTGCCAGGTTTTAAATCATTAAGTTAGCATATCATATAGATATAGAACATGTGTTTAGTTGATTTTAAAAGTCAAGTTAGAAGGATTAACTTTTGTTTGCGAACAAGTTTAGAATTAACTAAACTATGTTCTAGTGATTACAAGTTTAAACCTTCGAATAAGATAGCTTTATATGTATGAATCGAATGATGTTATGAACATCATTACTACCTTAAGTTCCTTGGATAAACCTACTGGAAAAGAGAAAAATGGATCTAGCTTCAATGGATCCTTGGATGGCTCGAAGTTCTTGAAGCAGAATCATGACACGAAAACAAGTTCAAGTAAGATCATCACTTGAAATAAGATTGTTATAGTTATAGAAATTGAACCAAAGTTTGAATATGATTATTACCTTGTATTAGAATGATAACCTACTGTAAGAAACAAAGATTTCTTGAGGTTGGATGATCACCTTACAAGATTGGAAGTGAGCTAGCAAACTTGAAAGTATTCTTGATTTTATGAAACTAGAACTTTTGGAATTTATGAAGAACACTTAGAACTTGAAGATAGAACTTGAGAGAGATTAATTAGATGAAGAAAATTGAAGAATGAAAGTGTTTGTAGGTGTTTTTGGTCGTTGGTGTATGGATTAGATATAAAGGATATGTAATTTTGTTTTCATGTAAATAAGTCATGAATGATTACTCATATTTTTGTAATTTTATGAGATATTTCATGCTAGTTGCCAAATTATGGTTCCCACATGTGTTAGGTGACTCACATGGGCTGCTAAGAGCTGATCATTGGAGTGTATATACCAATAGTACATACATCTAAAATCTGTGTATTGTACGAGTACGAATACGGGTGCATACGAGTAGAATTGTTGATGAAACTGAACGAGGATGTAATTGTAAGAATTTTTGTTAAGTAGAAGTATTTTGATAAGTGTATTGAAGTCTTTCAAAAGTGTATAAATACATATTAAAACACTACATGTATATACATTTTAACTGAGTCGTTAAGTCATCGTTAGTCGTTACATGTAAGTTTTGTTTTGAAACCTTTAGATTAACGATCTTGTTAAATGTTGTTAACCCAATGTTTATAATATCAAATGAGATTTTAAATTATTATATTATCATGATATTATCATGTATGAATATCTCTTAATATGATATATATACATTAAATGTCTTTACAACGATAATCGTTACATATATGTCTCGTTTAAAAATCATTAAGTTAGTAGTCTTGTTTTTACATATGTAGTTCATTGTTAATATACTTTATGATATGTTTTATTATCATAGTATCATGTTAACTATATATATATATATATCCATATATATGTCATCATATAGTTTTTACAAGTTTTAACGTTCGTGAATCACCGATCAACTTGGGTGGTCAATTGTCTATATGAAACATATTTCAATTAATCAAGTCTTAACAAGTTTGATTGCTTAACATGTTGGAAACATTTAATCATGTAAATATCAATCTCAATTAATATATATAAACATGGAAAAGTTCGGGTCACTACAGTACCTACCCGTTAAATAAATTTCGTCCCGAAATTTTAAGCTGTTGAAGGTGTTGACGAATCTTCCAGAAATAGATGCGGGTATTTCTTCTTCATCTGATCTTCACGCTCCCAGGTGAACTCGGGTCCTCTACGAGCATTCCATCGAACCTTAACAATTGGTATCTTGTTTTGCTTAAGTCTTTTAACCTCACGATCCATTATTTCGACGGGTTCTTCGATGAATTGAAGTTTTTCGTTGATTTGGATTTCATCTAACGGAATAGTGAGATCTTCTTTAGTAAAACATTTCTTCAAATTCGAGACGTGGAAAGTGTTATGTACAGCCGCGAGTTGTTGAGGTAACTCAAGTCGGTAAGCTACTGGTCCGACACGATCAATAATCTTGAATGGTCCAATATACCTTGGATTTAATTTCCCTCATTTACCAAATCGAACAACGCCTTTCCAAGGTGCAACTTTAAGCATGACCATCTCTCCAATTTTAAATTCTATATCTTTTCTTTTAATGTCAGCGTAGCTCTTTTGTCGACTTTGGGCGGTTTTCAACCGTTATTGAATTTGGATGATCTTCTCGGTAGTTTCTTGTATAATCTCCGGACCCGTAATCTGTCTATCCCCTACTTCACTCCAACAAATCGGAGACCTGCACTTTCTACCATAAAGTGCTTCAAACGGCGCCATCTCAATGCTTGAATGGTAGCTGTTGTTGTAGGAAAATTCTGCTAACGGTAGATGTCGATCCCAACTGTTTCCGAAATCAATAACACATGCTCGTAGCATGTCTTCAAGCGTTTGTATCGTCCTTTCGCTCTGCCCATCAGTTTGTGGATGATAGGCAGTACTCATGTCTAGAGGAGTTCCTAATGCTTGCTGTAATGTCTGCCAGAATCTTGAAATAAATCTGCCATCCCTATCAGAGATAATAGAGATTGGTATTCCATGTCTGGAGACGACTTCCTTCAAATACAGTCGTGCTAACTTCTCCATCTTGTCATCTTCTCTTATTGGTAGGAAGTGTGCTGATTTGGTGAGACGATCAACTATTACCCAAATAGTATCAAAACCACTTGCAGTCCTTGGCAATTTAGTGATGAAATCCATGGTAATGTTTTCCCATTTCCATTCCGGGATTTCGGGTTGTTGAAGTAGACCAGATGGTTTCTGATGCTCATCTTTGACCTTAGAACACGTCAAACATTCTCCTACGTATTTAGCAACATCGGCTTTCATACCCAGCCACCAAAAATGTTTCTTGAGATCCTTGTACATCTTCCCCGTTCCAGGATGTATTGAGTATCTGGTTTTATGAGCTTCTCTAAGTACCATTTCTCTCATATCTCCAAATTTTGGTACCCAAATCCTTTCAGCCCTATACCGGGTTTCGTCTTCCCGAATATTAAGATGCTTCTCCGATCCTTTGGGTATTTCATCCTTTAAATTTCCCTCTTTTAAAACTCCTTGTTGCGCCTCCTTTATTTGAGTAGTAATGTTATTATGAATCATTATATTCATAGATTTTACTCGAATGGGTTCTCTGTCCTTCCTGCTCAAGGCATCGGCTACCACATTTGCCTTCCCCGGGTGGTAACGAATCTCAAAGTCGTAATCATTCAATAATTCAATCCACCTACGCTGCCTCATATTCAGTTGTTTCTGATTAAATATGTGTTGAAGACTTTTGTGGTCAGTATATATAATACTTTTGACCCCATATAAGTAGTGCCTCCAAGTCTTTAATGCAAAAACAACCGCGCCTAATTCCAAATCATGCGTCGTATAATTTTGTTCGTGAATCTTCAATTGTCTAGACGCATAAGCAATCACCTTCGTTCGTTGCATTAATACACAACCGAGACCTTGCTTTGATGCGTCACAATAAATCACAAAATCATCATTCCCTTCAGGCAATGACAATATAGGTGCCGTAGTTAGCTTTTTCTTCAATAACTGAAACGCTTTCTCTTGTTCATCATTCCATTCAAATTTCTTCCCTTTATGCGTTAATGCAGTCAAGGGTTTTGCTATTCTGGAAAAGTCTTGGATGAACCTTCTGTAGTAACCAGCTAGTCCTAAAAACTGGCGTATGTGTTTCGGAGTTTTCGGGGTTTCCCACTTTTCAACAGTTTCTATCTTTGCCGGATCCACCTTAATACCTTCTTTGTTCACTATGTGACCGAGGAATTGAACTTCTTCCAACCAAAATGCACACTTTGAAAACTTAGCGTACAATTCTTCCTTCCTCAATACTTCTAACACCTTTCTCAAATGTTCACCGTGTTCTTGGTCATTCTTTGAGTAAATAAGTATGTCATCAATGAAAACAATGACAAACTTGTCAAGGTATGGTCCACACACTCGGTTCATAAGGTCCATGAACACAGCTGGTGCATTAGTTAAACCAAACGGCATGACCATAAACTCGTAATGACCGTAACGTGTTCTGAAAGCAGTCTTTGGAATATCATCTTCTTTCACCCGCATTTGATGATACCCGGAACGTAAGTCAATCTTTGAATAAACAGACGAGCCTTGTAGTTGATCAAATAAGTCATCGATTCTCGGTAGTGGGTAGCGGTTCTTGATGGTAAGTTTGTTCAACTCTCGGTAGTCGATACACAACCTGAATGTACCATCTTTCTTCTTGACAAACAAAACAGGAGCTCCCCACGGTGATGTGCTTGGTCGAATGAAACCACGCTCTAAAAGTTCTTGTAATTGGCTTTGCAGTTCTTTCATCTCGCTGGGTGCGAGTCTGTAAGGAGCACGAGCTATTGGTGCAGCTCCTGGTACAAGATCTATTTGAAATTCAACGGATCGATGTGGGGGTAATCCCGGTAATTCTTTCGGAAATACATCGGGAAATTCTTTTGCAATGGGAACATCATTGATGCTCTTTTCTTCAGTTTGTACTTTCTCGACGTGTGCTAGAACAGCATAGCAACCTTTTCTTATTAGTTTTTGTGCCTTCAAATTACTAATAAGATGTAGCTTCGTGTTGCCCTTTTCTCCGTACACCATTAAGGGTTTTCCTTTTTCTCGTATAATGCGAATTGCATTTTTGTAACAAACGATCTCCGCTTTCACTTCTTTCAACCAGTCCATACCGATTATCACATCAAAACTCCCTAACTCTACTGGTATCAAATCAATCTTAAATGTTTCGCTAACCAGTTTAATTTCTCGATTCCGACATATATTATCTGCTGAAATTAATTTACCATTTGCTAATTCGAGTAAAAATTTACTATCCAAAGGCGTCAATGGACAACTTAATTTAGCACAAAAATCTCTACTCATATAGCTTCTATCCGCACCCGAATCAAATAAAACGTAAGCAGATTTATTGTCAATAAGAAACGTACCCGTAACAAGCTCCGGGTCTTCCTGTGCCTCTACCGCATTAATATTGAAAACTCTTCCACGGCCTTGTCCATTCGTGTTCTCCTGGTTCGGGCAATTTCTAATAATGTGGCCTGGTTTTCCACATTTATAACAAACTACATTGGCATAACTTGCTCCGACACTACTTGCTCCGCCATTACTCGTTCCGACACCATTTGTTCCTTTCGTTCTATTAACCCCTGGTCCGTAGACCTCACACTTCGCCGCGCTATGACCATTTCTTTTACACTTGTTGCAAAATTTGGTGCAGAACCCCGAGTGATTCTTTTCACACCTTTGGCATAGCTGCTTCTGATTGTTGTTGTTGTTGCGGTTATTATTGTTGTTGGGATGATTGTTGTAGTTGCTGCTGTTGTTGTTGTTGTTGTTGTTGTTGTTGTTGTTGGGCCGTTTGTTGTAGTTGCGATTGATGTTGCGATTGCTGGGATAATTGTTGCGATTATTGTTGTAATTGTTGTTGTTGTTGTATTGGTGATTCTTATCACCTTTTTCCTCCCACTTTCTTTTGACTTGCTTCACATTGGTCTCTTCAGCAGTCTGTTCTTTAATTCTTTCTTCAATCTGGTTCACTAGTTTGTGAGCCATTCTACATGCCTGTTGTATGGAGGCGGGCTCGTGTGAACTTATATCTTCTTGGATTCTTTCCGGTAATCCTTTCACAAACGCGTCGATCTTCTCTTCCTCATCTTCGAATGCTCCCGGACACAATAGGCACAATTCTGTGAATCGTCTTTCGTACGTGGTAATATCAAATCCTTGGGTTCGTAACCCTCTAAGTTCTGTCTTGAGCTTATTGACCTCGGTTCTGGGACGGTACTTCTCGTTCATCAAGTGCTTGAATGCTGACCACGGTAGTGCGTACGCATCGTCTTGTCCCACTTGCTCTAGATAGGTATTCCACCATGTTAACGCAGAACCTGTGAAGGTATGCGTAGCGTACTTCACTTTGTCCTCTTCAGTACACTTACTTATGGCAAACACCGATTCGACCTTCTCGGTCCACTGTTTCAATCCGATCGGTCCTTCGGTTCCATCAAATTCCAAAGGTTTGCAGGCAGTGAATTCTTTGTAGGTGAATCCTACACGATTTCCTGTACTGCTAGATCCAAGGTTATTGTTGGTATGTAGCGCAGCCTGTACTGCGGCTATGTTTGAAGCTAGAAAAGTACGGAATTCCTCTTCATTCATATTCACGGTGTGTCGAGTAGTCGGTGCCATTTCCTTCAAAATAGTCAAATGGAACAAGTTAATCATACAGAATATTAAGAGTAGTTAATAGTATTTCGTAGCATAATATGAACTCATTTATAAAAGCTTTTTCTTCATATTAGCGTTTTATAAGTTTAAATTCGGGTAGTACCTACCCGTTAAGTTCATACTTAGTAGCTAATATACAATTCAACTACTACAATTCTATATGAAAAACTGATTATAATAATATTTCGCGTTCAAACTTTTACACAATATTTTACAAACTTACAATACCGCTTATTTTACATATAGCATGAAATATAGCACACAATAAATTTGATACAAGATGGTTATGAAGATAATTCTAGCTAGTACACAAGTCGTTCAGCAAAGGCAATAAAGACACGTAATTCATACGTCCAGAAACAAGTCATGCATTCTGGTTTTACTAGGATTACTTCCCATCCTTGGTCTTGTGGAACATAACCGTTATGGCCGTTGATAAGACAGCGTGTTGTAACGTCGTCAAAGGGACGAGGGTTACGTAATGTCCAACAGTCCTGTAACAATCTAAAAACCTCATTTCTTACCCCAATTACCGACTCCGTCACTTGTGGAAACGTTTTGTTTAATAGTTGTAGCCCGATGTTCTTGTTCTCACTTTGGTGAGAAGCGAACATTACTAATCCGTAAGCATAACATGCTTCTTTATGTTGCATGTTAGCCACTTTTTCTAAATCACGAAGTCCAATATTCGGATATATTGAGTCAAAATAATTTCTTAACCCGTTGCGTAAAATAGCATTTGGGTTCCCCGCAATATATGCGTCAAAGTAAACACATCGTAACTTATGGGTTTCCCAATGTGATATCCCCCATCTTTCAAACGAAAGTCTCTTATAAACCAAGACATTCTTGGAACGTTCTTCGAATGTCTTACAAACTGATCTCGCCTTAAATAGTTGTGCCGAAGAATTCTGGCCGACTCTAGACAAGATTTCATCAATCATGTCTCCGGGTAGGTCTCTTAAAATATTGGGTTGTCTATCCATTTTGTGTTTTTAAACTGTAAAATAGACAAGAGTTAGATTCATAAAAAAATACTTATTAATACAAGCAATTTTTACATATATCATAAAGCATAAGAACACTATATTACATATATTACACCACACGAATACAACTATCTTATTCCGACTCGCTCGTTTCTTCTTCTTCGGTTTTGGTTCGTTTTGCCAAGTTTCTAGGGATATATGATGTTCCCCTAATACGATCCGTCGTTGTCCACATTGGTTTAGAAAAACCTGGTGGTTTAGAGGTTCCCGGGTCATTGTTACAACTTAAGGACTTCGGGGGTTGACGATACATATAAAGTTCATCGGGGTTGGAATTAGATTTCTCTATTTTTATGCCCTTTCCCTTATTATTTTCTTTTGCCTTTTTAAATTCAGTTGGGGTAATTTCTATAACATCATCGGAATTCTCGTCGGAATCCGATTCATCGGAGAATTGGTAATCCTCCCAATATTTTGCTTCCTTGGCGGAAACACCATTGACCATAATTAACTTTGGTCGGTTGGTTGAGGATTTTCTTTTACTTAACCGTTTTATTATTTCCCCCACCGGTTCTATTTCTTTATCCGGTTCCGATTCTTCTTCCGGTTCCGATTCTTCTTCCGGTTCCGACTCTTCTTCCGGTTCCTCTTCGGGAACTTGTGAATCAGTCCACAAATCATTCCAATTTACATTTGACTCTTCATTATTATTAGGTGAGTCAATGGGACTTGTTCTAGAGGTAGACATCTATCACATAATATCAAACACGTTAAGAGATTAATATATCACATAATATTCATATGTTAAAAATATATAGTTTCCAACAAAAATGTTAAGCAATCATTTTTAAAGAAAACACGGTCGAAGTCCAGACTCACTAATGCATCCTAACAAACTCGATAAGACACACTAATGCAAATTTTCTGGTTCTCTAAGACCAACGCTCTGATACCAACTGAAATGTCCCGTTCTTATTGATTAAAAACGTTCCATATTAATTGATTTTGTTGCGAGGTTTTGACCTCTATATGAGACGTTTTTCAAAGACTGCATTCATTTTAAAACAAACCATAACCTTTATTTCATAAATAAAGGTTTAAAAAGCTTTACGTAGATTATCAAATAATGATAATCTAAAATATCCTGTTTACACACGACCATTACATAATGGTTTACAATACAAATATGTTACATCGAAATCAGTTTCTTGAATGCAGTTTTTACACAATATCATACAAACATGGACTCCAAAACTTGTCCTTATTTTAGTATGCAACAGCGGAAGCTCTTAATATTCACCTGAGAATAAACATGCTTTAAACGTCAACAAAAATGTTGGTGAGTTATAGGTTTAACCTATATATATCAAATCATAACAATAGACCACAAGATTTCATATTTCAATACACATCCCATACATAGAGATAAAAATCATTCATATGGTGAACACCTGGTAACCGACATTAACAAGATGCATATATAAGAATATCCCCATCATTCCGGGACACCCTTCGGATATGATATAAATTTCGAAGTACTAAAGCATCCGGTACTTTGGATGAGGTTTGTGAGGCCCAATAGATCTATCTTTAGGATTCGCGTCAATTAGGGTGTCTGTTCCCTAATTCTTAGATTACCAGACTTAATAAAAAGGGGCATATTCGATTTTGATAATTCAACCATAGAATGTAGTTTCACGTACTTGTGTCTATTTTGTAAATCATTTATAAAACCTGCATGTATTCTCATCCCAAAAATATTAGATTTTAAAAGTGGGACTATAACTCACTTTCACAGATTTTTTACTTCGTCGGGAAGTAAGACTTGGCCACTGGTTGATTCACGAACCTATAACAATATATACATATATATCAAAGTATGTTCAAAATATATTTACAACACTTTTAATATATTTTGATGTTTTAAGTTTATTAAGTCAGCTGTCCTCGTTAGTAACCTACAACTAGTTGTCCACAGTTAGATGTACAGAAATAAATCGATAAATATTATCTTGAATCAATCCACGAACCAGTGTATACGTATCTCAGTATTGATCACAACTCAAACTATATATATTTTGGAATCAACCTCAACCCTGTATAGCTAACTCCAACATTCACATATAGAGTGTCTATGGTTGTTCCGAAATATATATAGATGTGTCGACATGATAGGTCGAAACATTGTATACGTGTCTATGGTATCTCAAGATTACATAATATACAATACAAGTTGATTAAGTTATGGTTGGAATAGATTTGTTACCAATTTTCACGTAGCTAAAATGAGAAAAATTATCCAATCTTGTTTTACCCATAACTTCTTCATTTTAAATCCGTTTTGAGTGAATCAAATTGCTATGGTTTCATATTGAACTCTATTTTATGAATCTAAATAGAAAAAGTATAGGTTTATAGTCGGAAAAATAAGTTACAAGTCGTTTTTGTAAAGGTAGTCATTTCAGTCGAAAGAACGACGTCTAGATGACCATTTTAGAAAACATACTTCCACTTTGAGTTTAACCATAATTTTTGGATATAGTTTCATGTTCATAATAAAAATCATTTTCTCAGAATAACAACTTTTAAATCAAAGTTTATCATAGTTTTTAATTAACTAACCCAAAACAGCCCGCGGTGTTACTACGACGGCGTAAATCCGGTTTTACGGTGTTTTTCGTGTTTCCAGGTTTTAAATCATTAAGTTAGCATCTCATATAGATATAGAACATGTGTTTAGTTGATTTTAAAAGTCAAGTTAGAAGGATTAACTTTTGTTTGCGAACAAGTTTAGAATTAACTAAACTATGTTCTAGTGATTACAAGTTTAAACCTTCGAATAAGATAGCTTTATATGTATGAATCGAATGATGTTATGAACATCATTACTACCTTAAGTTCCTTGGATAAACCTACTGGAAAAGAGAAAAATGGATCTAGCTTCAATGGATCCTTGGATGGCTCGAAGTTCTTGAAGCAGAATCATGACACGAAAACAAGTTCAAGTAAGATCATCACTTGAAATAAGATTGTTATAGTTATAGAAATTGAACCAAAGTTTGAATATGATTATTACCTTGTATTAGAATGATAACCTACTGTAAGAAACAAAGATTTCTTGAGGTTGGATGATCACCTTACAAGATTGGAAGTGAGCTAGCAAACTTGAAAGTATTCTTGATTTTATGAAACTAGAACTTTTGGAATCTATGAAGAACACTTAGAACTTGAAGATAGAACTTGAGAGAGATCAATTAGATGAAGAAAATTGAAGAATGAAAGTGTTTGTAGGTGTTTTTGGTCGTTGGTGTATGGATTAGATATAAAGGATATGTAATTTTGTTTTCATGTAAATAAGTCATGAATGATTACTCATATTTTTGTAATTTTATGAGATATTTCATGCTAGTTGCCAAATGATGGTTCCCACATGTGTTAGGTGACTCACATGGGCTGCTAAGAGCTGATCATTGGAGTGTATATACCAATAGTACATACATCTAAAATCTGTGTATTGTACGAGTACGAATACGGGTGCATACGAGTAGAATTGTTGATGAAACTGAACGAGGATGTAATTGTAAGCATTTTTGTTAAGTAGAAGTATTTTGATAAGTGTATTGAAGTCTTTCAAAAGTTTATAAATACATATTAAAACTCTACATGTATATACATTTTAACTGAGTCGTTAAGTCATCGTTAGTCGTTACATGTAAGTTTTGTTTTGAAACCTTTAGGTTAACGATCTTGTTAAATGTTGTTAACCCAATGTTTATAATATCAAATGAGATTTTAAATTATTATATTATCATGATATTATCATGTATGAATATCTCTTAATATGATATATATACATTAAATGTCTTTACAATGATAATCGTTACATATATGTCTCGTTTAAAAATCATTAAGTTAGTAGTCTTGTTTTTACATATGTAGTTCATTGTTAATATACTTTATGATATGTTTTATTATCATAGTATCATGTTAACTATATATATATATATATATCCATATATATGTCATCATATAGTTTTTACAAGTTTTAACGTTCGTGAATCACCGATCAACTTGGGTGGTCAATTGTCTATATGAAACATATTTCAATTAATCAAGTCTTAACAAGTTTGATTGCTTAACATGTTGGAAACATTTAATCATGTAAATATCAATCTCAATTAATATATATAAACATGGAAAAGTTCGGGTCACTACAGTATGGTCCACACACTCGGTTCATAAGGTCCATGAACACAGCTGGTGCATTAGTTAAACCAAATGGCATGACCATAAACTCGTAATGATCGTAACGTGTTCTGAAAGTAGTCTTTGGAATATCATCTTCTTTCACCCGCATTTGATGATACCCGGAACGTAAGTCAATCTTTGAATAAACAGACGAGCCTTGTAGTTGATCAAATAAGTCGTCGATTCTCGGTAGTGGGTAGCGGTTCTTGATGGTAAGTTTGTTCAACTCTCGGTAGTCGATACACAACCTGAATGTACCATCTTTCTTCTTGACAAACAAAACAGGAGCTCCCCACGGTGATGTGCTTGGTCGAATGAAACCACGCTCTAAAAGTTCTTGTAATTGGCTTTGCAGTTCTTTCATCTCGCTGGGTGCGAGTCTGTAAGGAGCACGAGCTATTGGTGCAGCTCCTGGTACAAGATCTATTTGAAATTTAACGGATCGATGTGGGGGTAATCCCGGTAATTCTTTCGGAAATACATCGGGAAATTCTTTTGCAATGGGAACATCATTGATGCTCTTTTCTTCAGTTTGTACTTTCTCGACGTGTGCTAGAACAGCATAGCAACCTTTTCTTATTATTTGTTGTGCCTTCAAATTACTAATAAGATGTAGCTTCGTGTTGCCCTTTTCTCCGTACACCATTAAGGGTTTTCCTTTTTCTCGTATAATGTGAATTGCATTTTTGTAACAAACGATCTCTGCTTTCACTTCTTTCAACCAGTCCATACCGATTATCACATCAAAACTCCCTAACTCTACTGGTATCAAATCAATCTTAAATGTTTCGCTAACCAGTTTAATTTCTCGATTCCGACATATATTATCTGCTGAAATTAATTTACCATTTGTTAATTCGAGTAAAAATTTACTATCCAAAGGCGTCAATGGACAACTTAATTTAGCACAAAAATCTCTACTCATATAGCTTCTATCTGCACCCGAATCAAATAAAACGTAAGCAGATTTATTGTCAATAAGAAACATACCCGTAACAAGCTCCGGGTCTTCATGTGCCTCTGCCGCATTAATATTGAAAACTCTTCCGCGGCCTTGTCCATTCGTGTTCTCCTGGTTCGGGCAATTTCTAATAATGTGGCCCGGTTTTCCACATTTATAACAAACTACATTGGCATAACTTGCTCCGACACTACTTGCTCCGCCATTACTCGTTCCGACACCATTTGTTCCTTTCGTTCTATTAAGCCCTGGTCCGTAGACCTCACACTTCGCCGTGCTATGACCATTTCTTTTACACTTGTTGCAAAATTTGGTGCAGAACCCCGAGTGATACTTTTCACACCTTTGGCATAGCTGCTTCTGATTGTTATTGTTGTTGCGGTTATTATTGTTGTTGGGATGATTGTTGTAGTTGCTGTTGTTGTTGTTGTTGTTGTTGTTGTTGTTGTTGTTGTTGTTGTTGTTGTTGTTGTTGTTGTTGTTGTTGTTGTTGTTGTTGGGCCGTTTGTTGTAGTTGCGATTGATGTTGCGATTATTGGGATAATTGTTGCGATTATTGTTGTAATTGCTGTTGTTGTTGTATTGGTGATTCTTATCACCGTTTTCCTCCCACTTTCTTTTGACTTGCTTCACATTGGCCTCTTCAGCAGTCCGTTCTTTAATTCTTTCTTCAATCTGGTTCACTAGTTTGTGAGCCATTCTACATGCCTGTTGTATGGAGGCGGGCTCGTGTGAACTTATATCTTCTTGGATTCTTTCCGATAATCCTTTCGCAAACGCGTCGATCTTCTCTTCCTCATCTTCGAATGCTCCCGGACACAATAGGCACAATTCTGTGAATCGTCTTTCGTACGTGGTAATATCAAATCCTTGGGTTCGTAACCCTCTAAGTTCTGTCTTGAGCTTATTGACCTCGGTTCTGGGACGGTACTTCTCGTTCATCAAGTGCTTGAATGCTGACCACGGTAGTGCGTACGCATCGTCTTGTCCCACTTGCTCTAGATAGGTATTCCACCATGTTAACGCAGAACCTGTGAAGGTATGCGTAGCGTACTTCACTTTGTCCTCTTCAGTACACTTACTTATGGCAAACACCGATTCGACCTTCTCGGTCCACCGTTTCAATCCGATCGGTCCTTCGGTTCCATCAAATTCCAAAGGTTTGCAGGCAGTGAATTCTTTGTAGGTGCATCCTACACGATTTCCTGTACTGCTAGATCCAAGGTTATTGTTGGTATGTAGCGCAGCCTGTACTGCGGCTATGTTTGAAGCTAGAAAAGTACGGAATTCCGCTTCATTCATATTCACGGTGTGTCGAGTAGTCGGTACCATTTCCTTCAAAATAATCAATGGAACAAGTTAATCATACAGAATATTAAGAGTAGTTAATAGTATTTCGTAGCATAATATGAACTCATTTATAAAAGCTTTTTCTTCATATTAGCGTTTTATAAGTTTAAATTTGGGTAGTACCTACCCGTTAAGTTCATACTTAGTAGCTAATATACAATTCAACTGTGACAACCCGAAAATTTCCAACCAAATTTAAACTTTAATCTTTATATGTTTCCGACACGATAAGCAATATTTGTTAAGTTAAATTTCAAGAATTTTAAACTATGTTCATACATTCATTCAACCTCGACCAAGTTCCAACGATTCACGAACCATTAAACGAATATGATTATATATGTATATGTGTATATATATTATAACTTGAAACGTAAACAAAATATTAGATTAAATACTTTATATGATTGTATCTGTTTAAAAATGTTTATCAATGGAATTAGAAGATAAGATCAAATGATTGAATTATCAGATATATTAAATTATGATTACAAGTCTCTGTTGAAAGGCCCACGTTGATTTGAGAAATCTTTCCATTTTAACAATATTCGGAAAATGGTAAAGTGATTTATAAATAAGAACAAATTGTCAATCATTGAGAACTAGACAAAGGATAGTGGAAGATTGAATCTCATAAAGACTCGATTGATCTATTTAGTTTCAAACGTACAAAAACGTTTTCAGTTTAAAAAGAACTTTATTATTAAAACGTATATAACTTTTATAAATATCTACAACCACTTTTGACAATTCATTACTTAACTAGTATGATAAAGATAACAATATTTATATTTTATTTTATTAAATATATATAACGATTTAAATTAATATTATAAATATTTATACGCGTATTATACGTACATAGTTTTATACTTTTACTATACTTAAACTTTACCTTTACTTTATTTTTACTTTACTTTAACTTTAATAATTCACTTTAATAATTCATACTTTAATAATTAACTTTAATAATTTATACTTTAATAATTCACTTTAATAATTCATACTTTAATAATTCACTTTAATAATTCATACTTTAATAATTCACTTTAATAATTCATACTTTAATAATTCACTTTAATAATTCAAAAATCTATTATAAATAGAATTCAATAGGTTTCATTATTTCATAGAAACTTGAAAATATTTTTCTCTAAACTCTCTCAATCGATTTACATATATATATTTACTCCGTATTATTTTAAGATATTATTAGTATACATAAAATATTACGATGGAGTGCTGCCCGAGTGATTTCGAAATTGTTTTTCGAGTGGGATAGGATTAAGGAAATTATGGGTTTAGCTATGGAGGTGATTGAGTATGGTTCATGGGTATGCTCATGAGGTCAATATAGTGTTTATCATTTCCGTTGCGTCTACGTACCTTTCCTGCAATATTGAATCTCAATATTGATACGTGAGTACTCATAATTTAACTTTTACATACTAATAGTGTATCCCTGACTAGTGCTCGAGTATTTAGGATTATGCATGCTTGTACTTTTGATATTGTCCTTAGACAGGTTAGGTTAAATCTTGAATTAGTTACACTTGCGGTTGAGATAGGGTATAAGATATGCATGTCCTTGAAAGCTAGCGAAAAATTAAGAACTTTTCCTTTAGATATCGAATAGTTTCGATGAACGGATTAGAAGTTATAATCAATTGAATTTTCGATATTTTTATTAAAAATAATTATTATTATCGTCGTTTTTATCGTCGTTCTAGTCTTATCTTATTATTATCATTATTATTATCTTTATCAATAAAAGGGATTTATCATTAAAAATTGTTATTTTTTTTATTATTACTATCGTTATTATCGTTAAAGTTATAATTAGTATTATTATTATTATCCAATTATTATTATTATTATTATTATTATTAGTATTATTATTATTATTATCATTATTAATATATATATCATTATTTAAAAATGGTTATTGTTATTGTTATTATTATTATTACTATATTATCATTAAGATAATTATTAGTATTATCGTTAATAATGTTATAGTGACTATCATTATTAATATTAGTGTAATTAAAACAAATATTTGTAACACCTAATTATTTTGATTACTATTATTATCATTATTATGAACACGATATAAAAGACGATTAAAAGCTATTAAATGAAACGATTAGGAAATAATGAGTAAGAGTATCATGATGAAATTAAAATATTATAAGATATTGATTTAGATAAAATTATCGTTCTTATTATTTTTATCATTACTATTATTATTAAAAGTATCGTTAGTATTAAAACTATCATTTTAACAAAAATTATCATTTTAATAGAAATGTCATTGTTACTATAAAATATCATTATTATTATTATTTTCAATAGAATTATTATTTTAAAGATAATATTAAAAATTATCGTAAATATTAAAGTTATCATAATTAGAATTATCGTTTTATCATAATGTCATCTTAGTAATTATAAATATTGATATTTTTATAATAATAATTATTATTACAAAATAATACAACTTTTACTTACTATCATTATAGATATTATTTTATCAAATAAATATGTGATACAAACATATTTTACTACATGTAATAACTTACTTTAATAATACCTATCATATTATCTTTATGATATTAAATGAACCCTATAAATTTTATTACTTAATATATATAAAAGTATATTTTATTATATAAATTTAATATAAAATTTTATTTATTAATAAATAAATTATATTATTTACTCTAATAAATCTTTTAAAAATATTTAAAAATATAAAACGACGATATTTAAACTATATATTAATCATGTATAGATTTTTGGAAATTATTTTGAGTCAAATTTACTTTTGTTGACTTTTGCATATTAGTCTCGAGCATTAGGATTGTGGTACACTATGACTTGACCTAATTTGTTAGACAAATATTGACCAACACATAAATATATAATTAATTTAGGTTCGTGAATCCGAGGCCAACCTTGCACTTGTTCAATGACGTTATATGTATTTTTACTACGAAATACAGTATGGTGAGTTTCATTTGCCTTTTTACCCTTTATATTTTTGGGCTGAGAATACATGCGCAATTTTTTTTAAATGTTTTACAAGATAGATACAAGTAATTGAAACTACATTATATGGGTGAATGATCGAAATCGAATATGCCCCTTTTTATTAAAGTCTGGTAATCTAAGAATTAGGGAACAGACACCCTAATTGACGCGAATCCTAAAGATAGATCTATTGAGCCTGACAAACCCCATCCAAAGTACCGGATGCTTTAGTACTTCGAAATTTATATCATGTCCGAAGGAGGATCCCGGAATGATAGGGGATATTCTTATATGTATCTAGTTAATGTCGATTACCAGGTGTTCACCATATGAATGATTATTTTTGTCTCTATGCATGGGACGTATATTTATGAGAACTGGAAATGAAATTCTTGTAGTCTATTAAAATGATGGAAATAAATGATTATGATAAACTAATGAACTCACCAACCTTTTAGTTGACACTTTAAAGCATGTTTATTCTCAGGTGTTAAAGAAATCTTCCGCTGTGCATTTGCTCATTTTAAAGATATTACTTGGAGTCCTTCATAGTATATTTCGAAGAACGTTGCATTCGAGTCATTGAGTTCATCAAAGATTATTATTAAATCAATTTATAGTTGGATAGTGGATATTATGAAATGGTATGCATGCTTGTCAATTTTCGATGTAAAGAAAGTTTGTCTTTTAAAAATGAATGCAATGTTTGTAAAATGTATCATATAGAGGTCAAATACCTCGCAATGTAATCAACTATTGTGAATCGTTTATAATGTATATGAACGGGTCCTTTCAGTTGGTATCAGAGCGGTGGTCTTAGCGAACCAGGTCTACATTAGTGTGTCTAACTGATAAGTCGATAGGATGCATTAGTGAGTCTGGACTTCGACCGTGTCTGCATGTCAAAAGTTTTGCTTATCATTTTGTGTCGAAAATTTACTACTTATCATCCTCAGGAAATTACCTGCTTATCATTTTTAGTCTAAGACACGTCTTGCTGCATTGATTGCATGAATAGTGTATAGACAAAAATTCATATCTTAGCATATCTGCTAAATCATATCTTATCGTATCTGTTACTTTAAACTTTGCCTGACATATCCCGCAAAGTCCTCCGTAATCTACGAAATCTTTTGATATATATATATATATATATATATATATATATATATATATATATATATATATATATATATATATATATATATATATATATATATATATATATATATATATATATATATATATATATATATATATATATATTCTATGTAATTAGAATACCATCCGTTAGCCAAAATCATTTCATATCGAAAAAAAAAAAATCCTTTATCCAATCGTACGAAGTGGAATTCGTCATCAGTTCAAGTCACTCAGATTCCGAAATGGAATCCCATTCAAGCTCCGAAAGCAGTGTGACCGGAATAGATCAACCAATCAGTCATCACCTATTCTGGATGAATTGGGGATGGGTTCGTAGCCTCCTCAATCATTGGAGACAAGAAGAAGGTGATCCCTTCCATCCACCACATTGCCCTCTTGACGAAGAACCTGAAGCACTTATCGGCGAACCTGTCCGAAACACCATGTTCTCGCTCATTTCTAGAGTATCTCGTCACGATTATATATTACATCAAATTTTAGATTTTATCTATCCACTCGTCCGAACCGACAATAACCCCGGTGTAATAGAAGAAGTCAACGAGCTTCGCGCTCGGGTAGTGGCTTTGGAGAATATGGTGCAGAGATTACAAACACCAGCAGCAGCATCAGCAGCATAACCAGTACCACCATCATCAACACCAACAGTACCATTACCACCTCCAACCACAACCGCGTCGTAAACCTCAACTTCACAATATGTCCTACGAGCATCAACGTCATACGCACCATAGATACCAAGGAGTACCAACAACAATAACTGACGAAGTATTAATTCATAACTTCATTGGAGAAACATTCCGCGGCGATTATGTAATCTCTAACGTCTTAGAGATTATCTAATCTAGCCCTAACCATAAATCAGTTAAGCGAACCAAAATGATAGAAGGAAGAGTAGAAACCCTGACAAAAATGGTGTGTGATTAACAAGCTAAACTTGCTTTACCAACAGCATCAACAGTACCGTCAGCGTTACCAGCATCGTCAGTACAGTCAACATCTGAATCAACAACACCGATAACATCACAAACTCCGTCAGTTCAAGAATCACTGTGGACATCATTACGAATCAATAACGTGTATATTGTATCAACGAGTTATGAAGAATTAACTCATTCCCTCTGAAGAAATTATATGTATATTATATATATATATATATATATATATATTGAAATAAATCTTTCCGTGCTAAGCTATTGTGTGTGAATCTTAACTACTCGGTTAATTCATATTACAAATATGGAATAATGTACGTCCTTCGGCCGCAACTTAACCAGCGTTAACTACAATCTCTGTCGCAATTCAACAAATTCCAATTCATAATAAATCAAGTATATATTTGATTTTACACTTTCATCATCGATGTACCCGAAACTTTTCAGATAACATCATTCGTACTTTGCGAAATTCACAAGAATTCCATGAACCGAACATCATACATCAACAAATAACGAAGTATTGATTCATAATTTCAATCTCATTAAAGAAATACTGCGTAAAAGTTATGTACTTTTTAAAGCCTTTAGGGATTATTCAATTCTAGTTTCAATCGTAAATCAAATGAGTTTAATTTAACATTAACTCATTAAATCTATGTTACATCTGAAGAAAATATACATATATATATTTTCATAAAGACTATAATAAAATTCTTTTGTACAAAATATTAATTGTGAAATTTTTTTTAACGGGTAGGTAATACCCGAGAGATATATAAATTCACAATTAATATGTTACATTCTTCGAATTTGATTCAGCAAATCATCCATTATACTCCCTACTTTCATAATAATATACATTCTTTTATAGAAATCAAAACAACCATACTCATTCAAAATTTAATTACATATTCTGATTTTGAAATCTCAAAATTCAACTTGAGATATGACCAAAATCATCACTCTTAGATCCTTACATCTTTCACAAGCTATATTTTGACTTCAAAACGGTGTTAGAACATCAAATGTATGTTAACGATTACAATTTGTGTTCAAACCCTTCGAAAATTTCTGAAGACACTTCGAATGATGAGCAATCGAGATGATGATCCAACCACATGTTACCCACAGTTATGTACCCGAAAAACTCTTGAAACCAAAGTAAAAGTTTAAACAACGTATCCGCGTCAGATTCTTTGGCATTTATTAGCAAAAATAACTTTGCGACTCCTATTCAAAGTAGCCAGTTTTGTCAAAGCTCCAGCAAGTCAACTTCGACTTTTCAGTCAGACTAACCTTATTATAACCTTGAGATATACACCATCGTTACCAGGGAACCTTTTACATTCCACCACATTATTAGCAGATGTACCAACAACTTCATTACCCTTTGACTTTAGCCTCTCCAAAAAGTCATTATAATTATTCATTGAAACCCCATCATTTACTCATTCGCATCTTGTAATGAGAATTGCCATACGAATCATTGGGAATTAGCAATCATTATTTTGAAATCTCGCAGCATGTCTACGCTAACAGTTATATGTGTATACATAACGTCTATCTTCTGGACTTAATTTGAATGTGAAGTTTCTGAAAAACACTCCGAACTACGAATTGGTTCTCCGAAAATGGAAAAAATGCTGATGAAGCAGCAAAAACTATAAACGACTTTAAATGGTAAAAGCTGGATGATAATGATGAAGTGTGCTGGCAAAGCGCAGAAAAAGAGAAGTTTTGGAACTGGAAAACGGATTGAGCAAAGTAGGAAGGAGACTGTGGACAAATTACAAAGACTGAACCTGACTTCAAAGGATCCAAATGATTTAGTACCTGCTGAAGTCATTAACGAATACCTTTCTCCTGACTCTAAACCCCTGCGGACAATATTCTTCATCATCCTCTGATATTAGAAATTCTAAAATATCATCATATCTTTCATTATAAATATCCTCCATATTTCTGAAGATATTTTCTTAATTTTTCTTATTTGAAATCATTTACCTCTTCGGGCTATCTGTATTACATCATAAAAGAAACTATTTTAGTTTCTAAATTCTGAAACATTTAAGTTTAAAATAGGAATATTTTGAAGTAGTGTTGGGAACTGAAGCATGAATTAGTATAATATAATGACACTTGATCAATGTGATTATATTACAATAAGTCATGCTGAGTTTCTAAATGGAACGTGATGATTCACAGATCATAACATCATCATGTGCCATGTTATACGACTCTTGTATTCTATTTAACCTCTAAAATATCAAGAAAATATTTCTTGATGATTCGGCCTTTTCCAAGGTATTCTAGTAATTTGACAAGTCAAGATCGTGCCATCACAATTTCCTTCCTAGAATATTAACAATGTTCATTCTGAAATTCATATCTGTGAATTCTGGACCATTACAAGCAGTGCTTAATCGCAAGAAGAAGAAACGAAAGGACAAAACTCCGAAATAGAAATTGGGGTATAAATTGCAGCAAATAAAAGAGAGCACTAACTGTGAATGATAATGATTATAGAAGACAGAAGCAGAGACTTTGAAATATAAGGGAACATATAAAGCCCAATGACAAACCAGAAATTATAAACCATATATATCGATGCATATAGCAATATAAAGACACGGGAGAACTAGAAACACTATAAACCCAAGAGTATATTAGAAGTAAATAGATTCTTCCGGCGGTAGATGAAAAAGAAGAATGACCGATATGAAAGTTAGAAGTATATCGAGAATCAGAACTGGATGGAGCATATTGATGAATACTTTAAAATATGAGTTGAGGGGGAAAGAATAGAAGGTGATGAAACATGACTAGGAACTTAGAAATCAACAGATTTAACTCACACAATGGCAGAATAAGTGAATCAAACCCTCTAGTGAATAGGTTAAGTTTTTTTTTTTTTTATTAATTTAGTCAAACCGCAACTAAATCAAGTGTGATTAGATCAACACCTAGAGCTATTATTCACCACCTGGGTGATTTGGACTAAGAGAGAATCGGAGGAGTTCACTAGATCTGAGTGTGTGTAACAAATGAGAGGGTTAACCTAAAATGAAGAACATAAGACTTTATATACCCCTGCTGTTGACTCACCCATACGATTCATTCATCATACGTACGAGTTGGCTTCATCAGCCGTACGGGTGATCACCCACTAGTGTCTTCTCATTTAGGTTGTAATTTTGACTTAGCTCAGCATCAACCGTGCGTATGAGCCTATCAGCCGTACTAGTGAGGCTTCACTCGTACATCTGACTAAGTCTAACATAGTCAAACATCTAAATCTCGTTCCTGCAGTTCCTGTAACCACATACAAACACAGATAGGATAATAACGAGTAATCATGGTGGCCTGTAAAATGTTGTACCTGCAATGGATGTGGGTAGATGTCTAGGGATTTGCATAAAATGCATCAACAGAAGGTGTGAGTTGTAAGGAAACGAAGGAGGTGAATTTATAAGAAAATCTCCGACAAAACAATTAAAATGGACGATTGCATTTAAAGCGGATCCTAATTCCCTTGATTACCGGAGAGTCAAATCTTATTAAGAAGATTTTCTTCAAATCCATTGAAATCTGGGAATCAATCATATCTACGTCAAATGATAAGATGAATCTACACTTACTCATTTCAGTCTTATATGTTAGCTTCATTCGTACTCTTCATATAAATGGATTGTTTATCCAAATTATTCGCTGATGATAAAACTCTAATTTTCAGCTCGTATGCATCATGAAAACATACTTATTATCATTCACGACCTTTCCACTCAAATTTCGGGACGAAATTTCTTTAACGGGTAGGTACTGTGACAACCCGGAAATTTCCAACCAAATTTAAACTTTAATCTTTATATGTTTCCGACACGATAAGCAATATTTGTTAAGTTAAATTTCAAGAATTTTAAACTATGTTCATACATTCATTCAACCTCGACCAAGTTCTAACGATTCACGAACCATTAAACGAATATGATTATATATGTATATGTGTGTATATATTATAACTTGAAACGTAAACAAAATATTAGATTAAATACTTTATATGATTGTATCTGTTTCAAAATGTTTATCAATGGAATTAGAAGATAAGATCAAATGATTGAATTATCAGATATATTAAATTATGATTACAAGTCTCTGTTGAAAGGCCCACGTTGATTTGAGAAATCTTTCCATTTTAACAATATTCGGAAAATGGTAAAGTGATTTATAAATAAGAACAAATTGTCAATCATTGAGAACTAGACAAAGGATAGTGGAAGATTGAATCTCATAAAGACTCGATTGATCTATTTAGTTTCAAACGTACAAAAACGTTTTCAGTTTAAAAAGAACTTTATTATTAAAACGTATATAACTTTTATAAATATCTACAACTACTTTTGACAACTCATTACTTAACTAGTATGATAAAGATAACAATATTTATATTTTATTTTATTAAATATATATAACGATTTAAATTAATATTATAAATATTTATACGCGTATTATACGTACATAGTTTTATACTTTTACTATACTTAAACTTTACCTTTACTTTATTTTTACTTTACTTTAACTTTAATAATTCACTTTAATAATTCATACTTTAATAATTAACTTTAATAATTCATACTTTAATAATTCACTTTAATAATTCATACTTTAATAATTCACTTTAATAATTCATACTTTAATAATTCACTTTAATAATTCATACTTTAATAATTCACTTTAATAATTCAAAAATCTATTATAAATAGAATTCAATAGGTTTCATTATTTCATAGAAACTTGAAAATATTTTTCTCTAAACTCTCTCAATCGATTTACATATATATATTTACTCCGTATTATTTCAAGATATTATTAGTATACATAAAATATTACGACGGAGTGCTGTTCGAGTGATTTCGAAATTGTTTTTCGAGCGGAATAGGATTAAGGAAATTATGGGTTATAGCTATGGAGGTGATTGAGTATGGTTCATGGGTATGCTCATGAGGTCAATATAGTGTTTATCATTTCCGTTGTGTCTACGTACCTTTCCTGCAATATTGAATCTCAATATTGATACGTGAGTACTCATAATTTAACTTTTACATACTAATAGTGTATCCCTGACTAGTGCTCGAGTATTTAGGATTATGCATGCTTGTACTTTTGATATTGCCATTAGACAGGTTAGGTTGAATCTTGAATTAGTTACACTTGCGGTTGAGATAAGGTATAAGATATGCATGTCCTTGGAAAGCTAGCGAAAAATTAAGAACTTTTCCTTTAGATATCGAATAGTTTCGATGAACTGATTAGAAGTTATAATCAATTGAATTTTTGATATTTTTATTAAAAATGATTATTATTATCGTCGTTTTTATCGTCGTTCTAGTCTTATCTTATTATTATCATTATTATTATCTTTATCAATAAAATGGATTTATCATTAAAAATTGTTATTTTTTTATTATTACTATCGTTATCATCGGTAAAGTTATAATTAGTATTATTATTATTATCCAATTATTATTATTATTATTATTATTATTATTATTAGTATTATTATTATTATTATCATTATTAATATATATATCATTATTTAAAAATGGTTATTGTTATTGTTATTATTATTATTACTATATTATCATTAAGATAATTATTAGTATTATCGTTAATAATGTTATAGTGACTATCATTATTAATATTAGTGTAATTAAAACAAATATTTGTAACACCTAATTATTTTGATTACTATTATTATCATTATTATGAACACGATATAAAAGACGATTAAAAGCTATTAAATGAAACGATTAGGAAATAATGAGTAAGAGTATCATGATGAAATTAAAATATTATAAGATATTGATTTAGATAAAATTATCGTTCTTATTATTTTTATCATTACTATTATTATTAAAAGTATCGTTAGTATTAAAACTATCATTTTAACAAAAATTATCATTTTAATAGAAATGTCATTGTTACTATAAAATATTATTATTATTATTATTATTTTAAATAGAATTATTATTTTAAAGATAATATTAAAAATTATTGTAAATATTAAAGTTATCATAATTAGAATTATCATTTTATCATAATGTCATCTTAGTAATTATAAATATTGATATTTTTATAATAATAATTATTATTACAAAATAATACAACTTTTACTTACTATCATTATAGATATTATTTTATCAAATAAATATGTGATACAAACATATTTTACTACGTGTAATAACTTACTTTAATAATACCTATCATATTATCTTTATGATATTAAATGAACCCTATAAATTTTATTACTTAATATATATAAAAGTATATTTTATTATATAAATTTAATATACAATTTTATTTATTAATAAATAAATTATATTATTTACTCTAATAAATCTTTTAAAAATATTTAAAAATATAAAACGACGATATTTAAACTATATATTAATCATGTATAGATTTTTGGAAATTATTTTGAGTCAAATTTACTTTTGTTGACTTTTGCATATTAGTCTCGAGCATTAGAATTGTGGTACACTATGACTTGACCTAATTTGTTAGACAAATATTGACCAACACATAAATATATAATTAATTTAGGTTCGTGAATCCGAGGCCAACCTTGCACTTGTTCAATGATGTAATATGTATTTTTACTACGAAATACAGTATGGTGAGTTTCATTTGCCTTTTTACCCTTTATATTTTTGGGCTGAGAATACATGCGCAATTTTTTATAAATGTTTTACAAGATAGACACAAGTAATTGAAACTACATTATATGGGTGAATGATCGAAATCGAATATGCCCCTTTTTATTAAAGTCTGGTAATCTAAGAATTAGGGAACATACACCCTAATTGACGCAAATCCTAAAGATAGATCTATTGGGCCTGACAAACCCCATCCAAAGTACCGGATGCTTTAGTACTTCAAAATTTATATCATGTCCGAAGTAGGATCCCGGAATGATAGGGGATATTCTTATATGTATCTAGTTAATGTCGATTACCAGGTGTTCACCATATGAATGATTATTTTTGTCTCTATGCATGGGACGTATATTTATAAGAACTGGAAATGAAATTCTTGTGGTCTATTAAAATGATGGAAATAAATGATTATGATAAACTAATGAACTCACCAACCTTTTGGTTGACACTTTAAAGCATGTTTATTTTCAGGTGTTAAAGAAATCTTCCGCTGTGCATTTGCTCATTTTAAAGATATTACTTGGAGTCCTTCATAGTATATTTTGAAGAACGTTGCATTCGAGTCATTGAGTTCATCAAAGATTATTATTAAATCAATTTATAGTTGGATAGTGGATATTATGAAATGGTATGCATGCCTGTCAATTTTCGATGTAAAGAAAGTTTGTCTTTTAAAAATGAATGCAGTGTTTGTAAAATGTATCATATAGAGGTCAAATACCTCGCAATGTAATCAACTATTGTGAATCGTTTATAATGTATATGAACGGGTCCTTTCATCAACTACTACAATTCTATATGAAAAACTGATTATAATAATATTTCGCGTTCAAACTTTTACACAATATTTTACAAACTTACAATACCGCTTATTTTACATATAGCATGAAATATAGCACACAATAAATTTGATACAAGAAGGTTGTGAAGATAATTCTAGCTAGTACACAAGTCGTTCAGCAAAGGCAATAAAGACACGTAATTCATACGTCCAGAAACAAGTCATGCATTCTGGTTTTACTAGGATTACTTCCCATCCTTGGTCTTGTGGAACATAACCGTTATGGCCGTTGTTAAGACAGCGTGTTGTAACGTCGTCAAAGGGACGAGGGTTACATAATGTCCAACAGTCCCGTAACAATCTAAAAACCTCATTTCTTACCCCAATTACCGACTCCGTCACTTGTGGGAACGTTTTGTTTAATAGTTGTAGCCCGATGTTCTTGTTCTCACTTTGGTGAGAAGCGAACATTACTAATCCGTAAGCATAACATGCTTCTTTATGTTGCATGTTAGCCGCTTTTTCTAAATCACGAAGTCCAATATTCGGATATATTGAGTCAAAATAATTTCTTAACCCATTGCGTAAAATAGCATTTGGGTTCCCCGCAATATATGCGTCAAAGTAAACACATCGTAACTTATGGATTTCCCAATGTGGTATCCCCCATCTTTCGAACGAAAGCCTTTTATAAACCAAGGCATTCTTAGAACGTTCTTCGAATGTCTTACAAACTAATCTCGCCTTAAATAGTTGTGCCGAAGAATTCTGACCGACTCTAGACAAGATTTCATCAATCATGTCTCCGGGTAGGTCTCTTAAAATATTGGGTTGTCTATCCATTTTGTGTTTTTATACTGTAAAATAGACAAGAGTTAGATTCATAAAAAAAATACTTATTAATACAAGCAATTTTTACATATATCATAAAGCATAAGCACACTATATTACATATATTACACCACACGAATACAACTATCTTATTCCGACTCGCTTGTTTCTTCTTCTTCGGTTTTGGTTCGTTTTGCCAAGTTTCTAGGGATATATGATGTTCCCCTAATACGAGCCGTCGTTTTCCACATTGGTTTAGAAAAACCTGGTGGTTTAGAGGTTCCCGGGTCATTGTTACAACTTAAGGACTTCGGGGGTTGACGATACATATAAAGTTCATCGGGGTTGGAATTAGATTTCTCTATTTTTATACCCTTTCCCTTATTATTTTCTTTTGCCTTTTTAAATTCAGTTGGGGTAATTTCTATAACATCATCGGAATTCTCGTCGGAATCCGATTCATCGGAGAATTGGTAATCCTCCCAATATTTTGCTTCCTTGGCGGAAACACCATTGACCATAATTAACCTTGGTAGATTGGTTGAGGATTTTCTTTTACTTAACCGTTTTATTATTTCCCCCACCGGTTCTATTTCTTCATCCGGTTCCGATTCTTCTTCCGGTTCCGATTCTTCTTCCGGTTCCGACTCTTCTTCCGGTTCCTCTTCGGAAACTTGTGAATCAGTCCACGAATCATTCCAATTTACATTTGACTCTTCATTATTATTAGATGAGTCAATGGGACTTGTTCTAGAGGTAGACATCTATCACATAATATCAAACGCGTTAAGAGATTAATATATCACATAATATTCACATGTTAAAAATATATAGTTTCCAACAAAATTTGTTAAGCAATCATTTTTCAAGTAAACACGGTCGAAGTCCAGACTCACTAATGCATCCTAACAAACTCGATAAGACACACTAATGCAAAATTCTGGTTCTCTAAGACCAACGCTCGGATACCAACTGAAATGTTCCGTTCTTATTGATTAAAAACGTTCCATATTAATTGATTTCGTTGCGAGGTTTTGACCTCTATATGAGACGTTTTTCAAAGACTGCATTCATTTTAAAACAAACCATAACCTTTATTTCATCAATAAAGGTTTAAAAAGCTTTACGTAGATAATCAAATAATGATAATCTAAAATATCCTGTTTACACACGACCATTACATAATGGTTTACAATACAAATATGTTACAACAAAATAAGTTTCTTGAATGCAGTTTTTACACAATATCATACAAGCATGGACTCCAAATCTCGTCCTTATTTAAGTATGCGACAGCGGAAGCTCTTAATAATCACCTGAGAATAAACATGCTTAAAACATCAACAAAAATGTTGGTGAGTTATAGGTTTAACCTATATATATCAAATCATAATAATAGACCACAAGATTTCATATTTCAATACACATCCCATACATAGAGATAAAAGTCATTCATATGGTGAACACCTGGTAACCGACATTAACAAGATGCATATATAAGAATATCCCCATCATTCCGGGACACCCTTCGGATATGATATAAATTTCGAAGTACTAAAGCATCCGGTACTTTGGATGGGGTTTGTTAGGCCCAATAGATCTATCTTTAGGATTCGCGTCAATTAGGGTGTTTGTTCCCTAATTCTTAGATTACCAGACTTAATAAAAAAGGGGCATATTCGATTTCGATAATTCAACCATAGAATGTAGTTTCACTTACTTGTGTCTATTTTGTAAATCATTTATAAAACCTGCATGTATTCTCATCCCAAAAATATTAGATTTTAAAAGTGGGACTATAACTCACTTTCACAGATTTTTACTTCGTCGGGAAGTAAGACTTGGCCACTGGTTGATTCACGAACCTATAACAATATATACATATATATCAAAGTATGTTCAAAATATATTTACAACACTTTTAATATATTTTGATGTTTTAAGTTTATTAAGTCAGCTGTCCTCGTTAGTAACCTACAACTAGTTGTCCACAGTTAGATGTACAGAAATAAATCGATAAATATTATCTTGAATCAATCCACATCCCAGTGTATACGTATCTCAGTATTGATCACAACTCAAACTATATATATTTTGGAATCAACCTCAACCCTGTATAGCTAACTCCAACATTCACATATAGAGTGTCTATGGTTGTTCCGAAATATATATAGATGTGTTGACATGATAGGTCGAAACATTGTATACGTGTCTATGGTATCTCAAGATTACATAATATATAATACAAGTTGATTAAGTTATGGTTGGAATAGATTTGTTACCAATTTTCACGTAGCTAGAATGAGAAAAATTATCCAATCTTGTTTTACCCATAACTTCTTCATTTTAAATCCGTTTTGAGTGAATCAAATTTCTATGGTTTCATATTGAACTCTATTTTATGAATCTAAATAGAAAAAGTATAGGTTTATAGTCGGAAAAATAAGTTACAAGTCATTTTTGTAAAGGTAGTCATTTCAGTCGAAAGAATGACGTCTAGATGACCATTTTAGAAAACATACTTCCACTTTGAGTTTAACCATAATTTTTGGATATAGTTTCATGTTCATAATAAAAATCATTTTCTCAGAATAACAACTTTTAAATCAAAGTTTATCATAGTTTTTAATTAACTAACCCAAAACAGCCCGCGGTGTTACTACGACGGCGTAAATCCGGTTTTACGGTGTTTTTCGTGTTTCCAGGTTTTAAATCATTAAGTTAGCATATCATATAGATATAGAATATGTGTTTAGTTGATTTTAAAAGTCAAGTTAGAAGGATTAACTTTTGTTTGCGAACAAGTTTAGAATTAACTAAACTATGTTCTAGTGATTACAAGTTTAAACCTTCGAATAAGATAGCTTTATATGTATGAATCGAATGATGTTATGAACATCATTACTACCTTAAGTTCCTTGGATAAACCTACTGGAAAAGAGAAAAATGGATCTAGCTTCAACGGATCCTTGGATGGCTCGAAGTTCTTGAAGCAGAATCATGACACGAAAACAAGTTCAAGTAAGATCATCACTTGAAATAAGATTGTTATAGTTATAGAAATTGAACCAAAGTTTGAATATGATTATTACCTTGTATTAGAATGATAACCTACTGTAAGAAACAAAGATTTCTTGAAGTTGGATGATCACCTTACAAGATTGGAAGTGAGCTAGCAAACTTGAAAGTATTCTTGATTTTATGTAACTAGAACTTGTAGAATTTATGAAGAACACTTAGAACTTGAAGATAGAACTTGTGAGAGATCAATTAGATGAAGAAAATTGAAGAATGAAAGTGTTTGTAGGTGTTTTTGGTTGTTGGTGTATGGATTAGATATAAAGGATATGTAATTTTGTTTTCATGTAAATAAGTCATGAATGATTACTCATATTTTTGTAATTTTATGAGATATTTCATGCTAGTTGCCAAATGATGGTTCCCACATGTGTTAAGTGACTCACATGGGCTGCTAAGAGCTGATCATTAGAGTGTATATACCAATAGTACATACATCTAAAAGCTGTGTATTGTACGAGTACGAATACGGGTGCATACGAGTAGAATTGTTGATGAAACTGAACGAGGATGTAATTGTAAGCATTTTTGTTAAGTAGAAGTATTTTGATAAGTGTATTGAAGTCTTTCAAAAGTGTATAAATACATATTAAAACACTACATGTATATACATTTTAACTGAGTCGTTAAGTCATCGTTAGTCGTTACATGTAAGTGTTGTTTTGAAACCTTTAGGTTAACGATCTTGTTAAATGTTGTTAACCCAATGTTTATAATATCAAATGAGATTTTAAATTATTATATTATCATGATATTATCATGTATGAATATCTCTTAATATGATATATATACATTAAATGTCTTTACAACGATAATCGTTACATATATGTCTCGTTTAAAAATCATTAAGTTAGTAGTCTTGTTTTTACATATGTAGTTCATTGTTAATATACTTAATGATATGTTTACTTATCATAGTATCATGTTAACTATATATATATCCATATATATATCATCATATAGTTTTTACAAGTTTTAACGTTCGTGAATCACCGGTCAACTTGGGTGGTCAATTGTCTATATGAAACATATTTCAATTAATCAAGTCTTAACAAGTTTGATTGATTAACATGTTGGAAACATTTAATCATGTAAATATCAATCTCAATTAATATATATAAACATGGAAAATTTCGGGTCACTACAGAAGCAGCCTTAAGCACCTGAGAAAAACATGCTTAAAAATGTCAACACAAAGGTTGGTGAGCTATAGTTTAAGTATAACAGTATGTAAGGTAGGCCACGAGATTTCAGTGCTACAAAGAGCGTTTCAAAACAGTATGATAAAGTATATGCTTAACCGTGGGCACTTGGTAACTAACTTAACGTTTATACCCCCTGAAAGTACACTTGGCAAGTGCATATGTTTACGAAGTATTAAACACTCGTTAAATGCTAGCGCGACTAGCCCGAGTGGGGATGTCAAACCCTATGGATCCATATCTAAGATTCGCGTTCACCGGTTCAAAAACCAATGACTAAACGTTACCGAGCTAAAGGGAATGTTTATGTCGTTGTATAACCCACACATATATAAGTTTAAGTACTCATGCCTACTATGTAAAATGTAAAATGCGCATGTATTCTCAGTTCCTAAAATAGTTAAAGTAAAAAGGGATGCTATAACTCACAATGATAAAGTAGCGGTAAAGTCGAGTTGGGAAATAAGCAAGTACGTAGGTCCGGAAAGTACTCAACCTTAGTCAAATAGTACTAAGTCAGTAAATCGTCCCAATAGGTTTAAATGTATGTAAATAAGGTCTTAAAGGTCATTATCATTCATCATCAAACAAAAGGTGTAAAGTAAGTTTCGTTTATGAAAGAAGTTTAAAACAAAGGCTGACTTCGGCCAGTCACCACGGCCTCAATACCTACTGAAATAAGGTGAGACCAGTGGCCATGGATCCATATATGAGTCCTTTAGTTGTGGTAAACATCCCAGAAACAAACTAGTCTTCGTTCGACCGTGGTGACGGTCTAAGTGCGAGTAGGTCAGAATTTTCAGCACAACGTTAAAAGGACATAGGGACGATCAGAGGGCCATAAATCCTAAACCGTAACTCGGATTAAGATGAGTCCTAAATGAAAAGTAATCTACTAGAACAGAGATATCTGAAAATCATCTTTACAGTAGCCCAAGTTGTACGGGTCAGACACAGAAACAGTAAAACAGTAGGGTCAGTAGGTTCCGGTGGTTCTTGGTGCTCGATGCTTATCATGGTTCTCATCCTTGATGCATATAGCTTCAAGTGTACAACTCGTTGATGTGTTTGCATCATTTTCACCATGGTTTGACCATCATAACCCAAGTGTAAGTCTAAGACATGATGTGACGACCCGAAAATTTCTGACCAAATTTAAACTTAACCTTTATATGTTTCCGACACGATATGCAGAATTTGTAATGTTGAATCTCAAAAAGTTTGGAACTACATTCATGTAATCAATTATCCTTTGACCGTGTTCGACGATTCACGAACAATTATGTGTATATAGATATGTATATATAATATATAATATTAACTGAAAACATTAACAAAGTATTAGATATATGATACTTTACATGAACGTATTTGTTTCGATATATTTAGTGACAGAATTAAGAGATAATATCAAATGATTGAATTATCAGATACGTTATGATATGATTACGGGCCTATGTTATGAGGTCCACTGTGATTTAAGAAATCTATTCTTTTTGACCACTCATTACTTAACTAGTATGATAAAATAACGATATTTATATTTTATTTTATCAAATATATATAACGATTTAAATTAATATTATATATATTTATACGCATATTATACGTACATAGTTTTATACTTTTACTATACTTTAACTTTACCTTTACTTTACTTTTACTTTACTTTAACTTTAATAATTCATACTTTAATAATTTACTTTAATAATTCATACTTTAATAATTCACTTTAATAATTCACTTTAATAATTCACTTTAATAATTCATACTTTAATAATTCACTTTAATAATTCACTTTAATAATTCATACTTTAATAATTCACTTTAATAATTCATACTTTAATAATTCACTTTAATAATTCAAAAATCTATTATAAATAGAATTCAATAGGTTTTATTATTTCATAGAAACTTGAAAATATATTTCTCTAAACTCTCTCAATCGAATTACACATATATATTTTCTTTGTATTATTTCAAGATATTATTAGTATACATAAAATACTACGACGGAGTTATATTCAGACGATTTTAAAATAAGTTTTCAAACGGGATAGAGCTAAAGAAATTATGGGTTATAGCTATGGAGGTTATGGGTATTGATCGAGGGTATTGCTCCTGAGGTCAACCTAACGTTTATCATTTTCGTTTCGTCTACGTACTTTCCTGCAATATTGAATCTCAATATTGATACGTGAGCACTCATAACTTAACTTCTATATTTCAATAGTGTATCCCTGACTAGTGCTCGAGTATATAGGATTATGCATGCTTGTACATTCGATATTGTCCTTAGATAGGTTTGTTGAATCCTGAATTAGATACATATGCTACTGAGATAGGGTATATGATATGCATGTCATTGGAAAGCTAGCGAAAAATTAAGAACTTTTCATTTAGATATCGAATGGTTTCGATGAACGGATTAGAAGTTATAGTCAACTGAATTTTAGTATTATTGTTAAAAGGATTATTATTACTATAGTCGTTATTATTTTAATAGAAATATCATTGTTATTATAAAATATCATTATTACTATTATGTTAGTATTATCATTTTATCATAATAACATTTTTAGTAAATATAAATATTGTTATTTTTTTATAGAATAATAATTATTATTATTACAAAATAATACAACTTTTACTTATTATTATTATGATCAATATTATTTTATCAAATAAATAGGGGATACAAAGATATTTTTCACCACGCGTAATATAATTACATTAATAATACTTACCACTATAGTTTTACGATATTAAGTGAACTTTATAAATTTTACTACTTAAGATATATAAAAGTATATTTTATCATATATAAACGTTAATATAAATTTTTATTAATAAATGACTTTTATTATTATAAAATCTAATAAATATATTTAAATATATAAAATGACTATAGTTAAGTTATATAATAAACACGTATAAATTTTAGAAGTCATTTTGGGTTAAGTTGACTTTTGTTGACTTTTGCATATTAGTCTCGAGCATTAGGATTGTGGTACACTATGACTTGACCAAAAATTGTTAGACAAATATTGACCAACATATAAATATATATAATTAATATAGGTTCGTGAATCTGAGGCCAACCTTGCACTTGTTAAATGACGTTATATGTATTTTTACTACGAAATACAGTATGGTGAGTTTCATTACTCCCTTTTTATATATATTTTGGGGCTGAGAATACATGCGCTGTTTTATAAATGTTTTATGAAATAGGCACAAGTACGAAAACTAATTCTATGTGGGTTTAAACCAGAAATATACCCTTAGCTTGGTAACATTAAACTACTTGTCTATGTACGGTAGGCGCGAATCCTAAAGATAGATCTATTGGGCCTGACAAACCCCATCCTGACTATGGGATGCTTTAGTACTGATGTGCAGCGGGGTAGTATATAAAATAGTTATTATTTTACTAGGAAACACTATTAAATACGATACAATTTTACACAAGATATTTATTTATTTATAGAATGGATATACTTAAACCTTGCTACAACACTTATAGGCAGTGTACCTAATCGTACAGTAGTGTAGTTTTTAGTAAGTCCGGTTCGTTCCACAGGGAAATCTTTAAACAAAGCTCAACGCTATATTAGTTTACTTTTATAAAAATACAAATATATATATAGGTAATATTATTATTATAAAGGGGGGTTTTTTTTACCGTTTAATGACCGGTTTGTCGATTTTAAGACTTTAGTCGCAGTTAAAACCTAATGTAAAATATAAAATAAATACAAGACTTAAATTAAAGCGTAAAGTAAATAACGATAATGAAATTGCGAATAAAAAAAATGCGATAAAATAAAATTGCGATAATTAAAAAGTACGATAATTAAAAGTGCGATTAAATAACAAATAATAAAAGTGCGATAATTAGAAGTGCAATTAAATATAAAATAAAGGAAATTAAATATGAAATAAAAGAATTATGCTTATTTAAACTTCCGTAATCATGATGTTTGACGTGTTGATTTTAGTTTTATGCCCATGGGTTAATTGTCCTTTGTCCTGGATTATTCAATATGTCCGTCTGGTTTTTTGTCCATAACAGTCCATCAGTCATAAATATAAAATGCAAGTGTCCTTGTCAAATTATTATTATACCCGAAGTTAAATATTCCAACTATTTGGGGATTCGAATTGTAACAAGGTTTTAATACTTTGTTTAATGAATACACCAGGTTATCGACTGCGTGTAAACCAAGGTTTTACTACTTTGTTAACAATTACACCAATTACCCTTGAATGTAATTTCACCCCTGTTTTGATTATTCTAGTGGCTATTAATCCATTCCCGTGTCCGGTTAAATGAACGATTATTCGTACATATAAATACCCCGCCCATCGTGTCCGATCGAGTGTATATGGTAATTTATAGGGACGCCCAATTGTAAATCTTTATATTAACATTAACAAACTTTCATTTAGTTAAACAAATATAAAGCCCATTAATAGCCCATAGTCTAGTTTCCACAAGTGTCGTTCTTTTGTCCAAACCCCAATTATGGTACAAAGCCCAATTACCCAATTTTAGTAATTAGCCCAACATCATGATTACTTCGTTTTAAATAAGCATAATAATAACTTAGCTATGAGACATTAATGTAAAAAGGTTGAACATAACTTACAATGATTAAAAATAGCGTAGCGTTACACAGACAGAATTTCGACTTACACCCTTACAACATTCGCTAACATACCCTTATTATTAGGATTTAAAATTAAAATTAAAATTAAAATATAAATTATATATATATTACTCGTATGAATGAGAGGAAAAAAGATGATGAAATTTGATCAGAATTCGGTTGGCTTTATAGCCAGAGTTGAAAATTGGGGCTCCGCGACTCGCGGCAAAATGCCCCTCAAACTCCGCGAGTCGCGGAGATATATTTACAGCTCACACCCTTGGAGTTTCTTGCTGCCGACGGTTTTAATAATATATATATAATATATATATAATTAATATAATTAATTATATATTATATTATATTTATATACATAGTTAACTTGTAATTTTTAGTCGGTTGCGTCGAGCGTTAAGAGTTGACTCTGGTCCCGGTTCCGGATTTTCGAACGTCCTCGCGTACAATTTAATATCTTGTACTTTGCGTTTTGAATCTTGTACTTTTGTAATTTCGAGACGTTTCTTATCAATAATTGGAACCTTTTTGATTGTCTTTTGTACTTTTGAGCTTTTTGGTCGTTTGCGTCTTCAATTCGTCGAATCTGTCTTTTGTCTTCACCTTTTATTATTTAAACGAATATCACTTGTAAATAGAACAATTGCAACTAAAAGCTTGTCTTTCTTGAGGAATAATGCTATGAAATATATGTTCGTTTTTAGCCTTATCAAATATTCCCACACTTGAGCGTTGCTTGTCCTCAAGCAATATCGTCTTGAAATACTAGAATCACTTCTTTATTCTTCACACTTTGTACATCAGTGATTTCTATACGGCGGTATAAACAATGGTAGTAACGATATGGTTTACAGTCCCACATGACTATAAAAATTTAGATCCATTAAGGAAATTGGATCTTTATGAAAACATTTGATCTTTTGAAATCTAGTTTTTACCCTAGATTAGTTTTCCGGAATAACCCTTTACCGGTGTTTGCAAAATATTTTTGTGGGTTTGGTGGGTTTCAGAATTGAAAATTTTAGCTCAAAACTTGCGGTTTTGTGTCACCCACTTGCTAACCTTGTATTTGGAAAGCAACACGTCCAGTTTACTTGTTCCGTATATTACCTTTCGGCAAACTACCGTCCGGTTGTAAAGGAAAGCGTTGAACAAGCAACTGTTAAGGCAATGTCCCGTGACATGCTTTTGATTATGGTCTATAACGTGTCGGACGCAATTACTATCCTTGGTAGGAGCAATAGTAAAGCTCACCCTTATAATTTTTTTTTCGGTCTGGCACAAGGTCATGTCTTTGACCACTATGCAACCACCGTTCTTACGGTTGACACCCGATTTAGTTCAGGTGACCTAATGAATTCCAGGTGAATTCCTAGGATTTTACGTTCAATGGTAATGAACGCATTGAAAATAGGGTTTTCAGAAAACAAATCGGTTTGTAATTTTTTTTCAAAATATTTTCTCGTTTAAGCTCGAGTTTAGATATCATTGAATTCCATGAGTTTGAATTCTCAATCTTTAAGGTCAATCTCTAGGATTGAGTAATATCAGTCTTAAAAGCTGATTTTTAATCTTTAAGGAGATTATCCTTTCTGGGGATCTGATTCATTAGTCTTATCCAGCTAATTTGCATGGTGCCCCCCCATTGTACGAGATAAATCCTTCTCATGGTTAGGATAAATCTGACCACTTGGCGACCCTGTTTAATGCTGAGGTCCGTGGATTTCCTGCTGATTTTAGTGATGACTTTTCTAGATTTTTCGTCAACCTACAGCTGGTCTGAACGACAACTTCATGACCTAAATCAAGAAGCGCGTTTCTTTTTTCGGAAGACTTTACTTCCTTTTAATGATGGAATTGATTCATCGTGTAGATCCATCTCTTCTTTTCTTTCATTGGGTAAAACAGTTTAGTTTAGTCCAAAGCAAAAGTATTTTCAGTTATTTGTTACAGATATATGTGACATATGTTTAAGATAACTTGGTAAATTTTCCCACACTTGGCTTTTATTTTCCTTTTTATCGTCCTCTATTCCATTTTAAATGAATTTTAACATTTTAGTTTGTTTCTCAATTTATGTCCTTTCCGAGGTAACAATAATTTCGGTGTTAAAACCTAGTTTTATCGTTCATAAATATGTATAAACATGATTTTGAATTCATTTAATTGAAAATTTTGAAAAATTTTACTAGAATTGGGTAGTCAGTATATAAGACCAGGGCTGTTCTTTATTATCAGAGAGCACTAGATTCTAATACAACTACTGCTTTACTAGTATTTTTAATGGTAACCAAGTGTTTAATATAAAAATTTTAAAATCCGAAAGAATTTAATCCCTTCCCACACTTAAGATCTTGCAATGCCCTCATTTGCAAGAAATCAGTAACAATTTAAATTATTGAAGGTGATTTGTGTGAAAATGATTAAATTTTTACCAAAGTTTCCAAATATATTGGCGTTTGTTTGCTGAATGATAAATGGTGCACATCATTTGTTCATTCCGTCTTGTTGTTATTTCACATATATTTTGCATCTTGTCGTCAAAATTAGTTGCTTTTGCTGAACTTAATGCCAGTCTTTGAAAATGCGTTGTTTTACCCTGTTGTGTACATAAGATAAACTGCAAACATATATACATATTTTTGAAGTTTGGTATATTACCCCACATTCAAAAATTATTAAAATCTAAGAATAAAAGTTAGAAATTATAAAAATGATTACAATATTAACAAAAAATATTAAATGTATCAATAATTACAAATTACAAAATAAAAAAAAATAATAAGTAAACTAAGGATGATATTGGTACCAATAGGGGTTCCACGCATAACCATAAGTGCTATAGAATGCTTCGCCAGGGTCATACATAGGATATGGTGGCTGCATCTCTATCGACCAAGGAGGGAAGACGGGTTTCGGTGTAGGAATATAGTTTCTACCTATATGTTGGCAATGCGCTATGATCTGGTTCTGATGAACTTGCCAATCTTCAAATGCTCTCTGTCTAGCATTTTCGTATTCCTGAGAAGCTATAAACCTATGCATTTCTTGCATCTCATTCCCCCCTCCTACATTACCTTGCTGCTGGTTTCTCTCTACCTGTGGATGTCTACCATTGTATCGTACTGCGGCGTTATTTCGCCGCTTCAAAACTTTCGCACCATGGTATACATTTAAACCTATAGTGTCGCGGAGTTCCGGCTCTTCTACTAATAATCCCCCCCGACTTATATCCACACCGAGATATTCACCAATCAAAGTAATAAAAATACCACCTCCTATTATGCTATGTGGACGCATCCCCCGAACCATAGCTGATAAATAATAACCCACACAATATGGTATACTTACAGCGCTGTGTGGGTCTCGAATACACATATGGTAAAACAAATCTTGTTCATTTACCTTTTCTTTGTTCTTACCCCTTTGTGTAATCGAATTAGCTAAAAACCTATGTATTACTCTTAATTCGGCTCTATCTATATCCAAATAAGAGTAGTTTCCCCCTTTGAAACGGTGATGGCTTGTCATTTGACTCCACACACCGTGTGTATCAAAATTCTCATCTATCTTTCTACCGTTTAGTATCAATCCTCTACAATCGGCAGACGCTAACTCCTCAGGCGTATATATACGTAAAGCCTGAGCCATGTCCAGTAAATACATGTGGCGCATCGAACCGCCTAACAAAAATCTAATAAAAGAACGATCGGTTAAACTAGCTACCCGATCATTCAACTCTATACTACATAACAACTCTTCACACCATACTTTATATACAGGTCTGCGTATGGTGAATAAACATATCCAGTCATTAAA
This sequence comes from Rutidosis leptorrhynchoides, assembly GCF_046630445.1. NCBI lineage: Eukaryota > Viridiplantae > Streptophyta > Magnoliopsida > Asterales > Asteraceae > Rutidosis > Rutidosis leptorrhynchoides. The sequence continues at coordinate 347,760,257 of NC_092339.1, read as the reverse complement.
AGAAGAATTACCATACCTCTGTACAAGTAATTCCCTAATTGGCCCGGCCAATTCTACAGCTTCCAAGGGTCCCCATTCTATGAACCTCGGTACCTCAACAACCTTGGAATGAAGAGTATGCAAACCCCGTTGATATTTTGGATAATCTATCCAAAGTCTGTCAAATCTCAGGTTCGGGTGCAACTGTTCCAAGTGCATATCTGAAAAGGTCATGACTGGATGAGGTACATCCTGCTTGTAGTAGTTATCTACCTCCTGTTGTTCCAAATTCTCAGCAGGAGCATGGCGGGCTTGGGATGAAGATTCACCCCTTTCATTCTGCAAAACACATCAAACACAAATTTTGTGCATCCAAATATGCATTAGTGTCAGCAAAATCATCAATCAAAATAATTACAATGACATTATCAATTTATATCAAACTTAAGCTCATTTTCACATTTTTATCAAATCTATACTTTTTCAAATAAGCATATACGAAAATTTTCGCCAAGTTCATAAGCATTCAACTCAAATAACATGTCAAAATAATCATTACTAGCAAATAAACAAGTCTCAAATGGCATTATCTTTCAAAAATCAAGTTCATGAATTTTAGACTTGAAAAAGTCCACTTTAATTCTCAAAATCATGTTTAGGCTCAAAGTTTGGATCATTTAACTACCTAGACATGTTACACTACTCAATTTAGCAACAATTCATGACAAAAATCGGCCATAACCTGTTTATATCAAAAAGCCCCAAATTGCTCAAGAACACAAACCCTAGATTATTCAAAATTTGAAGTTTAAGGCTTCTAATCATGTTAAACAGCATCAATCTAGGTTATACAAGCATAATACATAAACAATTTAAGTCTAATTACACTAAAAAGCATCAAAATCAAATTGGGGAAAAATTAGCTCAAGAACACCTAATTTTCGAATTAAATGGTGTTTAGGTGTAGAAATTTACCGTTTTTCTTGAGTAATTCTTAGATATCATCCTTCTCAACATGATTTAACAAAAGATTTGGTGATTAACGGTTAAAAATTGAGATTTTTGGGGGTGATTTTCGGGTTTTTTCGGGGTTTTATCGCAGTATTTTTCGGGTTGTTTTTGTGTTGTTGAGTGTACTGATCGAGCAGCTCTTTTATTTTTTTCTGGGTTTTGGTCCCTCCGCGAGTCGCGGAGGTTTTGTACTTCAAACTCCGCGAGTCGCGGAGTTTACTCTTTTTTTTTTTTTTTTTTTTTTTTTTTTTTTATAATCTTTAACTTCTTAAAACAATTTAGTAATTAATTTTAAAATTTTGTTTCCCTTGTTATTTAGGACGAGGTCGTTTCGGATCGATGTCCTAGTCCGTCCTTCGACAAAATTTTAAAATTTGTCTTTTTGTAGCGATTGTTTTAAAAGCTAAGATTTTTGGGTTTTTTAATTTTTTTGGCATACTTTAAATCAATAAGATTAAAAATAATGATAATAAAAGTTCTCGTCCCTTCCTCGGGTAAAGCAATTTCGGTTCAAAGACCTAGTCTTCAACTTACGACGAATTTTAAAAATCATATTTTTAACTTAATGAGATAAAGTAAATTTTTGTTTTTAAATTAACACAACTTAAATATAAAATTCAAAATTTATATTAAAAATTCACACCAAACTTAAAATTTGAAATGCATAAAATTAAAATTTCATATTTTAAAAATTAAAAATTCACACCAAACTTAATTTAAAAATTCATATTATAAATTCATACCAAACTTATATTAATTTTTCAAATATTTACAATTTTAAATATATTGTTTTTACAAAATTTACGATATTAATTTAAGATTTAAATATTAATTTTAAAAACATGGTAAAAATAAAATTAAAAATCTTTTTGTCTTTTTATCCCACTTTAATCAATCAAATATTATCAAAAATATGCGCCCCTCTTATCGGTAAAGTAATTTCGGTTCCAAGACCTAATTTAACTCATGACGAATTTTTGAAATATTTTGGGTTGATTGATTAAAGATATTTATACCTTAAGAATAAACGTTAAATTTCGCAGTGATGTAATAAATTTTTGAATGATATCAATAATTTCGGTCGCCAAACCTAATTTTATTTAATACCAATTTAATACTTTTTAGCGAACAAATTAGCGTTTATTATCAAAAGGTTAAAAATAAAAATAAAAATAAAAACTGTACATACATACCTGTGAAATAGATTTCTTAGTTATATGATCTATTATATTCATAAGATAGTCGGTTTAATTGATTTTCCATGGCTGCATAGGCGTAACCTCGAGCATTCATTGTCTTTTCTTCTAAACATATGAACAGTCCGTCTCTGCATAAAGTAACAAATTCGGTATTTGAATAGGTTTGATTATTTGAACATTTACCTCCATGTGACCATTTTCCGCATTTGTGACATCGTTCTAGGTGTCGTGCTCTTCTTTTCGCTGCGGATTTTGATTTTCCTTTACCAAATTGTAACTTATTATCTTCGCATCTGGATCCTTTTCTAACTCCGTCCATTCTTTCTCTGATTACTGATACTAATTCGCTCGGTAGTATGTCATTATTACGTTTAGTGATCAAAGCGTGTAGCATTAGACCATGGTTTAGTTCACAGGCAGTCTTCATTTTGTAAAAACCTAAAAAAATAAAAATTCAGAATGGGGGGAGAAGACTAGTTCTTTAGGGTCTGCTAGGGAAAGACCATACGTGTTCTATTTTCGAGAACTACACGAAAACAGACAATCTAACTCTAACAGAAATACATATTATCCTTTAAAGACTTGATTCTCCCCACACTTAGTTAGCTGTGGTATCGAAATTGTGATTAACTTCGTTGTCGACTTCCATCGGACCATGTATGTAATGTTTAACTCTGTGACCATTAACTTTAAATTCAATCCCATTTGAATTTATCAATTCTATCGTTCCGTATGGGAAAACTCTTTTGACTATGAATGGTCCAGACCATCTTGATTTCAATTTTCCAGGAAATAACTTGAATCGTGAATTGAAAAGAAGAACTCTGTCTCCTTCTTTGAATTCTTTTGAACTTTTGATTCTTTTATCATGCCATTTCTTCGTTCTTTCTTTATAGATTAACGAATTTTCGTATGCTTCATGTCTTAATTCTTCTAATTCGTTTAGTTGACTTAATCGTAGACGTCCGGCTTCATGTAAATCAAGATTACATGTTTTCAAAGCCCAAAATGCTTTGTGTTCAATTTCTACTGGAAGATGACATGCTTTTCCATAAACAAGTCTAAAAGGTGTGGTTCCAATTGGAGTTTTGTAGGCTGTTCTAAAAGCCCAGAGTGCATCCTCCAATTTAATGGACCATTCCTTCGGATTTGATCCTACGGTTTTCTCTAGAATACGTTTTAAAGCTCGGTTGGTATTTTCAACTTGTCCACTTGTTTGTGGATGATATGCGGTGGAGATTTTATGAGTTACTCCATATCTTTTAAGAACTTTCTCAAGTTGATTATTACAGAAATGAGTACCCCGATCACTTATTAAAGCTTTCGGTGTTCCAAACCTTGCAAAAAGACGTTTTAAAAAGTTGACTACAACTCGTGCATCATTAGTTGGGAGAGCTTGTGCTTCCGCCCATTTAGATACATAATCAATGGCTACGAGTATATATAGATTATTATGAGATTTTGGAAATGGACCCATAAAGTCAATACCCCAAATGTCAAATACTTCACATACTTGGATGACATTTTGTGGCATTTCATCACGTTGACTTATTCTTCCGGCCCTTTGACATGCATCACAGGATTTGCAAAGAAGGTGTGCGTCTTTGTAAATTGTAGGCCAATAGAATCCAGCTTCATAAACTTTTCTTGCTGTTAGTTGAGGCCCATAATGCCCTCCTGTTGGTCCTGTGTGACAATGGTTTAAAATTTTACTAGCTTCATCTCCAAATACACATCGGCGTATTATTCCATCGGGACAACTTTTAAACAGATGTGGATCTTCCCAGAAATAGTGTTTTATATCACTGAAGAATTTCTTTCGTCTTTGGTACGATAATCCTTTTTCAAGGAATCCACAAACTAAGTAGTTTGCATAGTCTGCAAACCATGGGATTTCTTTATAATCTATCTTCAATAGATATTCATCAGGAAAGTTGTCTTGTATGGCTGATTTATTTAGAACTTCTAATTCGGGATTTTCAAGACGAGAAAGATGATCAGCGGCGAGATTTTCTGCTCCTTTTTTATCTCGGATTTCAATATCAAACTCTTGTAAGAGTAAGATCCAACGGATTAATCTTGGTTTAGCATCTTGTTTTGAAAATAGGTATCTAAGAGCAGAATGGTCGGTATAGACCACCGTTTTTGCTAGAACGAGATATGATCGAAATTTGTCAAAAGCAAAGACAATAGCAAGGAGTTCTTTTTCAGTAGTTGTATAGTTCGTTTGTGCTCCTTGTAACGTCTTACTAGCATAATATATAGGTTGAAATCGTTTTTCAATCCTTTGTCCTAAAACGGCTCCCATTGCAAAATCACTTGCATCGCACATTAGTTCAAATGGTAGATTCCAATTTGGTGTTATCATGATCGGTGCATTAGTGAGTTTTTCTTTAAGAATATTAAAAGATTTGATACATTCATCTGAAAAGATGAATGGAGCATCCTTTTCTAGGAGTTTATTCATAGGAGTGGCAATTTTAGAAAAATCTTTTATGAAACGTCGGTAAAAACCGGCATGCCCTAGAAAACTCCTAACTCCTCTAACATTGGTGGGATGTGGAAGTTTAGCAATTACATCTACTTTAGCTCTATCCACTTCAATTCCTTCTTTTGAAATTTTATGTCCAAGAACGATGCCTTCTTTAACCATGAAATGGCATTTCTCCCAATTAAGTACTAGATTTGATTTTTCGCATCTAATTAGCATTCGTTCCAGATTAACTAGACATGATTTAAATGTATCACCGAAGACTGAAAAGTCATCCATGAATACTTCCATGCATTCTTCTATCATGTCGTGAAAAATTGCCATCATGCACCTTTGAAAGGTTGCAGGGGCGTTACAAAGTCCAAATGGCATGCGTTTGTAAGCAAAAGTACCATAAGGGCACGTGAATGTGGTCTTCTCTTGGTCCTCGGGTGCTATTGGAATTTGAAAATATCCGGAAAATCCATCTAGAAAACAATAGTAACTATTTCCGGCTAATCTTTCCAACATTTGATCTATGAAAGGTAAGGGAAAGTGATCTTTTCTGGTGGCGTCATTTAATTTTCTATAATCAATACATACACGCCATCCTGTTACAGTCCTAGTAGGAATAAGCTCATTTTTCTCATTTGTAATGACAGTCATGCCACCCTTCTTAGGCACGCATTGAACTGGGCTTACCCATGGACTATCAGAAATTGGATATATCAAACCTGCATCTAGCAGTTTAATAATCTCTTTCGTAACTACATCTTGCATATTAGGATTTAGTCTTCGTTGGCGTTGCACATACGTTTTATGACCTTCTTCCATAAGGATTTTATGTGTGCAATACGAAGGACTTATTCCTTTAATATCATGAATCTTCCATGCAATGGCTGGTTTATGAGCTTTCAACACAGAAATGAGTTGTGATTTTTCATTTTCAGTAAGAGAAGACGATATTATTACAGGTAATTCAGATTCACCATGTAAATAAGCGTATTCCAAATGGTTTGGAAGTGGCTTTAACTCTAATTTCGGAGGTTCTTCTATCGATGATTTATATCGATATCTGTCTTCTTCTTTTAGTATTTGAATTTCTTCTGTTGTTGGTTCATATCCATTAGCTATAAGTGTAGCTAACATTTCAGCTTCATCAATTGGTTCATTACCTTCTCCTAAAGAACATTCTCCTGTTCCTTGTAATTCTGGAAATTCTTCTAATAATTCTGCATGTGCATCTATAGTTTGAATATAATAACATGTATCATCTGCAGATTGTGGTTGTTGCATTGCTCTATCAACTGAAAAGGTAACACTCTCATCCTCTATACTTAGGGTCAATTTCTTACCGAACACGTCTATCATTGCTTTAGCCGTGTTTAAGAATGGTCTTCCTAATATGAGAGGAACTTGAGAATCTTCTTCCATGTCCAAAACAACAAAATCTACTGGAAATACTAAAGTACCAACTTTAACTAGCATGTTTTCCATTATCCCTCTAGGATATTTTATTGATCTATCGGCTAGTTGTATGCTTATTCTGGTTGGTTTTAATTCTTCAAGGTCTAGTTTAGCGTATAGTGAATACGGCATTAGATTTATACTAGCACCTAAGTCTGCCAATGCTTCTATTGAACTAAGACTACCCAGAAAACATGGAATTGTGAAACTTCCTGGATCAGATAATTTTTCTGGTATCTTATTCAACAACACTGCTGAACAATTTGCATTCATAGTAACAGCCGAGAGTTCTTCCATTTTCTTTCTATTCGTGATTAGATCTTTCAAGAATTTAGCATACCTTGGCATTCCTGAAATCACATCAATGAAAGGAAGATTTACATTTATCTGTTTAAACATATCCAAGAATTTGGATTGCTCGGCTTCAAGTTTTTCTTTCTTCATTTTACTCGGGTAAGGAAGTGGTGGTTGGTATGGTTTAACATAAGGTTTATCCTTAACTGTGTTATCTTCATTAACCTTCTCAACTACCGGTTCTTTTTCCTTATCTTGATCAGGTTGTGGTTCTTGTGGAGTAGGAATAGTTTCATCAGAAGTTACAGGTATTTCAGGTGGTTTAAGTGTTGTACCACTTCTTGTGGTAATAGCTTTAGCTGTTTCATTCCGGGGGTTAGCGTTTGTATCACTAGGTAGACTTCCCGGTTTTCTTTCACCTATTAACCTTGCTAGGTTACTCACTTCTTGTTCCAGATTTTGAATAGAAGCTTGTTGATTTCTAAATGCTTGAGCATTTTGTTCATTTGTTTGTTTCTGAGATGTGAAAAACTGCGTTTGAGTTTCAACTAGCTTCGTCATCATATCTTCTAAATTCGGTTTTTTATCATCGGTCTGTTGTGGTGGTTTGTTTTGAAAATTAGGTCTTTGCTGATTGTAAGTATTATTGGATACTTGTTGATTGCTAGGACCTTGTTGGTTGTTGTATGGAATATTTCGGTTATAATTCTGGTTTTGATTGTAAATCGGTCTTGGCGGTTGATAATTATTCTGATAATTATTTCCAGGCCTTTGGTTTATGTATGAAATATTCTCTCTTTGTTCCATTGTTAATTCAATACTGAGACAATCTTTTGTCAAATGTGGTCCTCCACACTGCTCACAACTAATTCGTATTGAGTGAATATCCTTAGTCATCTTTTCCATTCGTCTCTCGAAAGCATCTATCTTTGCCGAAATGGAATCTAAGTCATGGCTAGAATCGGCTCTAGCTGCTTTAGATGATCTAATGATGTCTTTTTCTTGGTGCCACTCATGTGAGTGGGAAGCAGTATTATCAATAATTTTGTAAGCATCAGTTTCGGTTTTCTTCATAATCGAACCACCAGCTGCTATATCTATGTCTTTTCTTGTAGTGATGTCGCATCCTTGGTAGAATATTTGTACTATTTGACAGGTGTCTAAACCATGTTGCGGACATCCTCTTAACAACTTTCCATATCTTGTCCACGCCTCATATAGAGTTTCATTTGGCTTTTGTGTGAACGTAACAATTTCTGCTTGAAGTCTTACGGCTTTAGATGCAGGAAAGAATTGTTTAAGAAATTTGTCAATTAAAACGTCCCATGTATCGATCGCCCCTTCAGGTAACGATTCCAACCAATCTTTGGCTTCTCCCTTTAAAGTCCAGGGAAATAACATGAGATATATCTGTTCATCCTCCACTTCTCGTATTTTAAATAGTGTGCAGATCCTATTAAAGGTACGTAGATGTTCATTTGGATCTTCCTTCGGCGCACCACTAAATTGGCATTGATTAGTCACCATGTGTAAAATTTGTCCTTTGATTTCATAATCTGGCGCATTAATGTCTGGATGAGTAATTGCGTGACCTTGGCCAGTGCGTTTAGCTCTCATTCGGTCTTCCATACTTAAAGGTTCCAGATTCTCCATAATTGAATTTGTTGAATCGGTATCAATAGATGATTCTGATTTAATAGTTCGTTCCTCAACAATCTCTGTTTGAATGATTGGTGGCTCCGGAGGAAAGTTTAATGGTTCGGGATCTACAAACCGTTCCTGAATATTCTCCGGATTCTCAATTGTGAGGTTGGGTTCAAAAAATGGATTATCGGTAATTTGAACTGAAGTACTTGGTCGACTGGATGACGATTCTAAAGAAAAATCAACGGCGGTTATATTTGTTAAACGATGTCTTGATCTAGTTACAGGTGGTGAACGTACAAAAGGTGATGAACGTCTTGCTCGGTGCATTCACTGAATATCCTATTAGTTTTTAAAAGGAAAGAAAAATTATAATAAGTTATCCAATCAATAGACTTTTCTGATTTTGCCCACGTTTCGAATAGCCAAAAGATGCAGCAGAGGGGCAGGATTCGTTTGGTCTCAATATAATTGAGGACTGTTTGGCTCCAATAACCCGGTCCACGTACAAATCCAACTATTACTACGAACCAGAAAATTTTGATGTCTATTAATTTAACCACTCAAAATAAATTTTCGTAATTTTAAGAAATTTAGATAAGAAGTAGAAAAAATTCTAAGTCCTAAAAACTAGAATGGCGAGAAATAAGAGAGAAAAAGAGTTCGTCGAAAAAAGTTGAAAAAGAAAAAAAAATGGTTTAAAAAAATAAAAGGTGACGGAAAAATAAAAGAAACTTATCAAAACTTAAAAATACTTAACTAACCTAACCTTATTACTACAACTAACTTAAAATTATAATCGCAAATTGAAATTACTAATTGGAATGATAATTGATACATAGTAAAAGGTCTAAAAATATTAAAGCTTACAGGAAAAACTAAATCCCAAATGGAAATAACTTAAAAAGAAACTAAAACTTAAAAAGGCGTCGCAAAATTCTAAAGCACCTAAATCTTTAGTCTTAAAGAAAAAGCACTTAAGGAATTCTACGGCAAAGCCTAAAAATCTAGGAGTAAAAATAACTATAGCAAAAACTAAGTTTAAAATTAAATATGAGCTAAAAATACAAATATTACGCTACAACGATTAAAAAGGTACAAAATATAAAAATATACAAAAAGTTGTAAAAAGTACAATTTTTATAAAAATATTATTTTTATATTATTTATTTAATAAAACTATTAATTTTACAATTTAATAAAACTAATTAAACTAAAATATATAAATAAAAAGTACAAGTAAAATTAAAACTAATAATAATAATAATAATAATTAGGTTTTAATAATAATAATAATTAAAAATAACCCGTAATCAATGCTTGATTAGGGTTTTTGTCCGTGTGTCAGAAACCCTCCGCGAGTCGCGGCAATTAAAGAAGAAAACCCCGCGAGTCGCGGGGTTTAGAAATTCTGTTGACAGCTTTGAAATTTTTACGCGTTTTTCTTTATTTTTTTTTTTTTTATGTTTTCTGTTTTTTAAATAAATAAAAGATTTTTAAATAAAACTTATATTTTTATAAACTAAAATAGAAATAAAGAAACTTATAAAACTTAAATATTTAACAAAATCTTAAAAATACTAATATTTTTGTTATTCTTTTTATATTTTTGAATAATTAAAACGTATTTTTACAAAAGCGACTTTTAATAAAAGTAACTAAAAATCTTTTTTTTTATATTAGCGTTGCGCTTCCGGCTTTTAAGATAGTTCCCCGGCAGCGGTGCCAAAAATACTTGATGTGCAGCGGGGTAGTATATAAAATAGTTATTATTTTACTAGGAAACACTATTAAATACGATACAATTTTACACAAGATATTTATTTATTTATAGAATGGATATACTTAAACCTTGCTACAACACTTATAGGCAGTGTACCTAATCGTACAGTAGTGTAGTTTTTAGTAAGTCCGGTTCGTTCCACAGGGAAATCTTTAAACAAAGCTCAACGCTATATTAGTTTACTTTTATAAAAATACAAATATATATATAGGTAATATTATTATTATAAAGGGGGGTTTTTTTTACCGTTTAATGACCGGTTTGTCGATTTTAAGACTTTAGTCGCAGTTAAAACCTAATGTAAAATATAAAATAAATACAAGACTTAAATTAAAGCGTAAAGTAAATAACGATAATGAAATTGCGAATAAAAAAATGCGATAAAATAAAATTGCGATAATTAAAAAGTACGATAATTAAAAGTGCGATTAAATAACAAATAATAAAAGTGCGATAATTAGAAGTGCAATTAAATATAAAATAAAGGAAATTAAATATGAAATAAAAGAATTATGCTTATTTAAACTTTCGTAATCATGATGTTTGACGTGTTGATTTTAGTTTTATGCCCATGGGTTAATTGTCCTTTGTCCTGGATTATTCAATATGTCCGTCTGGTTTTTTGTCCATAACAGTCCATCAGTCATAAATATAAAATGCAAGTGTCCTTGTCAAATTATTATTATACCCGAAGTTAAATATTCCAACTATTTGGGGATTCGAATTGTAACAAGGTTTTAATACTTTGTTTAATGAATACACCAGGTTATCGACTGCGTGTAAACCAAGGTTTTACTACTTTGTTAACAATTACACCAATTACCCTTGAATGTAATTTCACCCCTGTTTTGATTATTCTAGTGGCTATTAATCCATTCCCGTGTCCGGTTAAATGAACGATTATTCGTACATATAAATACCCCGCCCATCGTGTCCGATCGAGTGTATATGGTAATTTATAGGGACGCCCAATTGTAAATCTTTATATTAACATTAACAAACTTTCATTTAGTTAAACAAATATAAAGCCCATTAATAGCCCATAGTCTAGTTTCCACAAGTGTCGTTCTTTTGTCCAAACCCCAATTATGGTACAAAGCCCAATTACCCAATTTTAGTAATTAGCCCAACATCATGATTACTTCGTTTTAAATAAGCATAATAATAACTTAGCTATGAGACATTAATGTAAAAAGGTTGAACATAACTTACAATGATTAAAAATAGCGTAGCGTTACACGGACAGAATTTCGACTTACACCCTTACAACATTCGCTAACATACCCTTATTATTAGGATTTAAAATTAAAATTAAAATTAAAATATAAATTATATATATATTACTCGTATGAATGAGAGGAAAAAAGATGATGAAATTTGATCAGAATTCGGTTGGCTTTATAGCCAGAGTTGAAAATTGGGGCTCCGCGACTCGCGGCAAAATGCCCCTCAAACTCCGCGAGTCGCGGAGATATATTTACAGCTCACACCCTTGGAGTTTCTTGCTGCCGACGGTTTTAATAATATATATATAATATATATATAATTAATATAATTAATTATATATTATATTATATTTATATACATAGTTAACTTGTAATTTTTAGTCGGTTGCGTCGAGCGTTAAGAGTTGACTCTGGTCCCGGTTCCGGATTTTCGAACGTCCTCGCGTACAATTTAATATCTTGTACTTTGCGTTTTGAATCTTGTACTTTTGTAATTTCGAGACGTTTCTTATCAATAATTGGAACCTTTTTTATTGTCTTTTGTACTTTTGAGCTTTTTGGTCGTTTGCGTCTTCAATTCGTCGAATCTGTCTTTTGTCTTCACCTTTTATTATTTAAACGAATATCACTTGTAAATAGAACAATTGCAACTAAAAGCTTGTCTTTCTTGAGGAATAATGCTATGAAATATATGTTCGTTTTTAGCCTTATCAAGTACTTCGAGGTTATTTTAAACACACCTGATCTGGTGTACTTCAGAGGGTAAAACATGAACGTTAAGGCTTGTTACCGGGTGCCTACAACTTATAGAATACTTTTATACACTCACGAGTGTACGGATATTTATAGAAACTGAAATCTCGTAGTCTATTACTATTACGGAAATGATTGATTATGATAAACTAATGAACTCACCAACCTTTTGGTTGACACTTTAAAGCATGTTTATTCTCAGGTATTAAAGAAATCTTCCGCTGTGCATTAGCTCATTTTAAGGATATTACTTGGAGTCATTCATGACATACTTTGAAAGACGTTGCATTCGAGTCGTTGAGTTCATCAAGATTAATATTAAGTCAATTATAGTTGGATGTAATATGAAATGGTATGCATGCCGTCAATTTTTTATGTAAAGAAAGTTTGTCTTTTAAAAACGAATGCAATGTTTGTAAAACGTATCATATAGAGGTCAAATACCTCGCGATGTAATCAACTATTGCGAATCGTTTATAATGTATATGAACGGATCCTTTCAGTTGGTATCAGAGCGGTGGTCTTAGCGAACCAGGTCTTGCATTAGTGTGTCTAACTGATAGTTGTTAAGATGCATCAGTGAGTCTGGACTTCGACCGTGTCTGCATGTCAAAAGTTTTGCTTATCATTTTTAGTCTGAAATCATCTACTTACCACCCTTAGGAAATTACCTGCTTATCATTCTTAAGTCTAGACGCGTTTTCTTACATTTATTGCATAATAGTGTATAGACGAATTCTTATCTTAGCATATCTGTTACTGTGAACTTTGACTGACATCTTTCAAAGATTCCTCCGTAATTTATGGGATTTTGGTATTATATATACATATGTAAATTATGTATTGAAGAATACCAAATCTAAATTCTACAATCTATTTCATACAAAAAAATTCTTTCCCTGATCATACAAGATGGATCCCTCAACCAGTTTGAGTTCCTCGGATTCCGACAGCTATGCCGATATGGATTTCCACATGAGCTCCGAAAGCAGCGTGACCGGAATGGATCAACCAATTAGCCATCATCTATTCTGGATGAATTGGGGATGGGTTCATAATCTACTTAACCATTGGAGACAAGAAGAAGGTGATCCCTTTCATCCACCACATTGCCCTCTTGGCAATGAACCTGAAGCACTTACTGGCGAACCTGTCCGAAACACCATTTTCTCTCTCATTTCCAAAGTATCTCGTCATGATTATATACTACACCAAATTCTAGATCTTATTTATCCGCTCGTCCGAACCGACAATCACCCCGGTGTAATAGAAGAAGTCAACGAGCTTCGCGCTTGGGTAGTGGCTTTGGAGAATATGGTGCAAAGGTTACAAACACCAGCAGCAGCACCAGCAGCATAACCAGTACCACCATCAACAACATCAACAGTACCATTACCACCACCAACAACAACCGCATCGCAAACCTCAACTTCACAATCTGTCCCACGAGCATCGACGTCATACGCCATGTAGATACCAAGGAATACCACAACGATTAAGTATTGATTCATAACTTTATTGGGGAAACATTCTACGGCGATTACGTAATTTCTAAAGTTTAGAAATTATCTATCCTAGCCTTAACCATAAATCAAATGAGTTTAATTTAATATTAACTCATTAAATCTATATTACATCTGAAGAAATATACACATATATATTTCCATAAAGACTGTAATAAAAATTTTTTGTACAAAATATTAATTGTGAATTTTTTTTAACGAGTAGGTAATACCCGAGAGATATATAAATTCACAATTAATATGTTACATTCTTCAAATCTGATTCAGCAAGTCATCCATTATACTCCCTACTTTCACAACAATATACATTCTTTTATAGAAATCAAAAAAACCATACTCATTCAAAATCTAATTACATATTCTGATTTTAAAATCTCAAAATTCGATTCAAGATATAACCGAAATCATCACTCTTAGATTCCTACATCTTTCAAAACTATACTTTGACTTCAAAACTGTCCTAGAACCTCATTTCTATTCATGGAACTCACAAAAATATTTGTATCATTCAAAATCTTAGAACATCATATGTATATTAACAATTACAATATGTGTTCAAACACTTCGAAATTCCTAAAGACATGCGAGATGATTATCCAACCACACATTACCCACTGTCATGCACCTGAAAAGCTCTCGAAACCAAAGTTATAGTTTAACATGTATCCATGTCAGATCCTTTGATATTTATTACCAAATATAATTTTTCAATCTCTTTCCAAAATAGACAGTTTTGTCACAGCTCCAGCAAATCACCTTCATTTGTTTATACGAATAAACCCTTCATCATGGTTACCGGGGAACCTTTCATATCTCGTCACATTAGCAGTAAATTTATCAACAACTTCATTAACCTTCGACTTAAGCCTCTCCGAAAATCCACTATACTTATTCATTAAAACACCATCATGTACTCACCTACATCCTGTAACAATAATTGTCACACCAACTACTGGGAATTTGCAATCAGTATTTTGAATTTCGCGACAATTTTACGTTAAAAGTTATATGTATACATATAACGTCTATCTCCTAGACTTACATACTTCGAATGTGAATTTTCTGAAAAACATCCCAAACTATGAACTAGTTCTCCGAAATTGAAAAAATGCTGATGAAGCAGCAAAAACTGTAAACGACTTTAACAGTCAAAAGTTTGATGATAAAGAATAGTATGGTGGTAAAGCTGAGAAAAAGAGAAGGTTTGAAACTGGAAAATGGATTGAGCAGACCATGAAGGAGGCTGTGGATAAATCACAAAGACTAAACCTGCCTTCAAAGGATCCAAATGTTTCAGTATCTACTGAAATCGTTAGCAAACACCTTACTTCTTATTCTAAACCTTCACAGACAAATCTTCTTCATCATCCATCTATGTTAAGAATTCTAAGATATTATCGTATATTTTATTATAAATATCTTCGATATTCCTGAAGATATTTTCACAACTATTCTTATCCGAAATCTTTTATCTCTTCGCAATATCTGCGTTACAACATAAAAAGAAACTGTGTTAGTTTCTAAATTCTGAAGAAGAAAAAAATTCGAATTTAAAATAGGAATGTTTTTAAAGCAGTGTTGGGAACTGAAACATGAGTTAGTATAATATAATGACACTTGATCAACGTGATTATATTACAGTAAGTCATGCTGAGTTTCTAATGGAACGTGATGATTCATAGAACATACCGTCATCATGTACTATTTACACGACTCTTACATTCTACCCAATTTCCAAACATATTAAGAACATATCATCTTGATAGCTTTATATTTTCCGATATTCTGGTAAGTTGCCAAATTAAGATCGTGCCATTACGATTTTCTTCTTGGAACATTAACTATGTTCATCCAAAAATTCATATCTACGAATTCTGGACCATTATCCGCTTGACTTAAGGCTGGGAAGAGAAAATGAAAGCATGAAGCTACGAAATATAATGGAGAATATAAAGCCCGATAACAACCTCGAAATTACAAACCGTGTATATCAATGCGTATAGCAATATAAAGACACGGGAGAATGAAAAAACAATAACCCCAAGGTAATGGTAGAAGAAAATAACTTCCTCCGGTGGTAGATGAAAAAGAAGAATAACAGATATGAAAGTTAAGAGTATATCAAGAATCAATACTGGATGAAGCATATTAACGAATGCTTTAAAGTATGAATTGGGGAGAAAGACTAGAAGGTGTGAGCTGTGGAAATAAAGAAACGAAGGGGGTGGATTTATAATAAAATATCAGACAGAGAAATCGAGACAGATTATCGCATTTAATCAAAGAAGGTCATGATTTTCTTAATCGCCGAAGAACCAAATCTTATTGCAAAGATTTTCTTTAAATCCAATGAATTCTGGAAATAAATCATAACTACGTCATCGGTTAAAATAAATATACGTTTACTCATTTCACTCTCTTGCGATAGCTTATACTCTTCGCGTAATCAAATTGTTTTATCTATATTACTCAATGATGATAAAACTCTATTTATCAACTCATATTCGTCATGAAAACATTTTTATAGTTAGCCATGACAACCTCGATCAAATTTCGGGACAAAATTTCTTTAACGGGTAGGTACTGTGACGACCCGAAAATTTCCGACCAAATTTAAACTTAACCTTTATATGTTTCCGACACGATAAGCAGAATTTGTAATGTTGAATCTCAAAAAGTTTGGAACTACATTCATGTAATCAATTATCCTTTGACCGTGTTCGACGATTCACGAACAATTATGTGTATATAGATATGTATATATAATATATAATATTAACTGAAAACATTAACAAAGTATTAGATATATGATACTTTACATGAACGTATTTGTTTCGATATATTTAGTGACAGAATTAAGAGATAATATCAAATGATTGAATTATCAGATACGTTATGATATGATTACGGGCCTATGTTATGAGGTCCACTGTGATTTAAGAAATCTATTCTTTTTGACCACTCATTACTTAACTAGTATGATAAAATAACGATATTTATATTTTATTTTATCAAATATATATAACGATTTAAATTAATATTATATATATTTATACGCATATTATACGTACATAGTTTTATACTTTTACTATACTTTAACTTTACCTTTACTTTACTTTTACTTTACTTTAACTTTAATAATTCATACTTTAATAATTTACTTTAATAATTCATACTTTAATAATTCACTTTAATAATTCACTTTAATAATTCATACTTTAATAATTCACTTTAATAATTCACTTTAATAATTCATACTTTAATAATTCACTTTAATAATTCATACTTTAATAATTCAAAAATCTATTATAAATAGAATTCAATAGGTTTTATTATTTCATAGAAACTTGAAAATATATTTCTCTAAACTCTCTCAATCGAATTACACATATATATTTTCTTTGTATTATTTCAAGATATTATTAGTATACATAAAATACTACGACGGAGTTATATTCAGACGATTTTAAAATAAGTTTTCAAACGGGATAGAGCTAAAGAAATTATGGGTTATAGCTATGGAGGTTATGGGTATTGATCGAGGGTATTGCTCGTGAGGTCAACCTAACGTTTATCATTTTCGTTTCGTCTACGTACTTTCCTGCAATATTGAATCTCAATATTGATACGTGAGCACTCATAACTTAACTTCTATATTTCAATAGTGTATCCCTGACTAGTGCTCGAGTATATAGGATTATGCATGCTTGTACATTCGATATTGTCCTTAGATAGGTTTGTTGAATCCTGAATTAGATACATATGCTACTGAGATAGGGTATATGATATGCATGTCATTGGAAAGCTAGCGAAAAATTAAGAACTTTTCATTTAGATATCGAATGGTTTCGATGAACGGATTAGAAGTTATAGTCAACTGAATTTTAGTATTATTGTTAAAAGGATTATTATTACTATCGTCGTTATTATTTTAATAGAAATATCATTGTTATTATAAAATATCATTATTACTATTATGTTAGTATTATCATTTTATCATAATAACATTTTTAGTAAATATAAATATTATTATTTTTTTATAGAATAATAATAATTATTATTACAAAATAATACAACTTTTACTTATTATTATTATGATCAATATTATTTTATCAAATAAATAGGGGATACAAAGATATTTTTCACCACGCGTAATATAATTACATTAATAATACTTACCACTATAGTTTTACGATATTAAGTGAACTTTATAAATTTTACTACTTAAGATATATAAAAGTATATTTTATCATATATAAACGTTAATATAAATTTTTATTAATAAATGACTTTTATTATTATAAAATCTAATAAATATATTTAAATATATAAAATGACAATAGTTAAGTTATATAATAAACACGTATAAATTTTAGAAGTCATTTTGGGTTAAGTTAACTTTTGTTGACTTTTGCATATTAGTCTCGAGCATTAGGATTGTGGTACACTATGACTTGACCAAAAATTGTTAGACAAATATTGACCAACATATAAATATATATAATTAATATAGGTTCGTGAATCCGAGGCCAACCTTGCACTTGTTAAATGACGTTATATGTATTTTTACTACGAAATACAGTATGGTGAGTTTCATTACTCCCTTTTTATAAATATATATAAATAATATAGGTTCGTGAATCCGAGGCCAACCTTGCGCTGTTTTATAAATGTTTTACGAAATAGGCACAAGTACGAAAACTAATTCTATGTGGGTTTAAACCAGAAATATACCCTTAGCTTGGTAACATTAAACTACTTGTCTATGTACGGTAGGCGCGAATCCTAAAGATAGATCTATTGGGCCTGACAAACCCCATCCTGACTATGGGATGCTTTAGTACTTCGAGGTTATTTTAAACACACCTGATCTGGTGTACTTCAGAGGGTAAAACATGAACGTTAAGGCTTGTTACCGGGTGCCTACAACTTATAGAATACTTTTATACACTCGCGAGTGTACGGATATTTATAGAAACTGAAATCTTGTGGTCTATTACTATTACGGAAATGATTGATTATGATAAACTAATGAACTCACCAACCTTTTGGTTGACACTTTAAAGCATGTTTATTCTCAGATTTTAAAGAAATCTTCTGCTGTGCATTAGCTCATTTTAAGGATATTACTTGGAGTCATTCATGACATACTTTGAAAGACGTTGCATTCGAGTCGTTGAGTTCATCAAGATTAATATTAAGTCAATTATAGTTGGATGTAATATGAAATGGTATGCATGCCGTCAATTTTTTATGTAAAGAAAGTTTGTCTTTTAAAAACGAATGCAATGTTTGTAAAACGTATCATATAGAGGTCAAATACCTCGCGATGTAATCAACTATTGCGAATCGTTTATAATGTATATGAACGGATCCTTTCACATGAAGCACAACTCACTTAAGTGTTGCAAGTGTTTTGATGAACCAAAGTTACATCAAAGTCTTAGGTTCAACACATACATGAAATGTAAAAGTAATATTGAACTACAAACTTGAAAGTAAACTAACTAATCAAGATCTTAAGATGTAGAACATAGTTCTTAGTTAGATCTTGAAGATAATCTAAAGTTATTAAGTTAAATCTAACACAAGTGTATGAAGTCATAACTAAAGAGTTACACTTCCATGTTCTTGAAATCTTTAAGTTAACTTTTAGTTTCAAGAAGTATGAGATCAAGACTAACTTGTAATACTTGACCATTTAAACCAACAAACATGAAATTAAAGTACATAATACAAAGAAATAAACTAAGTAAACAAGTAACTAGTTCATGAGTTGTTCATACTTTAAAGATTCAAACCAAAGTTTGATCTTTAAGAATGTAAACTTTAAGTTTACAAACATGACTTACAAGTAATGATTTTTACAACCATGAACTTACAATCTTTAAAACTTTAAAGGTAGAACATAAACTAGTAAGTTTATGTTCTTGAGTGTTCTTGTAAATACAAGATAAAAGAAGAATGAAACTAGGTAGTTTGATTCTTGTAACTAGTATGTAACAACAACAAGTAAGTAACAATGAACTTCAAGTAACTTAAACAACAACAAAGAATAAGTAAACAACAAGCAAATAATGATGATGTAGAGGGTGTTAGTATTCGGTTTTTACAAGAGAAAGGAAGGAAGAACACAAGCTTGTTACTTACAAATAAGAAAGTAAAATGAGAGGAAAAGCTTGAGAGAGAAATGCAAGTAAGTGTGTGTGTTTGAAATGAGAGAAAACTAGTGAGTTTGTAACAAGAAAAATTGAACCAAAACACCCCTAAAGGGCCCCAAGGCCGACGGCCTGCAGCAACAACAAAGGGGAAGGGAAAAGTTCAATGGTCACTTGCATGGTAAAGCTTGAAAAGTTGGTTAAATGAGGTGGTTTCATGGGGATCATGGTGTAACAAGATTCTTTAAGTGTTAACTAACTAGTTCATTTCAAAAGTAATACTTACATGGAAGAGTGGGCTAGTTAGTCCATTTAAAATGGGTAGGGTGGGCTTCATAAGTCCATTACACTTAATGAAGGCCCAAGTTCAAGTAACTAACAAGTAAATCCAATAAAAGCCCAAGTAATTAACTAGTAACTTTAGTTAATTAAAATGATTAATAAAATCAATCATGAATGTAAATAATACTCTAAAAATATTATTCGTGTAATGTACGTGTGTCACAAAGACGTTTCGGGCATTCAAAAGTCATGTACGTTTAATCATGGCAACATGTAAATGTAATAACATACATTCGTTTAATCACAAGTATTAATAATAATAATTATTAATAAATAAACATTGGAAAATCCAGGGTCGTTACATTACCCACCTGTTAAAGAAAATTTCGTCCCGAAATTTTAAGCTGAGGTAGATGGAGGAGTCGGGAAAAGGTGAGGATACTTCCGCATCATTTGATCCTCTCGCTCCCAAGTAAACTCAGGTCCTCGTTTGGCATTCCATCATACTCGGATGATCGGAATCTTGTTGTGTTTCAAAGTTTTGATCTCACGATCCATAATTTCAACAGGTTCTTCCACAAAGTGGAGTTTGTCATCAATTGTAAGTTCTTCCAGTGGTATGATAAGTTCAGGTGCAGCAAGACACTTCTTCAAGTTTGACACGTGGAAGGTAGGATGAACTGAGCTCAATTGTGGTGGTAGATCCAAACGGTAAGCAACGGGTCCAACACGTTCCAAGATTTCAAAAGGACCAATGTATCGTGGGTTTAACTTTCCACGTTTTCCAAAGCGAGTCACACCTTTTCAAGGTGCAACCTTCAACATTACACGATCACCAACGTTGAATTCAAAGCCTTTACATTTAAGATCAGCATAACTCTTTTGGCGATCACGGGCAGTCTTAAGTCTAGCTTGAATCTGAGCAATCTTCTCCGTTATTTCATGGACTACCTCGGGTCCAGTGATTTGCTTTTCGCCTACTTCGGCCCAACAAATAGGAGATCGGCACTTATGGCCATACAATGCTTCAAAAGGTGCGGCATTAATGCTTGAGTGATAACTGTTGTTGTACGAGAATTCGGCTAATGGCAAATGCCTTTCCCAAGCCTTTCCAAAATCAATGACACATGCACGCAACATGTTCTCCAAGGTCTGAATCGTTCGTTCACTTTGCCCGTCAGTCTGAGGGTGATAAGCAGTACTCATGTCAAGACGAGTTCATATGGCTTCTTGTAAAGAACGCCAAAATCGAGAAGCAAAACGGGGATCGCGATCGGAGATAATCGATAACGGTACACCATGACGAGATACAACCTCTTTGATGTATAATTGAGCAAGTCTCTCCATCGTATCCGTTTCCTTCATAGCCAAGAAGTGTGCAGATTTGGTAAGACGATCAACGATAACCCAGATGGTATCGTATCCGCCCACCGTCTTTGGTAGCTTGGTGATGAAATCCATTGTGATCCTTTGCCACTTCCATTACGGGATTTCCGGCTGTTGAAGTAACCCAGAAGGTCTCTGATGCTCGGCCTTAACTTTCGAGCAAGTTAAACACTTACCAACATAGGTTGCAACGTCTTTCTTAAGATTCGGCCACCAATACTGTTCTTTAAGGTCGTGGTACATCTTGTCCGCTCCAGGATGAATCGAATATCTCGATTTGTGTGCTTCATCAAGTATAAGGTTCTGTAGATCTCCATAAAGAGGTACCCAAATTCTTCCGGCATAACATCGGAGTCCAGACTCCCTAACCTCGAATCGAGAGACATGTATGTTCAAATGTTCATGAGTTATATTCTCCTTCTTGAGAGCCTCATCTTGGGCTACTCTGATCTGGCTGTTGAGGTTCAAATGGATGGTGATGTTCAGTGCCCTAACACGAAGAGGTACCGTCCTCTCCTTTCGGCTTAAAGCGTTAGCTACAACATTGGCATTGCCGGGATGATAACGGAGTTCACAATCGTAGTCGTTGAGCGTCTCGATCTATCGACGCTGTCTCATATTCAGTTGCTTCTGATCGAAGATGTGTTGGAGGCTTTTGTGATCGGTGAAAATAGTGCTCTTAGTTCTATACAAATAGTGTCTCCACAATTTGAGCGCAAAGACAACGGCTCCAAGTTCGAGATCATGGGTAATGTAGTTTCATTCGTGAATCTTCAGTTGACGAGAAGCATAGGCAATAACCTTTGATCGTTGCATCAGTACACAACCAAAACCACTTTTCGAAGCATCGCAATAAACAACAAAATCGTCACTGCCTTCGGGAAGCGATAAGATAGGCGCGGTGGTTAACTTCTTCTTCAAAGTTTGGAATGCTGATTTGTGTTCGGGTTCCCAAATGAACTTCTTCCCTTTGTGAGTCAGCGCGGTCAACGGACGCACAATCAGAGAGAAACCTTCGGTAATAACCGGCGAGACCTAGGAATTGGCGGATGTGAGTTGGAGTAGTGGGGGTCTCCCACTTGCTGATAGCTTCAATCTTGGCGGGATCAACTTTGATACCCCGGTCGCTCACAACATGACCCAGAAATTGGACTTCCTTCAACCAAAATTCACACTTGGAGAATTTGGCGTAAAGTTGCTCTTGTCTCAAGAGTTCAAGTACTAGTCGGAGGTGTTGCTCATGCTTTTCTTCGCTCTTAGAGTAGATGAGGATATCATATATGAAGACGATAACAAACTTATCCAAGTACGACTTGCAGACACGATTCATGAGATCCATGAACACGGCAGGTGCATTGGTTAATCCGAATGGCATCACAAGAAACTCATAATGACCATAACGAGTTCTGAATGCAGTCTTCATTACATCACTTTCTTTCACCCTCAACTGGTGATAACCGAATCGCAAATCAATCTTTGAGTAAACGCTCGATCCTTGTACTTGATCAAAAAGGTCGTCAATTCTGGGAAGAGGATACCGATTCTTGATAGTCAATTTGTTGAGTTCACGGTAGTCGATACACATACGGAAGGATCTATCCTTCTTCTTCACAAACAACACAGGTGCGCCCCAAGGCGAGAAACTTGGTTGGATAAATCCACAGTCTAATAGCTCTTGTAGTTGACTCTGTAATTCTTGCATCTCTTAAGGTGCGAGTCTATAAGGTTCGCAAGCTACAGGTGCAGCTCCTGGCACTAAATCAATTTGAAACTCTACTGCTCTCGGCGGCGGTAATCCAGAAAATTCTTCAGGGAAGACATCGGAAAATTCGTTCACAATTCGAACGTCGTTCACACTCTTCACCTCAGTTTCTACTGTTTTCACATGCGCTAGGACAGCAAGGCGTCCCTTCTTCATAATCTTTTGTGCTTTCACGCAACTAATGAGGTTCAGCTTCGAGGTACATCTCTCTCCGTAGATGATCAGTGGCTCATCATCTCCGTGTAGTATACGAAGTGCTTTATCTCCGCAGATAATATCGGCCCTTATCTTGCTCAACCAATCCATATCGACGATCACGTCAAAACTTCCCAATTTGATAGGTATCAAATCAATTTCGAAATCTGCACCAGCTATGTTGATAATAGCTCCTTGACTAATATGGTCAACTTTCTCAAGTTTTCCATTGGCGACCTCGACAAGCATACTCTCTTTTAACGGGACTAACGACCAATTAATCTTATCGCAAAAATGTCTACATACATAACTTCTATCCGCACCAGTATCAAACAAGACAGAAGCTAAAAGATTGTTGATAGTGAATATACCTGTCACCAAGTCGGGATTTTCTCGGGCGTCCCTTGCATTAACTTTGAAAGCTCTACCACGGGGTGGTCCACCGTCTTTTCTTTTGTTGGGGCATGCATTTCTGAAATGGCCCGTCTGTCCGCATTCGTAGCACTTTTTTGGTCCATTGGTGTTCGGCTTCCCGTTCAGGGTGGTGACCTTGCAGTCTTTCCCGATATACCCAGTCCGTTGGTACTTTTCGCAAACAACATTACAATAACCAGTATGGTGCTTGTAGCATTGCTTGCATTGTGGTAAGGTTCCTTTGTAGTTCGGGTTCGTGTTGGTGTTTGGATTGGGATTTCCACCGTTGTTGTTTCCTCTGAAACCCTCATGTCGTTTCGTCGGGTTTTGATCATAGGTCCTTCCCTTGTTGTTATCCCATTTGTGCTTCTCACTACTACCCGCTTCAGACTTGGCCTTCTCCGGTTCATCGATGGTAATTTGATTCATTAAAGTATGCGCCATGCGCATCGCTTCCGGGACATTTGGTGGCTTGGACGAGGTGACGTTTCCTTTAATGCTCTTAGGAAGTCCCCAGAAGTACATTTCCATACGCTTGAATTCCGGGGTGACCATTGTCGGACACATCAGGGCTAGTTCCAAAAATCTCCTGTTGTAACCATCAAGGTCGTTCCCAATGGCCTTTAACTGCATGAATTCCATTTCCATCTTTTGTATCTCGGCTCTCGGACAATACTCCTCAATCATGGCACACTTAAATTCTTCTCATGGCATAGCATACGCCTCATCAATGCCTTGTGCCTGTGCCATTGTGTTCCACCACGTTGCCGTCAGACAGCGTGCAAGAAGCAAATTTGGTTTTGCTGTCCTCCGAATAGTTGCTAACTCGGAATACTGATTCTAGCTTTTCGAACCATCTAGTGAGACCAACCGGTCCCTCCGTTCCACTAAAGCTATGAGGTTTGCAGCTTTGAAACTCTTTGTATGTACACCCATTACGAATGGGTTGAATAACCGGTGGTGGTGGTGGTGGCGGTGGAGCTTGGGGTTGCATTTCCACAATGGTTGCGGCTACCCTTTCATGCAATCATCTCTTCGATTTGGGCGGTGGTAGGTGTTGATCGTCCGTTGGCCATGATGTTCTAAACAAAAATTTTGACTCAAGTCAAAATCCAGTATTCAAATAGTAATAATACAGTATATAGTAACCAACATGGAATCAAAACATCACATGTTATTAAATAACGCATCTAGGTACAAATACCACAGAATCATCGTACAGTAATGTAAATAGAATATCGTGCAAGAATTAAATAACGCAAAGTTCCATTCATTAATAATAATAAGTTTCATACATATGAATAAGTCCGTACAATACATAAGTGAAACATAAAACTACAACTAGATTACATAATGAAATCTAAATACAAAAGCCCTACGGTGAAGGTGGGTGTAGGATGTCCAATACATGAGCCATCTGCTCCTCGAGCTCAGCAACCCGAGCTCGGAGGATTTTCACCTCCCTTGTCAATTCCTCGACGATGGGAGATGGTGGGGCAGGTGGTGCTGGGGGTGCAGGTGGTGCCGATGGTGCAGGTGGTGCAGACAGCACATAACGGGGTGCAGATGTAGTCGGTCCGGCTCCAGATGTAGACGGTCCGACTCTAGAGATAGTCAATACGTAACGGGGTGACTTACGCACGAGTAGGTCGGCAGGATACGGCACGAGCCGCTTACGGGCAGTAACCCTACGACGCCGACCAAATGCGTCAGTGAATGCTCGTCCTCCGTCGATCCCCGGAACAATAGTACCGTCGAAACAATACCGCTTCTTCAGCGGGGTAGAGGGTGGCTATACAGGTGCATCAGGGTCCTCCTCGTCGGAGTCATCGTCACTCGAGTCGTCTGTGGATGAGTCATCGGATGAAGAATCATCTGAATCATGTGGTGGTGGCTGCACTGGTGGCTGAACTGGCTCTCCTCGAGCGGCCATCATCTGTCTGTACCTAGCGGGTCCGATCGGAATGAGACGTCCATCAGGGGCGCATCGGCACCAATGGCGATACCGGTTACGGAACGGACCTTCCCCGAACTCTGTGGGAATCACAATCTCACCGGAGCGGGGCTGTGATCCTGAGGGTCCGGGGGCAGATGGAGCTGGAATCTCCGAAAGGTCCTGGGCTCCGCTAGAAGTAACCACTGGGGCAGGCGCCTGGCTGCTAGTCCCGGAAGGTGAAGCGCCGGGGTCACTCGTGGTAGCGGGATCGGTGTGTCGGCAGCAGCAGCAGGTGGGGTGGCTGACGAGTCTGAACTGCCTAAAATGATAGCAGGTGGAGTATCCGACATCTGAACAAGGAAAAATAAATTTTTCCATGTCAGTAAGTCATAAAGAAAGCACGTATTAGGCCAACAGTTTAAATCATGTATAACAATAAGTAGCATGGAAATAATAACGAATCGTACAGAAGTAGCATGCAATCGAAAGCAGATAATAGCATGCAGTAGTGAAATCATGTAATAGCATACGGCATATAGCAGTAAAAGTAAACAGCAGCATGCAATAAGTTCAGCAGAAACACGTAAACTTGCAAGTTGTAGATTAGTCCTATTAGTGAATCCTACTCGGGTCGGTCTTAGACTCATTAATGCAACCTAATTCCCTACAACCAATGCTCTGATACCAAATGTGACGCCCCGTTGATAATGCTAAAAACGAACATATATTTCATAGCATTATTCCTCAAGAAAGACAAGCTTTTAGTTACAATTGTTCTATTTACAAGTGATATTCGTTTAAATAATAAAAGGTGAAGACAAAAGACAGATTCGACGAATTGAAGACGCAAACGACCAAAAAGCTCAAAAGTACAAAAGACAATCAAAGAGGTTCCAATTATTGATAAGAAACGTCTCGAAATTACAAGAGTACAAGATTCAAAACGCAAAGTACAAGATATTAAATTGTACGCAAGGACGTTCGAAAATCCGGAACCGGGACTAGAGTCAACTCTCAACGCTCGACGCAACGGACTAAAAATTACAAGTCAACTATGCACATAAATATAATATAATATTTAAATAATTCTTATAATTATTTATATATTATAATAAATAATAAAAACCGTCGGCAAGAAAGACTCCAAAGGGACTGAGCTGTAATTTCATTCTCCGCGACTCGCGGAGTTTGAAGAGTATTTCACCGCGAGTCGCGGAGCCCCAAAAGTCGAATTTTCCTATAAAAGCAACCGAATTCTGATCGCAAATCATCATCTTTTTTTTCTCCTCATTCATACGATATATTTATATTTATAATTTATATTTTAATTTTAATTTTAATTTTAATTTTAATTATAATTCTAATAATAAGGGTATGTTAGCGAATATTGTAAGGATGTAAGTCGAAATTCTGTCCGTGTAACGCTACGCTATTTTTAATCATTGTAAGTTATGTTCAACCTTTTTACATTAATGTCTCGTAGCTAAGTTATTATTATGCTTATTTAAAATGAAGTAATCATGATGTTGGGCTAATTACTAAAATTGGGTAATTGGGCTTTGTACCATAATTGGGGTTTGGACAAAAGAACGACACTTGTGGAAATTAGACTATGGGCTATTAATGGGCTTTATATTTGTTTAACTAAATGATAGTTTGTTAATGTTAATATAAAGATTTACAATTGGGCGTCCCTATAAATTACCATATACACTCGATCGGACACGATGGGCGGGGTATTTATACCAACGAATAATCGTTCATTTAACCGGACACGGGAATGGATTAATAGCCACTAGAATAATTAAAACAGGGGTGAAATTATGTACAAGGACACTTGGTATAATTGATAACAAAATATTAAAACCTTGGGTTACACTCAGTCGACATCCTGGTGTAATTATTAAACAAAGTATTAAAATCTTGTTACAGTTTAAGTCCCCAATTAGTTGGAATATTTAACTTCGGGTATAAGGATAATTTGACGAGGACACTCGCATTTTATATTTATGACTGATGGACTGTTATGGACAAAAACCAGACGGACATATTAAATAATCCAGGACAAAGGACAATTAACCCATGGGCATAAAACAAAAATCAACACGTCAAACATCATGATTACGGAAGTTTAAATAAGCATAATTCTTTTATTTCATATTTAATTTCCTTTATTTTATATTTAATTGCACTTCTAAATATCGCATTTTTATTATTATTGTATTTAATTGCACTTTTAATTATCGTACTTTTTAATTATCGCAAGTTTATTTTATCGCACTTTTATTATTCGCAATTTCATTATCGTTATTTACTTTATGCTTTAATTTAAGTCTTGTATTCATTTTTAATATTTTACATTTGGTTTTAACTGCGACTAAAGTTTTAAAATCGACAAACCGGTCATTAAACGGTAAAAACCCCCCTTTATAATAATAATATTACTTATATATATATATATATATATTTGTATTTTTATAAAAGTAAACTAATATAGCGTTAAGCTTTGTTTAAAGATTTTCCCTGTGGAACGAACCGGACTTACTAAAAACTACACTACTGTACGATTAGGTACACTGCCTATAAGTGTTGTAGCAAGGTTTAAGTATATCCATTCTATAAATAAATAAATATCTTGTGTAAAATTGTATCGTATTTAATAGTATTTCCTGCAAAAATTTAATAGTATTTTATACCACTCCGCTACCGCATCAAGTATTTTTGGCGCCGCTGCCGGGGAACTTTCTAAACGCCGGAAGCGCAACGCTAATATATATAAAAAAAGAGAGATTTTTAGTTTACTTCGATTAAAAGTCGCTTTTGTAAAAATACGTTTTAAATATTCGAAAATATAAAAAGAAAAACAAAAATATAAGTATTTTTAAGATTTTGTTAAATATTTAAGTTTTATAAAGTTTCTTTATTTTTATTTTATAAAAACATAAGTTTTATTTAAGTATTTTGTTTTTATTTAAAAACATAAAAAATATATATATATAAATCTAGTTTTAAGCATTTTATTTATTAAAATTATAAAGTAGTTCTATTTTATTTAAGTTTTTAAAATATAAGTTTTTATACACATATTTTTTAACAGAAAAAATTAAAAACAGAAAAAAATAAATAAATAAAGAAAAACGCGTCGAATTTAAATAACCTGTCAGCTGAATTTTGGAACCCCGCGACTCGCGGGGTTTGAAGCTTTGAATACCGCAAGTCGCGGAGCTGCTCTGACACGCTGACAGAACCCTAATTTCACATTAATTACGGATTATATTATAATTATTAATATAAAACCCTAATTAGGTTTTAATTAATTATTAATTTTAGTTTTTATTATTATTTTGTTTAATTAGTTTAATTAAAATATTAAATTAATAGTTTTATTAAATAAATAATATAAAAATAATATTTTTATAAAAATTGTACTTTTTACAACTTTTTGTATATTTTTATATTTTGTCCCTTTTTAATCGTTGTAGCATAATATTTGTATTTTTACCTCATATTTAGTTTTAAACTTAGTTTTTGCTATAGTTATTTTTACTCCTAGATTTTTAGGCTTTGCCGTAAAATTCCTTAAGTGCTTTTTCTTTAGACTAAGATTTAGGTGCTTTAGAATTTTGCGACGCCTTTTTAAGTTTTAGTTTCTTTTTAAGTTATTTCCATTTGGGATTTAGTTTTTCCTGTAAGCTTTAATATTTTTAGACGACTTTTACCTATGTATCAATTATCATTCCAATTAGTAATTTCAATTTGCGATTATAATTTTAAGTTAGTTGTAGTAATAAGGTTAGGTTAGTCAAGTATTTTTAAGTTTTATAAGTTTCTTTTATTTTTTCGTCACCTTTTATTTTTCAACCATTTTTCTTTTTCGACCTTTTTCGACGAACTCTTTTTCTTTCTTATTTCTCGCTATTCTAGTTTTAGGACATAGATTTTTATTCTACTTCTTATCTAAATTTCTTAAAATTACGAAAATTTATTTTGAGTGGTTAAATTGATAGACATCAAAATTTTCTGGTTCGTAGTAATAGTTGGATTTGTACGTGGACCGGGTTATTGGAGCCAAACAGTCCTCAATTATATTGAGACCAAACGAATCCTGCCCCTCTGCTGCATCTTTTGGCTATTCGAAACGTGGGCAAAATCAGAAAAGTCTATTGATTGGATAACTTATTATAATTTTTCTTTCCTTTTTAAAACTAATAGGATATTCAGTGAATGCACCGAGCAAGACGTTCACCACCTTTTGTACGTTCACCACCTGTAACTAGATCAAGACATTTAGCAAATATAACCGCCGTTGATTTTTCTTTAGAATCGTCATCCAGTAGACCAAGTACTTCAGTTCAAATTTCCGATAATCCATTTTTTGAACCCGACCTCACAATTGAGAATCCGGAAAATATTCAGGAACGGTTCGTAGATCCTGAACCATTAAACTTTCCTCCGGAGCCACCAATCATTCAAACAGAGATTGTTGAGGAACGAACCATTAAATCAGAATCATCTAGTGATACCGATTCAACAAATTCAATTATGGAGAATCTGGAACCTTTAAGTATGGAAGACCGAATGAGAGCTAAACGCACTGGCCAAGGTCACGCAATTACTCATCCAGACATTAATGCGCCAGATTATGAAATCAAAGGACAAATTCTACACATGGTGACTAATCAATGCCAATTTAGTGGTGCGCCGAAGGAAGATCCAAATGAACATCTACGTACCTTTAATAGGATCTGCACACTATTTAAAATCCGAGAAGTGGAGGATGAACAGATATATCTCATGTTATTTCCCTGGACTTTAAAGGGAGAAGCCAAAGATTGGTTGGAATCGTTACCTGAAGGGGCGATCGATACATGGGACGTTTTAGTTGACAAATTTCTTAAACAATTCTTTCCTGCATCTAAAGCCGTAAGACTTCAAGCAGAAATTGTTACGTTCACACAGAAACCAAATGAAACTCTATATGAGGCGTGGACTAGATATGGAAAGTTGTTAAGAGGATGTCCGCAACATGGTTTAGACACCTGTCAAATAGTACAAATATTCTACCAAGGATGCGACATCACTACAAGAAAAGACATAGATATAGCAGCTGGTGGTTCTATTATGAAGAAAACCGAAACTGATGCTTACAAAATTATTGATAATACTGCTTCCCACTCACATGAGTGGCACCAAGAAAAAGACATCGTTAGATCATCTAAAGCAGCTAGAGCCGATTCTAGCCATGACTTAGATTCCATTTCCGCAAAGATAGATGCTGTAGAGAGACGAATGGAAAAGATGACTAAAGATATTCACTCAATACGAATTAGTTGTGAGCAGTGTGGAGGACCACATTTGACAAAAGATTGTCTCAGTATTGAATTAACAATGGAACAAAGAGAGAATATTTCATACATAAACCAAAGGCCTGGAAATAATTATCAGAATAATGATCAACCGCCAAGACCGATTTACAATCAAAACCAGAATTATAACAGAAATATTCCATACAACAACCAACAAGGTCCTAGCAATCAACAAGTATCCAATAATACTTATAATCAGCAAAGACCTAATTTTCAAAACAAACCACCACAACAAACCGATGATAAAAAGTCGAATTTAGAAGATATGATGACGAAGCTAGTTGAAACTCAAACGCAGTTTTTCACATCTCAAAAACAAACCAATGAACAAAATGCTCAAGCATTTAGAAATCAACAAGCTTCTATTCAAAATCTGGAACAAGAAGTGAGTAACCTAGCAAGGTTAATAGGTGAAAGAAAACCGGGAAGTCTACCTAGTGATACAAATGCTAACCCCCGGAGTGAAACAGCTAAAGCCATTACCACAAGAAGTGGCACAACACTTAAACCACCTGAAATACCTGTAACTTCTGATGAAGCCATTCCTACTCCACAAGAACCACAACCTAATCAAGATAAGGAAAAAGAACCGGTAGTTGAAAAGGTTAATGAAGATAACACAGTTAAGGATAAACCTTATGTTAAACCATACCAACCACCACTTCCTTACCCGAGTAAAATGAAGAAAGAGAAACTTGAAGCCGAGCAATCCAAATTCTTGGATATGTTTAAACAGATAAATGTAAATCTTCCTTTCATTGATGTGATTTCAGGAATGCCTAGATATGCTAAATTCTTGAAAGATCTAATTTCAAATAGAAAGAAAATGGAAGAACTCTCGGCTGTTACTATGAATGCTAATTGTTCAGCAGTGCTGTTGAATAAGATACCAGAAAAATTATCTGATCCAGGAAGTTTCACAATTCCATGTTTTCTGGGTAGTCTTAGTTCAATAGAAGCATTGGCAGACTTAGGTGCTAGTATAAATCTAATGCCGTATTCACTATACGCTAAACTAGACCTTGGAGAATTGAAACCAACCAGAATAAGCATACAACTAGCCGATAGATCAATAAAATATCCTAGAGGGATAATGGAGAACATGCTAGTTAAAGTTGGTACTTTAGTATTTCCAGTAGATTTTGTTGTTTTGGACATGGAAGAAGATTCTCAAGTTCCTCTCATATTAGGAAGACCATTCTTAAACACGGCTAAAGCAATGATAGACGTGTTCGGTAAGAAACTGACCCTAAGTATAGAGGATGAGAGTGTTACCTTTTCAGTTGATAGAGCAATGCAACAACCACAATCTGCAGATGATACATGTTATTATATTCAAACTATAGATGCACATGCAGAATTATTAGAAGAATTTCCAGAATTACAAGGAACAGGAGAATGTTCTTTAGGAGAAGGTAATGAACCAATTGATGAAGCTGAAATGTTAGCTACACTTATAGCTAATGGATATGAACCAACAACAGAAGAAATTCAAATGCTAAAAGAAGAAGACAGATATCGATACAAATCATCGATAGAAGAACCTCCGAAATTAGAGTTAAAGCCACTTCCAAACCATTTGGAATACGCTTATTTACATGGTGAATCTGAATTACCTGTAATAATATCGTCTTCTCTTACTGAAAATGAGAAATCACAACTCATTTCTGTGTTGAAAGCTCATAAACCAGCCATTGCATGGAAGATTCATGATATTAAAGGAATAAGTCCTTCGTATTGCACACATAAAATCTTTATGGAAGAAGGTCATAAAACGTATGTGCAACGCCAACGAAGACTAAATCCTAATATGCAAGATGTAGTTAAGAAAGAGATTATTAAACTGCTAGATGCAGGTTTGATATATCCAATTTCTGATAGTCCATGGGTAAGCCCAGTTCAATGCGTACCTAAGAAGGGTGGCATGACTGTCATTACAAATGAGAAAAATGAGCTTATTCCTACTAGGACTGTAACAGGATGGCGTGTATGTATTGATTATAGAAAATTAAATGACGCCACCAGAAAAGATCACTTTCCCTTACCTTTCATAGATCAAATGTTGAAAAGGTTAGCCGGAAATAGTTACTATTGTTTTCTAGATGGATTTTCCGGATATTTTCAAATTCCAATAGCACCCGAGGACCAAGAGAAAACCACATTCACGTGCCCTTATGGTACTTTTGCTTACAAACGCATGCCATTTGGACTTTGCAACGCCCCTGCAACCTTTCAAAGGTGTATGATGGCGATTTTTCACGACATGATAGAAGAATGCATGGAAGTATTCATGGATGACTTTTCAGTCTTCGGTGATACATTTAAATCATGTCTAGTTAATCTGGAACGAATGCTAATTAGATGTGAACAATCAAATCTAGTTCTTAATTGGGAGAAATGCCATTTCATGGTTAAAGAAGGCATCGTTCTTGGACATAAAATTTCAAAAGAAGGAATTGAAGTGGATAGAGCTAAAGTAGATGTAATTGCTAAACTTCCACATCCCACCAATGTTAGAGGAGTTAGGAGTTTTTTAGGGCATGCCGGTTTTTACCGACGTTTCATAAAAGATTTTTCAAAAATTGCCACTCCTATGAATAAACTCCTAGAAAAGGATGCGCCATTCATCTTTTCAGATGAGTGTATCAAATCTTTTAATATTCTTAAAGAAAAACTCACTAATGCGCCGATCATGATAACACCAAATTGGAATCTACCATTTGAACTAATGTGCGATGCAAGTGATTTTGCAATGGGAGCCGTTTTAGGACAAAGGATTGAAAAACGATTTCAACCTATATATTATGCTAGTAAGACATTACAAGGAGCACAAACGAACTATACAACTACTGTAAAAGAACTCCTTGCTATTGTCTTTGCTTTTGACAAATTTCGATCATATCTCATTCTAGCAAAAACGGTGGTCTATACCGACCATTCTGCTCTTAGATACCTATTTTCAAAACAAGATGCTAAACCAAGATTAATCCGTTGGATCTTACTCTTACAAGAGTTTGATATTGAAATCCGAGATAAAAGAGGAGCAGAAAATATCGCCGCTGATCATCTTTCTCGTCTTGAAAATCCCGAATTAGAAGTTCTAAATGAATCAGCCATACAAGACAACTTTCCTGATGAATATCTATTGAAAATAGATTATAAAGAAATCCCATGGTTTGCAGACTATGCAAACTACTTAGTTTGTGGATTCCTTGAAAAAGGATTATCGTACCAAAGACGAAAGAAATTCTTCAGTGATATAAAACACTATTTTTGGGAAGATCCACATCTGTTTAAAAGTTGTCCCGATGGAATAATACGCCGATGTGTATTTGGAGATGAAGCTAGTAAAATATTAAACCATTGTCACACAGGACCAACAGGAGGGCATTATGGGCCTCAACTAACAGCAAGAAAAGTTTATGATGCTGGATTCTATTGTCCTACAATTTACAAAGACGCACACCGTCTTTGCAAATCCTGTGATGCATGTCAAAGGGCCGGAAAAATAAGTCAACGTGATGAAATGCCACAAAATGTCATCCAAGTATGTGAAGTATTTGACATTTGGGGTATTGACTTTATGGGTCCATTTCCAAAATCTCATAATAATCTATATATACTCGTAGCCATTGATTATGTATCTAAATGGGCGGAAGCACAAGCTCTCCCAACTAACGATGCACGAGTTGTAGTCAACTTTTTAAAACGTCTTTTTGCAAGGTTTGGAACACCGAAAGCTTTAATAAGTGATCGGGGTACTCATTTCTGTAATAATCAACTTGAGAAAGTTCTTAAAAGATATGGAGTAACTCATAAAATCTCCACCGCATATCATCCACAAACAAGTGGACAAGTTGAAAATACCAACCGAGCCTTAAAACGTATTCTAGAGAAAACCGTAGGATCAAATCCGAAGGAATGGTCCATTAAATTGGAGGATGCACTCTGGGCTTTTAGAACAGCCTACAAAACTCCAATTGGAACCACACCTTTTAGACTTGTTTATGGAAAAGCATGTCATCTTCCAGTAGAAATTGAACACAAAGCATTTTGGGCTTTGAAAACATGTAATCTTGATTTACATGAAGCCGGACGTCTACGATTAAGTCAACTAAACGAATTAGAAGAATTAAGACATGAAGCATACGAAAATTCGTTAATCT
The DNA here is from genome assembly GCF_046630445.1 of Rutidosis leptorrhynchoides. Classification (NCBI taxonomy): domain Eukaryota; kingdom Viridiplantae; phylum Streptophyta; class Magnoliopsida; order Asterales; family Asteraceae; genus Rutidosis; species Rutidosis leptorrhynchoides. The sequence continues at coordinate 347,725,243 of NC_092339.1, read as the reverse complement.
ATAAAGAAAGAACGAAGAAATGGCATGATAAAAGAATCAGAAGTTCAAAAGAATTTAAAGAAGGAGACAGAGTTCTTCTTTTCAATTCACGATTCAAGCTATTTCCTGGAAAATTGAAATCAAGATGGTCTGGACCATTCATAGTCAAAAGAGTTTTCTCATACGGAACGATAGAATTAATAAATTCGAATGGGATTGAATTTAAAGTTAATGGTCACAGAGTTAAACATTACATACATGGTCCGATGGAAGTCGACAACGAAGTTAATCACAATTTCGACACCACAGCTAACTAAGTGTGGGGAGAATCAAGTCTTTAAAGGATAATATGTATTTCTGTTAGAGTTAGATTGTCTGTTTTCGTGTAGTTCTCGAAAATGGAACCCGAATGGTCTTTCCCTAGCAGACCCTAAAGAAGTAGTCTTCTTCCCCCATTCTGAATTTTTTTTTTTTAGGTTTTTACAAAATGAAGACTGCCTGTGAACTAAACCATGGTCTAATACTACACGCTTTGATCACTAAACGTAATAAAGACATACTACCGAGTGAATTAGTATCAGTAATCAGAGAAAGAATGGACGGAGTTAGAAAATAATCCAGATGCGAAGATAATAAATTACAATTTGGTAAAGGAAAATCAAAATCCGCAGCGAAAAGAAGAGCACGACACCTAGAAAGATGTCACAAATGCGGAAAATGGTCACATGGAGGTAAATGTTCAAATAATCAAACCTATTCAAATACCGAATTTGTTACTTTATGCAGAGACGGACCGTTCATATGTTTAGAAGAAAAGACACTGAATGCTCGAGGTTACGCCTATGTAGCCATGGAAAACCAATTAAACCGACTATCTTATGAATGGGATAGATCATATAACTAAGAAATCTATTCCACAGGTATGTCTGTACAGTTTTTATTTTTATTTTTATTTTTAACCTTTTGATAATAAACGCTAATTTGTTCGCTATAAAGTATTAAATTGGTATTAAATAAAATTAGGTTTGGCGACCGAAATTATTGATATCATTCAAAAATTTATTACATCACTGCGAAATTTAACGTTTATTCTTAAGGTATAAATATCTTTAATCAATCAACCCAAAATATTTCAAAAATTCGTCATGAGTTAAATTAGGTCTTGGAACCTAAATTACTTTACCGAAAAGAGGGGCGCATATTTTTGATAATATTTGATTGATTAAAGTGGGATAAAAAGCCAAAAAGATTTTTAATTTTATTTTTACCATATTTTTAAAATTAATATATAAATCTTAAATTAATATTGTAAACTTTGTAAAAACAATATATTTAAAATTGTGAATATTTGAAAAATTAATATAAGTTTGGTGTGAATTTATAATATGAATTTTTAAATTAAGATTGGTGTGAATTTTTTTCTTATTTTTAAAATATGAATTTTTAATTTTATGCATTTCAAATTTTAAGTTTGGTGTGAATTTTTAATATTAATTTTGAATTTTATATTTAAGTTGTGTGAAAAAAAAAACAAAAAAACAAAAATTTACTTTATCTCATTAAGTTAAAAATATGATTTTTAAAATTCGTCGTAAGTTGAAGACTAGGTCTTTAAACCGAAATTGCTTTACCCGAGGGAGGGACGAGAACTTTTATTATCATTATTTTTAATCTTATTGAATTAAAGTATGCCAAAAACATTGAAAAAACCCAAAAATCTTAGCTTTTAAAACAATCGCTACAAAAAGACAAATTTTAATATTTTGCCGAGGGACGGACTAGGGCATCATTCCAAAACGCCCTCATTCTTAAAAGAAACAAAATTTTAAAATTAATTAATATTTGTTTTATAAGTTAAAGGTTTTATAAATAAAAAAAAAGTATTTATATATTTGTTTGTAGTTTATCTTATAAACAGGGTAAAACAACGCGTTTTCAAAGACTGGCATTAAGTTCAGCAAAAGTAACTAATTTTAACAACAAGATGCAAAATTATATGTGATGTAACAACAAACGGAATGAACAAATGACGTGCACCATTTATCATTCAAAACAAACGCCAATATGTTTGGAAGTTTTGGTAAAATTTAATCACTTTACTACGCTAATCACCCTCAATAATTTAAATTGTTACTGATTTCTTGCAAATGAGGGCATTGCAAGATCTTAAGTGTGGGAAGGGGTTAAATTCTTTCGGATTTTAAAATTTTTTACTTTATAAACTTGGTTACCATTAAAAATACTAGTAAAGCAGTAGTTGTATTAGAATCTAGTGCTCTCTGATAAAAAAAGAACAGCCCTAGTCTTATATACTAACTACCCAATTCTAGTAAAATTTTTCAAAATTTTCAATTAAATGAACTCAAAATCATGTTTATACATATTTATGAACGATAAAACTAGGTTTTAACACCAAAATTATTGTTACCTCGGAAAGGACATAAATTGAGAAACAAACTAAAATGTTAAAATTCATTTAAAATGGAATAGAGGACGATAAAAAGGAAAATAAAAGCCAAGTGTGGGAAAATTTACCAAGTTATCTTAAACATATGTCACATATATCTGTAACAAATAACTGAAAATACTTTTGTTTTGGACTAAATTAACTATTTTAACTGATGAAAGAAAAGAAGAGATGGATCTACACGATGAATCAATTCCATCATTAAAAGGAAGTAAAGTCTTCCGAAAAAGAAACGCGCTTCTTGATTTAGGTCATGAAGTTGTCGTCCAGACCAGCTGTAGGTTGACGAAAAATCTAGAAAAGTCATCACTAAAATCAGCAGGAAATCCACGGACCTCAGCATTAAACAGGGTCGCCAAGTGGTCAGATTTATCCTAACCATGAGAAGGATTTATCTCGTACAATGGGGGGGCACCATGCAAATTAGCTGGATAAGACTAATGAATCAGATCCCCAGAAAGGATAATCTCCTTAAAGATTAAAAATCAGCTTTTAAGACTGATATTACTCAATCCTTGAGATTGACCTTAAAGATTGAGAATTCAAACTCATGGAATTCAATGATATCTAAACTCGAGCTTGAACGAGAAAATATTTTGATCAAAATTACAAACCGATTTGTTTTCTGAAAACCCTATTTTCAATACGTTCATTACCATTGAACGTAAAATCCTAGGAATTCACCTGGAATTCATTAGGTCACCTGAACTAAATCGGGTGTCAACCGTAAGAACGGTGGTTGCATAGTGGTAAAAGACAGGACCTTGTGCCATACCGAAAAAAAAAATTTATTATAAGGGTGAGCTTTACTATTGCTCCTACCAAGGATAGTAATTGCGTCCGACACGTTATAGACCATAATTAAAAGCATATCAGGGGACATTGCCTTAACAGTTGCTTGTTCAACGCTTTCCTTTCAATCGGACGGTAGTTTACCGAAAGGTAATATACGGGACAAGTAAACTGGACGTGTTGCTTTCCAAATACAAGATTAGCAAGTGGATGACACAAAACCGCAAGTTTTGAGCTAAAATTTTCAAATCTGAAACCCACCAAACCCACAAAAATATTTTGCAAACACCGGTAAAGGGTTATTCCGGAAAACTTATCTAGGGTAAAAACTAGATTTAATTTTCAAAAGATCAAATGTTTTCATAAAGATCCAATTTCCTTAATGGATCTAAATTTTTATAGTCATGTGGGACTGTAAACCATATCGTTACTACCATTGTTTATACCGCCGTATAGAAATCACTGATGTACAAAGTGTGAAGAATAAAGAAGTGATTCTAGTATTTCAAGACGATATTGCTTGAGGACAAGCAACGCTCAAGTGTGGGAATATTTGATAATGCTAAAAACGAACATATATTTCATAGCATTATTCCTCAAGAAAGACAAGCTTTTAGTTACAATTGTTCTATTTACAAGTGATATTCGTTTAAATAATAAAAGGTGAAGACAAAAGACAGATTCGACGAATTGAAGACGCAAACGACCAAAAAGCTCAAAAGTACAAAAGACAATCAAAGAGGTTCCAATTATTGATAAGAAACGTCTCGAAATTACAAGAGTACAAGATTCAAAACGCAAAGTACAAGATATTAAATTGTACGCAAGGACGTTCGAAAATCCGGAACCGGGACTAGAGTCAACTCTCAACGCTCGACGCAACGGACTAAAAATTACAAGTCAACTATGCACATAAATATAATATAATATTTAAATAATTCTTATAATTATTTATATATTATAATAAATAATAAAAATCGTCGGCAAGAAAGACTCCAAAGGGACTGAGCTGTAATTTCATTCTCCGCGACTCGCGGAGTTTGAAGAGTATTTCACCGCGAGTCGCGGAGCCCCAAAAGTCGAATTTTCCTATAAAAGCAACCGAATTCTGATCGCAAATCATCATCTTTTTTTTCTCCTCATTCATACGATATATTTATATTTATAATTTATATTTTAATTTTAATTTTAATTATAATTCTAATAATAAGGGTATGTTAGCGAATATTGTAAGGATGTAAGTCGAAATTCTGTCCGTGTAACGCTACGCTATTTTTAATCTTTGTAAGTTATGTTCAACCTTTTTACATTAATGTCTCGTAGCTAAGTTATTATTATGCTTATTTAAAACGAAGTAATCATGATGTTGGGCTAATTACTAAAATTGGGTAATTGGGCTTTGTACCATAATTGGGGTTTGGACAAAAGAACGACACTTGTGGAAATTAGACTATGGGCTATTAATGGGCTTTATATTTGTTTAACTAAATGATAGTTTGTTAATGTTAATATAAAGATTTACAATTGGGCGTCCCTATAAATTACCATATACACTCGATCGGACACGATGGGCGGGGTATTTATACCAACGAATAATCGTTCATTTAACCGGACACGGGAATGGATTAATAGCCACTAGAATAATTAAAACAGGGGTGAAATTATGTACAAGGACACTTGGTATAATTGATAACAAAATATTAAAACCTTGGGTTACACTCAGTCGACATCCTGGTGTAATTATTAAACAAAGTATTAAAATCTTGTTACAGTTTAAGTCCCCAATTAGTTGGAATATTTAACTTCGGGTATAAGGATAATTTGACGAGGACACTCGCATTTTATATTTATGACTGATGGACTGTTATGGACAAAAACCAGACGGACATATTAAATAATCCAGGACAAAGGACAATTAACCCATGGGCATAAAACAAAAATCAACACGTCAAACATCATGATTACGGAAGTTTAAATAAGCATAATTCTTTTATTTCATATTTAATTTCCTTTATTTTATATTTAATTGCACTTCTAAATATCGCATTTTTATTATTATTGTATTTAATTGCACTTTTAATTATCGTACTTTTTAATTATCGCAAGTTTATTTTATCGCACTTTTATTATTCGCAATTTCATTATCGTTATTTACTTTATGCTTTAATTTAAGTCTTGTATTCATTTTTAATATTTTACATTTGGTTTTAACTGCGACTAAAGTTTTAAAATCGACAAACCGGTCATTAAACGGTAAAAACCCCCCTTTATAATAATAATATTACTTATATATATATATATTTGTATTTTTATAAAAGTAAACTAATATAGCGTTAAGCTTTGTTTAAAGATTTTCCCTGTGGAACGAACCGGACTTACTAAAAACTACACTACTGTACGATTAGGTACACTGCCTATAAGTGTTGTAGCAAGGTTTAAGTATATCCATTCTATAAATAAATAAATATCTTGTGTAAAATTGTATCGTATTTAATAGTATTTCCTGCAAAAATTTAATAGTATTTTATACCACTCCGCTACCGCATCACCCGTACTAAATCATCATGTACGGACCATCAACAACAGGATCATTACAAGGTCAAACACTATATGCTATTTCAAAATACGTTTGCATTCATGATAAAAGGTGACGTCATAAGGAACGTCAAGTGTTTTACAACCAACAGTATGCTTCTACGAATAGCAAGCATGAATAAATGTATGTGACCCTTAGGTCATTACAAAACATAGTTTCAAATGTATTAAAGTTTGAATGCAAGATAAACAGTTCATGCGGTGATAACACTAGAGCAGCGAGTGTCTACGGCAAGACTAGTGCACAGCGGAAGCAACCTTAAGAACCTGAGAAAAACATGCTTAAAAATGTCAACACAAAGGTTGGTGAGCTATAGTTTAAGTATAACAGTATGTAAGGTAGGCCACGAGATTTCAGTGCTACAAAGAGCGTTTCAAAACAGTATGATAAAGTATATGCTTAACCGTGGGCACTTGGTGACTAACTTAACGTTTATACCCCCTGAAAGTACACTTGGCAAGTGCGTATATTTATGAAGTATTAAACACTCGTTAAATGCTAGCGCGACTAGCCCGAGTGGAGATGTCAAACCCTATGGATCCATATCTAAGATTCGCGTTCACCGGTTCAAAAACCAATGACTAAACGTTACCGAGCTAAAGGGAATGTTTATGCCGTTGTATAACCCACACATATATAAGTTTAAGTACTCGTACCTAGTATGTAAAACGTAAAATGCGCATGTATTCTCGGTTCCCAAAATAGTTAAAGTAAAAAGGGATGCTATAACTCACAATGATAAAGTAGCGGTAAAGTCGAGTTGGGAAATAAGCAAGTACGTAGGTCCGGAAAGTCCTCAACCTAAGTCAAATAGTACTAAGTCAGTAAATCGTCCCAATAGGTTTAAATGTATGTAAATAAGGTCTTAAAGGTCATCATCATTCATCATCAAACAAAAGGTGTAAAGTAAGTTTCGTTTATGAAAGAAGTTTAAAACAAAGGCTGACTTCGGCCAGTCACCACGGCCTCAATACCTACTGAAATAAGGTGAGACCAGTGGCTATGGATCCGTATATGAGTCCTTTAGTTGTGGTAAACATCCCAGAAGAAAACTAGTCTTCGTTTGACCGTGGCGACGGTCTAAATGCGAGTAGGTCAGAATTTTCAGCACAACGTTAAAAGGACATAGGGACGATCGGAGGGCCATAAATCCTAAACCGTAACTCGGATTAAGATGAGTCCTAAATGAAAAGTTATTTCTCGAACAGAGCTATCTGAAAATCATCTTTACAGTAGCCCAGGTCATACGGGTCAGACACATAAACAGTAAAACATTAGGGTCAGTAGGTTCCGGTGGTTCTTGGTGCTCGATGCTTATCATGGTTCTCATCCTTGATGCATATAGCTTCAAGTGTACAACTCGTTGATGTGTTTGCATCATTTTCACCAAGGTTTGACCATCATAATCTAAGTGTAAGTCTAAGACATGAAGCACAACTCACTTAAGTGTTGCAAGTGTTTTGATGAACCAAAGTTACATCAAAGTCTTAGGTTCAACACATACATGAAATGTGAAAGTAATATTGAACTACAAACTTGAAAGTAAACTAACTAATCAAGATCTTAAGATGTAGAACATAGTTCTTAGTTAGATCTTGAAGATCCAAGACCCAAAAGTCTAGATCTAAAGTTATTAAGTTAAATCTAACACAAGTGTATGAAGTCATAACTAAAGAGTTACACTTCCATGTTCTTGAAATCTTAAAGTTAACTTTTAGTTTCAAGAAGTATGAGATCAAGACTAACTTGTAATACTTGACCATTTAAACCAACAAACATGAAATTAAAGTACATAATATAAAGAAATAAACTAAGTAAACAAGTAACTGGTTCATGGGTTGTTCATACTTTAAAGATTCAAACCAAAGTTTGATCTTTAAGAATGTAAACTTTAAGTTTACAAACATGACTTACAAGTAATGATTTTTACAACCATGAACTTACAATCTTTAAAAATTTAAAGGTAGAACATAAACTAGTAAGTTTATGTTCTTGAGTGTTCTTGTAAATACAAGATAAAAGAAGAATGAAACTAGGTAGTTTGATTCTTGTAACTAGTATGTAACAACAAGTAAGTAACAATAAACTTCAAGTAACTTAAACAATAACAAAGAATAAGTAAACAACAAGCAAATAATGATGATGTAGAGGGTGTTAGTATTCTGTTTTTACAAGAGAAAGGAAGGAAGAACACAAGCTTGTTACTTACAAATAAGAAAGTAAAATGAGAGGAAAAGCTTGAGAGAGAAATGCAAGTAAGTGTGTGTGTTTGAAATGAGAGAAAACTAGTGAATTTGTAATAAGAAAAATTGAACCAAAACACCCCTAAAGGGCCCCAAGGCCGACGGCCTGCAGCAACAACAAAGGGGAAGGGAAAAGTTCAATGGTCACTTGCATGGTAAAGCTTGAAAAGTTGGTTAAATGAGGTGGTTTCATGGGGATCATGGTGTAACAAGATTTTTTAAGTGTTAACTAACTAGTTCATTTCAAAAGTAATACTTACATGGAAGAGTGGGCTAGTTAGTCCATTTAAAATGGGTAGGGTGGGCTTCATAAGTCCATTACACTTAATGAAGGCCCAAGTTCAAGTAACTAACAAGTAAATCCAATAAAAGCCCAAGTAATTAACTAGTAACTTTAGTTAATTAAAATGATTAATAAAATCAATCATGAATGTAAATAATACTCTAAAAATATTATTCGTGTAATGTACGTGTGTCACAAAGACGTTTCGGGCATTCAAAAGTCATGTACATTTAATCATGGCAACATGTAAATGTAATAACATACATTCGTTTAATCACAAGTATTAATAATAATAATTATTAATAAATAAACGTTAGAAAATCCAGGGTCGTTACAGCATATGACACTATTATAAGTGCTGTTGATTAAGACAAAGGTGGTGTATTCTTTTTGTACGGTTATGGTGGCACAGGTAAAACATTTCTATGGAAAACATTATCAGCTGCATTGCGTAGTAAGGGAGACATTGTTTTGAATGTTGCATCAAGTGGGATTGCAGCTTTGTTGTTGAGTCGAGGAAGGACTGCCCATTCCCGTTTTGCAATCCCTATTAATCCAACTGACGACACATTTTGTCAGATTCTGCCAAATAGTAATTTGGCAGCATTAATAAGAAGAGCTAAACTGATAATTTGGGATGAGGCGCCAATGGTGAATAGATTGTGTGTTGAAAATCTTGATCGATCTTTACGCGATATATGCCGGGTAGATAATCCTAATAGCATAGATACACCATTCGGAGGAAAAGTTATAGTATTTGGTGGAGATTTTCGACAAGTCCTACCAGTCGTTACACAAGGAAAACGAGAGGATATAGTTGATGCATCACTTAATTATTCATACATATGGGATCATGTTACCGTTCTGAAACTTACAGTTAATATGAGACTTTTGGGACTTTCTTCAGGTGCATCTAATGTTGATAATGGAAATACTGTAGAAGATACTCGAAGGTTTGCAGACTGGATTCTAAACATAGGTGATGGTACTTTAAACTCGACAGATGACGGTATATATCAGAAATTGAAATCCCTGACGATTTGTTAGTCAATAATGCTGAAGATCCTATTGGTTCTATAATTACCTCTATATATCCAGATTTTTTGGAAAATTTGGGTAATCCAACTTATTGTGCAATTCTCGCTCCAACTCACGAAATTGTTAACATCATTAATGATCGTATGATGGAGTATCTAGAGGGTGATGAAAGGTCGTTTTTAAGCTCAGACAGTATTTGTCAATCCGAAAAAGACTCAGACTTCAATAGTGAATTGTACAATACAGATTATCTAAACAGCATCAACCTTGGTGGCCTACCAAAGCATAATCTTAAACTAAAAGTAGGTGTACCAGTAATGTTGCTTAGGAATGTCGTTCAAGCTGGAGGATTGTGCAATGGTACACGATTACAAATAACAGAGCTCGAGGAGAAAATGATCAAAGCTAAAATCTTAACAGGTACCCACGTTGGCACAATAACTGCTATTCCACGTATGTTAATTGTTCCATCAGATAAAAGAATTCCTTTCAGATTTCAAAGAAGACAATATCCATTGTCTGTATGCTTTGCAATGACAATCAATAAAAGCCAAGGACAGTCCTTACAACATGTTGGTTTATTTCTACCAAAACCAGTTTTTAGTCACGGGCAACTTTACGTTGCTCTCTCTAGAGTTACTAATAGAAAGGGGTTGAAGGTGCTGATATTAAACAAGGAAAAAAGTTATCAAATAAAACCCAAAACGTCGTATACAAGGAAGTGTTGCAGCACCTATAGCAGCTGGATCGTATAACTATATATTCAGTTTTTTAACTTTATACTCTATGATCTTACTAGAACTCGCAGAATTTTTTATTTGTTACCTTCAAACTTATAAGTCTTCATCTTGTGAGATTACAAATTTTGTTAAATAGCACGTTGTTTAATACTATATAATGTAGTGATACATACTGTTGTTAGAAGAAATAAAACATAACTCACCAAACTAAAAATCATACTAACACACACTAAACACATTTATAGCTTTGATAACAGACACCTAACAACACGAAGACTTTGAAAAAACAAAGTTTTTCATGTAACCAAATAAAATTATATAGACAAAACTATAGGGAGGGCTGAAAAAAAAAACGAAAAATCTACCAGTTATAATGGATTATTTATTAATTTTTTATCATTCCGTGCAACGCACGGGCTCATAAAACTAGTATATATATATATATCCACTACACTTAAGTTAGTCTTGAATTATTAGCTGTCTGCAAACTGGATGATTGTAAATAGTTATTGAGTTGGTGATTTGAATCCTTATACCATGATTTTATTTTCTGTAAATTTTCCATGGACGTATAGGAAAGAGTCTACAAATGGTTGAGGGTTCAAGTTTCACTTGGGACATATTCGTGGTTGTAAATATTCGTGTTAATGGTGTGTGCGAGTTTGCCTTTCAGAAAAGAAAAAAAAAAAAAAAAAACTGTTTTGAGTTTATCGTTAATAATAATTCTTTGCTTTTCAAAAAAATAAAAAATAAAAATAAATAAATACGTGAATATACTATACATGTAATACTATACATGTATAACTATATAAGACGATTCGTTTTTACCAATCTCAGTAGCTATCTTAGTGGTGCTTAATTTGATGATTCAAACTGACAGGTTGATACAAGACTTTTCATTTGAAAATGATGTCTAAAGAGAGTTGAAAGAAATTATTGAGCATAATAATGATTGTGAAGGTCGTTGAATTTTTTGGAGTGGAACCTAGCAAAGTCAGGTATATATGTATTGATTCAAAAGATTTTAGTGAATTTCACTCTTAACTCTATATTCAAAAGATGTTTGATGAATGTTTATCATACTGTATCATGTATCTTATAAAAGTAACATGTCATGTGCATACTTGGAATTTTATTTAGGGCATTTGTCTTTAAAACTATTTAATTGCATTGTTATCATATATCACAAAATTCAAATAAATAAGCTTAATCTGTTATAATTCAGTAGGCTTATAACTACCTTTAATGGTTATAAGAACAAAGAGAGAAAAAGAGAGAAGAAGGAGAGAAGAAATATTGATATTGATATTTCAAGAGAAATGGTGCACCTTAAATGGTTACCATACATGTCTATTTATAGTATAAAATATTACTATGCAAGAAATATAATAATAATAAAATTAACATCCAATCTAGATATTTTATAACACAATCTAGATATTTTATAACACTCCCCCTTGGATGCCAATTTTATTAGAGAATAACTAGTACTGCCTCGTTAAAAACCTTGCTAAAGAAAACCCATTGGGATAAAACTTTAGCTAAGGGAAAAAGAGTGCAGTATAGAGTTGACTCCCCCTCAAGTAGGCAACGCCTGAGTTGTTACATCTTCTGAACATGTCTCATGCCAATATTATGAACGTGTGTTCTGAAAATAGCAGTTAGTAGTGCTTTGGTATAAAGATCAGCAGAGTTGTTGATTGAACGTATCTCATTTTAATCTGGTTGTCTTTTACGATATCTTGAGTATATGAGAAAAATCTGAGGTTTTCATCTGAAACTGTATCATCTAAATCTTTTATGTACAAGTTTGGCCCTCGTGATTTGTCTACAGTCTCCTTCATGGTTTGTTCAAACCGTTGTTTCAGTTCCTATTCCCTTTCAGTCTTTTTCTGAGCCTTACCAATATACCATTCTTTTCCATCAAACTTATGACCGTTAAGACCGTTTATAGCTTTAGCGCCTCGTCAGCATTTATGTTTTGTTCTGTCATTTTTGATACTCTTCTTTCATTTGTATTATGTAAGCTGTATTATCTTCATAGATAGTTGTTACTCTTTTATAGCGTTCTAGTCCACAAGAATCAATAATGATTTGTATCATTGATCTTAACTAAAATCATTCCCGAGTAGCTTCATGTAATGCAATCACTTCGGCATGATTTGATGATGTTGCAACAAGTGTTTGTTTTGAGAACGTCATGATATTGCGGTGCCTCCATTTAGGAATACATATCCAGTTTGAGATTTAGCTTTATGTAGATCGGATAAATAATCTGCATCTGTATAACCAAACAAATCTTGTTTCGAGTTGTTAGAATAAAATAATTATAAATCAGTAGTTCCCCGAAGGTATCAAACTATTTGTTTGATCCCATTCCAATGTCTTTTGGTAGGGGCTGAGCTGAACCTTGTCAACAAATTAACTGCAAAAGAAATGTCAGATCTTGTATAATCTATAAGATACATAAGAACCTCAATTGCACTAAAATATAGAACTTCCGATCTGTTAAAATTTTCATGATCTTCGCAGGGATGAAATAGATCAGTGTCAATATTGAGTGATCTAACAACAATGAGTTTGTCTTTAAAAAAAATATTTTAAAATCTTTTCGGTATAAGTTGTTTGATGTACAAGTAAACCATTAGGCATATGCTCAATTTGCAATCCAAGGTAATACTTGGTTTTTTCAAGATCTTTCATTTCAAAATAATTCTTTAGAAGTTGAATGATTTCATAGATCTCTTTATTTGTTCATATGATGTTAAGAACATTGACATAAACAACTACGATCTCATATCCAAACATTGTTTTTATAAAACATACGTGCAAAATAAGTTTATATTTATACCCTTTTTTTTATCAAGTAGTCATTTAATCGGTTATACCACATACGTCCCGTTTGTGTAAACCCACTTAGAAATCTTTGTGATTTAATGGAATATATTCCCTTGGGTTTTACATTAGATGCTTATGATACCTTAACCCTTTAGGTATATTCATATATATCACTATTAAGTGATCCATACAGATAAGTAGTAACAACATTCATGAGATGCATTTAAATAACTACCAGGTTGATTAAGTATCTAATAAGTAATTGTATCCATTACAGGAGGATAATTTTTCCTCCTAATTCATTTCTGGTCTTTGTGGGAAATATTGAGTTACAAGTCTAGTTTTCCCTTGTAACTTCATTTGCACATTTCTTTTCGGATAAAAATTCATTTGTATCCCATACGTTTCACATCTTTAAAAGTGATAACGATTGATCCGAAAACTTTTCTTTTATCGAGCGATTCTAATTCAGCTCTTATTGCTCCTTTCCATTGAGCTCAATCATGTCCATTTTGTATATTCAATGACAGATTTTAGTTCCAGATCATCATCTTTATTCATGATGTCATTGTAACATTATATGAAAATATCTCATAGAGATTTTAGTTTCATTTCGGTTCCATAATATTGCATAATTTATCGCAATTTTAGTATTTACATTTATCAATATCCTCTGCAGAAGGAATATTGATTTGTGGTTCTTCTTGAACACTTTCTCTTACCTCATTATCAGCTGATTTTCTTTTTCGAGGATTTTTATCTTCGGAACCAATTGATCTTCCACGTTTGATGCGTGGCAAAGACTCAACAGTGACATTATTGCCAGCTTTTGAAATTTCAGTTCGAGCTGGAGCATTTATCGCTGGTATATATGATTTAGTCACTTTTTTATATCTGTAAATGCATAAAGTAATTAATTTGCAAGTTCTTGCATATGCATTATTTTTGAACTTTCGTTTCACATTCTTTTGTGCGAGTTCAATATACCTTAATTGATGTTCACATCATGAAGCATCATTTTATTTTTTATTTTTATTTCTCCCCCTAATCTAGGGAACAATGTTTTATTAAAATGACAATCAGCAAAACGTGCTGTAAAAACATCACCCATCATGGGTTCAATATATCTTATGATTGGAGATGTTTTATATCCAAAATATATTATCATCTTTCTTTGAAGAACCATTTTATTGTGTTGTGGTGATACAATTGGAACATACACTGCACAACCAATGTTTTAAGGTAGAAAATATTTGGCTCTTGGCCAAAATCAAGTATTAAGTGAAAATATTTACGACTTCCACATGGTATAATGCGAATTAATGTCGCAGCATGTAAATTTACATGTCCACATATAAATATTGAGAGATTTGTACTCATTATCAATTGTCTAGTTATTAGCTGTAAGCGTTTATCTATTGATTCAGCTAAACCAATTTTGTGTATGCACATGAGCAACTGGATGTTCAACAACAATCCCTGTAGATATATAATGATCATTAAATGCTTGAGATGTTAACTCACCAGCATTATCAAGTCTCATCCTTTTAATGGTGTAATCAGAATAATGTGTTCTCAATTTAATAATTTGTGCAAGAAACTTTGCAAATGCCATATTACGGCTTGATAACATACAAATATGAGACCATCCGCTAGATGCGTCTATTAGAACCATGAAATATCAAAATGGTTCACATGATGGATGAATTGGTTCATATATCTTACCTTGAATTCTTTCAAGAAACATTTGTGATTCTTTTTCACAATATACTTTTCATTAATCACCATATGTGCTTTCCATTAATCACCATATGTGTTTTTTTTTTTTTTTTATAAATCACCATATGTGTTTTTTTTTTATCATATATCCTTTTCACCATATACGCTTTTAATCATATGCGTTGTGTTTTTCACCATATGCGCTTTTAATCATATGCGATTTTCATCATATGCGTTGTGCTTTTCATCATATTCGCTTTTTATCATATGCGCTTATCATATGCGATGCGCTTTTTATCATATGCGCTTTTTTATGTGAATAGTAAATTAATTAATTTCGTTTTACTATTCATATGAATTAATTTAGATTTACTATTTTGTTAATTGAGTAATATATATATACATCATATACTTGTGACTCCGAAGGCTCAAATGAATTTGACCATATAGTTATACGTTGTACCTTGCACATTAATTTTCAGTAGAAGCTTTAGATGCATATTATTTTCAGTAGAAGCTTTAGATGCACTTTTTTTTTAATCACCAAATACCACAAACACTTTGTTTGCGTTTGTTCATAGTCATCAATGAAAACCATTTTCTTTAATTTTATTTTATACAATAAAATTAACGCATCATTATTCTTTTCAAAAACAATAATCTATTGTTATTGTTCACTTGTGCCATGTTTAACAACAAAAGTCAACAACCTCTGTCTTGTTTGTTGTGGCAACCAAAAACAACCTTTGCTTTTGTTACCGAGAATCCAAGACCAAAAAACAATTAATTTTTAATTAATCTTTTATCAAAACCATAAATGATTTTATTGATCTACGTTGATATGGCCATAAAGAATTGACGGCTGACCTACTTTTGTAAGTGTATTTCGGCTATCATTCCGAAAACGCACAACGACCTTTTTTTTTTTTTTTTTTTTATGAACTATTTGTTTCATATCTAGCTTAGGCAATTATTGTGAACATTTGGTCCCTATAAGAGCATTTATTTTTTAGACTTTTAGTTGATTTGTACTTGTCACAATTAGGGATAGCACCCGCGGGTCGTGGATGCGGATCCATTGGATCCATCACCCGTACCCGCGGATTTTTTTTTAAGAGACATCCAATTGAACCCTTGTTCGTTGAAACAATTTGACTATATTTTTTACTCCCCATTATTAAACGGGCCATTTTGATGCACACTCTTAAAAAAATAATTTGTTTTTTAAGTTTTATTATTCAACCTCCTTTTTTCAACGGTCACGTTTTTAACAAAACATTTGACAAGTTTGGAAAAAAGTTTTTTATTGATTATCATCAAAAATTTTCTATTGTCACTCTACTGGATGGAATTATGGCATACAACCAAAATTGCAACCCAACACTACATAAGAACAAAAAGGTTGTTTTTAATTAACATATGTATATGTGTTAAACTCGGAATAATAATAACTTATTTTAGAAAATTAACATAAGACATGTTGAAACATTTTTGTCACATTTAGCTCATCAAGTCTAATACTTATCATTGATAGATTTTATCACGTCTAGGAGATGTTTACTTTTTTCTTGTATTAAGTCCTACTTTCATTTACCTTTGTTTGGAAAAAAGTTTTTTTTTTTTACTTTGCTTTCCCCCTTTCTGTAAAACTCATTTAAACACTTTCTTTGTTTTTTTTTTTTTTTTAAAAAAAAACTTCCTTTTTTTTACGTTACCCGTAAATTATAAATATATAAAAAAAACTTTTTGTTTAAATTTTTTTTCTAGTTTTTAAAAGGCCACTTGACCAATTTTTTAATTCTTTCACAACACCTGATATCGTGATCGTGACCTTTCACCAAAGCAAGAGATATTCTTGATAAACTAAACACGGACTCGTGTTTGAAATTGTCGGCCACAAAAAAAATTCATTTGATAAAAGTATATATATTTTTTTTTAGTTATAGAAGGAGACCACTTCATTTTCAATACTTCATTTTTGACAAAAAAACTATTCCATTTTACCATTCCTTTTTTATTTTATTTTAACTTCTAAGATTTACTTTTAATAAAAATACAAACTACTTTTTGTATTTTAACTTTTAAGATTTACTTTTAATAAAAATACAAACTACTTTTTGTATTTTAACTTTTAAGATTTACTTTTAATAAAAGTACAAACTACTTTTTCGTATTTTAACTTTTAAGATTATAAATTTAAGAATAAACATTAGTATGCATGAAATAAATAATGATTAATTGCATAAGTAATCATAAATGTTAGATAACATATAAAGACCCCATCGTATTCGTATTGATCGGAATTAATCTCGACCCATGGTACCGTGTTGTCAAATGACGTGTTGCGTACATAAAGTACCGTGTTGTCAAATGACGTGTTGCGTACAATCATGAGGTCTTATTAACATAAATATAAATGTTAGTGAAGTTAATAAGAGTTAGATTACAGAAAATATAATTCAGGTGGTATAACCGACCATATATAACTTAAATAACATAAATATAAATGTTAGTGAAGTTAGTAAAAGTTAGATTACAGAAATATAATTCAGGTGGTATAACCGACCATATATAACTTAAATAACATAAATATAAATGTTAGTGAATTTAGTAAAAGTTAGATTACAGAAATATAATTCAGGTGGTATAACCGACCATATATAACTTAAATAACATAAATATAAATGTTAGTGAAGTTAGTAAAAGTTAGATTACAGAAATATAATTCAGGTGGTATAACCGACCATATATAACTTAAATAACATAAATATAAATGTTAGTAGTCCAAAATTTGATATATTCGAGTCTGAAAATTATTAATAATTTCATACCTTGATTAGTGATTCGTGATCGTTTGAGATATCTTTTAATTACACTAAGCTTTTCGTGCTGATAACGTGTTATAATTCAGTAGGCTTATAACTACCTTTAATGGTTATAAGAACAAAGAGAGAAAAAGAGAGAAGAAGGAGAGAAGAAATATTGATATTGATATTTCAAGAGAAATGGTGCACCTTAAATGGTTACCATACATGTCTATTTATAGTATAAAATATTACTATGCAAGAAATATAATAATAATAAAATTAACATCCAATCTAGATATTTTATAACACAATCTAGATATTTTATAACATAATCTAGTTTAAACAACATTTTTTTAATACTTGGTAACAATTTGCTAAAAGTGTGCATATGTGTTTCTAGATATGAAGAGCAATTGAATCAGTACCATATGTACATGTCCTCAACAAATTACATAACAAGATTAATTTTTTTTTTAATAAACACACATCTTATGACGTCAACTGTTTGATTAAATGTTTAGGTGAAAGAGTGTTGAACATTAAGCATCGCCATTGTTTGATATTAGCTATTAAGCCTCTAAATGTGTGTATGGAGGCTCTGATGCACTGCACATTGCTGACATTACAGATCCCGATGGCAATGCCTTAAATACATTGTAATGTAACTACTATGTTGATTAACGTTATAGCTCATATATTCAATATATACCCATTGTTTAGGTTATTGTAAGATTGGTGTAATTAAAAAGGTATGATAATGTTTAGGTTCTAATATGGTGGCATATCTCTCTTCTTTGCTTGGCAAAATGTCAGTTGGATATTATGGATAGAGGAACTGATGCTAAATTACTTTACTTGGCAGAATAATTCTTCTTCGTATTGGTTATGTTGGTGTTGTCAATGTAGTCAAGACGTACATTTTCTAAAAATTATTATACACTACCCGGTAATTAGGCAAAAAGTCAAATAATGTAACATTTTTCATCTGACGATTGCTTTTGACAAATTTCATGAAGTTTAAAGTACCTTTCATGTATCTCTCTATCTCTCTATGTTCTAATTTTCTCGCCCCTTTTTCTTATAATGAGTTCAGATTTGTGATAACCTTGGGGTCTAATTTTGGTTAGGTTAAATTACTATATCATGGAGTATCAATCAGCTGCCTCATCTTTAAGTTATTGATGCTACTAAAGGTACACTCAAATATCTTTATGTATAGTGACTTACTGTAGTGATAAATTGTTGGATAATAGGGTTTGAATGTCCGAATAAACCTTTGAATCGTGTAGTCACTTTCGCGATAAAGTATTTCGACCCTATACATATATTGCCTTAGGGTTATACGAAATCTTTATTCGAGATAAGACAAAAGCACAACTCCAATATAAGCAATTAAAATTGGAAGTCAAGAACATAGATAATTTGTATATATTGTGAATGATTAATTTTTCATCATCTAGAAAATGAGACAATTATTCTCTATTTATAGAGAATGAAAGATTACACTCCTTGGTTTCGATATTCTAGTGATTGGTTATGATCTGTTTTAAGTATTGTAATAGAACGAAGTTATTCAAACTCATTAAATTATGGTGTTAATTTATTTTGAGTCAAGTTCCTATTTTGCATATTTTATCCATGAATAAGCTTTTATTCTAAATTCCGTAGTCGATCACATTTGTGGGAACAAGTGTGAGGTTTAGACTATTATGAACTTGGATTAGTATACATTCACATGCTGAATGTGGGGCAAGGTTGCTACCAAGGTTCATAGATATTTGTGGGATACAAATATTGGAAGACCCGCTCTCAAGATTTACTGAATGGAGCCTTTGTGGTTAATCACATGTAATCTTGAGTAAAGACGAATATCATTGTATCCTCTGACCTGAGACACATATTGGGTTCGGATATTCACTAAGTATTATGCCTTGATTCTTTCCTTCGCTATTGTGAAATATGGTATTTCATAAGGAAGAGCTCAGGTGTAATACAAACTATATATTTAGGACGTATGTAGTCAAGATGGAATTTGTCTCTCTTATTCGTTGAGAGTCAGATGTCTAAGGCCTGATAAAGTTAAATCTAGAAGAGAGTGATCACTCTGTGTCTCTTGGATTTAACATGACATCTAGGACGAAAGGATAACTGAAAGATTCACCTATTCATATTCGAGATGGAAACTCGAAAGAGATGATGTTATTGAATGGCACAAAGTCATAACATATTGGGGGTGATGGACGGTCGTTAGGTGGTATCCATCACTTGCATTAATTTCTTATGTTTCTCGTGCAAGTGAGAGATTGAAGGTATTTCGTATGCCCGAGAGATATATTAAATTAACGTGGCTAATATGTTTTGATCCAAGTCGGGTCATACCCAATAACAAGCTTATCAACACCTTATACGTATTTAATCTTGACGATTGGATCATTAAATAAATATGCGACATTTGGACTTTAGAAAATCCGTTTTCTAAAATATTATCACTTGAGATAAATTATTTGGATAATTTATATTTAATTATTTATAAGTTTAAATAATTATGTTGTATTATATTTTATAAATCGGTTTATAAAATATGTAAGTAACTTAATAACTACATGGATTTATAACTAGTTTTATAAATCCATGTAGTTATTAAGTTACTTACATATTTTATAAACCAATTTATAAAATATAACACAACATAATTATTTAAACTTATAAATAATTAAATATAAATTATCCAAATAATTTATCTCAAGTGATAATATTTTAGAAAACCGATTTTCTAAAGTCCAAGTGTCGCGTATTTATTTAATGATCCAATCGTCAAGATTAAATACGTATAAGGTGTCGATAAGCTTGTTATTGGGTATGACCCGACTTGGATCAAAACATATTAGCCACGTTAATTTAATATGTCTCTCGGTCATACAAGGTGAAAAGGTGCCATGAATGGTCACACCTTTTGGACAAAAAGGTACCATGAATGGTCATAACTTTTCTTGAAATGGTACCATGAAAAGTTACACTACTTCATATGAAATTGTACCATTTCATGAAAAGCTTACACTCATTAATAGTTGTGTCTTTTGGTCAAAAAGACACTAACTAAACAACACAACCTTTCACATGGATTAATCAAGTATGCTTATACAAGCGTACACTTCGCACTTTCCTAACTCGTATTTGAGCGTAACTTAAAATCCCCTTATCTCAAGTAAATCACCACATTACACAAAATGATCGATAACACTAAATTCACCAACATAAATACGATTGAAATAATGTTATATATGTATTATGGTATTAAAAGAATGATTAAAGAGGTTACAAACATTGAAAGTACCTTTCGGGAGGTTTATTTTGATTTTTTTTTATTAATACAAAGTAAAATAAAATAAAATCACTCAAAAGCATGAGGTCTATTTCGATTTTATTTTCTTGTGTGTAATTAGGTTGATTTTAATTAATCTTTAATTGTAAGAAAGTTTAAAACAAGACTATTCAAACATAATAAACTTTAAAACTTGGGTATATTGGGACCCTGAGATCAAGGTCCTCCACTAAATATGAAAAACTTACTAAAAAGTAATGTGGTTGCAGGTCTCGAGTTTATGTATCTTAAGCAAGTGAATGTGTTTGCAAGTCTTGATTTGCTGCATATATAGATATTGTATCTTCAAAAACTGGGATGAGGTTAGTCTTATGCTAATTATTTTAGTTTACAAATAGAATTTTTGATATTTTTTGGGTTGATTTCATCGTCAATTCGGATACATGTCAATATTGACCCATTTGTTTGGAATTAAAAAAAACAGGCTTAACAATTCGACTTTTTGATATATTGATAAACAATTTAACTGATGTAATTAAAAACAAAGCTGCACTTCATTAGTACATGCAATTAATGTTTTACTATTTTGTCATGCTCATAATTGTCAATATTATGTTACTATTGCATTAGCTTTATTGACTTGATTACATACATAATTTATTTTAGTAACTAACATGTGTATATACCTTTTTACTCGATATCTTTATACTCGATATGAATTAAACCATTAAGTCAACAGTTCTTTTTTTTTTCTTTTTCGAAAAGCAAATGTATTAACACGAGAGCCAAAATGGGGGCTCAACCCAATACACAAAAAAGGTTAGGAAACCCACTGCCATATCAGGCATATGAATACATGAGGGGACTACAATAGCCCCACTGACTGACAAGACCCTTAATATACACACTAGGAAAGATCCCGAAAGAAGCATACAAAGAAAAAGAGACAGGTGAGTTGCCGAGGATGCAACTGTTGAACTAAAGAATCATATTTAAGCCACACAAGACCACGGATCCGAGAGCCACTTTAACCAATCCAAGCTGCGACCCTTAAGACGAGTAGAAATCCATTCGAACGATTTGAGTTGTATCTCCATCAGTGCCGTCGGAGAAGACCAACAAACATTCGAAAATACTTTTTGGTTTCGGTTTCTCCATATTAAATATGCGCACGACCATTCCAAAGCTTGCCAAATCATTGAACCCGAAGTAGATAAGGCTCGGCTACAATTACCCCGAAATGCTTCATTGATGCTAAGATTTGTAACCGAACCCAATCCCCACCACTTGTAAACACGTTCCCAAATATCCATCGAATGGTTGCAAAATATCAACAAATGCTCAATAGTCTCCACATCATCATCACATAAAGGGCACCTAAAACGGAGTCAAGATCGATACCTCGTTTGTCAAGCTCAGTACGGACCTGAAGTTTAACGCCATTAAAACGATAGAATTTTTTTTTTTTTTTTTTTTAAAAGGGGTGCCTGCCCAGGTCAAGGCATTTGCCGCGGCGCGGCTCCTTTTGTCGCGGCGCGACATATAAAGGGTTTTTATCTTATGTTTAGCTGCCTTTCTGTTACCAAAATGCGTTTAATGCCGCGGCGCGACATAACCCACAACTGGCACCAACCTGCAACTTATTAACAAAATCACACTTTACCCGATTCAATAGCTCAAAACACATTTTTAACATCACAAGACATATTTAAACTTGACTAAACCAGTTTCAAGCATCATTCGACATTACTAAAATCTTTTGAATTAAGAACACGTGTTCACACAATTTAACAACATCATTTGGTCCCAAAGCATAACGAAAACATAATCGTTAAATACAAAAGGCTTGGCGTTGATAAGCGGTACCCAAAAGAGCTTGATTCAAAATAGAGACGTGCATTACCACTTACTCTAATGCCAATGCTCCACTTTCCTCAAACGAGTTCCTTACCTTCACGATGACCTTTCGTCCCTATAAAATATAAAACAACACGGGGGTAAGCTTTTACACTTAGTGAGTTATAGGCGAATATTTAAATATACAATGCCGGGCATAATCTTTTCATTACATTGCCTTTCAACCAAACGGTTACTTACTTACTTTCGGATCCGACCCATCACTTACCATAGACATAACTTACTAGGCCGACCCTAGTAATTATGTCTAAGCTATCCATAGGCATACTCTTATGCCTAAGCTACTTTAATCACATTTCAATCATACATATGCACATAGACATCTAAAGTGTCTAAGCTAAACCATCCATAGACAAGATTACCAAGCAACCTTAATAATCTTGCCTAAGCTAAACATCCACCATAGATACAATTATTAGGTGAACCTAATAATTCCATCTAAGCTATTCAACTAGTGCACTTAGCCGTTGCTCTCTTGCACGGATGCAATCCGAGAACACTAAGCCACTCTCGACCCGCCCATTTTACCCCCTATAAACTCACCTTGATTAAATGGAGTTCCTTGGTCACTTGACGTTCCTTTTCCTTGATTAGCACCTATACATGAGCTAATCTCATCAATAACATATCTCAACAAAATTACAATTTCCACAAGCTTTCAACACATTCATACACTTGCACATTGACTTAACCCCCTATTTACTCCAATATACACATAAACACTTACATACATAGCATTTTAATCTCACCTTTTCCAATATAACCACATTATCATGCCAACATTACTTCCTTAATCACACAATTCTCTAGTTCATCTCTTACAATCATAACATGCAATTCTTCCAAATATTCCATTAAACATCAAATGTGCATAAACCCATTTCTATTACTAGCAACCCTAAATAATCAATTATCCAAATTCCATCACTTACAATAACAACAACAATTCACATATAAACTTTCTTCTTTAAAATTCTTAACTAAATCACATAAACATTTCATTGAGACATTTCATCAAACACCTAGTGTGCATGACTTGATTCTAAGCTAAAACATCACCAAATTCACCATATACATATCATTCACTCAAAATGCAAGTTCATACATGAACTTACTTCCATAATTACTAACAAATTTGTTTTCAATCAAGCAAGTGTGCACAATTTCAACAAACAACAACCTTTAAGCTAGAGATTCATCACAGTCACCCAATATTAGTGATACATAGTTACAAAAGTTCATACCTTGTCTTTAAGGGTTCAAGAACCCTAATTGTGCACAAAGGAGAAGAATTTGAAGAAATAAAACTTGCTAGAATGCTTAGTGTGCCTTAGATTTCACTAACTTATAATTGCATGTACACAATTTCTTAATTGGAGCTTCCCTTTTCTTCCTCCTTGTTGAGTCGACACCCACAGCACACACACATAAGTTCTGTATTATTATTTTTTTTACAACAGATAATGATTTATCAGTATTTTTGTTCTTTTATTAAAATAACTTTGCTCAAATTGCACTTTCTACCCTCCCCACCAAAACTATAATGAGGGAGGTCCTTAGTTCTAACCTTGCACCTTTAGTCCCTTCTAACTTAACTAACAAACTTAAATCTTGTCCATTTATTATATACCTATATCTAAAAGGTATAGGCGAAATGAATAGTACTATTCATTTTTTACTTTTTGCAAACTTAACCCTCTAACTTTTATTAAAATACAAATTGAACCCCCACTTTATACGTATATTTTTTCAAATTTCACAAACTTAGCTCCCTAACTTTTATTAAAATACAAATGGAACACCCACTTTACTAACTTTTTTTATTTTTACTAATATTCAATTTTCACAAACTTAACCCCCTAACTTTTATTAAAATACAAATCGAACTCCCACTTTATACGCAAATTTTTTTCAAATTTCACAAACTTAACCCCCTAACTTTTATTAAAATACAAATCGAACCCCCACTTTACTAACTTTTTTTTTTTAAATAAAACCCGAACGCTAAAAGAAGCAACTTTCACAAAAGGAACAACCCTTCAATGTTAGATGTCGAAAAAAATTCTTTTTTACAAAATAAATCAAGACTTTTTTTTTAACTCGCATTCAAAACGGAGCCCCCGGCGCGAAGCGAGGGCTCCACAACTAGTTTATACTAAATCATACCATCCATGTATATAATAAAAAAATTACATAAAATAATACCTTAATTAATTGGGATGTTACATGAAGCCGTCGCTTCAGAGCCCTCCACATGAAGATCTCCACTTTTAGGGGAACAAGATAATTTTTTAAAGTTTCGTCGTTTGTTGCATAGCCTCCAATAGTTTTTTCATCAATTAAGGAAGATAGTCTTTTAGAAGCAAAAAAACCCGTTAGAAGATAAGTTCCATACCCACATATCCGTGACCCTATCCGATTTAACATATGCATTCAATAAGTCCAACAGTTCTTGCTCTAATATCATTATAGTTATAGTCAAGTAGCATGTGTGTATTCATAATAACGGGTTGGGATACTAGAATTCGAGCTCACTGATTCTTATTTCCGAGGTACACTTTTTATACCAATCAAATGATGTTTCCCTCTGTTTATATTTAATGATTAAACCTCTTTCATTGTACATTGTTAGTGATTTGAATTAAAGTGTGAGCTACTTGGGTTTAGGAGAAAAGATGAGTATAGTTTAACAAGTCAGAAGTTTTGCATCTTTAAGTTGAAATGGCAAGTGGCAACTGAATGCTGATCAGGATCATGGATGCTAACAGATAATGACATCAGATGAAAAATTCGACTAGCTGACATGGGATTAGTGTTGAAGGGTCAAAACTTTCATGATAGAGTAATAAGGTTCTCAAATTTTGAATCGAAATACGAATTGGGATGATGGTGGTTTAATATTTTATATACTATGTGATAATTTTACTCAAGTTATGTAATTCATTTTATGTTATATTATTTTAAATAAATTTTTAACAAACTTGTGAATTCAGGAGTTATTTAACAAGTATTAAAAAAACACACCAACAATTATATTCATAGTTAATAAATATAAATACACGCAATAACATTACAAGTTCACCATGATTTTGTGTAAGACAAATGATATTGTTCCAAACTTATTATCAATCAATAATCATTATCATTATTATTTTAGAGAGCTTTCAAGGGATATAGCCACCATGTCCACCACCTTCACCACCTCCCTTACCGCCTCCGTATCCACCGACACCACCACCTCCACCTCCTGCTCCTCCACCGCTACCACCACCTCCAGCATGTCCACCATCTGATCCACCTATACCACCACCAGTACCACCACCGCTACCATATCCACCTCCTCCATCTCCACCACCACCTTCTCCTCCTCCTCCACCACCACCACCTCCTCCTCCACCACCACCACCACCTGAGGCACCACCAGATCCTGAACCACTTCCACCTCCTTCTCCACCGCCATAACTGCCACCATGCGCTCCTCCTCCACCACTACCTCCTCCACTACCACCACCACCTCCTCCACTTCCACCTACCCCACCACCATATCCTTCACCACTTCCTTCACCAGCTCCACCACCACCTTCAACAGTTAAGAGAGCTCTAGTAGCCGCACTAATTCCCAAACCAAATAGAACCAAAAAAACAACACTCGAAACTCTGTGAACACCCATGTTTGATAATAATATTGAAATGAGTGTAAGTTGTTTGAAGTTTGCATGGAATCGGTTGGGTATATATAGTAACCATGGGGCGGGGCCTACATAGGAGTAGCCAACATATTAAGCTAATGTTGACCCCACATACATAGTCCCACTGCAACTTTTACATATATAATGGATATCCAATACAACCATTAATCAGATACACCCTAAGTTAAATTTTCAATTTATTTTAATTGATTGCTAAATAAACGTTACAATTCGGTCATTTGTTTTTCTTTTTTCAGTAACGAATGAACATATTATTTAACAACTTAAGAATTTTCACGAAGAAACATGAAAGAGTGTAATTAAAAGACACAAAAAAAAAAAAAAAAAACCCACCCGGTTTGCCTCGCACTTATAGTGCTTTCAACAATGACAAACTTTCTCATCAGGACTATCTGCCACATCAACGCCACATTAGCATTTTTCACTAGGAATAACTCAAGATTAAACACTCATAATCATGACATACTTCATCAAATAAATTGGAATCCACTTTATTAAATAATTATTGTGTGGTACGAATATTGAACTAAGTGTACAAGTCATTTTAACCTTTTTTCCATATACTTACATTGAGACGACCCGTCCAAATCCATAAGGACGAATACTATAACATATGGTTACATTGCAAGGTATTTGACCTCTATATGATACATTTTACAAACATTGCATTCGTTTTTAAAAGATAAATTTTCATTTCATCGAAAGTTGACAGGCATGCCTACCATTTCATAATATCCAAACTATAATCACCTAATCTGTCATTTACTTAATAATAATCTTTATTGAACTCAACGACTTGGATGCAACGTCTTTTAAAATATGCCATGAATGACTCCAAGTAATATCTTTAAAATGAGTAAATGTACAGCGGAAGATTTCTTTAATATCTGAGAATAAACATGCTTAAAAGTGTCAACCAAAAGGTTGGTGAGTTCATCAGTTTATCGTAATCAATCATTTCCATAATTTTAATAGACCACAAGATTTCATTTTTCAATAACATGCAATCTGCATAAAAATCATTCATATGGATTGAACACCTGGTAACCGACATTAACTTTAATGCATAGAATATCCCCACAGAACCTCTCGTCTGTATAATATAAACCTCGAAGTACTAAAGCATTCGTACCCCGAATGAGACTTTTCAAGGTCCATAGATCTATCTTTAGGATTCGCGTCAATTAGATGTCATTTCCCTAATTCTTAGGCTACCAAGCTTGAAGAGCGATATTCGGTTTAATAATCCAACCATATAATGTAGTTTCAATTACTTGTGTTTATTTCGTCAAACATTTATAAAAGCGCATGTATTCTCAGTCCCAAAAATATATATTGCAAAAGCATTTAAAAAAGGAGTAATGAAACTCACGATACTGTATTTTGTAGTAAAAATACATATGACGGCATTGAACAAGTGTAGGGTTGGCCTCGGATTCACGAACCTATATTAATTATATATATTTATATGTTGGTCAATATCTGTGTAACAATTTAGGTCAAATCGTAGTGTATCACAATCCTAATGCTCGAGACCGATATGCAAAAGTCAACAAAAGTCAACTTGACCCAAATGACTTCCAAAATCTATACATGTTTATTATATAACTTAAATATAGTCATTTTATATATTTAAATATATTTATTAGATTTTATTAGATTAGGTAATACAAATCATTTATTAATAAATAAAAATTTATATTAATTTTATATATGATAAAAATATACTTTTATATATCACAAGTAATAAAATTTATACCGTTCAATCAATATCATAAAAATATAGTGGTATGTATTATTAATGTAATTATATTACGTGTGATAAAATATCTTTGTATCACATATTTATTTGACAAAATAATATTGATAATAATAATAATAATAATAATAATGAGTAAAAGTTGTATTATTTTGTAATAATAATAATAATTATTATTATTCTACTAATAATAATAATAACAATATTTATTTACTAATGATGATATTAATTATAATAAAATGATAATTCTAATCATGATAATTTTAATAATAACGATACTTTTTAATATTAACTGTAATAATAATAATATTTTATATAAAATAATAATTCTATTTAAAATGATAATTTTTAATAATAATAATACTAAAATGATAATAATAATGATATTTTATAATAACAATGATATTTCTATTAAAAATGATAATTTTAATAAAAATGATAGTTTTAATATTAATGATACTTTTAATAATAATAATAATAATAATAATAATAATAATAATAATAATAATAATAATAATAATAATAATAATAATAATAATAATAATAATAATGATAAAAATAATGAAAATCATATTTTTATCTAAATCACAATATTTTAATTTCATCATGATACTTATACTCATTATTTCCTAATCGACTTGTTTAATAGCTTTTAGTCCTCTTTTATATCGCATTCATAATAATGATAATAATAGTAATCATAATAATTAGATAATACTAATATTAGTTTTAATGATAATGATACTAACAATAATAAATATTATAACAATATTAATAATAATAATAATAATAATAATAATAATAATAATAATAATAATAATAATAATAATAATAATAATAATAATAATAATAATAATAATAATAATAATAATAATAATAATAATGATGATGATAATAATCTTAATCTTAATGATAATAACGATAGTAATAATAATAACAATAATAATTTTTAATGATAATACTTATATTAATAACGATAATGATAATAATAATAATTATTATTAGATAATAATAATAATAACGACGATAATAACGACAATAGTAATAATAATAATAATAATAATATTATAATTAATGATAATTCAGTTGACCATATCTTTTAATCGGTTCATCGAAACTGTGACGACCTGGAAATTTCCGACCAAATTTAAACTTGATCTTTATATGATTCTGACACGATAAGAAAAGTCTGTAATGTTGAGTCTCAAAAATTTTGAACTATTTTCTTGCATTTAATTAATCTTCGACCATTCCCGACGATTCACGAACTTATACTTGTATATATATATATATATATATATATATATATATATATATATATATATATATATATATATATATATATATATGTATATATATATATATATATATATATATATATATAATGTATAAGTATCAAATATTCAAATAATGTTATCATATAATGAATGATATAATTACATAATTAATAAATTGTAATATTAATATATTAAATATAGTTAAAAGTTAAAATATAATTGTTATATTAATATTATTATTACTTTCATTATTAATACAAAAATCAGTATTAGTTATTTTATTATTTTCAATATAGAATATATGAAAGGTAACACATGCAATTTGTTATATCATTATTATTACTAAAAATTATCATTTTTATTCCAAAATTATTATTATTATTATTATTTCTATTACTTTTAATCATTATTCTTATTATTGTTAATATTATTTGGATATTATTAATATTATTATTATTATTAATATACCTAATTATTTGTTAATACAAATTATATATAGTAATGAAATATAAAAACAGATATATATACTGATATATATAGATACATTATATGAATCAGTATTATTTTATTTAGATTAATTAAATACAGAATTATGCAAACACAGAATCAAAATCAGTTTCACGTTACAATCATATTGTGTTTAATTTGTTTCTCCTATCTCAAATTCGTACAAATCAAAGATTCAATCACAAGAACAAAACAAATTCAGTTGGGCATCAACATCAATTTTTTTTTTATTTACATGTCCTTCTTGTCTGATTAGAATAAACATGTCGATCTCAAATCAAATACAAAAAGACAAATTTGGATAGAAATCAGTAACAGAAAAATGTACGAATTTATTACAAGTCATAATCTGACTTATTTTTCTTGTTTTCTTCTTCTTGTTTGAAGTACCCTGTCTGCACTCTGTTACATGTCGAATTCATAATTGTAAAAATAAAACAAAAATATTAAGATACATATACATAGGCATATATTACTTACATAGTTATAAAAACCCACATCGGGTATCATCACACACGACAACTTGCAACTCCTTCTCGTTGTTGGTTGCTAATTTGGTTACCCGTGTTTCTGTTACCATCAACAACCACTTGCACACAACCATCACCATATATCACAAAAACATAAACACCATAAACACCATTGTAAACAACCACATGATTCAATCATTCTTGATACTGTTATGATTATGTTTATGTCATGAACAACTAACCACAGAAGTTATTATCATCTAAACCGCCTACTACCACTTTAATCCACCTCCATTGTGAACCATAAACCTTACCACCATCACTACCTTATTTTCTTTTCTTTCTTCTTATTTCTTTCATCTTCATTTCTGTTTCGGTTAAGCTGTACACCACCACCATCGACCCTACACCATATTTTTCCTGTTTTTCCTTCGTGAAACAAACACCATGACAGCCTAACACCCCATGTCTTCTTGCTATTCGCTTGTTTCTGTTTCTATTACCTTCGAAAACCACCCAACACCACGACCACCTTCCACCACCTTGTTGAGACTCCAACCCACTTTCACCTTAAATAATCTACACCTTATTAGGCCATCAACCCGCTGTTATAAACTGCTGCTATCCCCACCATTTTATACACTGGATATGGATATTAAGACAATAAAGATTAAAGCAAATGATGGTTAAAATTGCTTTTGACGATTTAAAAGAAAAAGGAATGGAGATGGGGTATCCAATAACATATATTTTTCTGTCATCATATTTTTTCTAAGCCACTCAATCAATATGGGGTCTTAGATAAATGAATTGAAAATAGCAGCTCTATTCAAAAAGTTGAGAGTGGCAGACAAACATAAGTCGATACTTGATATTTTTTTTATTGATGATTGATATGTAAAGAATATGTTAATGAATACGTGGTTGTTGCTGCACCTGGTTAACCGAACCCTACCTCCCACAAAACTCTTGTTCGAATTAAACTAAAACAAGGTTGGGCTTGTATATACCGGGCCGTGATTACATTTGTACTTCTTGGGCTGCTAAAATTATTTTTGTTGGGCTTATGTTTTGGTCCAGCTTACCTGGGTTGTGTCCCTCTCTTCTATTGGGCTGTGTTCCTATTTACATGGTTGGGCCAAGATCTAATTTGTATTCGGTGGGTGGGACTGAATTGACGAGTGATGGTTATGATCATAAGGTTAGTTATGATTATATGATGATTCTCTTATAAGAATGATGATGATGATGATAAACGTAAACGATGATGACAGTAATGATGATGATCATGGGTGTATGAGGAAGGAAAGGATGATGATGATGAATTAATTATGAAAATGTTAATCTGTTGCATAGATATTAAATATTTATTAACGCGAGTGTTGCAAGATTGAAGTGATGGTTCAATGGTTGGGCATGTGTTTATTAAGCGAGAGGTCACGGGTCCGATCCCATGCAGTGGCATTTTATTTTTAGAGCTTCTTTCTTCAAAGGTTGTACTCTTTTATTATTATTATTATTATTATTATTATTATTATTATTATTATTATTATTATTATTATTATTATTATTATTATTATTATTATTATTATTATTATTACTTTTATTAATATGATTATTATTATTTTTATTGATATTATTAGAGTTATTATTATTATTATTATTATTATTATTATATAAGTATTATTATTATCATAACTATTAAAATTATCATCTTTATAACTATCATTAGTATTATTATTAGAATTATCAGTATTTTTATTATCTTTATTATTGTTTTTATGAATATTATTATTATCATTATTTTTAGGAAAATTATAATAATTATTATTATAATTATTATTTTAACATTAAAATTATTATTTTAATATTATTATTATTACTATCATTATTTGTATTACTAATATTACTACTAGCATTATTATTATCATTACAATAAATATTATTTATATAAAATATATTTATTACATACATATACTAATATTACATACTTCTATATTTTTAATCAAAATGTTACCTTTATTTAATAAAAATTAAGTAATACACAAAATATAAAATATTATACATTATAGAATATTCTAAACATTAATATGTAATAATTATAATAAATAATATATGAATTATTAATATAACATGTATATTAATATTAATATCTAAACTTGTTTAAATATTATTATATGTATTAATATATATAATTGATATAGGTTCGTGAATCGAAGGCCAACCCTGCATTGTTCAGTTCAGTCGTATGCATATTTTTACTACAAAATATCGTATCGTGAGTTTCATTTGCTCCCTTTTTACTCATTATATTTTTGGACTGTGAATTCATTCAAAGTTTTAATAACTGTTTTACAATATTTATATGCGTGAGTTCATTTGCTCCCTTTTACTCTTTACATTTTTAGGACTGAGAATACATGCGCTGTTTTTATAACTGTTTTGTTAAATGCTTTTGAAATATATTTTTGGAATAAGAATACTTGTGATGCTTTTATAAATGTTTGACGAGATAGACACAAGCAAAACATTCCTCGAATAAATTATTATACAGACGAGAGGTTCTGTTGATTATTATGTTGGAATTAGTTGGACGTTATAATTGCCACTAATTGATGTGAATATTTTCCCCTGATTATTATAGCTTGGTAACCTAAGAATTAGGAAACGGGTATGACCCCTTATTCACGCGAATCCTAAAGGTAGCTACCGGGTTTAACACCCCCACCCAGAATATTCACTAGACGGAAGAACTAGTGGGCGTGGTGTTTAGTACTTCGAAGTTTATATATTGATTACAGACTGAAAGTTCTGTTTATTTTGGAGATATTTATGATGCGCATTAAATGTTAAGGTCGGTTACCAAGTAATGAAAGCAAGCAAAGAAAAGTGAATGTTATGTATCGAGAGAATGATTTTTATACACAGGTTATGTGTATGATATTTTGTACACGAGATATGTGTACGGTTATTTAGAATTATTGAAAAATGATTTCGTACACGAGATATGTGTACTGTATTTAAAAGATATCGCATGTACATTACATGTGGGTATAGGATTCGGGCCCATTTGTACCATGCACATTTAAATCTTGTGGTCTATCAAAAGTACTGAATTTTATTATTTACGATAAACCTATGAACTAACCAACCTTTTGGTTGACACTTTTAAAACATGTTTATTCTCAGGTCTGAAAGAAATCTTCTGCTATGCATTTGCTCATTTTAAAGGTATTACATGGAGTCGTTCATGGCATATAGAGGTCAGAACCTCGTAATGGGACTGTGACAACCCGGAAATTTCCAACCAAATTTAAACTTTATCTTTATATTATTCCGACACGATAAGAAAAGTTTATTAAGTTAAATCTCAAGAATTTTAAATTGTGTTCATACATTCATTATAACCTCGACCAAATTCCGACGATTCACGAACCGTTATATATAAATAAATATGTATATATATGTATATATATAACTTGATAATATTAATAAAGTATTAAACGTATAATACTTTACATGAACGTATTTGTTTTAATATGTTTATCGATGAAATTAGAAGATACTATCAAATGATTGATTTATCAGATACATTGTGATATGATTACGGGTCTATGTTATGAGGTCCACTGTGATTTAAGAAATCTATTCTTTTTGATAACATTCGGAAAATGGTAAAGTGATTTATAAGTAAGAACGTGGAGTGTAAATAACTTAGATGTTGGATATCGACAAGTTAAGTAACTCGACATTTTTCATACATTTATTTAACCTTTGGACTTTATCCCATGCTTCACCAACAGACTATAATTTAAAAACTTGAAACCTATTATGAATATATATGATTCTACTTTTCTAAAACGTTTTATGATATAACGATTTCTATTATTTTAACCTTTTAACAAAATGATTCTTAAATATATTTAGTTTTGAAAAACAAAATTATCATATTTATTTGATTTATTTTCAAACGTACAAAAACGTTTTTAGTTTAAAAAGAACTTTATTATTAAAACGTATATAATTTTTATAAATACTTAGAACCACTTTTGACAACTCATTACTTAACTTGTATGATAAAGATAACGATATTTATATTTTATTTTATTAAATATAAATAACGATTTAAATTAATATTATATATATTTATACGCGTATTATACGTACATAGTTTTATACTTTTACTATACTTTAACTTTACATTTACTTTACTTTTACTTTACTTTAACTTTAATAATTCATACTTTAATAATTCACTTTAATAATTCATACTTTAATAATTCACTTTAATAATTCATACTTTAATAATTCACTTTAATAATTTATACTTTAATAATTCACTTTAATAATTCATACTTTAATAATTCACTTTAATAATTCAAAAATCTATTATAAATAGAATTCAATAGGTTTCATTATATCATAGAAACTTGAAATATATTTCTCTAAACTCTCTCAATCGACTTACATATATATATTTACTCAGTATTATTTCAAGATATTATTAGTATACATAAAATAATACGACGAGGTCATGAGCGTATTATTTCAAAATGGATTTTTCGAGCGGGATAGAGCTAAGGAAAACATGGGTTATAGCTATGGAGGTTATGGGTATTGTTCAGGGGTATGCTCGTGAGGTCAAACTAGTGTTTATCATCTCCATTGTGTCTACGTACTTTCCTGCAATATTGAATCTCAATATTGATACGTGAGTACTCATAACTTAACTTTTATATATTATTAGTGTATCCCTGACTAGTGCTCGAGTATATAGGATTATGCATGCTTGTACGTTTGATATTGTCGTTAGTTAGGTTATGTTGAATCCTGAATTAGATACATATGCTACTGAGATAAGGTATAGGATATGCATGTCGTTGGAAAGATAGCAAAAAATTAAGAACTTTTCCTTTAGAACTCGTGTGATTTCGATGAACGGATTAAAAGATATAGTCAACTGAATTATTATTAATATTAGAATATTTATTGTTAAAATGATTATTATTATTACTATCGTCGTTATTATCGTCGTTATTATTATTATTTAATTATTATTATTATTATTATTATTATTATTATTATTATTATTATTATTATTATTATTATTATTATTATTATTATCATTATCGTTATTAATATAAGTATTATGATTGTTATTGTTATTACTATCGTTATTACCATTAAGATTATTATTATTATTATTATTATTATTATTATTATTATTATTATTATTATTATTATTATTATAATTATTAGTATTATCATTGATATTATTATAATACTTATTAGTATCATTATCATTAAAACTAATATTAGTATCATCTAATTATTATGATTACTATTATTATCATTATTATGAATACGATATAAAAGATGACTAAAAGCTATTAAATGAAACGATTAGGAAATAATGAGTAAGAGTATCATGATGAAATTAAAATATTATAAGATATTGATTTAGATAAAATTATCGTTCTTATTATTTTTATCATTACTATTATTATTAAAAGTATCGTTAGTATTAAAAATATCATTTTAACAAAAATTATCATTTTAATAGAGATGTCATTGTTACTATAAAATATCATTATTATTATCATTTTAAATAGAATTATTATTTTAAAGATAATATTAAAAATTATCGTAAATATTAAAATTATCATAATTAGAATTATCGTTTTATCATAATGTCATCTTAGTAATTATAAATATTGATATTTTTATAATAATTATTATTATTACAAAATAATACAACTTTTACTTACTATCATTATAGATATTATTTTATCAAATAAATATGTGATACAAACATATTTTACTACGTGTAATAAATTACTTTAATAATACCTATCATATTATCTTTATGATATTAAATGAACCCTATAAATTTTATTACTTAATATATATAAAAGTATATTTTATTATATAAATTTTAATATAAAATTTTATTTATTAATAAATGAATTATATTATTTACTCTAATAAATCTTTTAAAAATATTTAAAAATATAGAACGACGATATTTAAACTATATATTAATCATGTATAGATTTTTGGAAATTATTTTGAGTCAAATTGACTTTTGTTAACTTTTGCATATTAGTCTCGAGCATTAGGATTGTGGTACACTATGACTTGACCTAATTTGTTAGACAAATATTGACCAACATATAAATATATATAATTAATTTAGGTTCATGAATCCGAGGCCAACCTTGCACTTGTTCAATGATGTTATATGTATTTTTACAACGAAATACAGTATGGTGAGTTTCATTTGCTCCCTTTTTAAATTCTTTTGCAATATTTTTTTTTGGGACTGAGAATGCATGCGCTGCTTTTGTAAATGTTTTACAAAATAAGCACAAGTTCATGAAACTACATTCTACGATTGTCTTGTTATACCGGATATCTGTACTTATTATTATTATGCTTGGTAACCTAAGAATTAGTGAAAAACACTAATTGACGCGAATCCTAAAGGTAGATCTACGGGCACCAACCACCCCCATTTTCGAATAGTGGAAATGCTTTAGTACTTCGAAGGGTTCTTGTCATACATTTGAATAGTGGAATGTATGATGCTAGATATCTTAAGCGCTCTATGTTAAGGTCGGTTACCAGGCGACTCATCGTATGAATGATTTTTGCAGTTGTAATGATCCTGCGCATTTACTTAAATGAAATCTTGTGGCTTATTAAACATTATGATTATTTTATAGAAATTAAACCTATGAACTCACCAACCTTTTGGTTAATACTTTAAAGCATGTTTATTCTCAGGTGTTAAAGAAATCTTCCGCTGTGCATTTGCTCATTTTAAAGATATTACTTGGAGTCATTCATGGCATATTTCAAAAGATGTTGCATTCAAGTTGTAGAGTTCAATAGAGATTATTATTAAGTAAATGACAGATTAGGTCATTTATAGTTAGATATTATGAAATGGTATGCATGCCTGTCAATTTTCGATGTAAAGAAAGTTTATATTTTAAAAACGAATGCAATTGTTTGATAAATGTATCATATAGAGGTCAAATACCTCGCGATGTAATCAACTATTGAAAATCGTTTATAATGTATATGAACGGGTCCTTTCAGGGACCATCTGTTGAAGACTTCGTCCGGGTGGATTAGGACGGGTCACTACAGGTGGTATCAGAGTGGTGGTCTTAGCGAACCCGGTCTTGCATTAGTGTGTCGAACTAGTAGTTGTTAAGATGCATTAACGAGTCTGGACTTCGACCTAGTAGTTGTTAGGATACGTTAATAAGTCTGGACTTGAACCAGGTCTGCATGTCAAGAGTTTTGCTTACCATTCTTTGTCGAAAAATATTTACCTATCGTTTTCAGTCTCGACAAATCTTATTGCAATTATTGTATAGATGGTATATAGATAAATTCATATCCCATCACATTAAACCTTGTCTGGCCCATTTCCTTAATTCCCTCCTTAATCTACGGGATCTTCTGTACTATATACAGGTATTCTATGTAATTAGAACATCATTCGATATCCGGAAATCATTTCATATCGAAAATCCTTTATCTAATCGTGTAAGATAAATTCTGCAACTAGTTCAAGTTCCTTGGATTCCGACAGCTATTCCGATTTTGATTTGCACTCTAGCTCCAAAAGCAGTGTAACAAGAATGGATCAACCAATTAGCCATCATCAATTCTGGATGAATTGGGGATGAGTTCGTAGTCGACTTAATCAACGGAGACGAGAAGAAGGTGATCCCTTCCATCAACCAAATTCACCTCTTGGCGAAGAACCTGAATCACTTACCGGTGAACCAGTCCGAAACACCATTTCACCCTCACTTCCAGGATATCTCGCCATGATTATATAATATCTCGAATTCTAAATCTTATTCATCTCCTCATTTTAGAAGAAGTCAACGAACTTCGCGCTCGAGTAATGGCTTTGGAGAATATGGTGCAAAACTTACAAGCACCATCAGCATCACTGACACCAACGGTACCGCCAGCAACATCACCAGTACCACTAACAACACAAGCCTCAACATCACACGCCTCAACATCACAATCTATACCTCGAGCAATATCTTCGTTCTACGTATCGTTCTGCATCATTATCTTCATTCTTCATGGCGATTATATAATCTCTAATGTTTTAGAGATTATGTATTCTAGTTCTAACGGTAAATCAAATGAGTTTAATATTATATTGACTCATTAAATCCTTGATTACATCTGAAGAAAATATATATGTATATATATATTTTCATAAAGATTGTAATTAAAAGTTCTCTTGTACAAACTGTTAATGGAGAAAATATTTTAACGGGTAGGTAATACCCGATGAATATTTAGTTTTTACATTAATAAGTTACACTGTACATTCTTCAAATCAGATTCAACAGTCAGTTACTATCCTACATACAAACACAGATATACGTATCCGTTTATCCACGAATAACCATTTTCATTCCAATTCAATTTCATATTCGAATTTTGACCAATCATAATCCAAGTCAAGATTTAACATGTGATATAATGAAGAAATTATTGACAGAATAAAAAGTGATTAGAAACAAACTAATTAACTATATAAAAATTTTGTTAAGAATTCACGCTAACAATATCCTAGCTAACTGTTCCTATATCCGTTATGACTATTCCCCTATTACATTTTATTTATTACCATTTTAATTATCGCAATTAATTATTGCAATTTTAATACTCCC
Organism: Rutidosis leptorrhynchoides; assembly: GCF_046630445.1. Classification (NCBI taxonomy): domain Eukaryota; kingdom Viridiplantae; phylum Streptophyta; class Magnoliopsida; order Asterales; family Asteraceae; genus Rutidosis; species Rutidosis leptorrhynchoides. The sequence goes on along the minus strand of NC_092339.1, from coordinate 347,686,062 downwards.
AATTTTATTTATCGTCATTTAAATACTGTCATAATATACTAGTATGGGTTAATCCTGAGACAATATAATATAATCTTGATTAATTAGATTATATATTGAACTATTGAACTATTGGACTACATTTGAACTACTAACATTGGACAATTAAAAAGGTATTAATGTAGCAACCCGACTTTTTCCGTTTACTATCGTTATTTGTCCGTTAAGTATTTAACGGTGGTTACCTAGACTTGTGTGTTTAATGGAATTAAATACATTGATAATGCTAAAAACAAACATATATTTCATAGCATTATCCCTCAAGAAAGACAAGCTTTTAGTTCTGTTCTATTTACAAGTGATATTCGTTTAAATAATAAAAGGTGAAGATAAAAGAAAGATTCGACGAATTGAAGACGCAAACGACCAAAAAGTTCAAAAGTACAAAGTACAATCAAAGAGGTTCCAATTATTGATGAGAAACGTCTCGAAATTACAAGAGTACAAGAAGCAAAACGCAAAGTGCAAGATATTAAATTATACGCAAGGACGTTCGAAAATCCGGAACCGGGACCAGAGTCAACTCTCAATGCTCGACGCAACGGACTAAAAATTACAAGTCAACTATGCACATGAATATAATATAATATATAATTAATTCTTAAAATTAATATATATATATTATATTATATTATAAAAACCGTCGGCAGAAGAAACAAGGACATGTGAACTTCATCAGCTGGCCATGCGATCGCATGGCCTTGAAGAGTAATCTTCATGCGATCGCATGAGCCCCTTTTTCAGCCCACGGGCCTATAAATTTCGAGCTTTGGTTCATCATATAACACATCTTTTTCTTTCTCTCTATCATACGATATATATATATATATATATATATATATATATATATATATATATATATATATATATATATATATATATATATATATATATATATATATATATATATATATATATATATATATATATATATATATATATTATATTTTAATTTTAATTTTAATTTTAAATCCTAATAATAAGGGTATGTTAGCGAATGTTGTAAGGGTGTAAGTCGAAATTCTGTCCGTGTAACGCTACGCTATTTTTAATCATTGTAAGTTATATTCAACCTTTTTAATTTAATGTCTCGTAGCTAAATTATTATTATGCTTATTTAATACCAAAGTAATCATGATGTTGGGCTAAATACTAAAATTGGGTAATTGGGCTTTGTACCATAATTGGGGTTTGGACAAAAGAACGACACTTGTGGAAATTAGAATATGGGCTATTAATGGGCTTTATATATTTTTTTTTAACTAAATGATAGTTTGTTAATTTTAATATAAAGATTTACAATTGGACGTACCTATAAATAACCATATACACTCGATCGGACACGATGGGCGGGATATTTATATGTACGAATAATCGTTCATTTAACCGGACACGGGAATGGATTAATAGTCTATGGAATTATTAAAACAGGGGTGAAATTATGTACAAGGACACTTGGCATAATTGATAACAAAGTATTAAAACCTTGGGTTACACGCAGTCGATATCCTGGTGTAATTATTAAACAAAGTATTAAGACCTTGTTACAGTTTAAGTCCCCAATTAGTTGGAATATTTGACTTCGGATATAAGGATAATTTGACGAGGACACTCGCACTTTAAATTTATGACCGATGGACTGTTATGGATAAAAACCAGACGGACATATTAAATAATCCAGGACAAAGGACAATTAACCCATGGGAATAAACTAAAATCAACACGTCAAACATCATAATTACGGAAGTTTAAATAAGCATAATTCCTTTATTTTCATATTTAATTGCACTTCTAATTATCGCACTTTTATTTATTATCATTGTATTTAATTGCACTTTTAATTATCGTACTTTTTAATTATCGCAAGTTTATTTTATCGCAATTTTATTTATCGTTATTTACTTTACGCTTTAAATTAAGTTATATTTATATTTAATATTTTACATTAGGTTTTAACTGCGACTAAAGTTTTAAAAATCGACAAACCGGTCATTAAACGGTTAAAACCCCCCTTTTTATAATAATAATATTACTTATATTTATATTTATATTTTTATAAATTAAAACTAATATAGCGTTAAGCTTGTTTAAGTGTATCCCTGTGGAACGAACCAGACTTACTAAAAACTACACTACTGTACGATTAGGTACACTGCCTATAAGTGTTGTAGCAAGGTTTAGGTATATCCATTCTATAAATAAATAAATATCTTGTGTAAAATTGTATCGTATTAAATAGTCTTTCGTTGTAAAATATACACTATTTCCTAGTACGCCTCGCACACATCAAGTATTTTTGGCGCCGCTGCCGGGGACATTTCTGCTTAAACGCCGGAAGCGCAACGCTATAAAAAAGGATTTTTATTAATTTTTAAGTTTACTTTTATAAAAATACGTTTTTGTAAAAATACGTTTTAAATAATATATTCAAAAATATAAAAAGAAAAACAAAATTTATATATTTTTAAGAGTTTGTTAAATATATAACTTCTATAAAAGTTTCTTTATCTTTATTTTATAAAAATATAAGTTTTATTTAATTTATATAAATATATTATATAATTATATAAAATAGAAAATTTAAAACAGAAAAAAATAAAATAAATAAATAATAAAACTCGAGGCCTGTACTGTAGCAGCCCGTAACCTGGCCCGAAACCCTGGCTCAAGCGATCGCATGAGCCCGAAGGAAAAATCTCATGCGATCACATGAGATCACCTGACACGCCACAGGAAACCCTAGTACTGCATTAATTACGGGTTATAATTATAATTATTTAATTTAAAACCCTAATTAGGTTTAGTTATTTAATTATTTAGTTTAGTTTTATTAATTAATTTATATATTTAGTTTAATTAGTTTAATTAAATTATAAAAATAATACTTTTATAAAATAATAATATAAAAATAATATTTTTATAAAAATTGTACTTTTTACAACTTTAAGATTTTTTTTATATTTTTGTTCCCTTTTTAATTTGTTTTAGCGTAATATTTGTATTTTTCGCTCGTATTTAGTTTTAAGTCATAGTTTTTGCCATAGTTATTTTTATTTCTAGATTTTTAGGCTTTGCCGTAAAATCCCTTAAGTGCTTTTTCTTTAGACTAAGATTTAGGTACTTTAGAATTTTGCGACGCCGTTTTATTTTAGTACCTTTTTAAGTTAATGCCATTTTGGGATATAGTTTTTCTTTTAAGCTTTAATATTTTTAGATGCAACTTTTAATTCTTAGCTTTTAGTTCCTTTTTAAGTTTCGACGCGCTACTTTCTTATTTTTATTTTTTGACGTTTTTCGACGCGCTCTTTTTCTCTCTTATTTCTCGCCATTCTAGTTTTTAGGACATAGAATTTTCTACTTCTTCTCTAAATTTCTTTAAATTAAGAACATTTATTTTAAGTGGTTAAATTGATAGACATCAAAATTTTCTGGTTCGTAGTAATAGTTGGATTTGTACGTGGACCGGGTTATTGGAGCTAAACAGTACTCAATTATATTGAGACCAAACGAATCCTGCTCCTCTGCTGCATCTTTTGGCTATTCGAAACATGGGCAAAATCAGAAAAGTCTATTAATTTGATAACTTATATAATTTTTCTTTCTTTTTAAAAAACTAATAGGATATTCAGTGAATGCACCGAGCAAAACATTCACCACCTTTTGTACGTTCACCACCCGTAACTCGATCAAGACATCTAGCAAATATTGTCACCGTTGATTTTTCTTTAGAATCGTCATACAGTCGACCAAGTACTCCAATTCAAATTTCCGATAATCCATTTTTTGAACCCGACCTCACAATTGAGAATCCGGAGAATATTCAGGGACGATTCATAGATCCTGAACCATTAATCTTTTCTCCGGAACCACCAATCATTCAAACAGAGATTGTTGAGGAACGAACCATTAAATCAGAATCCTCTAGTGATTCAGATTCAACAAATTCAATCATGGAAAATCTGGAACCTCTAAGTATGGAAGACCGAATGTGAGCTAAACGCACTGGCCAAGGTCACGCAATTACTCAACCTGACATTAATGCGCCAGATTATGAAATCAAAGGACAAATTCTACACATGGTAACAAATCAATGCCAATTTAGTGGTGCGCCGAAGGAAGATCCAAATGAACATCTTCGTACCTTTAATAGGATCTGTACTCTATTTAAAATCCGAGAAGTTGAAGATGAACAGATATATCTCATGTTATTTCCCTGGACTTTAAAGGGAGAAGCCAAAGATTGGTTAGAATCGTTACTTGAAGGGGCGATTGATACATGGGACGTTTTAGTTGAAAAATTTCTTAAACAATTCTTTCCGGCATCTAAAGCCGTAAGACTTCAAGGAGAAATTGTTACGTTCATACAGAAGCCAAATGAAACTCTATATGAGGCATGGACAAGATTTAGGAAGTTATTGAAAGGATGTCCGCAACATGGTTTAGACACTTGTCAAATAGTACAAATATTCTACCAAGGATGCGACATCACTACAAGGAAAGACATAGATATAGCAGCTGGTGGTTCCATTATGAAGAAAACAGAAACTGATGCTTACAAAATTATTGATAACACTGCTTCCCACTCACATGAGTGGCACCAAGAAAAAGATATCGTTAGATCATCTAAAGCAGCTAGAGCCGATTCTAGCCATGACTTAGATTCCATTTCTGCAAAGATAGATGCTGTCGAGAGACGAATGGAAAAGATGACTAAAGATATCCACTCAATACGAATTAGTTGTGAGCAGTGTGGAGGACCACATTTAACAAAAGATTGTCTCAGTATTGAACTAACAATGGAACAAAGAGAGAATGTTTCATATATAAACCAAAGGCCTGGAAATAATTATCAGAATAATTATCAACCGCCAAGACCAATTTACAATCAAAATCAGAATTATAATTGAAATGTTCCATACAACAACCAACGAGGTCCTAACAATCAACAAGTATCCAACAATACTTACAACCATCAAAGACCTGTTTTTTAAAACAAACCACCACAAACCGATGATAAAAAGCCGAATTTAGAAGATATGATGACGAAGCTAGTTGAATCTCAAACTCAATTTTTCACATCTCAGAAACAAACCAATGAACAAAATACTCAAGCATTTAGAAATCAACAAGCTTCTATTCAAAATTTGGAACAAGAAGTAAGTAACCTAGCAAGGTTAATAGGTGAAAGAAAACCGGGAAGTCTACATAGTGATACAAATGCTAACCCCAGGAATGAAACAGCTAAAGCTATTACCATAAGAAGTGGTATTACACTTAAACCACCTGAAATACCTGTAATTTCTGAGGAAGTTATTCCTACACCACAAGAACCACAACCTGAACAAGATAAGGAAAAAGAATCGGTAGTTGAAAAGGTTAATGAAGATAACACAGTTAAGGCTAAACCTTATGTTAAACCATACCAACCACCACTTCCTTACCTGAGTAAAATGAGAAAAGAGAGACTTGAAGCCGAGCAATCCAAATTCTTGGATATGTTTAAACAGATAAATGTCAATCTTCCTTTCATTGATGTGATTTCAGGAATGCCTAGATATGCTAAATTTCTGAAAGATCTAATCACAAATAGAAAGAAAATGGAAGAGCTCTCGGCTGTTACTATGAATGCTAATTGTTCTGCAGTGCTGTTGAATAAGATACCAGAAAAACTATCTGATCCAGGAAGTTTCACAATTCCATGTTTTCTGGGTAGTCTAAGTTCAATAGAAGCATTGGCAGATTTAGGTGCTAGTATAAATTTAATGCCGTATTCACTATACACTAAACTAGACCTTGGAGAATTGAAACCAACACGAATAAGTATACAACTAGCCGATAGATCAGTAAAATATCCTAGAGGGATAATGGAGAACATGCTAGTTAAAGTTGGTACTTTAGTATTTCCAGTAGATTTTGTTGTTCTGGATATGGAAGAAGATTTTCAAGTTCCTCTCATATTAGGAAGACCATTCTTAAACACGGGTAAAGCAATGATAGACGTGTTCGGTAAGAAACTGACCCTAAGTATAGAGGACGAGAGTGTTACCTTTTCAGTTGATAGAGCAATGCAACAACCGCAATTTGCAGATGATACATGTTATTATATTCAAACTATAGAATCACATGCAGAATTGTTAGAAGAATTTCCAGAATTACAAGGAACAGGAGAATGTTCTTTAGGAGAAGGAACTGAACCAATTGATGAAACTGAAATGTTAGCTACACTTATGGCTAATGGATATGAACCAACAACAGAAGAAATTCAAATGCTAAAAGAAGAAGACAGATATCGATATAAATCATCGATAGAAGAACCACCGACATTAGAGTTAAAGCCACTTCCAAACCATTTGGAATATGCTTATTTACATGGTGAATCTGAATTACCTGTAATAATATCGTCTTCTCTTACTGAAAATGAAAAATCTCAACTCATTTCTGTGCTAAAAGCTCATAAACCAGCTATTGCATGGAAAATTCATGATATTAAAGGAATAAGTCCTTCTTATTGCACACATAAAATCCTTATGGAAGAAGGTCATAAAACGTATGTGCAACGCCAAAGAAGACTAAATCCTAATATGCAAGATGTTGTTAAGAAAGAAATTATTAAACTGCTTGATGCAGGTTTAATTTATCCAATCTCTGATAGTCCATGGGTAAGCCCAGTTCAATGCGTACCTAAGAAGGGTGGCATGACTGTCATTACAAATGAGAAAAATGAGCTTATTCCTACTAGGACTGTAACAGGATGGTGTGTTTGTATTGATTATAGAAAATTGAATGACGCCACTAGGAAAGATCACTTTCCCTTACCTTTCATTGATCAAATGTTGGAAAGATTAGCCGGAAATAGTTACTATTGTTTCATTGATGGTTTTTCCAGATATTTTCAAATTCCAATAGCACCCGAGGACCAAGAGAAAACCACATTCACGTGCCCTTATGGTACTTTTGCTTACAAACGCATGCCATTTGGACTTTGCAACGCCCCTGCAACCTTTCAAAGGTGCATGATGGCGATTTTTCACGACATGATAGAAAAAATGCATGGAAGTTTTCATGGATGACTTTTCAGTCTTCGGTGATACTTTTGAAACATGTCTAGTTAATCTTGAACGAATGCTTATTAGATGCGAACAATCAAATCTAGTACTTAATTAGGAGAAATGCCATTTCATGGTTAAAGAAGGCATCGTTCTTGGTCATAAAATTTCAAAGGAAGGAATTGAAGTGGATAGAGCTAAAGTAGATGTACTTGCTAAACTTACACATCCCACCAATGTTAGAGGAGTTAGGAGTTTTCTAGGGCATGCCGGTTTTTACCGACGTTTCATAAAAGATTTTTCTAAAATTGCCACTCCTATGAATAAACTCCTAGAAAAGGATGTTCCATTCATCTTTTCAGACGAATGTATCAAATCTTTTAATATTCTTAAAGAGAAACTCACTAATGCGCCGATTATGATAACTCCAAATTGGAATCTACCGTTTGAACTTATGTGCGACGCAAGTGATTTTGCAATGGGAGCCGTTTTAGGACAAAGGATTGAAAAACGATTTCAACCTATATATTATGCTAGTAAGACGTTACAAGGAGCACAAACGAATTATACAACTACTGAAAAAGAACTCCTTGCTATTGTCTTTGCTTTTGACAAATTTCGTTCATATCTCGTTCTAGCTAAAACGGTGGTCTATACCAACCATTCTGCTCTTAGATACCTATTTTCGAAACAAGATGCTAAACCACAATTAATCCGTTGGATCTTACTCTTACAAGAGTTCGATATTGAAATTCGAGACAAAAAGGGAGCAGAAAATCTCGCCGTTGATCATCTTTCTCGTCTTGAAAATCCCGAATTAGAAGTTCTAAATGAATCGGCCATACAAGACAACTTTCCTGATGAATATCTATTGAAGATACATTATAATGAAATTCCATGGTTTGCAGACTATGCAAACTACTTAGTATGTGGATTCCTTATAAAAGGATTATCGTACCAAAAACGAAAGAAATTCTTTAGTGATGTAAAATACTATTTCTGGGAAGATCCACATTTGTTTAAAAGTTGTCCCGATGGAATAATACGCCGATGTGTATTCGGAGATGAAGCTAGTAAAATTTTAAACCATTGTCACACAGGACCAACATGAGGGCATTATGGGACTCAGCTCACAGGAAGAAAAGTTTATGATGCTGGATTCTATTGGCCTACAATTTTCAAAGACGCACACCTTCTTTGCAAATCCTGTGATGCTTGTCAAAGGGCCGGAAAAATAAGTCAACGTGATGAAATGCCACAAAATGTCATTCAAGTATGTGAAGTATTTGACATTTGGGGTATTGACTTTATGGGTCCATTTCCAAAATCTCATAATAATCTCTACATTCTCGTAGCCATTGATTATGTATCTAAATGGGCGGAAGCACAAGCTCTCCCAACTAACGATGCACGAGTTGTAGTCAACTTTTTAAAACGTCTTTTTGCAAGGTTTGGAACACCGAAAGCTTTAATAAGTGATCGGGGAACTCATTTCTGTAATAATCAACTTGAGAAAGTTCTTAAAAGATATGGAGTAACTCATAAAATCTTCACTGCTTATCATCCACAAACAAGTAGACAAGTTGAAAATACCAACCGAGCTTTAAAACGTATTCTAGAGAAAACTATAGGATCAAATCCGAAGGAATGGTCAATAAAATTGGAGGATGCACTTTGGGCTTTTAGAACAGCCTACAAAACTCCAATTGGAACCACACCTTTTAGACTCGTTTACGGAAAAGCATGTCATCTTCCAGTAGAAATTGAACACAAAGCATTCTGGGCTTTGAAGACATGTAATCTTGATTTACATGAAGCTGGACGTCTACGGTTAAGTCAATTAAACGAATTAGAAGAATTAAGACATGAAGCATACGAAAATTCATTGATCTATAAGGAAAGAACGAAAAAATGGCATGATAAAAGAATCATAAGTTCAAAAGAATTTAAAGAAAGAGACAGAGTTCTTCTTTTCAATTCACGATTCAAGCTATTTCCTGGAAAATTGAAATCAAGATGGTCTGGACCATTCATAGTTAAAAGAGTTTTCCCATACGGAAGAGTAGAATTAATAAATTCAAATGGGATTGAATTTAAGGTTAATGGTCACAGAGTTAAACATTATATAGATAGTCCGATGGAAGTTGACAACGAAGTTAATCACAATTTCAACACCACAGCTAACTAAGTGTGGGGAGAATCAAGTCTTTAAAGGATAATATGTATTTCTGTTAGAGTTAGATGTTCTGATTTAGTGTATTTCTCGAAAATGGAATCCGAATGGTCTTTCCCTAGCAGACCCTAAAGAACTAGTCTTCTCCTCCCATTCTGAATTTTTATTTTTTTTTAGGTTTTACGAAATGAAGACTTCCTGTGAACTAAACCATGGTCTAATGCTACACTGTGATGACCCAGAAATTTCTGACCAAATTTAAACTTTATCTTTAAATGATTTAATATTTCTGACACGATAAGCAAAGTCTATGAATTTGAATTTCAAAATTTTAGAACTGTTTCGTGTATTAAATTACATTTGACTGCTCTCGACGATTCATGAACAATTATATGTATGTATATATATATATATATGTACAAGTAAAAACGACTTTCCTACCGTAAAACACTATTTGCTACAGTGAAACCGTATTTTAACACAGTGCTACAGTGAAACACTATTTGCTACAGTGAAACCGTATTTTACTACAGTAAACACTATTTGCTACAGTAAAACACTATTTGATGTCGACGAACTAGCAAACAAAAACAGGATAAGGCGGCCATGCGATCGCATGGCAAAAACAATGAAAACTCATGCGATCGCATGAGGTACTGTAGCAGGCCACATACTATAAAAGCTCGATTCATTCCCCCGTATTATTATTTTTTTATATTATTATTATTATTATTATTATTATTATTATTATTATTATTATTATTATTAAGATTAATATTATTATTATTAATCTTATTATAATATTATTATTAGTAGTATATATACCTAAAATACTACGACGAGGTTATGAGCGTGTCACCTTCAAAATGGGTTTTTGAGCGGGATAGAGCTAAGGAAATTATGGGTTATTGCCAAGGAGATTATGGGTAATGTTCGAGGGTATATTTGTGAATCAAATCTAGTGTTTATCATCTCTGTTGCGTCTACGTACTTTCCTACAATATTGAATCTCAATATTGATACGTAAGCACTCATATTTTATCTTTTATACATTAATTGTATATCCATGTCTAGTGCTCAAGTATATATATTTATGCATGCTTGTATGCTAAATTTTATCGTTAAACAGTTATGATGAATCACGAAGTAAATACATATATTACTGATAAAAGGTATATGATATGCATGTTTTTGAAAAGCTGGCGAAAAATCAATAACTTTTCATTTAGAAATCGTGTAATTTCGGTGAACGAATTAAAAGATATGATCAACTGAATTATGATTGACATTGATTGAAATTGCTTTTGAAACTTGTTTGTAAGAATGATAAATTAGATTTTTGAATATTACCAGCCAAGTAAATGAATCCATATATAAGGCACGTCTCGTTTTGTTGAATTATTGTCAAAATTGACTTTTTGAAACGACTTTGGATAACTTTTGTATGTCGATCTCGAGCATTAGGATTGTTATACACTATAACCTGACCTAGCTTGATAGACATTTATTGACCAACATATGTTCTCTAGGTTGAGATCTACGGTTATTTGGTAATCCGAGTTTCGATCACATTTTGGTGAACGACTTTATATGCTGCTAAGGTGAGTTTCATTTGCTCCCTTTTTAATTGCTTTTGCAATATATATTTTTGGGCTGAGAATACATGCACTTTATTTTAAACACAATGGATACAAGTACATACTAAATTCTACACTGAGTTTGAACCGAAAATCCCTTAGCTTTGGTAACTAGTAACTGTCAGTTATAAGAACTGGTGGGCGCGAGTAGTAGTATATGGATCCATAGGGCTTGATATCCCCGTCCGAGCTAGAGCGCTAGCCTTTTAACGGACGTATGCTATTTGAGAAGCGTACACATTGATTTGCGTGTATTATTAAGATGATTATACAAAGGGTATAAAATATATATACGTTAAGTTTATTTACCAGGGTGCTCAATTCCGTAGAATATTTTGATAAACGTTTCTGGATGAAACAACTGAAATCTTGTGATGCATCTTTATATACAGATTATGCGAAACATACAAACTATGAACTCACCAACCTTTGTGTTGACACTTGTTAGCATGTTTATTCTCAGGTTCCTTAGAAGTCTTTCGCTGTTTGCTTATATGATAGACAAGCTATGTGCATGGAGTCTTATATGGCATATTTTTCAAGAAAACGTTGCTTTCACCAATTCATCATCATGTACCTTATTTTGACTGCATTGTCAACGGAAGTACTATTGTAAACTATTATATACGGTGATTGTCTATATGTAGAAATCATTAGATGTCGAAAACCTTTGATTTAAATATTCATTTATGGTGTGCCTTTTCAAAAGAATGCAATGTTTACAAAACGTATCATATAGAGGTCAAATACCTCGCAATGAAATCAATGAATGACGTGTTCGTTCATATGGATTTGGAGCGATTGTCACAGTTGGTATCAGAGCGTTGGTCCTAGCGAACTAGGTCTTGCATGAGTGTGCCTAACTGATAATTATTAGGATACATTAGTAAGTCTGGACTTCGACCGTGTCTGCATGTCAAAAGTTTTGCTTATCATTTTTTGTCGGAAATTACCTGCTTATCATTGCTAGTCTAGACACGTTTTACTGCATTGATTGCATGAATAGTGTATAGACAAAATTCATATCTTAGCGTATCTGTTACTGTAAACTTTTCCTGACATCTTCCGAAAATTACTCCGTGATTTTTGGAATTTGGTATTATATATACATATGTAAATTATGTATTGAATGAAATGTCCCGTTCTTATTGATTAAAAACGTTCCATATTAATTGATTTCGTTGCGAGGTTTTGACCTCTATATGAGACGTTTTTCAAAGACTGCATTCATTTTGAAACAAACCATAACCTTTATTTCATCAATAAAGGTTTAAAAAGCTTTACGTAGATTATCAAATAATGATAATCTAAAATATTCTGTTTACACACGACCATTACATAATGGTTTACAATACAAATATGTTACAACAAAATAAGTTTCTTGAATGCAGTTTTTACACAATATCATACAAGCATGGACTCCAAATCTCGTCCTTATTTAAGTATGCGACAGCGAAAGCTCTTAATAATCACCTGAGAATAAACATGCTTAAAACGTCAACAAAAATGTTGGTGAGTTATAGGTTTAACCTATATATATCAAATCATAATAATAGACCACAAGATTTCATATTTCAATACACATCCCATACATAGAGATAAAAGTCATTCATATGGTGAACACCTGGTAACCGACATTAACAAGATGCATATATAAGAATATTCCCATCATTCCGGGACACCCTTCGGATATGATATAAATTTCGAAGTACTAAAGCATCCGGTACTTTGGATGGGGTTTGTTAGGCCCAATAGATCTATCTTTAGGATTCGCGTCAATTAGGGTGTCTGTTCCCTAATTCTTAGATTACCAGACTTAATAAAAAGGGGCATATTTGATTTTGATAATTCAACCATAGAATGTAGTTTCACGTACTTGTGTCTATTTTGTAAATCATTTATAAAACCTGCATGTATTCTCATCCCAAAAATATTAGATTTTAAAAGTGGGACTATAACTCACTTTCACAGATTTTTACTTCGTCGGGAAGTAAGACTTGGCCACTGGTTGATTCACGAACCTATAACAATATATACATATATATCAAAGTATGTTCAAAATATATTTACAACACTTTTAATATATTTTAATGTTTTAAGTTTATTAAGTCAGCTGTCCTCATTAGTAACCTACAACTAGTTGTCCACAGTTAGATGTACAGAAATAAATCGATAAATATTATCTTGAATCAATCCACGACCCAGTGTATACGTATCTCAGTATTGATCACAACTCAAACTATATATATTTTGGAATCAACCTCAACCCTGTATAGCTAACTCCAACATTCACATATAGAGTGTCTATGGTTGTTCCGAAATATATATAGATGTGTCGACATGATAGGTCGAAACATTGTATACGTGTCTATGGTATCTCAAGATTACATAATATACAATACAAGTTGATTAAGTTATGGTTGGAATAGATTTGTTACCAATTTTCACGTAGCTAAAATGAGAAAAATTATCCAATCTTGTTTTACCCATAACTTCTTCATTTTAAATCCGTTTTGAGTGAATTAAATTGCTATGGTTTCATATTGAACTCTATTTTATGAATCTAAACAGAAAAAGTATAGGTTTATAGTCGGAAAAATAAGTTACAAGTCGTTTTTGTAAAGGTAGTCATTTCAGTCGAAAGAACGACGTCTAGATGACCATTTTAGAAAACATACTTCTACTTTGAGTTTAACCATAATTTTTGGATATAGTTTCATGTTCATAATAAAAATCATTTTCTCAGAATAACAACTTTTAAATCAAAGTTTATCATAGTTTTTAATTAACTAACCCAAAACAGCCCGCGGTGTTACTACGACGGCGTAAATCCGGTTTTACGGTGTTTTTCGTGTTTCCAGGTTTTAAATCAATAAGTTAGCATATCATATAGATATAGAACATGTGTTTAGTTGATTTTAAAAGTCAAGTTAGAAGGATTAACTTTTGTTTGCGAACAAGTTTAGAATTAACTAAACTATGTTCTAGTGATTACAAGTTTAAACCTTCGAATAAGATAGCTTTATATGTATGAATCGAATGATGTTATGAACAACATTACTATCTTAAGTTCCTTGGATAAACCTACTGGAAAAGAGAAAAATGGATCTAGCTTCAACGGATCCTTGGATGGCTCGAAGTTCTTGAAGCAGAATAATGACACGAAAACAAGTTCAAGTAAGATCATCACTTGAAATAAGATTGTTATAGTTATAGAAATTGAACCAAAGTTTGAATATGATTATTACCTTGTATTAGAATGATAACCTACTGTAAGAAACAAAGATTTCTTGAGGTTGGATGATCACCTTACAAGATTGGAAGTGAGCTAGCAAACTTGAAAGTATTCTTGATTTTATGTAACTAGAACTTGTAGAATTTATGAAGAACACTTAGAACTTGAAGATAGAACTTGAGAGAGATCAATTAGATGAAGAAAATTGAAGAATGAAAGTGTTTGTAGGTGTTTTTGGTCGTTGGTGTATGGATAAGATATAAAGGATATGTAATTTTCTTTTCATGTAAATAAGTCATGAATGATTACTCATATTTTTGTAATTTTATGAGATATTTCATGCTAGTTGCCAAATGATGGTTCCCACATGTGTTAGGTGACTCACATGGGCTGCTAAGAGCTGATCATTGGATTGTATATACCAAGAGTACATACATCTAAGAGCTGTGTATTGTACGAATATGAATACGGGTGCATACGAGTAGAATTGTTGATGAAACTGAACGAGGATGTAATTGTAAGCATTTTTGTTAAGTAGAAGTATTTTTATAAGTGTATTGAAGTCTTTCAAAATTGTATAAATACATATTAAAACACTACATGTATATACATTTTAACTGAGTCGTTAAGTCATCGTTAGTCGTTACATGTAAGTGTTGTTTTGAAACCTTTAGGTTAACGATCTTGTTAAATGTTGTTAACCCAATGTTTATAATATCAAATGAGATTTTAAATTATTATATTATCATGATATTATCATGTATGAATATCTCTTAATATGATACATATACATTAAATGTCTTTGCAACGATAATCGTTACATATATGTCTCGTTTAAAAATCATTAAGTTAGTAGTCTTGTTTTTACATATGTAGTTCATTGTTAATATACTTAATGATATGTTTACTTATCATAGTATCATGTTAACTATATATATATCCATATATATGTCATCATATAGTTTTTACAAGTTTTAACGTTCGTGAATCACCGGTCAACTTGGGTGGTCAATTGTCTATATGAAACATATTTCAATTAATCAAGTCTTAACAAGTTTGATTGCTTAACATGTTGGAAACATTAATCATGTAAATATCAATCTCAATTAATATATATAAACATGGAAAAGTTCGGGTCACTACAGTACCTACCCGTTAAATAAATTTTGTCTAAGCTGTTGAAGGTGTTGATGAATCTTCTGGAAATAGATGCGGGTATTTCTTCTTCATCTAATCTTCATGCTCCCAGGTGAACTCGAGTCCTTTACGAGCATTCCATCGAACCTTAACAATTGGTATCTTGTTTTGCTTAAGTCTTTTAACCTCAGAATCCATTATTTCGACGGGTTCTTCGATTAATTGAAGTTTTTCGTTGATTTGGATTTCATCTAACGGAAGAGTGAGATCTTCTTTAGCAAAACATTTCTTCAAATTCGAGACGTGGAAAGTGTTATGTACAGCCGCGAGTTGTTGAGGTAACTCAAGTCGGTAAGCTACTGGTCCGACACGATCAATAATCTTGAATGGTCCAATATAACTTGGATTTAATTTCTCTCGTTTACCAAATCGAACAACGCCTTTCCAAGGTGCAACTTTAAGCATGACCATCTCTCCAATTTCAAATTCTATATCTTTTCTTTTAATGTCAGCGTAGCTCTTTTGTCAACTTTGGGCAGTTTTCAACCATTGTTGAATTTGGATGATCTTCTCGGTAGTTTCTTGTATAATCTCCGAACCCGTAATTTGTCTATCCCCCACTTCACTCCAACAAATCGGAGACCTGCACTTTCTACCATAAAGTGCTTCAAATGGCGCCATCTCAATGCTTGAATGGTAGCTGTTGTTGTAGGAAAATTCTGCTAACGGTAGATGTCGATCCCAACTATTTCCGAAATCAATAACACATGCTCGTAGCATGTCTTCAAGCGTTTGTATCGTCCTTTTGCTCTGCCCATCAGTTTGTGGATGATAGGCAGTACTCATGTCTAGACGAGTTCCTAATGCTTGCTGTAATGTCTGCCAGAATCTTGAAATAAATCTGCCATCCCTATCAGAGATAATAGAGATTGGTATTCCATGTCTGGAGATGACTTCCTTCAAATACAGTCATGCTAACTTCTCCATCTTCTCATCTTCTCTTATTGGCAGGAAGTGTGCTGATTTGATGAGACGATCAACTATTACCCAAATAGTATCAAAACCACTTGCAGTCCTTGGCAATTTAGTGATGAAATCCATGGTAATGTTTTCCCATTTCCATTCTGGGATTTCGGGTTGTTAAAGTAGACCTGATGGTTTCTGATGCTCAGCTTTGACCTTAGAACATGTCAAACATTCTCCTACGTATTTAGCAACATCGGCTTTCATACCCGACCACCAAAAATGTTTCTTGAGATCCTTGTACATCTTCCCCGTTCCAGGATGTATTGAGTATCTGGTTTTATGAGCTTCTCTAAGTACCATTTCTCTCATATCTCCAAATTTTGGTACCCAAATCCTTTCAGCCCTATACCGGGTTCCGTCTTCCCGAATATTAAGATGCTTCTCCGATCCTTTGGGTATTTCATCCTTTAAATTTCCCTCTTTTAAAACTCCTTGTTGCGCCTCCTTTATTTGAGTAGTAAGGTTATTATGAATCATTATATTCATAGATTTTACTCGAATGGGTTCTCTGTCCTTCCTGCTCAAGGCATCGGCTACCACATTTGCCTTCCCTGGGTGGTAACGAATCTCAAAGTCGTAATCATTCAATAATTCAATCCACCTACGCTGCCTCATATTCAGTTGTTACTGATTAAATATGTGTTGAAGACTTTTGTGGTCGGTATATATAATACTTTTGACCCCATATAAGTAGTGCCTCCAAGTCTTTAATGCAAAAACAACCGCTCTTAATTCCAAATCATGCGTCGTATAATTTTGTTCGTGAATCTTTAATTGTCTAGACGCATAAGCAATCACCTTCGTTCATTGCATTAATACACAACCGATACCTTGCTTTGATGCGTCACAATAAATCACAAAATCATCATTCCCTTCAGGCAATGACAATATAGGTGCTGTAGTTAGCTTTTTCTTCAATAACTGAAACACTTTCTCTTGTTCATCATTCCATTCAAATTTCTTCCCTTTATACGTTAATGCAGTCAAGGGTTTTGCTATTCTGGAAAAGTCTTGGATGAACCTTCTGTAGTAACCAGCTAGTCCTAAAAACTGGCGTATGTGTTTCGGAGTTTTCGGGGTTTCCCACTTTTCAACAGTTTCTATCTTTGCCGGATCCACCTTAATACCTTCTTTGTTCACTATGTGACCGAGGAATTGAACTTCTTCCAACCAAAATGCACACTTTGAAAACTTAGCGTACAATTCTTCCTTCCTCAATACTTCTAACACCTTTCTCAAATGTTCACCGTGTTCTTGGTCATTCTTTGAGTAAATAAGTATGTCATCAATGAAAACAATGACAAACTTGTCAAGGTATGGTCCACACACTTGGTTCATAAGGTCCATGAACACAGCTGGTGCATTAGTTAAACCAAACGGCATGACCATAAACTCGTAATGACCGTAACGTGTTCTGAAAGCAGTCTTTGGAATATCATCTTCTTTCACCCGCATTTGATGATACCCAGAACGTAAGTCAATCTTTGAATAAATAGACGAGCCTTGTAGTTGATCAAATAAGTCGTTGATTCTCGGTAGTGGGTAGCGGTTCTTGATGGTAAGTTTGTTCAACTCTCGGTAGTCGATACACAACCTGAATGTACCATCTTTCTTCTTGACAAACAAAACAGGAGCTCCCCACGGTGATGTGCTTGGTCGAATGAAACCACGCTCTAAAATTTCTTGTAATTGGCTTTGCAGTTCTTTCATCTCACTGGGTGCGAGTCTGTAAGGAGCACGAGCTATTGGTGCAGCTCCTGGTACAAGATCTATTTGAAATTTAATGGATCGATGTGGGGGTAATCCCGGTAATTCTTTCAGAAATACATCAGGAAATTCTTTTGCAATGGGAACATCATTGATGCTCTTTTCTTCAGTTTGTACTTTTTCGACGTGTGCTAGAACAGCATAGCAACCTTTTCTTATTAGTTTTTGTGCCTTCAAATTACTAATAAGATGTAGCTTCGTGTTGCCCTTTTCTCCGTACACCATTAAGGGTTTTCCTTTTTCTCGTATAATGCGAATTGCATTTTTATAACAAACGATCTCTGCTTTCACTTCTTTCAACCAGTCCATACCGATTATCACATCAAAACTCCCTAACTCTACTGGTATTAAATTAATCTTAAATGTTTTGCTAACCAGTTTAATTTCTCGATTCCGACATATATTATCTGCTGAAATTAATTTACCATTTGCTGATTCGAGTAAAAATTTACTATCCAAAGGCGTCAATGGACAACTTAATTTAGCACAAAAATCTCTACTCATATAGCTTCTACCGCACCCGAATCAAATAAAACGTAAGCAGATTTATTGTCAATAAGAAACGTACCCGTAACAAGCTCCGTGTCTTCCTGTGCCTCTGCCGCATTAATATTGAAAACTCTTCCGCGGCCTTGTCCATTCATGTTCTCCTGGTTCGGGCAATTTCTAATAATGTGGCCCGGTTTTCCACATTTATAACAAACTACATTGGCATAACTTGCTCCGACACTACTTCCTCCGCCATTACTCATTCCGACACCATTTGTTCCTTTCGTTCTATTAACCCCTGGTCCGTAGACCTCACACTTTGCCGCGCTATGACCATTTCTTTTACACTTGTTGCAAAATTTGGTGCAGAACCCCGAGTGATACTTTTCACACCTTTGGCATAGCTGCTTCTGATTGTTGTTGTTGTTGCGGTTATTATTGTTGTTGGGATGATTGTTGTAGTTGCTGTTGTTGTTGTTGTTGTTGGGCCATTTGTTGTAGTTGCGATTGATGTTGCGATTGTTGGGATAATTGTTGCGATTATTGTTGTAATTGCTGTTGTTGTTGTATTGGAGATTCTTATCACCGTTTTCCTCCCACTTTCTTTTGACTTGCTTCACATTGGCCTCTTCAGCAGTCTGTTCTTTAATTCTTTCTTCAATCTGGTTCACTAGTTTGTGAGCCATTCTACATGCCTGTTGTATGGAGGCGGGCTCGTGTGAACTTATATCTTCTTGGATTCTTTCCGGTAATCCTTTCACAAACGCGTCGATCTTGTCTTCCTCATCTTCGAATGCTCCCGGACACAATAGGCACAATTCGGTGAATCGTCTTTCGTACGTGGTAATATCAAATCCTTGGGTTCGTAACCCTCTAAGTTCTGTCTTGAGCTTATTGACCTCGGTTCTGGGACGGTACTTCTCGTTCATCAAGTGCTTGAATGCTGACCACGGTAGTGCGTACGCATCGTCTTGTCCCACTTGCTCTAGATAGGTATTCCACCATGTTAACGCAGAACCTGTGAAGGTATGCGTAGCGTACTTCACTTTGTCCTCTTCAGTACACTTACTTATGGCAAACACCGATTCGACCTTCTTGGTCCACCGTTTCAATCCGATCGGTCCTTCGGTTCCATCAAATTCCAAAGGTTTGCAGGCAGTAAATTCTTTGTAGGTGCATCCTACACGATTTCATGTACTGCTAGATCCAAGGTTATTGTTGGTATGTAGCGCAGCCTATACTGCGGCTATGTTTGAAGCTAGAAAAGTACGGAATTCCTCTTCATTCATATTCACGGTGTGTCGAGTAGTCGGTGCCATTTCCTTCAAAATAATCAAATGGAACAAGTTAATCATACAGAGTATTAAGAGTAGTTAATAGTATTTCGTAGCATAATATGAACTCATTTATAAAAGCTTTTTCTTCATATTAGCGTTTTATAAGTTTAAATTCGGGTAGTACCTACCCGTTAAGTTCATACTTAGTAGCTAATATACAATTCAACTACTACAATTCTATATGAAAAACTGATTATAATAATATTTCGCGTTCAAACTTTTACACAATATTTTACAAACTTACAATACCGCTTATTTTACATATAGCATGAAATATAGAACACAATAAATTTGATACAAGATGGTTGTGAAGATAATTCTAGCTAGTACACAAGTCGTTCAGCAAAGGCAATAAAGACACGTAATTCATACGTCCAGAAACAAGTCATGCATTCTGGTTTTACTAGGATTACTTCCCATCCTTGGTCTTGGGGAACATAACCGTTATGGCCGTTGATAAGACAGCGTGTTGTAACGTCGTCAAAGGGACGAGGGTTACGTAATGTCCAACAGTCCCGTAACAATCTAAAAACCTCATTTCTTACCCCAATTACCGACTCCGTCACTTGTGGGAACGTTTTGTTTAATAGTTGTAGCCCGATGTTCTTGTTCTCACTTTGGTGAGAAGCGAACATTACTAATCCGTAAGCATAACATGCTTCTTTATGTTGCATGTTAGCCGCTTTTTCTAAATCATGAAGTCCAATATTCGAATATATTGAGTCAAAATAATTTCTTAACCCATTGCGTAAAATAGCATTTGGGTTCCCCGCAATATATGCGTCAAAGTAAACACATCGTAACTTATAGATTTCCCAATGTGATATCCCCCATCTTTAGAACGAAAGCCTTTTATAAACCAAGGCATTCTTAGAACGTTCTTCGAATATCTGACAAACTGATCTCACCTTAAATAGTTGTGCCGAAGAATTCTGACCGACTCTAGACAAGATTTCATCAATCATGTCTCCGGGTAGGTCTCTTAAAATATTGGGTTGTCTATCCATTTTGTGTTTTTATACTGTAAAATAGACAAGAGTTAGATTCATAAAAAAAAAATACTTATTAATACAAGCAATTTTTACATATATCATAAAGCATAAGCACACTATATTACATATATTACACCACACGAATACAACTATCTTATTCTGACTCGCTTGTTTCTTCTTCTTCGGGTTTGGTTCGTTTTGCCAAGTTTCTAGGGATATATGATGTTCCCCTAATACGAGCCGTCGTTTTCCACATTGGTTTAGAAAAACCTGGTGGTTTAGAGGTTCCCGGGTCATTGTTACAACTTAAGGACTTCGGGGGTTGACGATACATATAAAGTTCATCGGGGTTGGAATTAGATTTCTCTATTTTTATGCCCTTTCCCTTATTATTTTCTTTTGCCTTTTTAAATTCAGTTGGGGTAATTTCTATAACATCATCGGAATTCTCGTCGAAATCCGATTCATCGGAGAATTGGTAATCCTCCCAATATTTTGCTTCCTTGGCGGAAACACCATTGACCATAATTAACCTTGGTCGGTTGGTTGAGAATTTTCTTTTACTTAACCGTTTTATTATTTCCCCCACCGGTTCTATTTCTTCATCCGGTTCCGATTCTTCTTCCGGTTCCGATTCTTCTTCCGGTTCCGACTCTTCTTCCGGTTCCTCTTCGGGAACTTGTGAATCAGTCCACGAATCATTCCAATTTACATTTGACTCTTCATTATAATTAGGTGAGTCAATGGGACTTGTTCTAGAGGTAGACATCTATCACATAAGATCAAACGCGTTAATAGATTAATATATCACATAATATTCACATGTTAAAAATATATAGTTTCCAACAAAATTTGTTAAGCACTCATTTTTCAAGTGAACACGGTCGAAGTCCAGACTCACTAATGCATCCTAACAAACTCGATAAGACACATTAATGCAAAATTCTGGTTCTCTAAGACCAACGCTCGGATACCAACTGAAATATCCCGTTCTTATTGATTAAAAACGTTCCATATTAATTGATTTCGTTGCGAGGTTTTGACCTCTATATGAGACGTTTTTCAAAGACTTCATTCATTTTGAAACAAACCATAACCTTTATTTCATCAATAAAGGTTTAAAAAGCTTTAGGTAGATTATCAAATAATGATAATCTAAAATATCCTGTTTACACACGACCATTACATAATGGTTTACAATACAAATATGTTACAACAAAATAAGTTTCTTGAATGCAGTTTTTACACAATATCATACAAGCATGGACTCCAAATCTCGTCCTTATTTAAGTATGCGACAGCGGAAGCTCTTAATAATCACCTGAGAATAAACATGCTTAAAACGTCAACAAAAATGTTGGTGAGTTATAGGTTTAACCTATATATATCAAATCATAATAATAGACCACAAGATTTCATATTTCAATACACATCCCATACATAGAGATAAAAGTCATTCATATGGTGAACACCTGGTAACCAACATTAACAAGATGCATATATAAGAATATCCCCATCATTCCGGGACACCCTTCGGATATGATATAAATTTCGAAGTACTAAAGCATCCGGTACTTTGGATGGGGTTTGTTAGGCCCAATAGATCTA
Source organism: Rutidosis leptorrhynchoides (assembly GCF_046630445.1). Classification (NCBI taxonomy): domain Eukaryota; kingdom Viridiplantae; phylum Streptophyta; class Magnoliopsida; order Asterales; family Asteraceae; genus Rutidosis; species Rutidosis leptorrhynchoides. The sequence continues at coordinate 347,663,576 of NC_092339.1, read as the reverse complement.
TCTTTAGGATTCGCGTCAATTAGGGTGTCTGTTCCCTAATTCTTAGATTACCAGACTTAATAAAAAGGGGCATATTTGATTTTGATAATTCAACCATAGAATGTAGTTTCACGTACTTGTGTCTATTTTTTAAATCATTTATAAAACCTGCATGTATTCTCATCCCAAAAATATTAGATTTTAAAAGTGGGACTATAACTCACTTTCATAGATTTTTACTTCGTCGGGAAGTAAGACTTGGCCACTGGTTGATTCACGAACCTATAACAATATATACATATATATCAAAGTATGTTCAAAATATATTTACAACACTTTTAATATATTTTGATGTTTTAAGTTTATTAAGTCAGCTGTCCTCGTTAGTAACCTACAACTTGTTGTCCACAGTTAGATGTACAGAAATAAATCGATAAATATTATCTTGAATCAATCCAAGACCCAGTGTATACGTATCTCAGTATTGATCACAACTCAAACTATATATATTTTGGAATCAACCTCAACCCTGTATAGCTAACTCCAACATTCACATATAGAGTGTCTATGGTTGTTCCGAAATATATATAGATGTGTCGACATGGTAGGTCGAAACATTGTATACGTGTTTATGGTATCTCAAGATTACATAATATACAATACAAGTTGATTAAGTTATGGTTGGAATAGATTTGTTACCAATTTTCACGTAGCTAAAATGAGAAAAATTATCCAATCTTGTTTTACCCATAACTTCTTCATTATAAATCCGTTTTGAGTGAATTAAATTGCTATGGTTTCATATTGAACTCTATTTTATGAATCTAAACGGAAAAAGTATAGGTTTATAGTTGGAAAAATAAGTTACAAGTCGTTTTTGTAAAGGTAGTCATTTCAGTCGAAAGAACGACGTCTAGATGACCATTTTAGAAAACATACTTCTACTTTGAGTTTAACCATAATTTTTGGATATAGTTTCATGTTCATAATAAAAATCATTTTCTCAGAATAACAACTTTTAAATCAAAGTTTATCATAGTTTTTAATTAACTAACCCAAAACAGCCCGCGGTGTTACTACGACGGCGTAAATCCGGTTTACGGTGTTTTTCGTGTTTCCAGGTTTTAAATCATTAAGTTAGCATATCATATAGATATAGAACATGTGTTTAGTTGATTTTAAAAGTCAATTTAGAAGGATTAACTTTTGTTTGCGAACAAGTTTAGAATTAACTAAACTATGTTCTAGTGATTACAAGTTTAAACCTTCGAATAAGATAGCTTTATATGTATGAATCGAATGATGTTATGAACATCATTACTACCTTATGTTTCTTGGATAAACCTACTGGAAAAGAGAAAAATGGATCTAGCTTCAACGGATCCTTGGATGGCTCGAAGTTCTTGAAGCAGAATCATGACACGAAAACAAGTTCAAGTAAGATCATCACTTGAAATAAGATTGTTATAGTTATAGAAATTGAACCAAAGTTTGAATATGATTATTAACTTGTATTAGAATGATAACCTACTGTAAGAAACAAAGATTTCTTGAGGTTGGATGATCACCTTACAAGATTGGAAGTGAGCTAGCAAACTTGAAAGTATTCTTGATTTTATGTAACTAGAACTTGTAGAATTTATGAAGAACACTTAGAACTTGAAGATAGAACTTGAGAGAGATCAATTAGATGAAGAAAATTGAAGAATGAAAGTGTTTGTAGGTGTTTTTGGTCGTTGGTGTATGGATTAGATATAAAGGATATGTAATTTTGTTTTCATGTAAATAAGTCATGAATGATTACTCATATTTTTGTAATTTTATGAGATATTTCATGCTAGTTGCCAAATGATGGTTCCCACATGTGTTAGGTGACTCACATGGGCTGCTAAGAGCTGATCATTGGAGTGTATATACCAATAGTACATACATCTAAGAGCTGTGTATTGTACGAGTATGAATACGGGTGCATACGAGTAGAATTGTTGATGAAACTGAACGAGGATGTAATTGTAAGCATTTTTGTTAAGTAGAAGTATTTTGATAAGTGTATTGAAGTCTTTCAAAAGTGTATAAATACATATTAAAACACTACATGTATATACATTTTAACTGAGTCGTTAAGTCATCGTTAGTCGTTACATGTAAGTGTTGTTTTGAAACCTTTAGGTTAACGATCTTGTTAAATGTTGTTAACCCAATGTTTATAATATCAAATGAGATTTTAAATTATTATATTATCATGATATTATCATGTATGAATATCTCTTAATATGATATATATACATTAAATGTCTTTACAACGATAATCGTTACATATATGTCTCGTTTAAAAATCATTAAGTTAGTAGTCTTGTTTTTACATATGTAGTTCATTGTTAATATACTTAATGATATGTTTACTTATCATAGTATCGTGTTAACTATATATATATATATATCCATATATATGTCATCATATAGTTTTTACAAGTTTTAACGTTCGTGAATCACCGGTCAACTTGGGTGGTCAATTGTCTATATGAAACATATTTCAATTAATCAAGTCTTAACAAGTTTGATTGCTTAACATGTTGGAAACATTTAATGATGTAAATATCAATCTCAATTAATATATATAAACATGGAAAAGTTCGGGTCACTACATTGAAGAATACCAAACTGAATTCTATAATCTAATTCATATAAATAAAAAAAAATCATCTCCCTAATTATACAAGATGGATCCCGTATCTAGTTCAAATTCCTTAAACTCTGATAGCTATTCCGATATGGATATTCACATGAATTCCGAAGACAGTGTAACCGGAATGGATCAACCAATTAGCCATCATCTATTCTGGATGAATTGGGGATGAGTTCGTAGCCTACTTAACTATTGGAGACAAGAAGAAGGCGATCCCTTCCATCTACCACATTGCCCTCTTGGCGAAGAACCTGAAGCACTTACCGGCGAACCTGTTCGTAATACCATTTTCTCTCTCATCTCCAGAATATCTCGTCATGATCATATACTCTCTCAAATTCTGGATCTTATTCATCCGCTCGTCCGAACCGCCAATCATCCCGGTGTAGTAGAAGAAGTCAACGAGCTTCGTGCTCGGGTAGTGGCTTTGGAGAATATGGTGCAAAGGTTACAAACACCAGCAGCATCACCGGAATCAATAGTACCACCGACAACAACACCAACAGTACCATTACCACCACCAACAACATCCGCATCGCAAACTTCAACTTCACAATCTGTTCCACGAGCATCAACGTCATACGCACCGTAATTACCAAGAAATACCAGCAACAATAACCGATGAAGTATTAACTCATTTTCCCTGAAGGAATTTTATGTATATTTAATATATATGAATTTTTAAATCAAAATAAATCTTTTCGTACTAAGCTATTACGTGTGAATCTTAACTGGTAGGTACTACTCGGTTAGTTTATATTACTAATATGCAATGATGTACATCCTTCCTTAACAACTTAACCATTGTTAACTACAATCTCTGTTTTAACTTAATGAATTCCATTTCATAATAAACCAAGTGTATTATTCAATTACATAATTGATTTTACATTTTCATTTTTGATGTACTCGAAACTTTCCAGAAAACATCATCCGTGCCTTGTAAGGTTCACAAAAATTCCACGAGCACCAACATCCTTCACCGAGGAATATCAATAAGAATAAATAATGAAGTATCGATTACATTAGCGAAATACTCCGCAAAGATTATGTAATCTTTAATGTTTTAGAGATTAATCATTTCTAAGTCAAGCCGAAAATTAAATGAGCTTAATATGATATTAACTCATTAAATCTATGTTACATCTGAAGAAAATATACATACATATATTTTCATAAAGACGGTAATAAAAATTCTTTTGTACAAAGTATTAATTGTGAAATCTTTAACGGGTAGGTAATACCCGGGAAATATATAAGTTCGCAATTAATATGTTACACTGTATATTCTTCAACTTTGATTCAAAAATTATTAACTATGCTCACAGCGATATACAATCGTTTCCATACAAATTCAATTACATATTCTGATATTGACAGAGCAGAATCCAAGTCAAGATTTAACAAGTGACATCATTCTTAGATCTCTACATCTTTCAAAGCTATACTTTGACTTCAAAACGGTGAAAGATCCTTTAGCATTGTTATTACCGAAAATAATCTTGCAATTTCTTTTCAAAGTATCCAGTTTTATCACACTTCCAATCAGTCAACTTTAACTTTTTAGATTAAGCCTTATTGTAACCTTGATATATACGTTTTGTTACTGGGGAACCTTTCATGTTCCGCCACATTAGCAGTAAATTTACCAAACAACTTTATTAATCCTTGACCTTTCGAAAAATTCTTATACTCATTGAAACCCTATCATGTACTCATCCACATCTTGTAACAATAATTTCCATACCAACCACTGGGAATTAGCAATCAGTATTTTGAATCTCGCAGCATTTTCTACGAAAACAGTTATATATATATAACATCTATCTTCTAGACTTACATACTTCGAATGTGAAGTTTCTGAAAAACACCCCAAACTACGAAAACTAGTTCTACGAATTTTGAAAAAATGCTGATGAAGCAGCAAAAGCTATAAACGACTTTAACAGTCGAAAGTTTGATGATAAAAAGTAGTGTGTTGGAAAAACATAGAAAAAGAGAAGGTTTGAAACTGGAAAACGGGTTGAGCAAAGTATGAAGGAAGCTGTAGACAAATCACAAGGACGAAATCTACCTTCAAAGAATCTAAATGATTCAGAGTCTGCTGAAATCATTAGCGAATACCTTGCTCCTTACTCTAAAACCTTTGCGGACAATATTCTTCATCATCATCTTATCTTAAATATTCTAAGATATCATCGTATCTCCCATTATAAATATCCTCCATATTTCTGAAGATGTTTTTCGAAACCATTCTTATCTGAAATCATTACCTCTTCGCTCTATCTGTATTACATCATAAAAGAAACTATTTTAGTTTCTAAAATCTGAAAAATTCGAAAAAAATGGATGTTTTGAAGTAATGTTGGGAACTGAAGCATGAGTTAGTATAATATAATTGCACTTGATCAACGTGATTATATTACAGTAAGTCATGTTGAGTTTCTAATGGAACGTGACAAAGGTTCACAGATCACACCCTCATCATAAACCATGTTACATAACTCTTTCATTCTATATAATCTCTAAATATATCAAGAAAATATATTTCTTGATGATTCGGTCTTTTTCGAATATTCTGGTAATTTGACAAGTCAGATTGTGCCATTACCATTTCTTTCTTAGAACATTAATTATGTTTATTTTGAAATTCATACCTACGAATTCTGGACCATTATTCGCTTGACTTAAGGTCGGGAAGAGAAAACGAAAGCATGAAGCTCCGAAATATAATGGAGAACATAAAGCCCAATAACAACCCCGAAATTACAAACCGTGTATATCAATGCGTATAGCAATATAAAGACACAGGAGAATAAAAAACACTATAACCCCAAGGTAATAGTAGAAGAAAATAACTTCCTCTGGTGGCAGATGAAAAAGAAGAATGAAGGATACGATAGCAAGGAAAATATCAAAAATCAGAACTGGATTAAGCATTTTCACAATCTATTGGGATGTATGAAATAAGAAAGAAGATTATAGGAGTGGTGAAAATAAATGAAACGGAAGAGGTCAATTTATAGCAATCGAGGCAGATTACGCATTTAATCAAGGAAAATCCTAATTTTCGCAAATTTTGAAGAATCAAATCTTATTTAGATTATGAAGATTTTCTATTCCTTAAATTCCGGAAATCAATCGTAACTACGTCAAAAGCTAAGACGAATCTCTATTCTTTCATTTCACTCTTTGACGATAACTTCTCTCATACGCTTCGAGAAATCGGATTGTTTTATCCATATAATTCAACGGTGATAAAATTCTATTTATCAACTCATATTCGTCATGAAAACATTTCTATTGTTAGCCATGACGACCTCACTTAAATTTCGGGATGAAATTTCTTTAACGGGTAGGTACTGTGATGACCCGGAAATTTCTGACCAAATTTAAACTTTATCTTTAAATGATTTAATGTTTCCGACACAATAAGCAAAGTCTATGAAGTTGAATTTCAAAATTTTAGAACTATTTCATGTATTAAATTACATTTGACTGCTCTCGACGATTCATGAACAATTATATGTATGTATGTATATATATATATATATATATATATATATATATATATATATATATATATATATATATATATATATATATATATATATATATATACAAGTAAAAACGACTTTCCTACCGTAAAACACTATTTGCTATAGTTAAACTGTATTTTACTACAGTGCTACAGTGAAAACGACTTTGCTACAGTGATTTGCTACAGTAAATACTTTTGCTACAGTAAAACACTATTTGCTACAGTAAACACTATTTGCTATAGTAAAACACTATTTGCTACAGTACACACTATTTGCTACAGTAAAACACTATTTGATGTCGACGAACTAGCAAACAAAAACAGGATAAGGCGGCCATGCGATCGCATGGCAAAAACACTGGAAAATCATGCGATTGCATGAGGTACTGTAGCAGGCCACATACTATAAAAGCTCGATTTATTCCTCCGTATTATTATTTTTTTATATTATTATTATTATTATTATTATTATTATTATTAAGATTAATATTATTATTATTAATCTTATTATAATATTATTATTAGTAGTATATATACCTAAAATACTACGATGAGGTTATGAGCGTGTCACCTTCAAAATGGGTTTTTGAGCGGGATAGAGCTAAGGAAATTATGGGTTATTGCCAAGGAGGTTATGGGTAATGTTCGAGGGTATATTTGTGAATCAAATCTAGTGTTTATCATCTCTGTTGCGTCTACGTACTTTCCTACAATATTGAATCTCAATATTGATACGTAAGCACTCATATTTTATCTTTTATACATTAATTGTATATTCATGTCTAGTGCTCGAGTATATATATTTATGCATGCTTGTATGCTAAATTTTGTCGCTAAACAGTTATGATGAATCACAAAGTAAATACATATATTACTGATAAAAGGTATATGATATGCATGTTTTTGAAAAGCTGGCGAAAAATCAATAACTTTTCATTTAGAAATCGTGTAATTTCGGTGAACGAATTAAAAGATATGATCAACTGAATTATGATTGACATTGATTGAAATTGCTTTTGAAACTTGTTTGTAAGAATGATAAATTGGATTTTTGAATATTACCAGCCAAGTAAATGAATCCATATAAAAGGCACGTCTCGTTTTGTTGAATTATTGTCAAAATTGACTTTTTGAAACGACTTTGGATAACTTTTGTATGTCGATCTCGAGAATTAGGATTGTTATACACTATGACCTGACCTAGCTTGATAGACATTTATTGACCAACATATGTTCTCTAGGTTGAGATCTACGGTTATTTGGTAATCCGAGTTTCGATCACATTTTGGTGAACGACTTTATATGCTGCTAAGGTGAGTTTCATTTGCTCCCTTTTTAATTGCTTTTGCAATATATATTTTTGGGCTGAGAATACATGCACTTTATTTTAAACATAATGGATACAAGTACATACTAAATTCTACACTGAGTTTGAACCGAAAATCCCTTAGCTTTAGTAACTAGTAACTGTCAGTTATAAGAACTGGTGGGCGCGAGTAGTAGTATATGGATCCATAGGGCTTGATATCCCCGTCCGAGCTAAAGCGCTAGCCTTTTAACGGACGTATGCTATTTGAGAAGCGTACACGTTGGTTTGCGTGTATTATTAAGATGATTATACAAAGGGTATAAAATATATATACGTTAAGTTTAGTTACCAGGGTGCTCAATTTCGTAGAATATTTTGATAAACGTTTCTGGATGAAACAACTGAAATCTTGTGATGCATCTTTATATACAGATTATGCGAAACATACAAACTATGAACTCACCAACCTTTGTGTTGACACTTGTTAGCATGTTTATTCTCAGGCTCCCTAGAAGTCTTCCGCTGTTTGCTTATATGATAGACAAGCTATGTGCATGGAGTCTTATATGGCATATTTTTCAAGAAAACGTTGCTTTCACCAATTCATCATCATGTACCTTATTTTGACTGCATTGTCAACGGAAGTACTATTGTAAACTATTATATACGGTGATTGTCTATATGTAGAAATCATTAGATGTCGAAAACCTTTGATTTAAATATTCATTTATGGTGTGCCTTTTCAAAAGAATGCAATGTTTACAAAACGTATCATATAGCGGTCAAATACCTCGCAATGAAATCAATGAATGACGTGTTCGTTCATATGGATTTGGAGCGATCGTCACATACACGCTTTGATCACTAAACGTAATAATGACACCCTTCCAAGTGAAATAGTATCATTAATCAGAGGTAAATTGGAAGGAGTAAGAAAAGAATCCAGGAACGAAAATAATAAGTTACAATTTGGTAAAGGAAAATCAAAGTCCGCAGCGAAAAGAAGAGCACGACACTTTGAAAGATGTCACAAATGCGGAAAATGGTCACACGAAGGTAAATGTTCAAATAATCAAACCTATTCAAACACCGAATTTGTTACTTTATGCAGAGATGGACCGTTCATATGTTTAGAAGAAAAAACGTTGAATGCTCGAGGTTATGCCTATGTAGCCATGGAAAACCAATTAGTCCGAATATCATATGAGTGGGCTAGAACATATCACTAAGAAATCTATTTCACAGGTAAGTTTGACCAGTTTTTATTTTTATTTTTATTTTTAACCTTTTGATAATAAACGCTAATTTGTTCGCTATAAAGTATTAAATTGGTATTCGATAAAATTAGGTCTTGCGACCGAAATTATTGATATCATACAAAAATTTACTACATCACTGCGAAATTTACCGTTTATTCTTAAGGTATAAATATCTTTAATCAATCAACCCAAAATATTTCAAAAATTCGTCATGAGTTAAACTAGGTTATGTAACCGAAATTACTTTACCGAAAAGAGGGGCGTATATTTTTGATAATATTTGATTGATTAAAGTGGGATAAAAGACCAAAAAGATTTTTAATTCTATTTTTACTTTGTTTTTTAAAATTAATATTAAAATAATATTGTAAACTTTTTAAATCAATATATTTAAGTTTGTAAATATTTGAAAAATTAATATTTTTAATATAAGTTTGTATGTATAAAAACAAAATATAATTTAAGTTTGGTGTGAATTTTTAATTCTATGTATTTTAAATTTAAGTTTGGTGTGAATTTAAAAACATAAATTTACTTTATTTCGTTAAGTTAAAAATATGATTTTTAAAATTCGTCGTGAGTTGAAGACTAGGTCGTTGAACCGAAATTGCTTTACCCGAGGGAGGGACGAGAACTTTTATTATCATTATTTTTAATCTTATTGAACTAAAGTATGCCAAAAACATTTAAAAAAAACCCAAAAATCTTTATTTTTAAAACCGCGCTTAAAAATGACAAATTTTAAAATTTTTGTCGAGGGACGGACTAGGACAACTTTCCGAAACACCCTCGCTCCTAAAGGAAAACAAAATTTTTAGAATTTATTTAATTAAATGTTTTATTAAAGTATAAGCTTTTTAGTAAAAAAAAAAAGCCAAAAACACTGTACCCGGACTCCCATGCGATCGCATGGGAATTAAACTCCAACTCCATGCGATCGCATGGAGCTGGAAAATAGGCCAGATAGAAAAGGGCAGCGAGCTGTTCTTCACACCACAACACACACACATACCCGAAAATACTCTCAAATCTTCACAAAATTTCACCAAAATTCACCGTAATTCGTCAAATTTTTCTCTCTAATCATGAAATTGTTCAGAAGTTTATCAAGAAAGGTAAAAATTACACCCCTAAACTCTATAAATTCCTAGTTTTTGTGATAATTACCAATATTTTACCTAATGCAATTTTGTTAATTTCTAGTGTAATTAGTGATAAATTGTTAGTATTTTATGCATGTATAACCTAGATAGATGCTATTTAACATGATTTGAAGGTGAAAACTTCAAAATTTTTAGAAATCTAGGGTTTGTGTTCTTGAGCAATTTGGGGCTTTTTGATATAAACAGGTTATGGCCAATTTTTGTCATGAATTATTACTAAATTAAGTAGTGTAACATGTTTAGGTAGTTAAATGATCCAAACATTGATCCTAAACATGATTTTTGAAGATTAAAGTGGACTTTTTAGGTGAAAAATTCATGAACTTGATTAATTTGATATATTTGCCATTTGAGACTTGTTTAATTGTTAGTAATGACTATTTTGACATGTTATTTGAGTTAAATGCTTATGAACTTTGTATACATTTTCATATGTGCTTATTTGAAAAAGTATAGAATTGTAAAAATTGTGAAAATGTGTATAAGTTTAATTTTGATTTAACATGTTATTGTGATTGTTTTAAGTTGTTATTTTGCTAACACTAATGCATATTTGAATGCACAAATTTTGTGTTTAATGTGTTTTGCAGAAAGCCGATACTGGAGGTTCATCATCATCATCATCATCTAGACGACCTGCTCCAAAACCAGAACCAGAACCAGAACCAGAAATGCAATACGAGCCAGAACCTGAACAAGTACCACAACAGGAACCACAACAACAGCCTGATCAACACGTACCTTATTATGATCCGCTACAGTTACCTAATGAATTCATAGTATTTCCGATGCATCCACCTGTAGAATACCCAACGATTCCTGAATACACGTTGCATCTTAATCTGAGATTCAATAGACGATGGAGAGATTACCCGGCATATCAAGTAATAAATTTAAATTGGTAACAAAAGAGGTAGAGGTGCCGAGGGTAATTGATTGGAATCCATTGGAAACGGTCCATCTAGCTGACCGTGTTAGACAACATTTGATTCAAAGGTATGGCAGTTCTTCTTTTACAGATTGGGAACGTCTTTTCACCATTCGTAGACCTGTATATAAGGAATGGTGTGTTGAGCTGATGAGTACTATAGCGTTAAATGTAGATGTAGATTGGTTAGATGATAGAAGTTTTCTTAGATTTATCCTTGGCGGTAGGATGTACAGAATGTCCATGATGGACATGGCCAAGGAATTACATATTTACACTCCTAGTGAATTGCTACTACCCGATTGTATGAGTTTGATTTACCGTGGTGAAAGGGTAGATAGGAACTTTGACGCGAACGCCGTTTGGAGGCGTATATCAAACTATAATGTTTTTATACTGGGAGGAAAACACTCCTACTTACATATTAACAAAGCCGAGCTTCGTGTAATTCATAGATTTTTGGCTAACTCGATTACATAGAGAGGTCACAATAAGGAGAAAATGACCTTACATGATTTATTTTACCTAAATTGTATTCGAGACCCGAGAAGCTTTGTTAATATCTCTTATTGTGTTGGTTTTTATTTATCTAAAATGGTAGAAGGAATGCAGGACGGGAGTATAATAGGAGGAGGTATTTTTGTTACTCTCATTGGAGAGTATTTAGGTGTTGATAGGAACCAAGGGGGTCCATTACAGGTTTGTAGAGAACAGGATGAGACCATAGGATTGCAGGTTTATGCGGGTGCTAAGGTATTGAAGAGTAGACGCAACCAGGCAGTACCCTATGAAGGTAATCATACTCAGTTAGAGAGACAGGCTCAGATGAGGAAATGGAGGAAGCGGAAGACATTAGGGATGTCTTTCGAGATGCTATTCTTGACGTCCACATTCGTATAGATGAGGAAGCAATGACGAACACGGCCAGACATAGTATGTACGAGCAGTGGAACTCCGAGCAAGTATACGAGGATTATAGGCGACGCCAACACGATAGCTGGTTAGTTCATCAGCACCAAATCATGAGCCAGCTATCATATCAGGTACCAAATAATTACGTGCCTACTCGACATGCTCATTTTCCGCCACACAACCCCGACATCCGACTACCCTTTAACCGGTATGACTATAACCAAGCCTATCAGAACACCTATAACCAACAATGGAACCCACCTGACGAGATGAACTGGAACCCCTATCCAGACTGATTTGGTTCCATTGGTTATTTTTATGATTTTTATGTTTTTATCTTTTTACTTTTTCATGTCTAAACTTATGTTATTGGATATATTTATGTAATTTTTATCATTTTTATTATTATTGTGTACTAATATTTCACATTTAGGATTTGAAAGTGGGATATTAAGTCCTATTTCAAATTGCCATGCATGTTTATATTTGTATGTATGTATATTGTCGATTGTACAAAACAGGGTAAAACAGCGCATTTTCAAAGACTGGCATTAAGTTCAGCAAAAGCTAGTACTTTTGACGACAAAATGAAATACAAATGTGATGTAACAACAAGACGGAATGAACAAATGATGTGCACCATTTATCATTCGGCAAACAAACGCCAATATGTTTGGAAACTTTGGTAAAATTTAATCATTTTTCTACGCTAATCACCCTCAATAATTTAAATTGTTACTGATTTCTTGCAAATGAGGGCATTGCAAGATCTTAAGTGTGGGAAGGGGTTAAATTCTTTCGAATTTTTAAAATTTTTAACTTATACACTTGGTTACCATTAAAAATACTAGTAACGCAGTAGTTGTATTAGAATCTAGTGCTCTCTGATAATAAAGAACAACCCTAGTCTTATATACTGACTACCCAATTCTAGTAAAAATTTTCAAAATTTTCAATTAAATGAATTCAAAATCATGTTTATACATATTTATGAACGATAAAACTAGGTGTTAACACCGAAATTATTGTTACCTTGGAAAGGACATAAATTGAGAAACAAATCAAAATGTTAGAATTCATTTAAAATGGAATAGAGGACAATAAAAAGGCAAATAAAAGAAAATAAAAGCCAAGTGTGGGAAAATTTACCAAGTTATTTAAAACATAAGTCACATATTTTTGTAATAAATAACTGAAGATACTTTTGTTTTGGAGGATTTTAATCAGTTTTACCCGATTTACTGTAAGAAAGATGGATCTACACGATGAATCAATTCCATCATTAAAAGGAAGTAAAGTCTTCCGAAAAAGAAACGCGCTTCTTGATTTAGGTCATGAAGTTGTCGTCCAGACCAGCTGTAGGTTGACGAAAAATCTAGAAAAGTCATCTCTAAAATCAACAGGAAATCCACGAACCTCAGCATCAAACAGGGTCGCCAAGTGGTCAGACTTATCCTAACCATGAGAGGATCTGTCTTGTAAAATGGGGAGGATGCCGTGCAAATTAGCTGGATAAGACTAATGAATCAGATCTCCAGAAAGGATAATCTCCTTTAAAGATCAAAAATCAGCTTTTAAGCCTTATATTACTCAATCCTAGAGATTGACCTTAAAGATTGAGAATTACAAACTCATGGAATTCGATGATATCTAAACTCGAGCTTGAACGAGAAAATATTTTGATCAAAATTACAAATCGATTTGTTTTCTGAAAACCCATTTTCAATGCGTTCATTACCGTTGAACGTAAAATCCTAGGAATTCACTTGGAATTCATTAGGTCACCTGAACCAAATCGGGTGTCAACCGTAAGAACGGTGGTTGCATAGCATGGTCAAAGACAGGACCTTGTTCCAGACCGAAAAATTATAAGGGTGAGCTTTACTATTGCTCCTACAAAGGATAGTAATTGCATCCGATACGTTATAGACCATAATTAAAAGCATGTCAGGGGACATTGCCTTAACAGTTGCTTGTTCAATGATTTCCTTTACAACCGGACGGTAGTTTATCGAAAGGTAATATACGGAGCAAGTATACTGGGCGTGTTGCTTTCCCAATATAAGGTTAGCAAGTGGGTGACACAAACCCCCAAGTTTTGACCTAAAATTTTCAAATCTGAAACCCACCAAACCCACAAAAAGAATTTGCAAACACCGGTGAAGGGTTATTCCGGAAAACTTATCTAGGGTAAAAGCTAGATTTAATTTTCAAAAGATCAAATGTTTTCATAAAGATCCAATTTCCTTAATGGATCTAAATTTTATAGTCATGTGAGACTGTAAACCACATCGTTACTACCATTGTTTATACCGCCGTATAGAAATCACTGATGTACAAAGTGTGAAGAATAAAGAAGTGATTCTAGTATTTTTATTTCAAGACTATATTGCTTGAGGACAAGCAACGCTCAAGTGTGAGAATATTTGATAATGCTAAAAACGAACATATATTTCATAGCATTATCCCTCAAGAAAGACAAGCTTTTAGTTGCAACTGTTCTATTTACAAGTGATATTCATTTAAATAATAAAAGGTGAAGACAAAAGACAGATTCGACGAATTGAAGACGCAAACGACCAAAAAGCTCAAAAGTACAAAGTACAATCAAAGAGGTTCCAATTATTGATGAGAAACGTCTCGAAATTACAAGAGTACAAGAAGCAAAACGCAAAGTGCAAGATATTAAATTATACGCAAGGACGTTCGAAAATCTGGAACCGGGACCAGAGTCAACTCTCAATGCTCGACGCAACGGACTAAAAATTACAAGTCAACTATACACTTGAATATAATATAATATATAATTAATTCTTAAAATTAATATATATATTATATTATATTATAAAAACCGTCGGCAGAAGAAACAAGGACATGTGAACTTCACCAGCTGGCCATGCGATCGCATGGCCTAGAAGAGTAATCTTCATGCGATCGCATGAGCCCCTTTTTCAGCCCACAGGCCTATAAATTTCGAGCTTTGGTTCATCATATAACACATCTTTTTCTTTCTCTCTATCATACCATATATATATATATATATATATATATATATATATATATATATATATATATATATATATATATATATATATATATATATATTATATTTTTATTTTAATTTTAATTTTAAATCCTAATAATAAGGGTATGTTAGCGAATGTTGTAAGGGTGTAAGTCGAAATTCTGTCCGTGTAACGCTACGCTATTTTTAATCATTGTAAGTTATGTTCAACCTTTTTAATTTAATGTCTCGTAGCTAAATTATTATTATGCTTATTTAATACCGAAGTAATCATGATGTTGGGCTAAATACTAAAATTGGGTAATTGGGCTTTGTACCATAATTGGAGTTTGGACAAAAGAACGACACTTGTGGAAATTAGACTATGGGCTATTAATGGGCTTTATATTTTTTTAACTAAATGATAGTTTGTTAATTTTAATATAAAGATTTACAATTGGACGTACCTATAAATAACCATATACACTAGATCGGACACGATGGGCGGGATATTTATATGTACGAATAATCGTTCATTTAACCGGACACGGGAATGGATTAATAGTCTATGGAATCATTAAAACAGGGGTGAAATTATGTACAAGGACACTTGGCATAATTGATAACAAAGTATTAAAACCTTGGGTTACACGCAGTCGATATCCTGGTGTAATTATTAAACAAAATATTAAGACCTTGTTACAGTTTAAGTCCCCAATTAGTTGGAATATTTGACTTCGGATATAAGGATAATTTGATGAGGACACTCGCACTTTAAATTTATGACCGATGGACTGTTATGGACAAAAATCAGACGGACATATTAAATAATCCAGGACAAAGGACAATTAACCCATGGGAATAAACTAAAATCAACACGTCAAACATCATGATTACGGAAGTTTAAATAAGCATAATTCCTTTATTTTCATATTTAATTGCACTTCTAATTATCGCACTTTTATTTATTATCATTGTATTTAATTGCACTTTAATTATCGTACTTTTTAATTATCGCAAGTTTATTTTATCGCAATTTTATTTATCACAATTTCATTATCGTTATTTACTTTACGCTTTAAATTAAGTTATATTTATATTTAATATTTTACATTAGGTTTTAACTGCGACTAAAGTTTTAAAAATCGACAAACCGGTCATTAAACGGTAAAAATCCCCTTTTTATAATAATAATATTACTTATATTTATATTTGTATTTTTATAAATTAAAACTAATATAGCGTTAAGCTTGTTTAAGTGTATCCCTGTGGAACGAACCGGACTTACTAAAAACTACACTACTGTACGATTAGGTACACTGCCTATAAGTGTTGTAGCAAGGTTTAGGTATATCCATTCTATAAATAAATAAATATCTTGTGTAAAATTGTATCGTATTAAATAGTTTTTCGTTGTAAAATATACACTATTTCCTAGTACGCCTCGCAAACATCATACATGCTTATAGAGAGATTCTTGAATTAATAGGTTATATTAATTTATGAATTTATTTCGGAAAATGAAATAACTAGAAAACATTACGATTAAGTTAATCGCCTAGAATGCTTTTCAGTTTACGGAACTCAGAAAAATGACGAAATAATTATTTTCAATAATTATTTACTCTAAGAAAAACTAATTTAATTTATTATTTATTTAATGAATTAAATCCGGTGATTTTGTTTCAACGACTAGTTAACGTTCCGGAGACCCGGTACGGTTAACGACACTCGAAACAGACCACGCACACATGGGTAATTAATGAAAACTGAGCTCGAGACCCCCTAAAAGGGCCATTCGGCTGAACCCTTACCCAAACCCCCTTAGTGGACTAGTTTTGATTAATGGGTCATTAGTTAGATTAAATTAAGGCCCTAACCCGATGTATAAAAGGCTAGAGCACTTGAGGAACCCTCATTATTTTCTTTTTTTAGCCGATACCCCCTCCCCTCTCCCTCTCTTTGGCCGTCGGCCATCACACAACCACCACCACCCTCAAAAGTTGATTTTGGAAGAAACTGCGTGCACGAAAGACGTTCCTTTGATCGTTCTACACGCGATAGTATAAGCAATTTAATTGTTTGAGGTATAATTACAAACCCTAATTTTATTAAATCTAAATTTTGTTCAATTACATAGTGTAATCAAGTCTAGTGCTCAATTAATGGTTTCTAGTGTTGATATTTATCGTTTGGTAGCGTAATTAACGTTGTATGTACGAAAAACGAATTTGTTTCTTGTTGATATGATTTAATTGATATGAGATATGACCTTGTAATATGTTTAAATAGAAAGATATCAAAAATTTATTAATTTTAGACTCCGATTTTGCGTGATTTCGTTATTGTATGCTCAAGATATGCTTAATCGAAGTTTTCGTTAGGGTTTGCATGATATACGAATTTTCTGAGTTGCATGCTTTGTGTTTTAGTTTATATAAAGTTTAATACTGTATTATTTGTGAAAATTTATGCAATTTAGACTTAAGATTTGCGTTAAAAGGTTATGTAATGCTCCCGTTATGTCAAAACGAAGATTTGGTTTTTAAAGTGAGCTGAATCATTTTTCAAAGTTACATAAAAATTGATAGAGTGAACTAGGAATTGATTTAGACTTTGATCTTCTGGAATATGTTAGCTTAAGTGTTCCTTGACATGTTTCATTTGTATGCAAACTTGCGAGAACGTGATTTGCCATGAGATATATGCTCGTCTTTGTGATGTGTCCGATTGATGATCAAAAACTGATGAGTCTGTAAAGATTTGCGAAAATGTACAAATTGGCAAAGGCAATGTTTCTGATTATTTTATCACTAAAATTTTGAGATGTTTTGAGACGACTCCAATTGGCCGTTCATCAAAATCTATTTTCTATATTTTATGAAAAATGCTTAAAAACTGACGCGCGGGCAGAAATTTCTGTAACGAACTATGAATAGACCCTTTCTGATATTGGACTTTTATTTATCGTATGAGGCTTTAGCTGGACTTTTTGGAATCGATTTTAAGTTTAGTTATGATCTGGAGTTGTTCATGAATTAATGATTTATGTGCTATGATCTATAGTTGGATCTTTCTACGACGTACGAATTTCTAAGGCATGCTTTAAGGTTCAAAAGTGCAATATGCTAAATTATGTTTGGTAAAGTGATACTTGGCCTAGGTTTAACTTATTGATCATGTTTGTATGATCTACTGAGATTTTTGACTTTAGTTGACCACTTTGACCGAGTTGACTTTAGGGTTGACTTTGGTTGACTTGCTTGGATTAGTTGACTTTTACTTATTCGTTGAGTCAGTCTGAGCACTAGGACTTTGCGTACACTATGGGTTGACATAGTATGACCTATATGTGTATACTTAAGATGACTTCCGTGATTAGGTTGCATTGTTCGGTCGAGATTGTTCGACTACAGTACGTTTTGCTAAGATATTACAAGTGCTTTTGCTAAGGTGAGTCTACAGTCCCTACTACGTTTTTACAGGGATGAGATGCATGCTTTTTACAAATGTTTTACATATTAGGCACAAGTAACTTAAATGACTATACATATGAGTTCAGATCAAAAATCCCTTAGCTTGATTATATTAGTTACTTTGTAAGCTCAACTTATAGGGACGGTACCGTTAGGTTTGACAGACCTCGCCTAAACATAACAGGCGTCTATTTTTTTGTTACTCGTACACTTGATCGGTGTATGCAATGATAGGGTTAACTAAAGATGTGGGCTCAGCTCACACAAAGGTTAAAGCTTTATAATCAAGTGCTCATGATAATGTATACTTTTCCTATGATGTTTTCCAAGAAAATCTTATGGCCTAACTTACGAAATGATTTACTAAACCTGTAGTTTCACTCAACGTTTTTCGTTGACGTTTTGCATGTTTCATCTCAGGTACATAGAGGTAGTGCTTCTGCTTAACTGAAGTTATTATGCTGTTTGCTGCTAGAACTGGACGACGTCCAACATATTTATCGTTTTCATTTTAAGAACAAATATTTGCATTTAAACTAATTTGTTTCAAGATGTTTTGGGTTCATATACTTTAGTCATTTATGTCAAACGTTTTCCAGTTACATTTCTTTAATAAATGACTTGATTTGATAAGTAATGCGAATACTTTTCGGAAACGTCTCATATAGAGGGCGTGACCGCTAAACTGTGGGACTAGGAGTTAATATTCCGTTAGTGGATTCTGACGGGGTATTACATTTGGTATCAGAGCAGATCGGTTACCTAGGACTAGGCTGCATTAGAGAGTCGAACGTTAGGACGTCTAATGAGTCTAGACTGTAACCTTAGACTTGTTAAGTTGCATGAACCCTAGTTAGATTAATTGCTATGCTACATGATTCCTATAATGACATGATTACTAGATGAACTAACTTTGTGTTTTCTTTGAGTGCTAGATGACTTCTTCCAATCTTATCATTCTTACAGACTCCGACACGGAATTCGAGGAAATCGTGCAAGCACAAGGGAATACGATACTCGAGTATGAGGATGATACTGAATCGGAACCCAGAAGGCAATTCAAAGACGAAGAACCGGAGGAGGATCCCGAGGAAGACTCGGAACCCGAATCCGAATCCGAACCTGACGTACCTGATTCGCCCGAGTCACCTTTTGTTAAACCAACTATGTTAACCCCTACGGACCGAGGGGCCACCGTAGGAAACCGAAAGGACCTGCTCGGCGTAATAACCCATTTTATAAGAGTTTTTGCTATGATAACCAGTCTCTTGAGATGTGTCGCCATTTTCATCCCTATGATGCTTCTACATCTACTTCAAAGCCTAGTACCTCCACAGCTGCTGCTAATGACAACAACCCTAGTGACCTTACGTTGCGAGTCGAGAATTTGGAGAAGATGGTTGAGTATTTGTTGAAGAAGCTTCAAAAACGCAAATAGAGATCGCTCGTTTAGACTTGTTCCACGCTATTGATACTATTTGAATATTACTGTTTATTAATTGATATTCGCACATACATTGCTAGATGTGGTTTTACTTATGTGGTTTTGCTTATGACATGAGAGGATATGTTACTTTTGTTGGTTATGCATGATATTTGAACGAGATTATTATTACATTAAGTGTTGGATTTATTAATAATTGATCATGCTTATTGTTGCTACTACTAATGTTAATTAGTGATAATGCTACTAGTGTACATTGTCCTTACTACTACTACTGCTGCTACTGCTGCTCCTGCTGCTGCTGCTGCTCCTGCTGCTGCTGCTGCTCCTGCTGCTCCTCCTGCCGCTCCTCCTGCCGCTCCTCCTGCTGCTCCTCCTGCTGCGGCTGCTGCTGCTGCTGCTACTGCTTCTACCACTGCTACTACTGCTGCTGCTGCTGCTGCTACTGCTGCTGCTACTACTACTACTACTACTACTACTTACCACTAGTCTTACTAGAATCCCTATGATTTAATATTATCTACTATGCATCGTTCCGTTGCTAGTATAATTTGTATATGTCGATTTCATTTACGCTAACCGAATGTGTTATCTTGGCCAGAAAGATAATGCCGCCCAAGCCAGTTTCCCAAGTTGATGTTCGCCGATGGATCTCCGAAGGATTGACCGAAGCCGTGGCAGAAATCCGAAATGGAACTAACAGCAACAATGTGAACACTACGAATCAGCGAAACCAGGATGCAACTAATACTCAGAATAATGGACAAGCAGGGTGTACGTACAAGACTTTCTTGAGTTGTGAACCACACTCTTTTAATGGCACTGAAGGTCCAGTTGGTTTGACCCGTTGGTTTGAGAAGCTTGAGTCTGTATTCCGTATCAGCGGTTGTAGAGATGCGGATAGAACGAAGTTTGCATCATGTAAGTTATTCAATGGTGCTTTGACATGGTGGAATACTTATGCAAATTCCGTTGGTATGGATCAGGCTTTTGAGACTCCACGGGAGGATTTGAAACGACGGATGATCGAAGAGTATTGTCCCTACATTGAAATTGTTAAGATGGAGCGGGACCTCCAAAACTTGAAGTTAGTGGGTACTAATTTGGCCAGTTACAACAAGAGATTCTTTGAGCTTGCTCTCATGTGTCTGCATATGGTTACTCCCGAACGCCGCAAGATTACTCTATATGCGAAAGGTTTGACCGAGAATATTCAGAGTGGTGTGACTACTTCGAAGCCGAGAACTATACAAGAGGCTGTTGAGATGGCTAGTGAGTTGATAGACCAGGTTGAATAGCAAGGGAAGACTCTTGCCTCAACCGAGACTAAAAATTATGATAACAAGAGGAAATGGAACAACAATAATAACAACTCGGGGAAGAATTTCAATCAGCAACCCTTTAAGAGACAAGATACTGCTAAAGGCAACGCAGCAACATCGAATGCTAGTTCTGGTTATAAGGGAAAGTTATCGTTGTGTGCTAAGTGTAATGAGCATCACTTGGGAGATTGTATGAAGAGGTGTGATAAGTGTAAGAAGAATGGGCATGTGGCTGCTGAGTGTAAAGCTGGTACGAATATGTGTTATGGATGCGGAAAGGAAGGTCATTTCCGGAAGGATTGTCCAACTGCTAGTAAGACTGCTGAACCTGTAAGAGGAAGGGCTTTCAACATTAACTCTAATGAAGCGCGTGATGATCCTAAACTAGTCACGGGTACATTTCTTCTTGATAATGAACATGTTTATGTACTTTTCGATTTCAGAGCTGATAGAAGCTTTGTTTCTAGAGATTTTTGCCGTAATCTTAAGAATTCTGTATCTTCATTAGAAAAATTATACTCTATAGAGCTAGGGAATGGTAATCTAATGAGTGCCGATAAGGTTTACCGTGATTGTACTTTAACATTGGCTGGAATGTCATTAAAGATAGATGTGATACCGATTAAGCTAGGAAGTTTTGACCTTGTGGTTGGAATGGATTGGTTAGCCGAGAATAGAGCCGACATCATTTGTCATCAGAAGGCAATTCGCATTCTTGTTATTGAAGGTGAATCTCTAAGGGTGTATGGAGAGCGAAGCAATACGCCGTTACATTTTATCAACTGTTTGAAGGCGCAAAAACAAATGAGAAAGGGTTGTCTTGCTATGCTGGTTCACGTGAGTAAAACTGAATCTGGAGGCAAGAAACTCGAAGATGTGCCCATTGTTAGAGAATTTCCCGACGTGTTTCCAAATGAGATACCCGGTTTACCACCGCATAGAGATGTAGAGTTCCAGATTGATTTAGTTCCCGGAGCAGCACCAGTAGCGCGTGCACCGTATAGACTTGTACCACCAGAATTGCAAGAGTTGTCTAGTCAACTGCAAGAGCTTTTAGATAAAGTATTCATTCGATCGAGTTCTTCACCATGGGGAGCTTCAGTACTGTTTATGAAGAAGAAGGATGGATCTATGAGACTCTGTATTGATTACAGGGAGTTGAATAAGTTAACTATCAAGAATAGATATCCGTTGCTGAGGATTGATGATTTGTTTAATCAATTGCAAGGATCAGCATGTTACTCTAAGATCGATCTGAGATCAGGATATCATCAGATGAGAGTGAAAGAGGCAGATATACCGAAGACAGCGTTTAGGACACGCTATGGTCATCATAAGTTTACCGTAATGCTGTTTGGATTAACGAACGCATCAGCTATGTTTATGGATCTCATGAACCGTGTGTGTAAGCCATATCTGGACAAGTTTGTTATTGTGTTTATCGATGATATTTTGGTATACTCTAAGAATGAAAAGGAACATGAACAACATCTCTGTTTGTTACTAGAGATGCTCAGGAAGGAGCAGTTATATGCGAAATTTTCGAAATGTGACTTTTGGCTACAAGAAGTGCAATTTTTAGGTCATATCGTAGGTGTCAATGGTATCCAAGTTGATCCTACGAAGATAGAGACGGTCAAGAAATGGGAGACTCCTAAGTCGCCAACACATATACGACAATTCTTAGGTCTCGCCGGTTATTATAGAAGATTCATAGAGGGATTTTCTACTATTGTCCGACCGTTAACAGGATTGACTCATAAGGGTAAGAAGTATGAATGGACAGAGTTGCATGAAGCTGCATTTCAGTTGTTAAAAGAGAAGTTAACAACAGCACCGATTTTGTCTTTACCCGAAGGAACCGAGGTTTTGTAATTTACTGCGACGCTTCATGACAGGGTTTTGGTTGCGTGTTGATGCAACGTATGAAAGTGATTGCTTATGGATCACGACGTTGAAGATACATGAGCTGAATTATACGACTCACGATTTAGAACTTGGTGTTGTAGTCTTTGCGTTGGAGATGTGGAGATACTATTTGTATGGCACTAATTTTACTGTGTTTACGGACCATAAGAGTTTGCAGAATATTTTCGATCAGAAACAGCTTAACATGAGACAGAGACGTTGGATTGAACTATTGAACGACTACGACTACGATATTAGCTACCATCCTGGTAAGGCTAATGTAGTGGCAGATGCTTTGAGTAGGAAGGAGAGAGTAAAGCCTATTCGAGTTAGAACACTGAACTTGATTATTCAAAGGAATCTTACTTCTCAGATACGTGACGCACAGTTGGAGGTGTTGAAAGAAGAGAATGTTTCTACCGAATCACTTCGAGGAATCGATAAGAAGTTCATTACTCGAGATGATGGAACCTGGTATTTTATCCACAGAATTTGGATACCGAAGTTTGGCGGATTAAGGGAACTAGTGTTAGAAGAGGCACACAAGACAAGGTATTCTATTCACCCTGGATCCGACAAGATATACCAAGATCTTAAGGCAATGTATTGGTGGCCTAATATGAAAGCTGATATCGCTACTTATGTTGGAAAGTGCTTGACTTGTGCTAAAGTTAAGGCAGAGCATCAGAAATCGTCAGGATTATTGACACAGCCAGAGATTCCACAATGGAAGTGGGAAAATATTATCATGGATTTTATTACTAAGTTGCCTAAAACGGTAGAAGGTTATGATACGATTTGGGTTATCGTTGATCATCTCACGAAGTCTACTCATTTTCTACCAATTAAGGAAACAGATAAGATGGAGAGGTTGGCACAGATCTACATTAAGGAAGTAGTTTATCGACATGGAGTGCCGCTATCCATTATTTCCGACAGAGATAGTAGGTTTACATCTAGATTCTGGGAAGCTATGGAAGAAGCCATGGGAACTCGTTTAGATATGAGTACAGCGTACCACCCACAGACTGATGGTCAAAGTGAGAGAACCATCTAGACATTAGAAGACATGCTAAGAGCGTGTGTGATTGACTTTGGAATTGGATGGGATAGACATCTACCGTTAGTAGAGTTTTCTTACAATAATAGTTATCACGCAAGTATAAAGGCAGCGCCTTTTGAAGCATTGTATGGCAGAAAGTGCAGATCACCTATATGTTGGACTGAGTTAGGAGATAGTTAGTTAACTGGTCCTGAGATTGTATACGAAACGACTAAGAAGATCGCGCAGATACGAGAGAGAATGAAAATAGCGCGAGATCGTCAATAGAGTTATGCCGACATTAGAAGGAAAGATTTAGAATTTCAGGTTGGAGACAAAGTTATGCTCAAAGTGTCACCCTGGAAGGGTGTAGTGCGCTTTGGCAAGAGAGGAAAGTTAAGTCCAAGGTATATTGAACCGTTTGAGATTACCGAAAGAATTAGACCGGTAGCGTACAGATTGAAACTGCTGCAAGAACTTAGTGAGATTCACGATACGTTTCATGTTTCCAATTTGAAGAAATGTTTATCAGACGAAAGTTTGGTAATTCCCTTAGAAGAGGTACAAGTTGATCCTAAGTTTAATTTCATTGAAGAACCTACTGCGATTATGGATCGCGAGGTTAAGCAACTAAAGCAAAGCAGAATTCCACTCGTTAAGGTTAGATGGAATGCCCGTAGAGGACCAAAATTCACGTGGGAACGTGAAGATCAAATGAGGCTTAAGTATCCGCAATTGTTTCCCGAGGAGACGACTACGGCGGATGAGCACTAAATTTTCGGGATGAAATTTTTCATAACAGGTGGGTAATGTAACAACCCGACTTTTTTCGTTTACTATCGTTATTTGTCCATTAAGTATTTAACGGTGGTTACCTAGACTTGTGTGTTTAATGGAATTAAATACATGCTTATAAAGAGATTCTTGAATTAATAGGTTATATTGATTTATGAATTTATTTCGGAAAATGAAATAACTAGAAAACGTTACGATTAAGTTAATCGCCTAGAATGCTTTTCAGTTTACGGAACTCAGAAAAACGACGAAATAATTATTTTCAATAATTATTTACTTTAAGAAAAACTAATTTAATTTATTATTTATTAAATGAATTAAATCCGGTGATTTTGTTTCAACGACTAGTTAACATTTCGGAGACCTGGTATGGTTAACGGCACTCGAAACTGTAACGACCCGACTTTTTCGACTTGCTTTTATGCCTTGTATTTTAGCGAAACTGCGTATTTGTGCGTACTGTGCTACTTTATACTCTGGAACCTTTATATACATGGTTTACTTTCATTTATATATTAAAACGTGCCTTAGAGTACGTAGGATACTTAACTTGTTCACCGGATGCTTTATGACTGTTAGTGTCACTTAACGTTTCGAATAAACCGCGAACTGCGTACACGTTTAACTTCTTTCGTAATCGGAATGTTATGACTACGAAATATTAATTATTATTTTATAATAATAATTACTTGGGTTTTTGGATGCTTAATTATGCGTAGTAATTTAATTATGCTTACTAGTTAGTCTTGTTGGACTTTCTACCTTGTTGGACTTAAGCCCACCCTACTCTAGCTAGTAGCCCATTTATTTAGCCCACTTATTAATTACTAGTGACCCAATAATAAGTAAGACAAATGCCCATTTATTAGAGGGAACATACTAGCATTTGTGTCAAGTATTATCCTTAATGTTGCATGAGATCCTAACATAAGCACCAACTTTAGACAACCATTAACCAAAAAGCAAACTTTTATGCCCCTTGTCCCCCCCTCCAAATTTTGGCCAACTCACCCCACCCTCACCTCATTTCCTATAAATACCACCCTTATTCCATCCATTTAACACTTGCTCTCATTTGTATTTCACACATACTTACTCTCTTATTTCCTTTCTAGTCTTTCTCACTCTAAAACTTGTAAGTTTTTTATTTTTCTTCTTCTTCTTCTCCTTTCTTTTTCATGATCATCATCATTCTTTAAAAGATCAAGCTTTTTAGCTTTGATCTTGATTACATCTTGTAGATTCAAGCATGAATCCTTCAAGAACATGGAAGATTCAAGCTTTCTAGCTTTAAATCTTCACCTACTTTATAGATCTACATCTTTTTAGCTTTAATCTTGTTATTTTGTTTTAAAGATTCAAACTTATGTTTGTAATCTTCATGTAACTTAAAGATCCAAGCTTCATTCTTCAAGATCTTCAAGAACAACCAAGATGCAAGCTTTCTAGCTTGAATCTTCATATCTTTTGATGGATCTAAGTTTTCTAACTTATGATCTCATTATTTTGTTATAAATATCAAAACTTGTGTTTATGGTCTTCATATAACTTAAAGATCCAAGCTTTATGCTTCAAGATCTTCAAGAACACTAAAGGTTCAAGCTTTCTAGCTTTGTGACCTTATAACTTGTGTAAAAAGGATCCAAGCTCTCTAGCTTAGGGTTCCATCACTTCATTTGACTTAGATTATGTTCATACTTGCTTGATTGAAGTAAAGTTTGTAGCTTTAGTTGTAAATGTAACTTGTAATTGTGTTAAGACTAAGGATATGATGTAACCTTGGTTCATCATCCATCTAAGACTCTTAAATGAGTTGTGTTATTACTTGGTCTTAACATATTGTGTATTGATGGTAGAATCTTGGTCAAAAGTGATGCTAACCCATCAACGAGTTGTACACTTGAAGCTACAAGCATCAAGGATGAGAACCGTGATGAGCATCAAGCACCAAGAACCCCACCGGAGCACTTGTTTACTATTATTCGGGATCTGATCAGTAACCTGGGCTACTGTAAAGTTGGTTTTCAGTTAGTTCGGTTCTAGTAGATGATTTTCCATTTAGACCTCGTCTTAATACGTTTAGACCTCGTCATATACTTTTCATACTGTTTAGAAACATTGAAATCTCATGGTCAATCTTATTACTGTTACAATTTAAACTATAGCTCACCAACATTTTTGTTGATGTTTTTAAGCATGTTTTCTCAGGTGCTTAGAGGTATCTTGCTTTCGCTGTTAGACTTGCTGTCATGCTATTTAGACTTGCTGTTAAGGACCTGCTGTGTTAGATATCCGCTGCATAACTTAGAGATGTCTCAATCATGAAACTTTTAATTTGCATTCGCAACTTATGTTATTTGAATAATGGCTTTGTAATGACCTCTGTGTCACGTTATCTTTTGTAAAATGCTATCTTTTTATGAATGCAAACTGGTTTTCAAACAGCATATAGTATTTGACCGTGTAAAGATCCTGTTGTTGATGAATCGTACACAATGGTTTTGTACGGGGCGTCACATTTGGTATCAGAGCATTGGTTGTAGGGAATTAGGTTGCATTAGTGAGTCTGGACCGGACCAAGTAGGATTCACTAATAGGACTAATCTACAACTTGCTAGTTTACTTGTTTCTGCGAAACTTACTGCATGCTACTAATTACTTTTACTGCTATGTGATATTACTGCATGCTATTGCTTATCTTTACTGCCATGCGAACTTGCTGTATGCATATTTCCGCTATTGCATGATTACTATCTGCTTTCACATGTTATTTCTGTTTAGCGTTGTTATTATTGCCATGCTGTATACTGTTTTAGACAACCTAGGTTGCTGTAGTGTGTAATACGTGCTTGATTTATGACTTGCTGACACGGAAAAAGTTATTTTTCCTTGTCCAGATGTCGGATATCCCGCCCGTTGTCATTTTGGAGAGCGACTCAGACACATCCGCCACCTCGCCTGCCATTGTTGCCGATTCTCATATCCCGTCGTCGACACTCTCCAGTGACCCCGGCGCTTCGTCCTCCGGAGCCAGCAGCCATGTACCTGACCCAGTGGTTATCTCAGATGGACATGATGATCCACCGGAGATTCCAGCTCCATTCATCCCAGTACCTCCGGAGCCACAGCCCCATCCCGGTGGTGCTGTGATTCTCGGGGAATACGGGGACGTTCCGTTCTGTAATGAGCATAACCATTGGTGCCGACGCCTTCCTGATGGACGTGTCATACCGATCCCACCCTTCAGATACCGGATTATGAATACCGGCCACCGAGCTCCGCCACCTCCAGCTGTTTTCGACGACTCATCATCCGACGACTCATCCTCCGATGATTCCAGTGACGATGATTCCGACGAGGACCCTGATAAGGCACCCGTGCAGCCACCCTCTACCCCGCTGAAGAAGCGGTATCGTTTCGATGGTACCATTATTCCCGCGATTAACTGAGGTCGACCATTCGTTAACGCACGCGGACTGAGGACTAGGGTCACCGCCCGTAAGTGGGTTGTGCCTTATCCTGCCGATCCATTCATGCGTAAGGCTTACCGTTGTGCACCATCTACTTCTGGCAATGGACCATCTGCACCACCTGCACCACCTGTACCGACTGCACCGCCTGCCCCACCATCTCCCTCCATCGAAGAACTGACGAGGGAAGTGGAGATCCTCCGTGCTCGGGTAACTGAGCTCGAGGACCAGATGTCCCACACCATAGGGCATTGTAGTAGATGTCATTATGTAATCTCATTGTAGTTTCATGTTTTACTCATGTACTGTACGAACTTATGCGGATGTATGCAACTTATTATTAATGAATGGAACTTAGTGTTGTTTACTTTTTGTACGGTGTTCGAATTACGTTACTGTATGGTGTTTCTATGGTATCTGTATCTAGTGCATTGCTTAGTTAACATGTGTTGCGTTGTTCCATGTTGGTTGCTATATACTATATTATTATTTATTAAATGCTGGATTTTGACTTAAGTCAAAATTTCTGTTTAGAAGAGCAATGGCAAACAGACGAGCAGCACCACAGGAGCCCAAATTGAGGAAATGATTGCTGAAAGAGTAGCTGCAGCTATTGCGGAAATCAACCCACAAGCTCCACCAGTTGACCAGCCCATTCGTAACGGGTGTACATATAAAGAGTTTCAAAGCTGCAAGCCCCACAAATTTAGCGGTACTGAGGGGCCAGTTGGTCTGACTAGGTGGTTTGAGAAATTAAAAGCTGTGTTCCGTGTAAGTAACCACTCAGAGGCGAACAAAACAAAGTATGCTTCATGTACGCTGTCAGACGGCGCCCTAACCTGGTGGAACACACTGGCTCAAGCTAAGGGTATTGACGAGGCTTATGCCACTCCGTGGGAAGAATTTAAGGGAGCCCTGATCGAAGAGTACTGCCCCAGAGCAGAGATGCAGAAAATGGAGGCTGAGTTCTGGGAGTTGAAGGTTATGGGAAACGATCTTGATGGTTACAACCGTAGGTATCTGGAATTAGCGCTGATGTGTTCCACGATGGTTACCCCAGAATTTAAGAGAATGGAGCGATACTTGTGGGGACTTCCCAAGTCCATTCAAGGAAATGTCACCTCTTCTAATCCACCCAACGTCCCGGTAGCTATGCGCTTGGCGCAAACCCTTATGAACTAAATTATCAGCAAGGAATCGGAAAAGGCAAAATCCGAATCGGGAGCCAGTAGTGAGAAGCGTAAGTGGGACAACAACAAGGGGAGAGTCTATGATCAAACCCCCGCTAAGAGGCATAACGACGGAAGGAACCCCAACCCGAACACCAGCTCGAACCCCAACTACAAGGGTAGTCTACCGCAGTGCAAGAGGTGCTACAAGCACCATACCGGGTACTGTAATGTGGTCTGTGAAAAGTGCAAAAGGACCGGCCATATTGGCAAGGACTGTAAGATTTCCATCCCAGCTGTGAGGACCAACCCCAATGGACCAAGAAAGTTGTAACATCCCGCCTTTTTCCATTTACTTTTCCGTTATACTAATATAAAGTCCGTTATATGTTTATAACATCTCCCGTTGATAAGCGTTTTAAATTATCTCGTTTAGGCAATTCACGCCCCCGAACGAAAGTTGAGGGACTAAACTTGACAAGGGATCAAATCCTTGACTAGGTCAAAGGGTCAAACCCCTTTCACCCATTCATTATCATCTCCATCTCTCTCTTTCTCTCTAGCAAGAACACACACCCATTTACAAAATTCATTCAATCATCATCTAAATCCGATCTAGGAGGCTTACAACAAAATAAATTACATATTCGTGATCCTCTCTTCATCCTCTTCATTTTGGTACCAACTTCATCTCGTTTGGGTAACATTTCTAAAACTCTAGATTTCTCTAAATTCGTGTTTTTGACTTGAAATGGTGTTAGTTAGTGTCTATGGCTCATTGTGATGTCGTGTATGTAATTTGTATGCTCGATCTCGTTGTTTTAGTATAACTAGCATGAACTTGAATTTTGGTGTGTTGTTCTTGAATTTTGGATGATCATATGTTGTTAGATGTTAAAAGTTCATGTTCTAATTGTGTTCCTAGTATCATTAGCTTCATTTTGATGTATAGGTTGATTAAGGAAACTCCAAGAACATGATTAGTGATTTTGTGAACTTGGATTAGGGTTTGATAAGCTTTAGATGAACTTTTGATGCACCAAATGCTATGAAATATTGTAGATGAGAATTTTGTTGCAATGTGTGTATGATTACCTTCGAAACGGCATATCATACATGTAAATTGGTTGCCCGAATCATGAAATGCATATTTGGAACTTGAACTTTGATTATGGACGTTTAAATGCGGTTTTGGGGTGTGTAAGTGTTGAATTGCTTGATGAAATGTGTCTAGGTGTTTTCCTCGTCAAATTACCTTTCCGGTGATATAAAATACATGTTCTAATTGTTTGCGGTTTG
The DNA here is from genome assembly GCF_046630445.1 of Rutidosis leptorrhynchoides. NCBI lineage: Eukaryota > Viridiplantae > Streptophyta > Magnoliopsida > Asterales > Asteraceae > Rutidosis > Rutidosis leptorrhynchoides. The sequence goes on along the minus strand of NC_092339.1, from coordinate 347,632,870 downwards.
TAATTTGGGTTGGTTTGATTGTTGGTTCGTGCACTTAGAGTTGCAGCAAACAGGGCCTGGAAACCAACCAGGACGCCGTCTAGCTTCTCGGGACGCCGTCCCAACCTTAAAACCGGGACGCCGTCTAGCTTCTCGGGACGCCGTCCCAACCTTAAAACCGGGACGCCGTCTAGCTTCTCAGGACGCCGTCCCGTTTGCCTAAAACTGGCTGTTACTTTGGTCATTTGACATAAAAATGTTTACTATGCTACGGACCTCCGATTAACATGAAATTTGGCCAACATACTCATATATGATTATATAACTTAGAAAAATTGTCGGATACCCAACCCGACCCCGTTGACTTTGACTTTGACCAAGTTTGACTTTTAATCAAACTTAACCAAATGGTTGTGCAATCGTTCTAACATGCTTTTATACTTGTATCTTGCATGAAACATGACAACTTGATTCACATGCTACATTATTGAGTCGTAACGAGCCATAGGACTAATTGAACATCTTTGACCTATCGTGTTTACCGTTATTGATACAACCTATTGTTTAGGTCAAGACTAGCATTGTTCTTTGCACACGTTTACTTGTCGAAGTACTTTACTACTCGTGCACTCAAGGTGAGATCATAGTCCCACTTTTACTCTTTTTGAACTTACATTTGGGATGAGAAAACATAAACATTTCTTTACTAAGTGAACACAAGTACAGGAAAACAAACATTCTACATACGAGTTTAGAACAAAATCCTCAATTCGATTATCATTAGTTACACTTGCCGGGTGTAAGCGAGAACTTATGTTGTATGGATCCATATGGGTTTGACAAACCCTCATTCAAACGGTTCGCTACCGTTTACGAATGAAATATATTTTCGAGAAACAGTGTATGTTCTAGCACTAAGTGATGGGGTTCAATGGAAGGAAATGTTAAGCATTGATAATTGGGTGCTCGTGAAACAAACTTTTGGAATGTATTACTATTATTTCATTGATGCAAATCTTGTGGTTCACTTGTACTTACTTACTTAAACCTATGATTTCACCAACGTTTTCGTTGACAGATTTCTATGTTTTTCTCAGGTCCTTGAACGATACATGATACATGCTTCCGCTCATTATTTGATACTTGCATTGGATGTCGAGTATATATGCATACATGGAGCGTCTTTTAGATACTTTTAAATTGTGTCGCATAAGTTTCATTTGTATTTAAAACTTTGTATCGTAACTTGTGGTGGAACTATTCTAGTAAACTTGAACAACCTTTACATTTGAAATAAATGCGACATATCTTTTGGTCAAACGTTGTTTTAAAGACTTATGACCACGTAACGGGACCTAAGTAGACGGCGCCGTCAATGACGATTTGGTCGGGTCGCTACAGATGGTATCAGAGCGTTGGTTGTAGGGATTTAGAGTTCATTGGTGTCAACCTCGAGTCATAGGGTACATTGGTGAGTCTAGACTACAACCGGCATATAGACTTGAAGTAGGAATTACTTGACTACTTGTGCATTTATACTCGAACGCTTCTACTCATATCTACTCTTAGTTCATCTTAATCTCACGTTGTTTAATTTGATTGACGCGCCACCTTGACTATATGAAATGATGTCGAATGCACATATGAATCAGGGTAATATAATTTCCGGGATTATATTACGGTGACTCATATGAACGTTCCGACATTATGACATAAAGAATTTAAGGCGAGTCGAGGAAAAACTTCTCTTTATCTTTATTCTATATCACGGTTAGTATTATTGAAAATACTAATCAATGATATTCTTGTGTCTTGAAGGAACAATGGCTCCTCGTCGTGTACGCCGCAATGAAACTCCCGAACAAGCTCTCGAACGGATGATAGCCACCGCCGTAGATGCGGCCATGGCCGGTCACTCATCCAACAACAATAATAATAACAACCACAACAACAACAACAACAACAACAATGGAGCCGGAAACTCAAACGAGGGATGCTCCTATAAAGCTTTCATGGGGTGCAAACCTCACACTTTTGATGGAACCGGGGGACCGGTCGTGCTCACCCGATGGTTTGAGCAAACGGAAGCCGTCTTTAGCATAAGCGGTTGTCGGGACCAAGACAAGGTCAAATACTCCACTCACACCTTCGCCGGTGTCGCTCTTACATGGTGGAATACTTATGTACAATCGGTGGGTACCGATGAAGCTCATGCCCTCTCTTGGGCCGATCTAAAGGAAAAGATGATTGTTGAATATTTTCCGCGCGAAGAAACCCGAAAGCTTGAGGAAGAACTAAGAGCTTTGAAAGCGGTCGGAAACGATCTTAAAGCTTATAATCAACGCTTCGCCGAACTATCCTTGATGTGTCCTAATCTTGTTAACCCCGAATCTCAAAGGATTGAGCTCTACATGCTCGGTCTTCCAAAAAGCATCAAACAAGGGGTGATGTCATCCAAACCCACTACTCATCAAGCCGCTATGAACATGGCTCGCCAACTAATTGAAACGGTTGACGAAATCGTAGTTCCGGCACCTAAGGCCGAGGATAAATCGGGCGGCAACAAAAGAAAGTGGGAACCCTCCCAATCAAGCAACAACAACTTTGCTAAGAAGCCTTACACCTCCGACGGCAAGAGGGGTTATGCCGGGAACCTACCTCTTTGCAACAAATGCAACAAACATCACTTTGGTGAATGTGGCAAGTTAATCTGCCACCGGTGCCAAGGAGTTGGTCATAAGGCCAACGATTGTAAAAGTGCCACTTCTGTTGCTCGAAAGTGGCCCAATGCACCAAAGACGGGCACTTGTTACGAATGTGGTCAAACGGTTCATTATAGAAATGCATGCCCGAAAAGGAAAGATAACACCAATACGCGCGGCCGAGCTTTCAACATCAACACCGAGGAAGCCCGGGATGACACTGAACTAGTCACGGGTACGTTTCTTCTCAACAATTCTTATGTCTCTTGCTTATTCGATTCGGGTGCCGATAAATGCTTTGTATCCAAGACTTTGACTCATTCTTTTAGCACCCCACCTCTTCCATTAGATACCACTTATACCATTGAAGTGGCTAACGGGAAACTATTAAGTGCCAACACATATTACCGGGGGTGTACGTTAAACATTTTGGGTAAGGAATTTGAAATTGACTTGATACCCATGGAACTAGGAAGCTTTGATGTAATAATCGGTATGAATTGGTTAGTCAAAACGAAATCTCACATCCTTTGTGATCTTAACGCAATCCGAATTCCTATCGAGAATGGTGAACCTTTGATTGTTTATGGCGATAAGAGTTGCACCAGACTCAACCTCGTTTCGTGTCTTAAAGTTAGAAAACTACTCCGTAAGGGTTGTTTTGCGATCCTTGCTCACGTTAAGAAAGTCGAGTCCGATGAGAAGCACATCGATGATGTGCCAATTGTTAGTGACTATTCTGATGTATTTCCCGACGAATTGCCGGGTCTTCCGCCTCATCGACCGGTTGAATTCCAAATCGATCTTATTCCGGGAGCCGCACCCGTAGCACGTGCACCATATAGACTCGCTCCATCTGAAATGCAAGAATTGCAAAGTCAAATCCAAGAACTACTTGATCGTGGTTTTATCCAACCTAGCCATTCACCTTGGGGCGCTCCGATTTTGTTTGTTAAAAAGAAAGACGGATCCCTACGAATGTGCATTGATTATCGTGAATTAAATAAATTGACGGTTAAGAACCGATATCCTCTTCCTCGCATCGATGACCTCTTTGATCAACTACAAGGGTCTTGTGTATATTCGAAAATCGATCTCCGCTCGGGTTATCATCAATTAAGGGTTAAGGGGGAAGATGTCTCCAAAACCGCTTTCCGGACTCGTTACGGTAGTTATGAATTCCTTGTCATGCCATTTGGTCTCACTAACGCACCGGCGGTGTTCATGGATCTTATGAACCGCGTGTGCAAACCGTATCTCGATAAATTCGTTATTGTGTTCATCGATGACATATTGATCTATTCTAAAAATGAAGAAGAGCACGAACAACATCTCCGACTTGTGCTTGAACTTTTAAGACAAGAACAACTCTATGCCAAATTCTCCAAGTGTGAATTTTGGTTAAAGGAAGTTCAATTTCTTGGTCATGTTGTAAGTGACCAAGGTATTAAAGTCGATCCAACGAAAATCGAAGCCATTAGCAAATGGGAGACTCCTACTACTCCTACTCACATTCGTCAATTTTTGGGTCTCGCCGGGTACTATCGTAGATTCATCGAAAATTTCTCTTTGGTTGCACGTCCTCTAACCGCATTGACTCACAAGGGAAAGAAATTCATTTGGGCGACCGAACATGAATCCGCATTCCAAATCTTGAAAACGAAGCTAACCACCGCTCCTATCTTGTCACTTCCCGAAGGCAATGATGAATTTGTTGTATATTGCGATGCCTCAAAACATGGTTTTGGGTGTGTATTGATGCAACGAACGAAAGTCATTGCTTATGCTTCTCGACAACTCAAAATTCATGAACGAAACTATACGACACATGATCTCGAACTCGGAGCCGTTGTCTTTGCACTTAAAATGTGGAGACACTATCTTTATGGAACCAAGAGTACTATCTTCACCGATCACAAAAGCCTTCAACACATTTTCGATCAAAAGCAACTAAACATGAGACAACGACGGTGGATTGAAACTTTGAACGATTACGATTGCGAGCTTCGTTACCATCCCGGGAAGGCAAACGTAGTAGCCGATGCCTTAAGTCGAAAAGAAAGAGCGGTGCCTCTTCGTGTCCGAGCTTTAAACATCACCATTCACACCAACCTTAATAGCCAAATTCGGGTAGCCCAAGATGAGGCTCTCAAGGATGAAAACATCTCTCTCGAACACTTGAACGTCCTCACCTCTCGATTCGAAGTTAAAGAAACCGGACTCCGATATTTCGCCGGAAGAATTTGGGTGCCTAGTTATGGGGACCTACGAAGCCTTATTTTAGATGAAGCCCATAAGTCACGATACTCGATTCACCCCGGTGCCAATAAGATGTACCACGACCTTAAACAACTATATTGGTGGCCGAACATCAAAAGGGATGTAGCTACTTATGTTTCCAAGTGTTTGACATGTTCTAAAGTCAAAGCCGAACACCAAAGACCGTCCGGACTACTTCAACAACCCGAGATCCCGCAATGGAAGTGGGAAAGGATAACGATGGATTTTATCACCAAGCTACCAAAAATGACGGGCGGTTATGATACCATTTGGGTTATTGTTGACCGTCTCACCAAATCCGCACACTTCCTGGCCATGAAAGAAACGAACAAAATGGAGAAACTAGCACAACTTTACATTAAGGAGATCGTAGCCCGACACGGTGTACCTTTATCGATTATCTCCGACCGAGATGGCCGTTTCGTTTCTAGATTTTGGCGTACTTTGCAAGAAGCGTTGGGAACGCGTTTAGACATGAGCACCGCATATCATCCTCAAACCGATGGACAAAGCGAACGTACAATTCAAACCTTAGAAGACATGTTACGAGCTTGCGTGGTTGATTTCGGAAAAGCTTGGGACAAGCACTTACCTCTCGCCGAGTTCTCTTACAATAATAGTTATCACGCGAGTATTAAAGCCGCACCTTTTGAAGCACTATATGGCCGCAAATGTCGTTCACCTCTTTGTTGGGCCGAAGTAGGCGACGTACAAATCACCGGACCCGAACTCATTCACGAAACCACCGAGAAGATCGTTCAAATCCGAGATAGGCTTCGGACGGCCCGAAGTCGTCAAAAGAGCTATACCGACAAACGACGCAACGACCTTGAATTTCAAGTCGGTGACTGAGTAATGTTAAAAGTCGCGCCTTGGAAAGGTGTAATCCGTTTTGGGAAACGCGGGAAGCTAAATCCGCGGTATATTGGTCCTTTCGAAATCTTGGAGCGTATTGGAACCGTTGCTTATCGTTTAGATCTTCCGCCTCAATTGAACTCCGTTCATCCTACCTTCCATGTATCTAACTTGAAAAAGTGTCTTGCCGAACCCGATATCGTCATCCCTCTCGAAGAACTTACTATTGATGACAAACTTCATTTTGTGGAGGAACCGGTTGAAATTGTGGACACCTCCGTCAAGACATTGAAACAAAGCCGAATCCCGATTGTCAAGGTTCGTTGGAATGCCAAAAGAGGACCCGAGTTTACTTGGGAAAGACAAGATCAAATGCAAAGGAAGTATCCTCATCTATTCGTGAATTCGGAAACGCAAGATCTCGAGGAAGAAACAACGACTACTACGCCTACTTAAATTTCGGGACGAAATTTCTTTTAAGGAGTAGGTAATGTAACATCCCGCCTTTTTCCATTTACTTTTCCGTTATACTAATATAAAGTCCGTTATATGTTTATAACATCTCCCGTTGATAAGCGTTTTAAATTATCTCGTTTAGGTAATTCACGCACCCGAACGAAAGTTGAGGGACTAAACTTGACAAGGGATCAAACCCTTGACTAGGTCAAAGGGTCAAACCCCTTTCACCCATTCATTATCATCTCCATCTCTCTCTTTCTCTCTAGCAAGAACACACACCCATTTACAAAATTCATTCAATCATCATCTAAATCCGATCTAGGAGGCTTACAACAAAATAAATTACATATTCGTGATCCTCTCTTCATCCTCTTCATTTTGGTACCAACTTCATCTCGTTTGGGTAACATTTCTAAAACTCTAGATTTCTCTAAATTCGTGTTTTTGACTTGAAATGGTGTTAGTTAGTGTCTATGGCTCATTGTGATGTCGTGTATGTAATTTGTATGCTCGATCTCGTTGTTTTAGTATAACTAGCATGAACTTGAATTTTGGTGTGTTGTTCTTGAATTTTGGATGATCATATGTTGTTAGATGTTAAAAGTTCATGTTCTAATTGTGTTCCTAGTATCATTAGCTTCGTTTTGATGTATAGGTTGATTAAGGAAACTCCAAGAACATGATTAGTGATTTTGTGAACTTGGATTAGGGTTTGATAAGCTTTAGATGATCTTTTGATGCACCAAATGCTATGAAATATTGTAGATGAGAATTTTGTTGCAATGTGTGTATGATTACCTTCGAAACGGCATATCATACATGTAAATTGGTTGCCCGAATCATGAAATGCATATTTGGAACTTGAACTTTGATTATGGACGTTTAAATGCGGTTTTGGGGTGTGTAAGTGTTGAATTGCTTGATGAAATGTGTCTAGGTGTTTTCCTCGTCAAATTACCTTTCCGGTGATATAAAATACATGTTCTAATTGTTTGCGGTTTGTAATTTGGGTTGGTTTGATTGTTGGTTCGTGCACTTAGAGTTGCAGCAAACAGGGCCTGGAAACCAACCAGGACGCCGTCTAGCTTCTCGGGACGCCGTCCCAACCTTAAAACCGGGACGCCGTCTAGCTTCTCGGGACGCCGTCCCAACCTTAAAACCGGGACGCCGTCTAGCTTCTCAGGACGCCGTCCCGTTTGCCTAAAACTGGCTGTTACTTTGGTCATTTGACATAAAAATGTTTACTATGCTACGGACCTCCGATTAACATGAAATTTGGCCAACATACTCATATATGATTATATAACTTAGAAAAATTTTCGGATACCCAACCCGACCCCGTTGACTTTGACTTTGACCAAGTTTGACTTTTAATCAAACTTAACCAAATGGTTGTGCAATCGTTCTAACATGCTTTTATACTTGTATCTTGCATGAAACATGACAACTTGATTCACATGCTACATTATTGAGTCGTAACGAGCCATAGGACTAATTGAACATCTTTGACCTATCGTGTTTACCGTTATTGATACAACCTATTGTTTAGGTCAAGACTAGCATTGTTCTTTGCACACGTTTACTTGTCGAAGTACTTTACTACTCGTGCACTCAAGGTGAGATCATAGTCCCACTTTTACTCTTTTTGAACTTACATTTGGGATGAGAAAACATAAACATTTCTTTACTAAGTGAACACAAGTACAGGAAAACAAACATTCTACATACGAGTTTAGAACAAAATCCTCAATTCGATTATCATTAGTTACACTTGCCGGGTGTAAGCGAGAACTTATGTTGTATGGATCCATATGGGTTTGACAAACCCTCATTCAAACGGTTCGCTACCGTTTACGAATGAAATATATTTTCGAGAAACAGTGTATGTTCTAGCACTAAGTGATGGGGTTCAATGGAAGGAAATGTTAAGCATTGATAATTGGGTGCTCGTGAACAAACTTTTGGAATGTATTACTATTATTTCATTGATGCAAATCTTGTGGTTCACTTGTACTTACTTACTTAAACCTATGATTTCACCAACGTTTTCGTTGACAGATTTCTATGTTTTTCTCAGGTCCTTGAACGATACATGATACATGCTTCCGCTCATTATTTGATACTTGCATTGGATGTCGAGTATATATGCATACATGGAGCGTCTTTTAGATACTTTTAAATTGTGTCGCATAAGTTTCATTTGTATTTAAAACTTTGTATCGTAACTTGTGGTGGAACTATTCTAGTAAACTTGAACAACCTTTACATTTGAAATAAATGCGACATATCTTTTGGTCAAACGTTGTTTTAAAGACTTATGACCACGTAACGGGACCTAAGTAGACGGCGCCGTCAATGACGATTTGGTCGGGTCGCTACAAAAGTGTTATGAGTGTGGACAACAGGGCCACTTCAGGAATGAGTGTCCCAACAAGCGAAAGGACGGCAGACCCCTGCATGGAAGAGCTTTCAATGTAAACATAAGGGATGCCCGTGAGAACCCCGACTTGGTTACAGGTATATTCACTATCAACAATCTATTAGCTTATGTCCTATTTGATACTGGTGCCGATAGGAGCTATGTTTGTAGACACTTTTGCTCTAAGATAGATTGGTCGTTAGTGCCTTTAGAGGAGAGTATGCTAGTTGAGGTAGCCAATGGGAAACTTGAGAAAGTCGACCAAATTGGTCGAGGAGCTATTATCAACATAGCTGGTGTGGATTTCGCAATTGACTTGATACCCATCAAATTGGGAAGCTTTGACGTGATTGTCGACATGGACTGGTTGACCAAAGTGAGGGCCGACATTATCTGTGGAGATAAAGCTCTTCGTATACCACAAGGAGATGGTGAGCCACTGGTTATATACGGAGAGAGATGTAACTCGGAGCTGAACCTCATTAGTTGTATGAAAGCGAAGAAGATCATGAAGAAAGGACGTCTTGCTGTTTTAGCACACGTGAAGGCTTTAGAAGCATAAGAGAAGAGCGTGAATGATGTGCGAATCATGAATGAATTCCCTGACGTCTTTCTGGAAGAACTGCCTGGATTACCACCACCGAGAGCTGTGGAGTTCCAGATCGATCTAGTGCCGGGAGCTGCACCCGTAGCTCGCGCACCTTATCGACTAGCACCTTCCGAACTGCAAGAGTTGCAGAGTCAACTACAGGAATTGCTCGATCGAGGGTTTATCCAACTGAGCTCGTCGCCTTGGGGCGCACCTGTTTTATTCGTGAAGAAGAAGGATGGATCCTTCCGCATGTGTATCGACTACCGCGAACTCAACAAATTGACGATGAAGAACCGATATCCTCTTCCACGAATTGACGATCTTTTTGATCAGCTGCAAGGATTAAGCATTTACTCTAAGATCGATTCGCGATCCGGTTATCACCAGTTGAGGGTGAAGGAGAGTGATGTGATGAATACTGCGTTCAGAACCCGCTATGGTCATTATGAGTTTCTCGTGATGCCGTTCGGTTTAACCAATGCACCCGCTGTATTCATGGACCTCATGAATCGTGTATGCAAGCCATACCTGGATAAGTTCGTTATCGTCTTCATAGATGATATCCTCATCTACTCCAAGAGCGAAGAAGAACATGAGCAACATCTCCGACTAGTGCTTGAACTCTTAAGACAAGAGCAACTTTATGCCAAATTCTCCAAGTGTGAATTTTGGTTGAAGGAAGTCCAATTTCTGGGTCATATTGTGAGTGATCAAGGTATCAAAGTTGATCCCACAAAGATCGAGGCTTTCAGTAAGTGGGAGACACCCACTACTCCAACTCACATCCGCCAATTTCTAGGCCTTGCCGGTTATTACCGGAGATTTATTGAAGGTTTTTCGTTGATTGAGCGTCCTTTGACCGCACTGACTCACAAAGGGAAGAAGTTCGTTTGGGAGAACGAATAAGAATTAGCATTTCAAACCCTGAAGCAGAAGTTAACCACCGCACCTATCTTGTCGCTTTCTGAAGGCAGTGACGACTTCGTTGTGTACTACAATGCTTCGAAAAATGGTTTTGGTTGCCTATTGATGCAAAGAACGAAGGTCATTGCTTATGCTTCTCGACATCTGAAGATACACGAGCAAAACTACACTACTCACGACCTCGAGCTTGGAGCCGTTGTCTTCGCTTTGAAGTTGTGGAGACACTATCTTTATGGGACAAAGAGTACCATATTCACCGATCAGAAAAGCCTCCAGCACATCTTTGATCAGAAGCAGCTGAATATGAGACAATGTCGATGGATCGAGACGCTGAACGACTATGATTGTGAACTCTGTTACCATCCTGGCAAAGTCAATGTTGTAGCCGACGCTCTGAGTAGAAAGGAGAGAATGGTACCTCTTCGTGTTCGAGCTCTGAACATCGTCATTCATTCAAATCTCAATAGCCAGATCCGAGTAGCCCAAGATGAGGCTCTCAAAGAGGAGAATATTTCTCAAGAACACTTGAACATTCTCGTTTCATGATTCGAGGTTAAGGAGACTGGACTCGATGGTTTGCCGGAAGGATTTGGGTACCTAGTTATGGATATTTACGAAGCCTTATACTTGATGAAGCCCACAAGTCAAGATATTCAATTCATCCAGGAGCCAGTAAAATGTACCACGATCTTAAGGAACAGTATTGGTGGCCTAATCTTAAGAAGGATGTTGCAACTTACGTTGGTAAGTGTTTGACTTGCTCGAAAGTTAAGGCTGAACATCAAAGGCCATATGGATTACTTCAACAACCGGAAATCCCGCAATAGAAGTGGAAAAGGATAACGATGGACTTCATCACAAAGCTACCGAAGACGGTAGGTGGTTATGATACAATCTGGGTTATCGTTGACCGACTTACCAAATCTGCACACTTCTTAGCCATGAAGGAAACGGATACGATGCAGAGACTCGCCCAACTATACATCAAAGAGGTTGTATCCCGTCATGGTGTGCCCTTATCGATTATCTCAGATCGCGATCCCCGTTTTGCTTCTAGATTTTGGCGTTCTTTGCAAGAAGCCTTAGGAACTCGTCTCGACATGAGCACTGCATATCACTCGCAGACCGACGGTCAGAGTGAACGAACGATTCAGACTTTAGAGGACATGTTGCGTGCCTGTGTTATTGACTTCGGAAAGTCTTGGGAAAGGCATTTGCTGTTAGCCGAATTCTCTTACAACAACAGTTATCACTTGAGTATTAATGTCGCACCTTTTGAAGCGTTGTATAGCCGCAAGTGCCATTCTCTTATTTGTTGGGCCGAGATAGGTGAAGTGCAAATCATCGAACCCGAGATAGTCCATGAAACGATGGAGAAGATTGCCCAGATTCAAGCGAGACTTAAGACGGCCCGTGATCGCCAAAAGAGTTATGCTGATCTTAAATGTAAAGACTTTGAATTCAGCGTGGGTGACCGTGTGATGTTGAAAGTCGCACCTTGGAAAGGTGTGATCCGTTTTGGAAAGCGCAGAAAGTTAAACCCGCGATATATTGGTCCTTTTGAAATCTTGGAACGTATTGGACCCGTAGCTTACCGTCTGGATCTTCTAACTCAATTGAGCGTAGTTCATCCTACCTTCAACGTATCAAATTTGAAGAAGTGTCTTGCTCCACCGGAACTTATCATACCCCTGGAGGAACTTACGATTGATGACAAACTCCACTTCATGGAAGAGCCTGTCGAAATTATGGACCGAGAGGTTAAGACTTTGAAGCACAATAAGATTCCAATTGTTCGAGTCCGATGGAATGCCAAACGTGGACCTGAGTTTACTTGGGAACGAGAGGATCAAATGATGCAGAAGTATCCTCACCTCTTCCCAACTTCAACACCTGCCTCAGCTTAAATTTCGGGACGAAATTTCCATTAACAGGTGGGTAATATAACGACCCGACTTTTTCGACTTGCTTTTATGCCTTGTATTTTAGCAAAACTGCGTATTTGTGCGTACTGTGCTACTTTATACTCTGGAACCTTTATATACATGGTTTACTTTCATTTATATATTAAAACATGCCTTAGAGTACGTATGATACTTAACTTGTTCACCGGATGCTTTATGACAGTTAGTGTCACTTAACGTTTCGAATAAACCGCGAACTGCGCACACGTTTAACTTCTGTCGTAATCGGAATGTTATGACTACAAAATATTAATTATTATTTTATAATAATAATTACTTGGGTTTTTGGATGTTTAATTATGCGTAGTAATTTAATTATGCTTACTAGTTAGTCTTGTTGGACTTTCTACCTTGTTGGACTTAAGCCCACCCTACTCTAGCTAGTAACCCATTTATTTAGCCCACTTATTAATTACTAGTGACCCAATAATAAGTAAGACAAATGCCCATTTATTAGAGGGAACATACTAGCATTTGTGTCAAGTATTATCCTTAATGTTGCATGAGATCCTAACATAAGCACCAACTTTAGACAACCATTAACCAAAAAACAAACTTTTGTCCCCCTTGTCCCCCCTCCAAATTTTGGCCAACTCACCCCACCCTCACCCTCATTTCCTATAAATACCACCCTTATTCCATCCATTTAACACTTGCTCTCATTTGTATTTCACACACACTTACTCTCTTATTTCCTTTCTAGTCTTTCTCACTCTAAAACTTGTAAGTTTTTTATTTTTCTTCTTCTTCTTCTTCTCCTTTCTTTTTCGTGATCATCATCATTCTTTAAAAGATCAAGCTTTTTAGCTTTGATCTTGATTACATCTTGTAGGTTCAAGCATAAATCCTTCAAGAACATGGAAGATTCAAGCTTTCTAGCTTTGAATCTTCACCTACTTTATAGATCTACATCTTTTTAGCTTTAATCTTGTAATTTTGTTATAAAGATTCAAACTTGTGTTTGTAATCTTCATGTAACTTAAAGATCCAAGCTTTATGCTTCAAGATCTTCAAGAACAACCAAGATGCAAGCTTTCTAGCTTGAATCTTCATATCTTTTGATGGATCTAAGTTTTCTAACTTATGATCTCATTATTTTATTATAAAGATCAAAACTTGTGTTTATGGTCTTCATATAACTTAAAGATCCAAGCTTTATGCTTCAAGATCTTCAAGAACACTAAAGGTTCAAGCTTTCTAGCTTTGTGACCTTATAACTTGTGTGAAAAGGATCCAAGCTCTCTAGCTTAGGGTTCCATAACTTCATTTGACTTAGATTATGTTCATACTTGAAATGTCCCGTTCATATTGATTATAAATGTTCCATATTAATTGATTTCGTTGCGAGGTTTTGACCTCTATATGAGACGTTTTTCAAAGACTGCATTCATTTTAAAACAAACCATAACCTTTATTTCATTAATAAAGGTTTAAAAAGCTTTACGTAGATTATCAAATAATGATAATCTAAAATATCCTGTTTACACACGACTATTACATAATGATTTACAATACAAATATGTTACAACGAAATAAGTTTTTTGAATGCAGTTTTTACACAATATCATACAAGCATGGACTCCAAATCTTGTCCTTATTTAAGTATGCGATAGCGGAAGCTCTTAGTATTCACCTGAGAATAAATATGCTTTAAACGTCAACAAAAATGTTGGTGAGTTATAGGTTTAACCTATATATATTAAATCGTAACAATAGACCACAAGATTTCATATTTCAATATACATCCCATACATAGAGATAAAAATCATTCATATGGTGAACACCTGGTAACCGACATTAACAAAATGCATATATAAGAATATCCCCATCATTCCGGGACACCCTTCGGATATGATATAAATTTCGAAGTACTAAAGCATCCGGTACATTGGATGAGGTTTGTTAGGCCCAATAGATCTATCTTTAGGATTCGCGTCAATTAGGTTGTCTGTTCCCTAATTCTTAGATTACCAGACTTAATAAACAGGGGCATATTCGATTTCGATAATTCAACCATAGAATGTAGTTTCACGTACTTGTGTCTATTTTGTAAATCGTTTATAAAACCTGCATGTATTATCATCCTAAAAATATTAGATTTTAAAAGTGGGACTATAAATCACTTTCACCAAATATCACTTCGTCGAGAATTTGACTTGGCCACGGGTTGATTCACAAACCTATAACAATATATACATATATCAAAATATGATCGAAATATATTCACAATATTTTCTTTATTACGTGTTGATGATTTTTAGTTGTCCAGTTAGCGGTCCGATGTTAGAAGTCCACAATTGATCGTACATGAATAATTTAATATATATATATATATATATATATATATATATATATATATATATATATATATATATATATATATATATATATATATATATATATATATATATATATATATATATATATATATATATATATATCTTGAATCAATCCACGACCCAGTGTATACATATCTCAGTATTGATCACAACTCAAACTATATATATTTTGGAATCAACCTCAACCCTGTATAGCTAACTCCAACATTCACATATAGAGTGTCTATGGTTGTTCCGAAATATATATAGATGTGTCGACATGATAGGTCGAAACATTGTATACGTGTCTATGGTATCTCAAGATTACATAATATACAATACAAGTTGATTAAGTTATGGTTGGAATAGATTTGTTACCAATTTTCACGTAGCTAAAATGAGTAGTTTTTACCAATTTTGTTTCGCTCGCCATTTCTTCGTTTCTAATCCGTTTTGAGTGATTTAAGCGGCCACGGTTTCGTATTGAACTTGACTTTATGAAACTAAACAGAAAAGGTATAGGTTTATAGTTAAAAATACAAGTTACAAGTTGTTTTTGAAAGAGGTAGTCATTTCCGTCGAAAGAACGACATCTTGATGACTGTTTTGAAAAACATACTTTCACTTTTAGTTTAACCATGATTTTTGGATATGGTTTCATGTTCATAAGAAAAATCATTTTCCCAGAAGTATAGCTTTTAAATCAAAGTTTTTCATAGTTTTTAATTATCCAAACCAAAACAGCCCCCGGTTGTAACTACGACGGCGTAAATCCGGTTTTATGGTGTTTATCGTATTTCCGTGTTTTAAATCATTAATTTAGCATATCATATAGATATAGAACATGTGTTTAGTTGATTTTAAAATTCAAGTTAGAAGGATTAACTTTTTTTTTGCGAACAAATTTAGAATTAACTAAACTATGTTCTAGTGATTACAAGTTTAAACCTTCGAATAAGATAGCTTTATATGTATGAATCGAATGATGTTATGAACATCATTACTACCTCAAGTTTTCTGGATAAACCTACTGGAAATGAGAAATATGGATCTAGCTTCAAAAGATCCTTGGATGGCTTGAAAGTTCTTGAAGCAGAATCATGACACGAAAACAGTTCAAGTAAGATTTTCACTCGAAATAAGATTGTTATAGTTATAGAAATTGAATCAAAATTTGAATAAGAGTATTACCTTATATTAGAAAGATATCTTACTGTAAATAAGAAAGATTTCTTGAGGTTGGATGATCACTCTACAAGATTGGAAGTAAGCTAGCAAACTTGGAAGTATTCTTGATTTTATGAAACTAGAACTTGTAGAATTTATGAAGAACACTTAGAACTTGAAGATAGAACTTGAGAGAGATCAATTAGATGAAGAAAACTGAAGAACTAAAGTGTTTGTAGGTGTTTTTGGTCATTGGTGTATGGATTAGATATAAAGGATATGTAATTTTGTTTTCATGTAAATAAGTCATGAATGATTACTCATATTTTTGTAATTTTATGAGATATTTCATGCTAGTTGCCAAATGATGGTTCCCACATGTGTTAGGTGACTCACATAGGCTGCTAAGAGCTGATCATTGGAGTGTATATACCAATAGTACATACATCTAAAAGCTGTGTATTGTACGAGTACGAATACGGGTGCATACTAGTAGAATTGTTGATGAAACTGAACGAGGATGTAATTGTAAGCATTTTTGTTAAGTAGAAGTATTTTGATAAGTGTATTGAAGTCTTTCAAAAGTGTATGAATACATATTAAAATACTACATGTATATACATTTTAACTGAGTCGTTAAGTCATCGTTAGTCGTTACATGTAAGTGTTGTTTTGAAACCTTTAGGTTAACGATCTTGTTAAATGTTGTTAACCCAATGTTTATAATATCAAATGAGATTTTAAATTATTATATTATCATGATATTATGATGTATGAATATCTCTTAATATGATATATATACATTAAATGTCGTTACAACGATAATCGTTACATATATGTCGTTACAACGATACCGGTCAACTTGGGTGGTCAATTGTCTATATGAAACCTATTTCAATTAATCAAGTCTTAACAAGTTTGATTGCTTAACATGTTGGAAACACTTAATCATGTAAATAACAATTTCATTTAATATATATATAAACATGGAAAAGTTAGGGTCACGACAGTACCTACCAGTTAAATAAATTTCGTCCCGAAATTTTAAGCAGTTGGAGGTGTTGACTTATCTTCTGGAAATAAATGCGGGTATTTCTTCTTCATCTGATCTTCTCGTTCCCAGGTGAACTCAGGTCCTCTACGAGCATTCCATCGAACCTTAACAATTGGTATCTTGTTTTGCTTAAGTCTTTTAACCTCACGATCCATTATTTCGACGGGTTCTTCTTTGAATTGAAGTTTTTCATTGATTTGGATTTAATCTAATGGAATAGTGAGATCTTATTTAGCAAAACATTTCTTCAAATTCGAGACGTGGAAAGTGTTATGTACAGCCGCGAGTTGTTGAGGTAACTCAAGTCGGTAAGCTACTGGTCCGACACGATCAATAATCTTGAATGGTCCGATATACTTTGGATTTAATTTCCCTCGTTTACCAAATCGAACAACGCCTTTCCAAGGTGCAACTTTAAGCATGACCATCTCTCCAATTTCAAATTCTATATCTTTTCTTTTAATGTCGGCGTAGCTCTTTTGTCGACTTTGGGCGATTTTCAACCGTTGTTGAATTTGGATGATCTTCTCGGTAGTTTCTTGTATTACCTCTGGACCTGTAATCTGTCTATCCCTCACTTCACTCCAACAAATCAGAGACCTGCACTTTCTACCATAAAGTGCTTCAAACGGCGCCATCTCAATGCTTGAATGGTAGCTGTTGTTGTAGGAAAATTCTGCTAACGGTAGATGTCGATCCTAACTGTTTCTGAAATCAATAACACATGCTCGTAGCATGTCTTCAAGCATTTGTATCGTCATTTTGCTCTGCCCATCAGTTTGTGGATGATAGGCAGTACTCATGTCTAGACGAGTTCCTAATGCTTGCTGTAATGTTTGCCAGAATCTTGAAATAAATCTGCCATCCCTATCAGAGATAATAGAGATTGGTATTCCATGTCTGGAGACGACTTCCTTCAAATACAGTCGTGCTAACTTCTCCATCTTGTCATCTTCTCTTATTGGCAGGAAGTGTGCTGATTTGGTGAGACGATCAACTATTACCCAAATAGTATCAAAACCACTTGCAGTCCTTGGCAATTTAGTGATGAAATCCATGGTAATGTTTTCCCATTTCCATTCCGGGATTTCAGGTTGTTGAAGTAGACCTGATGGTTTCTGATGCTCAGCTTTGACCTTAGGACACATTAAACATTCTCCTATGTATTTAGCAACATCGGCTTTCATATCCGGCAACCAAAAATGTTTCTTGAGATCCTTGTACATCTTCCCCGTTCCAGGATGTATTGAGTATCTGGTTTTATGAGCTTCTCTAAGTACCATTTCTCTCATATCTCCAAATTTTGGTACCCAAATCCTTTCAGCCCTATACCGGGTTCCGTCTTCCCGAATATTAAGATGCTTCTCCGATCCTTTGGGTATTTCATCCTTTAAATTTCCCTCTTTTAAAACTACTTGTTGCGCCTCCTTTATTTGAGTAGTAAGGTTATTGTGAATCATTATATTCATAGATTTTACTCGAATTAGGGGTTCGGGTTAGAGCATAACTCGTTAATAAAATTGCATGATAATTTAGGGTAAAATACGTATATTCAAAGATTAGCAAACAGTTCAGAAAAGCAACCATTTTTGAAGAAAAACATGTGTGATAAAACAAGAAGGAATGAACGATGAGGTGCACCATCTATCATCCTGCAATTTTATGGTATCTTTAACTACTTTCTACTCTAATCACCCTCATGAATTTATAATTATAGTCTGATTTCATGCAAATGAGGGCATTGCATGATCTTAAGTGTGGGGAAGGGTTATAAATTCTCTCGGGTTTGCACTTAGTTTATTTGCCAAATTTTGTGAAAATTTTAAAAATTTTCTAATAAATGAATTCAAAAACATGTTTATACATATTTATGAACGATAAAACTAGGTGTTAATACAGAAATTATCGTTACCTCGGAAAGGACATAAATTGAGAAACACCCTAAAATGATTGAATTCATTTAAAATGGAATAAAGGAGAATAAAAAGGCAAAGAAAGAAACTAAGTGTGGGGAGAATGTACCAAGTTATTCAATTAAAAACTATCTATCACATGTTTCTGTAAAGTTATTGCAGGTACTTTTGTTTTGGAAGATTTTAATCAGTTTTACCCGATTTACTGTAATATATTTGAAAGAAAAGATGGATCTACACGATGAATCAATTCCATCATTAAAAGGAAGTAAAGTCTTCCGAAAAGGACACGCGCTTCTTGATTTAGGTCAAGAAGTTGTCGTCCAGACCAGCTGTAGGTTGACGAAAAATCTAGAAAAGTCATCACTAAAATCAGCAGGAAATCCACGGACCACAGCATCAAACAGGGTCGCCAAGTGGTCAGATTTATCCTAACCATGAGAAGGATTTATCTTGTAAAATGGGGAGGGCGCCGTGCAAATTAGCTTGATAAGACTAATGAATCAGACCCCCAGAAAGGATAATCTCCTTAAAGATTAAAAATCAGCTTTTAAGTCTGATATTACTCAATCCTTGAGACTGACCTTAAAGATTGAGAATTACAAACTCATGGAATTCGATGATATCTAAACTCGAGCTTGAACGAGAAAATATATTGATCAAAATTAAAATCCGATTTGTTTTCTGAAAACCTATTTTCAATGCGTTCATTACCATTAAACGTAAAATCCTAGGAATTCACCTGGAATTCATTAGGTCACCTGAACTAAATTGGGTGTCAACTGTAAGAACGATGGTTGCATAGCATGATCGAAGACAGGACCTTGTGCTAGACCAAAAAATCATAGGATAATCTTTACTATTGCTCCTACAAAGGATAGTAATAGCATCCGACACGTTTTTGGCCCATAATCAGATGCTGTCATTAGACATTGCCTTAACAGTTTCTTGTTCATCGCTTTCCTTTACAACCGGACGGTAGTTTACCGAAAGGTAATATACGGAGCAAGTATACTGGACGTGTTGCTTTCCTAATACAAGGTTAGCAAGTGGGTGACACAAAACCATAAGTTTTGAGCTAAAATTTTCAAATCTGAAACCCACACAACCCACCAAAATATTTTGCAAACACCGGTGAAGGGTTATTCCGGAAAACTTGTCTAGGGTAAAAGCTAGATTGAATTTTCAAAAGATCAAATGTTTTCATAAAGATCCAATTTCCTAACGGATCTAAATTTTCATAGTCATGTGGGACTGTAAACCGCCTTTCAAATGTGCACTTTGCTTTGGAAACCGAAAGTAAATCGGCTATTTGATTGCAAGTGTCGTTGACCTAAACCCGAGGCAACTGTGGATGACACACCCACCTTTAACCATGGTTCCATCGTTACTATCGTTATTTATACCGCCATATCAAAATCACTGATGTACAAAGTGTGAAGAATAAAGAAGTGATTCGTGTGATGTATTATATTATTTCAAGTTATGTATTGCTTGAGGACAAGCAACGCTCAAGTGTGGGGATATTTGATAAGGCTAAAAAGGAACATATATTTCATAGCAATATCCCTCCTAAATAATAGGTTTTCATATGTAATTGTATTATATTTTTATTGTAATTGTTTAAATAAATAAGTGCGAAGATAAAAGGCGAAAAAGAAGATTTGAAGACACAAACATCCAAAAAGCTCAAATGTACAAGATACAATTCAAAAGGTTCAATTTATTGATGAAAAACGTCTAAAAATGACAAGAGTACAAGTTACAAAATGCAAAGTACAAGATATTAAATTGTACGCAAGGACGTTCGAAAATCCAGAACCGGGACCTGAGCCAACTATCAACGCCCGACACAACGGAACAAAAATTATGAGTCTACTATGCACAAGAATATAATATATATATATATATATATATATAAATATATATATATATAATTATATAAAATTATATATATTATATTATATAATTAAATATAACGTCGACAAGCTAGCAAACAAAGCAATTGGGCATGGCCAGACTGGCCATGCGATCGCATGAGATTAACACTGAGAACTCATGCGATCGCATGAGCCTCAGGATCAGACCACATCTATAAAAGGCAATGAGTTTTGGCCAGAAAAAAAACACAATAATAATAATATACTCCTCTGTAATAATAATAAATATATATATATATATATATATATATATATATATATATAATATATATATATATATATATATATATATATATATATATAGTGTAGTTTTATATTAGATTAGTTTGGTTTATGTAAAAGTTATTTTACGGGTTCTAAAGTCGAAGTTCTGTCTGTGTAAAGCTACGCGATAAATACTCAATGTAAGTTATGTTCTCCTTTTTAAATTAATGTCTTGTAACTAAGTTGTTATTATGCTTATTTGAACCGAAGTAATCGTGATGTTGGGCTAAATACTAAGTTTGGGTAATTGGGATTTGGACCATAATTGGGGTTTGGACAAAAGAACGACACTTGTGAAAATTAGACTATGGGCTATTAATGGGCTTTATATTAAATTAACGATACCTCGTTAATTTAATATAAATGTTACAATTTGACGTATCTATATATAACCACATACGCTTAATCGGATACGATGGGTAGGATATTTATAAATACAAATTATTGTTCATTTGACCGGACACGGGAATGGATTAATAGTTAATAGATTTATTAAAACAGGGGTGAATTATGTACAAGGACACTTGGCGTAATTGTTAACAAAATATTAAAACCTTGGGTTACACGCAGTCGGTATCCTGGTGTAATTATTAAACAAAGTATTAAGACCTTGTTACAGTTTAAGTCCCCAATTAGTTGGAATATTTGACTTCGGGTATAAGGATAATTTGACGAGGACACTCGCATTTTATATTTATGACTGATGGACTGTTATGGACAAAAACCAGACGGACATATTAAATAATCCAGGACAAAGGACAATTAACCCATGGGAATAAACTAAAATCAACACGTCAAACATCATGATTACGGAAGTTTAAATAAGCATAATTCCTTTATTTTCATATTTAATTGCACTTCTAATTATCACATTTTTATTTATTGTCATTGTATTTAATTGCACTTTTAATTATCGTACTCTTTAATTATCGCAAGTTAATTTTATCACAATTTTATTTATTGCAATTTCATTATCGTTATTTACTTTACGCTTTAAATTAAGTCTTTTATTTATTTAATATTTTACATTAGGTTTTAACTGCGACTAAAGTTTTAAAATCGACAAACCGGTCATTAAACGGTAAAAACCCCCCTTTTTATAATAATAATATTACTTATATATATTTGTATTTTTATAAATTAAAACTAATATAGCGTTAAGCTTTGTTTAAAAGATTTCCCTGTGGAACGAACCGGACTTACTAAAAACTACACTACTGTACGATTAGGTACACTGCCTATAAGTGTTGTAGCAAGGTTTAGGTATATCCATTCTATAAATAAATAAATATCTTGTGTAAAATTGTATCGTATTTAGTAGTTATTTCGTTGTAAAAATATAAGCTATTTCATATACACCTCGCATAACATCAAGTATTTTTTTACAAAAATACTTGTTGTTAAAGCTAAGGGGTATAAAATACTATTAAATTTTACAACGAAATACTATTAAATACGATACAATTTTACACAAGATGTTTATTTATTTATAGAATGGATATACTTAAACCTTGCTACAACACTTATAGGCAGTGTACCTAATCGTACAGTAGTGTAGTTTTTAGTAAGTCCGGTTCGTTCCACAGGGAAAAAAAATCTTTAAACAAAGCATAACGCTATATTAATTTTAATTTATAAAAATACAAATATATATAAGTAATATTATTATTATAAAAGGGGGGTTTTTACCGTTTAATGACTGGTTTGTCGAATTTAAAACTTTAGTCGCAGTTAAAACCTAATGTAAAATATTAAATAAATAAAAGACTAAATTTAAAGCGTAAAGTAAATAACGATAATGAAATTGCGATAAATAAAAATGCGATAAAATAAAATTGCGATAATTAAAAAGTACGATAATTAAAAGTGCAATTAAATACAATAACAATAAATAAAAAGTGCGATAATTAGAAGTGCAATTAAATATAAAATAAAGGAAATTAAATATGAAATAAAATAATTATGCTTATTTAAACTTCCGTAATCATGATGGTTGACGTGTTGATTTTAGTTTTATGCCCATGGGTTAATTGTCCTTTGTCCTGGATTGTCTAATATGTCCGTCTGGTTTTTGTCCATAACAGTCCATCGGTCATAAATTTAAGATGCGAGTATCCTCGTCAAATTATCTTTATACCCGAAGTCAAATATTCCAACTAATTGGGGACTTAAACTGTAACAAGGTTTTAATACTTTGTTGAATAATTACACCAGGATATCGACTGCGTGTAACCCAAGGTTTTAATACTTTGTTATCAATTATACCAAGTGTCCTTGTACATAATTTCACCCCTGTTTTAATAATTCTAGTGACTATTAATCCACTCCCGTGTCCGGTTAAATGAATGATTATTCGTACATATAAATACCCCACCCATCGTGTCCGATCGAGTGTATATGGTTATTTATAGGGACGTCCAATTGTAAATATTTATATTAAAATTAACAAACTATCATTTAGTTAAACAAATATAAAGCCCATTAATAGCCCATAGTATAATTTCCATAAGTGTCGTTCTTTTGTTCAAACCCCAATTATGGTACAAAGCCCAATTACCCAATTTTAGTAATTAGCCCAACATCATGATTACTTCGGATTAAATAAGTATAATAATAACTTAGCTATGAGACATTAAATTAAAAAGGTTGAACATAACTTACAATGATTAAAAATAGCGTAGCGTTACACGGACAGAATTTTGACTTACACCCTTACAACATTCGCTAACATACCCTTATTATTAGAAATTAAAATTAAAATATAATATATATATATATATATATATATATATATATATATATATATATATACACGTTTAGATAGATAGAGAGATTAATGGATGATATATGATGAACCAAACACGCGAATTTAGAGGGCATGTGGGCTGGAAAAGTGGCTCATGCGATCGCATGAGCTTTACCCTTCAAAGCCATACGATCGCATGGTGGTAGGTATCAGCTTACATGATTTTGTTTTCTTGTTTATCGACGTTTTAATAAATAAATATAATATATTAAATAATTATAAGAATTATTTAAATATTATATTATATTTATGTGCATAGTTGTCTTGTAATTTTTAGTCCGTTGCGTCGAGCGTTGAGAGTTGACTTTGGTCCCGGTTCCGAATTTTTGAACGTCCTTGCGTACAATTTAATATCTTGTACTTTTGTATTTTTGAGACGTTTCTCATCAATAATTTGAACCACTTTGATTGTACTTTGTACTTTTGAGCTTTTTGGTCGTTTGCGTCTTCAATTCGTCGAATCTGTCTTTTGTCTTCACCTTTTATTATTTAAACGAATATCACTTGTAAATAGAACAATTTCAACTAAAAGCTTGTCTTTCTTGAGGAATAATGCTATGAAATATATGTTCGTTTTTAGCATTATCAAATATTCCCACACTTGAGCATTGCTTGTCCTCAAGCAATATAGCCTTGAAATACTAGAATCACTTCTTTATTCTTCACACTGTGTACATCAGTGATTTCTTTACGGCGGTATAAACAATGGTAGTAATGATGTGGTTTACAGTCCCACATGACTTATAAAAATTTAGATCCTTAAAGAAATAGGATCTTTATGAAAACATTTGATCTTTTGAAAATTAAATCTAGCTTTTACCCTAGATAAGTTTTCCAAAATAACCCTTCACCGGTGTTTGCAAATTCTTTTTGTGGGTTTGGCGGGTTTCAGATTTGAAAACTTTAGCTCAAAACTTGTAATTTTGTGTCTCCCACTTGCTAACCTTGTATTAGGAAAGCAACACGTCCAGTATACTTGCTCCGTATATTACCTTTCGGTAAACTACCGTCCGGTTGTAAAGAAAAGCGTTGAACAAGCAATTGTTAAGGCAATGTCCCCTGACATGCTTTTAATTATGGTCTATAACGTGTCGGACGCAATTACTATCCTTTGTAGGAGCAATAGTAAAGCTCACCCTTATAATTCTTCGGTCTGGCACAAGGTCCTGTCTTTGACCATGCTATGCAACCACCGTTCTTACGGTTGACACCCGATTTAGTTCAAATGACCTAATGGATTCCAGGTGAATTCTTAGGATTTTACGTTCAATGGTAATGAACGCATTGAAAATGGTTTTTAGAAAACAAATCGGTTTGTAATTTTGATCAAAATATTTTCTCGTTCAAGCTCGAGTTTAGATATCATTGAATTCCATGAGTTTGAATTTTCAATCTTTAAGGTCAATCTCTAGGATTGAGTAATATCAGTCTTAAAAGCTGATTTTTGATCTTTAAGGAGATTATCCTTTCTGGGGGTCTGATTCATTAGTCTTATCCAGCTAATTTGCACGGCGTCCTCCCCATTTTACAAGACATATCCTCTCATGGTTAGGATAAGTCTGACCACTTGGCGACCCTGTTTGATGCTGAGGTCCGTGGATTTCCTGCTGATTTTAGAGCTGACTTTTCTAGATTTTTCGTCAACCTACAGCTGGTCTGGACGACAACTTCATGACCTAAATCAAGAAGCGCGTTTCTTTTTTGGAAGACTTTACTTCCTTTTAATGATGGAATTGATTCATCGTGTAGATCCATCGTTCTTTCAAAAGTATTACCATAAACCGGGTAAAACTGATTATTTTAGTCCAAAACAAATGTATTTTCAATTAATTGTACAAAAATATGTGATATATGTTTTGAATAACTTGGTAAAAATTTCCCACACTTGGCTTTTATTTTCCTTTCTTTTCCTTTTTATTCTCCTCTATTCCATTTTAAATGAATTCTAATATTTTGGGTTGTTTCTCAATTTATGTCCTTTCCGAGGTAACGATAATTTCGGTATTAACACCTAGTTTTATCGTTCATAAATATGTATAAACATGATTTTGAGTTCATTTAGTTGAAAATTTTGAAAAATTTTACTAGAATTGGGTAGTCAGTATATAAGACTAGGGCTGTTCTTTGTTATCAGAGAGCACTAGATTCTAATACAACTACTGCTTTACTAGTATTTCTAATGGTAACCAAGTGTATAAAGTAAAAATTTTAAAATCCGAAAGAATTTAACCCCTTCCCACACTTAAGATCTTGCAATGCCCTCATTTGCAAGAAATCAGTAACAATTTAAATTATTGAGGGTGATTAGCGTAGAAAAATGATTAAATTTTACCAAAGGTTCCAAACATATTGGCGTTTGTTTGCTGAATGATAAATGGTGCATATCATTTGTTCATTCCGTCTTGTTGTTACATCACATTTATTTTTCATCTTGTCATCAAAATTACTAGTTTTTGCTGAACTTAATGCCAGTCTTTGAAAATGCGCTGTTTTACCCTGTTTTGTACAATCGACAATATACATACATACAAATATAAACATGCATGGAAATTTGAAATGGGACATAATATCCCACTTTCAAATCCTAAATGTGAAATATTAGTACACAATAATAATAAAAATGATAAAAATTACAGAAATATATCCAATAACATAAGTTTAAACATGAATAAGTAAAAAGATAAAAACATAAAAATCATATAAATAACCAAATGGAACCAAATCAGTCTGGATAGGGGTTCCAGTTCATCTCGTCAGGTGGGTTCCATTGTTGGTTATAGGTGTCCTGATAGGTTTGGTTATAGTCATACCGGTTAAAGGGTGGTCGGATCTCGGGGCTGTGTGGCGGAAAATAAGTAGGTCGAGAAGGTACATAGTTATTTGGTACCTGATATGATAGCTGACTCATGATTAGGTGCTGATGAACTAACCAGCTATCGTGTTGGCGTCGCCTATAATCCACGTATACTCGCTCGGAGTTCCACTGCTCGTACATACTATGTCTGACCGCGCTCGTCATTGATTCATCATCTATACGAACATGCACGTCAAGAATAGCATCTCGAATGACATCCCTGATGTCTTCCGCTTCCTCCATTTCTTCGTCTGAACCCCTTCCTACTTGTGGATGATTACCTTCATAGGGTACTGTCTGGTTGCGTCTACTTTTCAATACCTTAGCACCCACATAAACTTTCAATCCTAAAGGCTCAACCTGTTCTCTACAAACCTGTAATGGACCCCCTCGGTTCCTATCAACACCTAAATACTCTCCAATGAGAGTAACAGAAATACCTCCTCCTATTATACTCCCTTCCTGCATTCCTTCTACCATTTTAGATAAATAAAAACCAACACAGTAAGGGATATTAACAAAGCTTCTCGGGTCTCGAATACACTTTAGGTAGAATAAATCATGTAAGGTCAGTTTCTCCTTATTGTGACCTCTTTGTGTAATCGAGTTAGCCAAAACTCTATGTATCACACGAAGCTCGGCTTTGTTAATATGTAAGTAGGAGTGTTTCCCTCCTAGTGTAAAAACATTATAGTTTTACATACGTCTCCAAACGGCGTCAGCGTCAAAGTTCCTATCTACCCTTTCACCCCGATAAATCAAACTCATACAATCGAGTAGTAGCAATTCACTAGGAGTGTAAATCTGTAATGCCCTGGCCATGTCCATCATGGACATTCTGTACATCCTACTGCCAAGGATAAATCTAAGAAAACTTCTATCATCTAATCTATCTACATCTACGTTTAATGCTATAGTACTCATTAACTCTACACACCATTCCTTATATACAGGTTTACGAATGATGAAAAGACGTTCCCAATCTGTAAAAGAAGAACTGCCATACCTTTGTACCAAATGCTGTCTAACACGGTCAGCTAGATGGACCGTTTCCAAAGGATTCCAATCAATTACCCTCGGCACCTCTACCTCTTTTGTTACTAATTTGAACTTATTACTTTGATATGATGGATAATCTCTCCATCGTCTATCGAATCTCAAATTAGGATGCAATGTGTGTTCTGGAATTGTTGGGTATTCAACAGGCGGATGCGGGGGAAATACTGTGAATTCATTAGGTAACTGTAGCGGATCATAATAGGGTACGTGCTGTTCAGGCTGATGTTGCGGTTCCTGTTGTGGTTGTTGTTCATGTTCATATTGCATTTCTGGTTCTGGTTCTGGAGCTGGAGCAGGCTGTCTAGATAATGATGCTCCTGAACCTCCAGTATCGGCTTTCTGCAAAACACATTAAACACAAAGTTTGTGCATCCAAATATGCATTAGTGTTAGCAAAATAACAACTTAAAACAATCACAATAACATGTTAAATCAAACTTAAACTTATACACATTTTCACAATTTTTCACAATTCTACACTTTTTCAAATAAGCACATATGAAAATGTAGACAAAGTTCATAAGCATTTAACTCAAATAACATGTTAAAATAGTCATTACTAACAATTAAACAAGTCTCAAATGGCAATTATATCAAATTAATCAAGTTCATGAATTTTTGCCTAAAAAGACCACTTTAATCTCCAAAAATCATGTTTAGGATCAATGTTTGGATCTTTTAACTACCTAAACATGTTACATTACTCATTTTAGCAATAATTCATGACAAAAATCGGCCATATCCTGTTTATATCAAAAAGCCCCGAATTGCTCAAGAACACAAACCCTAGATTCCTAAAAATTTTGAATTTTTGGCTTCAAATCATGTTAAATAGCATCAATCTAGGTTATACATGCATAAAATACTAACAATTTAACACTAATTACACTAGAAATTAACAAAATTGCATTAGGTAAAATATTGGTAATTATCACAAAAACTAGAAAATTTATGAGTTTAGGGGTGTAATTTTTACCTTTTTACCGAAGAATGAGAATCTAGGCATGATTAGAGCAAGAAAAATGACGAATTACGGTGGAAAAATGATGAGATTTGGTGAAGATTTGAGTTATTTTTCTTGTATGTGTGTGTGAAGTGGTAAAGAACATAGCTCGCTGTCTGTTTTGAGTCTGGCCAGATTTTTGCCTCCATGCGATCGCATGGAGGTATAGGGAGAATCCCATGTGATCGCATGGGTGCCCGGCTACAGTGATCTTTGTTTTATATATATATATATATATATATATATATATATATATATATATATATATATATATATATATATATATATATATATATATATATATATATATATATAACTTTATACTTTATAAAACATATAATTAATAAAATTTTAAAAATTTGTTTCTTTTTAGGATGAGGGCGTTTCGGATCGATTTCCTAGTCCGTCCCTCGACAAAATTTTAAAATTTGTCTATTTAAAGCGCGGTTTTAAAAGCAAAGATTTTTGGGTTTTTTAATTTTTTTGGCAAACTTTAATTCAATAAGATTAAAAATAATGATAATAAAAGTTCTCGTCACTCCCTTGGGTAGAGCAATTTCGGTTCAATGACCTAGTCTTCAACTCACGACTAATTTTAAAAATCATATTTTTAAAGCTAAGGGGTATATCCTGGTGTAAAATTGCTACAACGAACATATATTTCATATGTTTAACATCAAGTATTTAATAGATTTTTGCCTCCATACTTGATGTTAAAGCTAAGGGGTATAAAATACTATTAAATTTTACAACGAAATACTATTAAATACGATATAATTTTACACAAGATATTTATTTATTTATAGAATGGATATACTTAAACCTTGCTGCAACACTTATAGGTAGTGTACCTAATCGTACAGTAGTGTAGTTTTTAGTAAGTCCGGTTCGTTCCACAGGGGAAAAAAAATCTTTAAATAAAGCTTAACGCTATATTAATTTAATTTATAAAAATACAAATATATATAAGTAATATTATTATTATAAAAGGGGGGTTTTTACCGTTTAATGACTGGTTCGTCGATTTTAAAACTTTAGTCGCAGTTAAAACCTAATGTAAAATATTAAATAAATAAAAGACTAAATTTAAAGCGTAAAGTAAATAACGATAATGAAATTGCGATAAATAAAAATGTGATAAAATAAAATTGCAAAAATTAAAAAGTACGATAATTAAAAGTGCAATTAAATACAATAACAATAAATAAAAAGTGCGATAATTAGAAGTGCAATTAAATATAAAATAAAGGAAATTAAATATGAAATAAAATAATTATGCTTATTTAAACTTCCGTAATCATGATGGTTAACGTGTTGATTTTAGTTTTATGCCCATGGGTTAATTGTCCTTTGTCCTGGATTGTTTAATATGTCCGTCTGGTTTTTGTCCATAACAGTCCATCGGTCATAAATTTAAGGTGCGAGTATCCTCGTCAAATTATCTTTATACCCGAAGTCAAATATTCCAATTAATTGGGGACTTAAACTGTAACAAAGTTTTAATACTTTGTTGAATAATTACACCAGGATATCGACTGCGTGTAACCCAAGGTTTTAATACTTTGTTATCAATTATGCCAAGTGTCCTTGTACATAATTTCACCCCTGTTTTAATAATTCTAGTGACTATTAATCCATTCCCGTGTCCGGTTAAATGAACGATTATTCGTACATATAAATACCCCGCCCATCGTGTCCGATCGAGTGTATATGGTTATTTATAGGGACGTCCAATTGTAAATATTTATATTAAAATTAACAAACTATCATTTAGTTAAACAAATATAAAGCCCATTAATTGCCCATAGTCTAATTTCCATAAGTGTCGTTCTTTTGTCCAAACCCCAATTATGGTACAAAGCCCAATTACCCAATTTTAGTAATTAGCCCAACATCATGATTACTTCGGATTAAATAAGCATAATAATAACTTAGCTACGAGACATTAAATTAAAAAGGTTGAACATAACTTATAATGATTAAAAATAGCGTAGCGTTACACGGACAGAATTTCGACTTACACCCTTACAACATTCGCTAACATACCCTTATTATTAAAAATAAAAATTAAAATATATATATATATATATATATATATATATATATATATATATATATATATATATATATATATATATATATATACGTTTAGATAGATAGAGAGATTAATGGATGATATATGATGAACCAAACACGCGAATTTAGAGGGCATGTGGGCTAGAAAAGTGGCTCATGTGATCGCATGAGCATTACCCTTCAAAGCCATGCGATCGCATGGTGGTAGGTATCAGCTCACATGATTTTGTTTTCTTGTTTATCGATGTTTTAATAAATAAATATAATATATTAAATAATTATAAGAATTATTTAAATATTATATTATATTTATGTGCATAGTTGTCTTGTAATTTTTAGTCCGTTGCGTCGAGCGTTGAGAGTTGACTTTGGTCCCGGTTCCGGATTTTCGAACGTCCTTGCGTACAATTTAATATCTTGTACTTTTGTATTTTTGAGACGTTTCTCATCAATAATTTGAACCACTTTGATTGTACTTTGTAATTTTCAGCTTTTTGGTCGTTTGCGTCTTCAATTCGTCGAATCTGTCTTTTGTCTTCATCTTTTATTATTTAAACGAATATCACTTGTAAATAGAACAATTGCAACTAAAAGCTTGTCTTTCTTGAGGAATAATGCTATGAAATATATGTTCGTTTTTAGCATTATCAAATATTCCCACACTTGAGCGTTGCTTGTCCTCAAGCAATATAGTCTTGAAATACTAGAATCACTTCTTTATTCTTCACACTGTGTACATCAGTGATTTCTTTACGGAGGTATAAACAATAGTAGTAACGATGTGGTTTACAGTCCCACATGACTTATAAAAATTTAGATCCTTAAAGAAATAGGATCTTTATGAAAACATTTGATCTTTTGAAAATTAAATCTAGCTTTTACCCTAGATAAGTTTTCCGGAATAACCCTTCACCGGTGTTTGCAAATTCTTTTTGTGGGTTTGGTGGGTTTCAAATTAGAAAACTTTAGCTCAAAACTTGTGGTTTTGTGTCACCCACTTGCTAACCTTGTATTTGGAAAGCAACACGTCCAGTATACTTGCTCCGTATATTACCTTTCGGTAAACTACCGTCCGGTTGTAAAGGAAAGCGTTGAACAAGCAACTGTTAAGGCAATGTCCCCTGACATGCTTTTAATTATGGTCTATAACGTGTCGGACGCAATTACTATCCTTTGTAGGAGCAATAGTAAAGCTCACCCTTATAATTCTTCGGTCTGGCACAAGGTCCTGTCTTTGACCATGCTATGAAACCACCGTTCTTACGGTTGACACCCGATTTAGTTCAAGTGACCTAATAGATTCCAGGTGAATTCTTAGGATTTTACGTTCAATGGTAATGAACGCATTGAAAATGGTTTTTAGAAAACAAATCGGTTTGTAATTTTGATCAAAATATTTTCTCGTTCAAGCTCGAGTTTAGATATCATTGAATTCCATGAGTTTGAATTTTCAATCTTTAAGGTCAATCTCTAGGATTGAGTAATATCAGTCTTAAAAGCTGATTTTTGATCTTTAAGGAGATTATCCTTTCTGGGGGTCTGATTCATTAGTCTTATCCAGCTAATTTGCACGGCGTCCTCCCCATTTTACAAGACAGATCCTCTCATGGTTAGGATAAGTCTGACCACTTGGCGACCCTGTTTGATGTTGAGGTCCGTGGATTTCCTGCTAATTTTAGAGATGACTTTTCTAGATTTTTCGTCAACCTACAGCTGGTCTGGACGACAACTTCATGACCTAAATCAAGAAGCGCGTTTCTTTTTCGGAAGACTTTATTTCCTTTTAATGATGGAATTGATTCATCGTGTAGATCCATCGTTCTTTCAAAAGTATTACCATAAACCGGGTAAAACTGATTATTTTAGTCCAAAACAAAAGTATTTTCAATTAATTGTACAAAAATATGTGATATATGTTTTGAATAACTTGGTAAAAATTTCCCACACTTGGCTTTTAATTTCCTTTCTTTTCCTTTTTATTCTCCTCTATTCCATTTTAAATGAATTCTAATATTTTGGGTTGTTTCTCAATTTATGTCCTTTCCGAGGTAACGACAATTTCAGTGTTAACACCTAGTTTTGTCGTTCATTAATATGTATAAACATGATTTTGAGTTCATTTAGTTGAAAATTTTGAAAAATTTTACTAGAATTGGGTAGTCAGTATATAAGACTAGGGCTGTTCTTTGTTATCAGAGTGCACTAGATTCTAATACAACTACTGCTTTACTAGTATTTCTAATGGTAACCAAGTGTATAAAGTAAAAATTTTAAAATCCGAAAGAATTTAACCCCTTCCCACACTTAAGATCTTGCAATGCCCTCATTTGCAAGAAATCAGTAACAATTTAAATTATTGAGGGTGATTAGCGTAGAAAAATGATTAAATTTTACCAAAGTTTCCAAACATATTGGCGTTTGTTTGCTGAATGATAAATGGTGCATATCATTTGTTCATTCCGTCTTGTTGTTACATCACATTTATTTTTCATCTTGTCATCAAAATTACTAGCTTTTGCTGAACTTAATGCCAGTCTTTGAAAATGCGCTGTTTTACCCTGTTTTGTACAATCGACAATATACATACATACAAATATAAACATGCATGGAAATTTGAAATGGGACTTAATATCCCACTTTCAAATCCTAAATGTGAAATATTAGTACACAATAATAATAAAAATGATAAAAATTACACAAATATATCCAATAACATAAGTTTAAACATGAATAAGTAAAAAGATAAAAACATAAAAATCATATAAATAACCAAATGGAACCTAATCAGTCTGGATAGGGGTTCCAGTTCATCTCGTCAGGTGGGTTCCATTGTTGGTTATAGGTGTCCTGATAGGCTTGGTTATAGTCATACCGGTTAAAGGGTGGTCGGATCTCGGGGCTGTGTGGCGGAAAATGTGACGACCCGGAAATTTCCGACCAAATTTAAACTTAATCTTTAACTGATTTTGACACGATAAGCAAAGTCTGTAATATTGAAGTCTAAGAAATTTTGAACTATGTTCATGTATTGATTTACCCTTTGACAAATCTCGATGATTCACGAACCAGTGTTTGTAAATATGTATATATATAAATATGTGTAGATATATAAATAAATATTACTTTTGTGTATATATATATATATATATATATATATATATATATATATATATATTTTTATATTAAATTTAATTGTTTAAAATATATAATTAATAAATGTATTTACTTAGTAAAAATTTATTATTTAAAACTGTTCTTATATATATAAAGAGCATATTGAATAAATATGATTTTGGACCTATTCTGTAAACGTCTGTAACACTCGGTTGACATTTCATTAGTGTTCATATAGATATAATATATATATATATATATATATATATATATATATATATATATATATATATATATATATATATATATATATATATATTATATATATACGAAGGATTAAGATAAAAGTTGGACTGTAAATTGATTACGAAGATTTTAGATTTGTTAAAAATATTTTTACTTTTTTTTTTAAGTTTAAATATTAGTACTCCGTACATATAAATTGGAACAGAAAATAAATAATTATCGAAACTTTTTGATTAGGTTTCAAATAGTTAATGAGTGAGATAATTAAATATATTTAAATTAAAAATTTGGGAGTTTTAGGAAGACTTTTATATGTTAACTGTTTAGCAATGGACCACGATATACTACCCATGTGAAAGTGTCGGCAGAGAATTATTTACTTACTTACACCCGTGAAGATGAATTATAATCAAGGTTACTTTTTCCTTTATGTCACAATCTAAATATTATTTATATACTTAGATAGTTAGATGATATAGATTCATATATCACACTTTCAATTTCTTTCTTTCTTTGTTTCTTCTTGCCAACCGAAGTAACAATCACCCTACACCCATTTAAACCACCATGGTACTACTTAGCCATCTGTTTCAGTTTGAAAGAAACAACCTCACGACTACCACCATTGAACACCCTGCACAATCGAGAATAACCGCAACAGAACCACCTGCTACTCACTTGTGTTGCTACTATCATTCGGTTTACTGTTAAGGAACAAACTACTCGATCACCACCACTTCTTCTCCATTTAAACACCAACATATCACTATTATCAAACCACTCTCCTCTATCTCTACTTCTCTCTGTATATCCTTCCCTCTCTTATTTGATCAACAAACGCCATCGTGAACCACCACTAATCACCACCGTTTTTAATCTCGTTTAACCTCATCTTCAAAAACACCCATTTCTGATTCGACTCCCGACCGAAACCACTACTTTCCACCTAGAACCACTTCACCTCCACAATCTTCACCACTTAAACCGCCATTTTAATTTTCATGTCTCTTCTTTTCATCGCTGTTAAACTACTACTGCCCTTCTTCTATTTTAAATCAAGAACTCACCAAAGCATGATCAATTATTAGATGTATACTGGTGGGAATATGGGTCCAAGGGGTTTTGTTTTCAATAATCATATTTAGACGAGTGGGAGACAGCTTTTTTGGATATAGTCACACTTTTACAATCAAATGAAAAAGAAAATAGATACTTACATACACGTTCCTCGCTGGTACTTGTTTTCCAGCCACAAATTTTACTCTCTCTTTATATACATATACTTATACATAAAACTAAAAAGATGATGTATGGAAAGACTTAGTGGCCGACAGTGGACAAGGGTAACATGAAATAATATTGTCTATATCTATATATATTTATTTTATGTATGGTATGATGAAGAAAGGAAAAGAACAGACTAAAATTTGGGCTGTGGTATTTGATTGTGTTAAAATCGGGTTTATGATTGGGCCGGAGGATACAAGTGTCTATGTTGGGCCATTCATATTGAAAGGTTTCTGTTATAAAGCAAACAGTGTTGATATACGCAATAATCGAAGATGATGTGTTGATCATAATAGATGGTTATGATTATGAAGTTGATTAGATGAAAATAATGATGATGAGAGTTTAAGATTGTGGTAATTGGATTATGATTATGATGAAGGTGAAGAGGTTATGATGTTATAATGATAATGATTCGGTAATATGATGATTATTATGATAATAAAGGTCATAATGATGAAGACAATCATATTTATGTATGTTGATGATGAACACGATGATGATACGGTGAGACTATCACAGCTGCATACTGTCACCATTACAACCACCACAATCGATTACCATCATCAAACCTAACTCATTCTTTTGAAACTGTTTTCCTGTTCTAGCTGTCGAAGAAACCACCACTCGCCACTTACTGCTACTGTTTGCCTCCTTCTGCTGCAGTCGTAATTCTGTTAGAATTTAAAAACGAAGCCACCAAGACATCATTTAATTTGTTGCAACATACTTCTGCTTACGTTTACTGTTCGAATAACCCTAAACCAAACACCCACTTGATAGTTTTCATTGCAACTTGAATGTTCTACTTCTTATTCAGATCGAAACCCAAAACAAACCAGGAGGACGATGGTGAGTGATAATGGAGATAAAGATTTCGTGGGTTGTGATGAGGATTGTATAAACGAATTGTACAGTAAATACTAGTTGTGTCACCAGGAGTTTGTCTTTATAATTGGGTCATGTAAGTGATTTCAGTATTGGGCCGAGATCCAATTGCTAAATGGGCCGAGTTTTAAATTGTTATTGGGTCCTTGATTCCTTTTAGGCTTGAACAGAATAACGGTTTAAAGGAATTCGGGTATTAAATTAATTAGAAACGAAACAGTTGGAGTATTGGTTTAGGTGTGTTTGGGTGGAACGAAAGGTCGTGGGTTCGAGCCTTGGCTGCGACATTTTTTTTTTTAGCTATTTCTTTAAGGTAGTATACTTATTATTATTATTATTATTATTATTATTATTATTATTATTATTATTATTATTATTATTATTATTATTATTATTATTATTATTATTATTATTATTATTATTATTATTATTGATTAGTATTACAATTATTATAATAGATAAACATTTTTACATATATTATAGATATCAATATAAATATGTATGAAAAAAAAATTAATTTTAATACATAATAGATAGAAATAAAACATTAATAAATATATATATATATAACACTACTAAATCATAATAAATAATAATTAATAAGAATATATAAACTTGTTCGATTACCATTATATGTGTTAATATATATATATATGTAAATGATATAGGTTCGTGAATCCGAGACCAACCCTAAACTTGTTCAATGACGTCATATGTATTTTTACTACAAAATACAGTATGGTGAGTTTCATTTGCTCCCTTTTATATATATTTTTAGGACTGAGAATACATGCGCTGTTTTTTATAAATGTTTTATGAAATAGACACAAGTACTTAAAAATATATTCTACGTTGAGTTGTACCACTGGCATACTTCCATGTAGCTTGGTAACTACCATTTACATGTGGTATTGTAAACGCGAATCCTGTTGATAGATCTATCGGGCCTGACAACCCCAACCGGAATGGACGACCAGTATTCAACGGTTGCACAGTACTTCATTTCGGTGACTACACTTGGTACGGTGTAGTGAGATTTCATAATAAAGGGAATATGCGACGTGATTAAATGTTAAGTATGGTTACCAAGTGCTCAACCACTTAGAATGCTTTACATACACTTGCGAGTGTATTATGTTTATGTATGTATATGAAATCTTGTGGTCTATTAAAATATTGAAATGATTGTTATGATAAAACTATGAACTCACCAACCTTTTGGTTGACACTTTAAAGCATGTTTATTCTCAGGTACGAATTAAATCTTCCGCTGTGCATTTGCTCATTTTAAAGACATTACTTGGAGTCCTTCATGGCATACTTAGGACAGTACCTCACGATGGGACCAGATGTTGATGACTTCGTCCAGGGGGATAAGGACGGGTCCTCACAGGTGGTATCAGAGCGGTGGTATTAGCGAACCATGTCTTGCATTTGTGTGTCTAACTGATAGTTGTTTAGATGCATTAGTGAGTCTGGACTTCGACCGTGTCTGCATGTCAAAAGTGTTGCTTATCATTTCGTGTCGAAAAATTTCCTGCTTATCATTCTTAGGGAATCACTTGCTTATCATTCTTAATCTAGACATATTTTACTGCCTGGATTGCATGAATAGTGTATAGACAAAATTCATATCTTAGCGTATCTGCTACTTCATATCTTAGCGTATCTGTTACTGTAACTTTGCCTGTCAGCTTCCGTAGATTCCTCCGTAACTTATGGGATTTTAGTATTATATATGCATATATAAATTGTGTATTGCAGGGTACTAATCTACATCCTATAATCTATTTCTTATCGAAAATCCTTCATCTAATCGTACAAGTGAATCCTTTAACCAAGTTTGAATTCCTCGAATTCCGACAAATATTCCGATATGGAGTTTCACCTAAGCTCCGAAAGCAGCGTCACCAGAAAGAGTTAACCAATCAGCCATCCCTAATTCATCTAATGGGTTCTTAGTCTCCTCAATCATTAGAGACAAGAAGAAGGTGACCCCTTCCTTCCACCACATTGCCCTCTTGGCGAAGAACCTGAAGCACTTACCGGAGAACTCATTCGAAACACCATTTTCACACTCAATTCCAGAGTATCTCACCACGACTATATCATAACTCAGATTCTAAACCTTATTCATTCGCTCGTTCCTATCGACAATCATCCCGGAATAATAGAAGAGTCAACGAACTTCGCGCACGAGTAATTAATTTGGAAAATATGGTGCAAAATTTACCAGTTTCAGCAACATCACCGGCACCAACAGTACCATCAGTAATAGCACCAGTACCATCAACAATCCATGCCTGAATTTGTACCACGAGTATAATCATCATTCTACGTATCGTTCTATATCAATTATCTTCGTTCTTCATGGCGATTATGTAATCTCTAATATTTTAGAGATTATGTACTCTAATTCTAGCTGTAAATCAAATGAGTTTAATATCATATTAACTCATTAAATCCATAATTACATCTGGAGAAAATATATATGTATATATGTTTTCATAAAGATTGTAATTAAAAATTCTTTGTACAAACTGTTAATGGTGAAAATATTTTAACAGGTAGGTAATACCCGAGGAATATTTAAATTTCACATTAATAAGTTAAACTGTACATTCTTCGATTCTGATTCAACAGTCATTCACTATCCTACTCACAACCACCGATATATGTATCCGATCACCGCAGAATAACCATTTTCTTTCAATTTCATATTTAAATTTCGACCTATCAGAATCCAACAAGTGGCATAATGAAGAAAATATTTGACAAAATAAATTTTTGTTAGAAACAAACAAATTAACTATGAGAAATTTTGTTAAGAATCCACACTAACAAAATCCTAGCTAACTGTTCCTAGCTAACTGGTTACATTTTATTTATCGCAATTTACATTCTCGCAATTTTATTTATTGTCATTTAATTTCTGTATTTATTTTACGCACTTTAAATATCGGGACACGTATACAAGGTTTTGACATATCATATCGACGCATCTATATATATTATTTGGAATAACCATAGACACTCTATATGCAGTAATGCGGGAGTTAGCTATACAGGGTTGAGGTTAATTCTACAATAATATATATAGTTTGAGTTGTGATCGAGTCTGAGACGTATACGGGTCACGAAACGTATTAATTAATTCGAATATTATATATTAAACTATATATGAATTATTGGACTGTTAACTGTAGACTATCGACTAATAATATTGGATAATTAAAATGAATTAAAATATTGATTATAACATATGAAACTAAACATTTCTTCAAGTTTGCCACTTGATTTCATTTTAAACTTCATTTGTATCTTGGTGATTACAATCCATGTTCAAATCTTTCATGATTCTTGAAAACACTTCAATCGAGAGGATGAACCAACCGCACTCCATCTACGAAAGAAAAGATTTATGCATATAGTTATGCACCTGAAAAACCCTCGGAAACTGAGTAAACGTTTAACACGTAGCTGTGCCAATTCCTTTAGTGTTATTATTACCCAAAATAATTTGGTAATTCGTTTCAAAGTAGAAAATTTTGTCACAGCTCCAACTCCGATTTTTCATCCGAAACAACCTTATTATAACCTTGATATATATGTGTACTCTTTATTGTTACTGGGGAACCTTTTATATTCCACCATACTACCATCAGCGTTTAATTATCTCAAAACGCAATTCTCCTGAAAACACCTCGATTTGATAACCGATGACCCAGATCCATTAACTTTGAAAATGCTGACGAAGCAGCATGTTGTAGATGGTCTTAATGGCCAAGAATTTGATGATAAAGAATGGAGTGTTGGGAACGTTCGATAGAAAAGTTGGTACTGAAAAATGGATTAAGCTAACCATTAATGAGACCAAGGACAAATACAAGGACCAAACTCTATATTCAAAGAATCTGGATAATTCTGGAACCGATGAAATCTTTAGAGAATATCTTGCTTCGAACTCATGTTAAAAATCTTGCGGAAAATTTTTCTTCATCAACCTTCGAACTTAGAAATTCTAAAATATCATCAAAAATATCTTCGATATTTCTGAAGATATTTTCATAAATATTCTTGTCCGAAATTATCTACCTCTTTGTATTTCTGTATTCCATTATATTGGAAACTTCTGTAAATTCTAAAGTATAAATTATGAATAAATTGTGGAGAAGTGTTGGGAACTGAAGCATGAGTTAGTATAATATAATGCGCTTGGCCAACGTGATTATATTACAGTAAGTCATGCTGAGTTTCTAATGAAACATGATGATTCACAGACTATAACGTCATCATGTGCCATGTTACATAATTCTTTTATTCTGCTTAATTTCTGAACATATCAAGAAAATATATTCTTGATAGTTCTATTCTCAGTGATTCTGAAAATTTGACAAATCAAATCGTGCTATTACGTTTATTATTGTTTAGAACATTAAGTTAATTCAAAATTTCATACTTACGAATTCTGGACCATTATTCGCTTGACTTAAAGTCGGAAAGAGAAAACAAAAGGGTGGAACTCCAAAAGATAAAGGAAACGAAGAGGGTGAATTTATATAAAAATATTTGACAGAACAATCGAAACAGATTATCGCATTCAACCAAAGAGGATCCTAATTTCCTTAAATTCTGAAGGATCAGATCTTATTCAAATTACGAATAATTTCTTTAAATCCCTTGAATTTTGGAATTCAACCATGACTAGTCAAAAGTTATGATGAAACATGCCTTTCTCATTTCACTATTTAGTGATAACTTCACTCATACGCTTCGAATAATCGAATTGTTTTATCCATATTACCCAATGATGATAAAACTCTATTTATCAACTCATATTCATCATGAAAACATTTTTATTGTTAGCCATGACCACCTCACTCAAATTTTGGGACGAAATTTCTTTAACGGGTAGGTACTGTGACGACCCGGAAATTTCCGACCAAATTTAAACTTAATCTTTAAATGATTTCGACACAATAAGCAAAGTCTGTAATATTGAAGTCTAAGAAATTTTGAACTATGTTCATGTATTGATTTACCCTTTGACAAATCCCGATGATTCACGAACCAGTGTTTGTAAATATGTATATATATAAATATGTGTAGATATATAAATAAATATTACTTGTATATATATATATATATATATATATATATATATATATATATATATATATATATATATATATATATATATATTGTTATATTAAATTTAATTGTTTAAAATATATAATTAATAAATGTATTTACTTAGTAAAAATTTATTATTTAAAACTGTTCTTATATATATAAAGAGCATATTGAATAAATATGATTTTGGACCTATTCTGTAAACGTCTGTAACACTCGGTTGGCATTTCATTAGTGTTCATATAGATATAATATATATATATACGAAGGATTAAGATAAAAGTTGGACTGTAAATTGATTACGAAGATTTTAGATTTGTTAAAAATATTTTTACTTTTTTTTTTAAGTTTAAATATTAGTACTCCGTACATATAAATTGGAACAGAAAATAAATAATTATCGAACCTTTTTGATTAGGTTTCAAACAGTTAATGAGTGAGATAATTAAATATATTTAAACTAAAAATTTGGGAGTTTTAGGAAGACTTTTATATGTTAACTGTTTAGCAATGGACCACGATATACTACCCATGTGAAAGTGTCGGCAGAGAATTATTTACTTACTTACACCCGTGAAGATGAATTATAATCAAGGTTACTTTTTCCTTTATGTCACAATCTAAATATTATTTATATACTTAGATAGTTAGATGATATAGATTCATATATCACACTTTCAATTTCTTTCTTTCTTTGTTTCTTCTTGCCAACCGAAGTAACAATCACCCTACACCTATTTAAACCACCATGGTACTACTTAGCCATCTGTTTCAGTTTGAAAGAAACAACCTCACGACTACCACCATTGAACACCCTGCACAATCGAGAACAACCGCAACAGAACCACCTGCTACTCACTTGTGTTGCTACTATCATTCGGTTTACTGTTAAGGAACAAACTACTCGATCACCACCACTTCTTCTCCATTTAAACACCAACATATCACTATTATCAAACCACTCTCCTCTATCTCTACTTCTCTTTGTATATCCTTCCCTCTCTTATTTGATCAACAAACGCCATCGTGAACCACCACTAATCACCACCGTTTTTAATCTCGTTTAACCTCATCTTCAAAAACACCCATTTCTGATTCGACTCCCGACCGACACCACTACTTTCCACCTAGAACCACTTCACCTCCACAATCTTCACCACTTAAACCGCCATTTTAATTTTCATGTCCCTTCTTTTCGTCGCTGTTAAACTACTACTGCCCTTCTTCTATTTTAAATCAAGAACTCACCAAAGCATGATCAATTATTAGATGTATACTGGTGGGAATATAGGTCCAAGGGGTTTTGTTTTCAATTATCATATTTAGACGAGTGGGAGACAGCTTTTGTGGATATAGTCACACTTTTACAATCAAATGAAAAAGAAAATAGATACTTACATACACGTTCCTCGTTGGTACTTGTTTTCCAGCCACAAATTTTACTCTCTCTTTATATACATATACTTATACATAAAACTAAAAAGATGATGTATGGAAAGACTTAGTGGCTGACAGTGGACAAGGGTAACATGAAATAATATTGTCTATATCTATATATATTTATTTTATGTATGGTATGATGAAGAAAGGAAAAGAACAGACTAAAATTTGGGCTGTGGTATTTGATTGTGTTAAAATCGGGTTTATGATTGGGCCGGAGGATACAAGTGTCTATGTTGGGCCATTCATATTGAAAGGTTTCTGTTATAAAGCAAACAGTGTTGATATACGCAATAATTGAAGATGATGTGTTGATCATAATAGATGGTTATGATTATGAAGTTGATTAGATGAAAATAATGATGATGAGAGTTTAAGATTGTGGTAATTGGATTATGATTATGATGAAGGTGAAGAGGTTATGATGTTATAATGATAATGATTTGGTAATATGATGATTATTATGATAATAAAGGTCATAATGATGAAGACGATCATATTTATGTATGTTGATGATGAACACGATGATGATACGGTGATACTATCACAGCTGCATACTGTCACCATTACAACCACCACAATCGATTACCATCATCAAACCTAACTCATTCTTTTGAAACTGTTTTCCTGTTCTAGCTGTCGAAGAAACCACCACTCGCCACTTACTGCTACTGTTTGCCTCCTTCTGCTGCAGTCGTAATTCTGTTAGAATTTAAAAACGAAGCCACCAAGATATCATTTAATTTGTTGCAACATACTTCTGCTTACGTTTACTGTTCGAATAACCCTAAACCAAACACCCACTTGATAGTTTTCATTGCAACTTGAATGTTCTACTTCTTATTCAGATCGAAACCCAAAACAAACCAGGAGGACGATGGTGAGTGATAATGGAGATAAAGATTTCGTGGGTTGTGATGAGGATTGTATAAACGAATTGTACAGTAAATACTAGTTGGGTCACCAGGAGTTTGTCTTTATAATTGTTTTATGTAAGTGATTTCAGTATTGGGCCGAGATCCAATTGCTAAATGGGCCGAGTTTTAAATTGTTATTGGGTCCTTGATTCCTTTTAGGCTTGAACAGAATAACGGTTTAAAGGAATTCGGGCATTAAATTAATTAGAAACGAAACAGTTGGAGTATTGGTTTAGGTGTGTTTGGGTGGAACGAAAGGTCGTGGGTTCGAGACTTGGCTGCGACATTTTTTTTTTAGCTATTTCTTTAAGGTAGTATACTTATTATTATTATTATTATTATTATTATTATTATTATTATTATTATTATTATTATTATTATTATTATTATTATTATTATTATTATTATTATTATTATTATTATTATTATTATTGATTAGTATTACAATTATTATAATAGATAAACATTTTTACATATATTATAGATATCAATATAA
Organism: Rutidosis leptorrhynchoides; assembly: GCF_046630445.1. NCBI lineage: Eukaryota > Viridiplantae > Streptophyta > Magnoliopsida > Asterales > Asteraceae > Rutidosis > Rutidosis leptorrhynchoides. The sequence continues at coordinate 347,588,721 of NC_092339.1, read as the reverse complement.
ATATGTATGAAAAAAAAATTAATTTTAATACATAATAGATAAAAATAAAACATTAATAAATATATATATATAACACTACTAAATCATAATAAATAATAATTAATAAGAATATATAAACTTGTTCGATTACCATTATATGTGTTAATATATATATATGTAAATGATATAGGTTCGTGAATTCGAGACCAACCCTAAACTTGTTCAATGACATCATATGTATTTTTACTACAAAATACAGTATGGTGAGTTTCATTTGCTCCCTTTTATATATATTTTTGGGACTGAGAATACATGCACTGTTTTTTATAAATATTTTACGAAATAGACACAAGTACTTAAAAATATATTCTACGTTGAGTTGTACCACTGGCATACTTCCCTGTAGCTTGGTAACTACCATTTACATGTGGTATTGTAAACGCGAATCCTATTGATAGATCTGTCGGGCCTGACAACCTCAACCGGACTGGATGACCAGTATTCAACGGTTGCACAGTACTTCGTTTCGGTGACTACACTTGGTACGGTGTAGTGAGATTTCATAATAAAGGGAATATGCGATGTGATTAAATGTTAAGTATGGTTACCAAGTGCTCAACCACTTAGAATGCTTTACATACACTTGCGAGTGTATTATGTTTATGTATGTATATGAAATCTTGTGGTCTATTAAAATATTGAAATGATTGTTATGATAAACCTATGAACTCACCAACCTTTTGGTTGACACTTTAAAGCATGTTTATTCTCAGGTACGAATTAAATCTTCCGCTGTGCATTTGCTCATTTTAAAGACATTACTTTGAGTCCTTCATGGCATACTTAGGACAGTACCTCGCGATGGGACCAGATGTTGATGACTTCGTCCAGGGGGATAAGGAAGGGTCCTCACAGAAAATAAGTAGGTCGAGTAGGTACATAGCTATTTGGTACCTGATATGATAGCTGACTCATGATTAGGTGCTGATGAACTAACCAGCTATCGTGTTGGCGTCACCTATAATCCTCGTATACTCGCTCGGAGTTCCACTGCTCGTACATACTATGTCTGGCCGCGCTCGTCATTGATTCATCATCTATACGAACGTGCACGTCCAGAATAGCATCTCAAATGGCATCCCTGATGTCTTCCGCTTCCTCCATTTCTTCGTCTGAACCCCTTTCTACTTGTGGATGATTACCTTCATAGGGTACTGCCTGGTTACGTCTACTTTTCAATACCTTAGCACCCACATAAACTTTTAATCCTAAAGGCCTAACCTGTTCTCTACAAACCTGTAATGGACCCCCTCGGTTCCTATCAACACCTAAATACTCTCCAATGAGAGTAACAAAAATACCTCCTCCTATTATACTCCCTTCCTGCATTCCTTCTACCATTGTAGATAAATAAAAACCAACATAGTAAAGGATATTAACAAAGCTTCTCGGGTCTCGAATACACTTTAGGTAGAATAAATAATGTAAGGTCAGTTTCTCCTTATTGTGACCTCTTTGTGTAATCGAGTTAGCCAAAAATCTATGAATCACACGAAGCTCGGCTTTGTTAATATGTAAGTAGGAGTGTTTCCCTCCTAGTGTAAAAACATTATAGTTTGACATACGCCTCCAAACGGCGTCAGCGTCAAAGTTCCTATCTACCCTTTCACCCCGATAAATCAAACTCATACAATCGGGTAGTAGCAATTCACTAGGAGTGTAAATCTGTAATGCCCTGGCCATGTCCATCATGGACATTCTGTACATCCTACCGCCAAGGATAAATCTAAGAAAACTTCTATCATCTAACCTATCTACATCTACGTTTAACGCTATAGTACTCATTAACTCAACACACCATTCCTTATATACAGGTTTACGAATGGTGAAAAGACGTTCCCAATCTATAAAAGAAGAACTGCCATACGTTTGTACCAAATGCTGTCTAACACGGTCAGCTAGATGGACCATTTCCAAAGGATTCCAATCAATTACCCTTGGCACCTCTACCTCTTTTGTTACTAATTTGAACTTATTACTTTGATATGATGGATAATCTCTCCATCGTCTATCGAATCTCAAATTAGGATGCAATGTGTGTTCTGGAATTGTTGGGTATTCAACAGGCGGATGCGGGGGAAATACTGTGAATTCATTAGGTAACTATAGCGGATCATAATAGAGTACGTGCTGTTCAGGCTGATGTTGTGGTTCCTGTTGTGGTTGTTGTTCAGGTTCATATTGCATTTCTAGTTCTGGTTCTAGTTCTGGAGCTGGAGCAGGCTGTCTAGATGATGATGCTCCTGAACCTCCAGTATCGGCTTTCTGCAAAACACATTAAACACAAAGTTTGTGCATCCAAATATGCATTAGTGTTAGCAAAATAACAACTTAAAACAATCACAATAACATGTTAAATCAAACTTAAACTTATACACATTTTCACAAATTTTCACAATTCTACACTTTTTTAAATAAGCACATATGAAAATGTAGACAAAGTTCTTAAGCATTTAACTCAAATAACATGTTAAAATAGTCATTACTAACAATTAAACAAGTATCAAATGGCAATTATATCAAATTAATCAAGTTCATGAATTTTTGCCTAAAAAGTCCACTTTAATCTCCAAAAATCATGTTTAGGATCAATGTTTGGATCATTTAACTACCTAAACATGTTACATTACTCATTTTAGTAATAATTAATGACAAAAATCGGCCATAACCTGTTTATATCAAAAAGCCCCAAATTGCTCAAGAACACAAACCCTAGATTCCTAAACATTTTGAAGTTTTCGGCTTCAAATCATGTTAAATAGCATCAATCTAGGTTATACATGCATAAAATACTAACATTTTAACACTAATTACACTAGAAATTAACAAAATTTCATTAGGTAAAATATTGGTAATTATCACAAAAAGTAGAAAATTTATGAGTTTAGGGGTGTAATTTTTACCTTTTTACCGAAGAATGAGAATCTAGGCATGATTAGAGCAAGAAAAATGACGAATTACGGTGGAAAAAATGATGAAATTTGGTGAAGATTTGAGGTATTTTTCGTGTATGTGTGTGTGAAGTGGTAAAGAACACAGCTCGCTGTCTGTTTTGAGTCTGGCCAGATTTTTGTTAAATATGTAGCCGGGCAAAAATACTTGATGTTATGCGAGGTGTATATGAAATAGCTTATATTTTTACAACGAAATAACTATTAAATACGATACAATTTTACACAAGATATTTATTTATTTATAGATGGATATACCTAAACCTTCCTACAACACTTATAGGCAGTGTACCTAATCGTACAGTAGTGTAGTTTTTAGTAAGTCCGGTTCATTCCACAGGGAAATCTTTTAAACAAAGCTTAACGCTATATTAGTTTTAATTTATAAAAATACAAATATATATAAGTAATATTATTATTACAAAAGGGGGGGTTTTTACCGTTTAATGACTGGTTTGTCGATTTTAAAACTTTAGTCGCAGTTAAAACCTAATGTAAAATATTAAATAAATAAAAGACTAAATTTAAAGCTTAAAGTAAATAACGATAATGAAATTGCGATAAATAAAATTGCAATAAAATAAACTTGCGATAATTAAAGAGTACGATAATTAAAAGTGCAATTAAATACAATGACAATAAATAAAAATGTGATAATTAGAAGTGCAATTAAATATAAAATAAAGGAAATTAAATATGAAATAAAATAATTATGCTTATTTAAACTTCCGTAATCATGATGGTTGACGTGTTGATTTTAGTTTTATGCCCATGAGTTAATTGTCCTTTGTCCTAGATTGTTTAATATGTCCGTCTGGTTTTTGTCCATAACAGTCCATCGGTCATAAATTTAAGGTGCGAGTATCCTCGTCAAATTATCTTTATACCCGAAGTCAAATATTCCAACTAATTGAGGACTTAAACTGTAACAAGGTTTTAATACTTTGTTGAATAATTACACCAGGATATCGACTGCGTGTAACCCAAGGTTTTAATACTTTGTTATCAATTATGCCAAGTGTCCTTGTACATAATTTCACCCCTGTTTTAATAATTCTAGTGACTATTAATCCATTCCCGTGTCCGGTTAAATGAACGATTATTCGTACATATAAATACCCCGCCCATCGTGTCCGATCGAGTGTATATGGTTATTTATAGGGACGTCCAATTGTAAATCTTTATATTAAAATTAACAAACTATCATTTAGTTAAACAAATATAAAGCTCATTAATAGCCCATAGTCTAATTTTCATAAGTGTCGTTCTTTTGTCCAAACCCCAATTATGGTACAAAGCCCAATTACCCAAACTTAGTATTTAGCCCAACATCACGATTACTTCGGTTCAAATAAGCATAATAACAATTTAGTTACAAGACATTAATTTAAAAAGGAGAACATAACTTACATTGAGTATTTATCGCGTAGCTTTACACAGACAGAACTTCTACTTTAGAACCCGTAAAATAACTTTTACATAAACCAAACTAATCTAATATAAAACTATACTATACTATATTTTTGGATAAATTAAACCTGCATCTGTTAAATATGTAGCCGGGCACCCATGCGATCGCTTGGGATTCTCCCTATATCTCCATGCGATCGCATGGAGGCAAAAATCTGGCCAGACTCAAAACAGACAGCGAGCTGTGTTCTTTACCACTTCACACACACATACACGAAAAATACCTCAAATCTTCACCAAATTTCATCATTTTTCCACCGTAATTCGTCATTTTTCTTGCTCTAATCATGCCTAGATTCTCATTCTTCGGTAAAAAGGTAAAAATTACACCCCTAAACTGAAATGTCCCGTTCTTATTGATTAAAAACGTTCCATATTAATTGATTTCGTTGCGAGGTTTTGACCTCTATATGAGACATTTTTCAAAGACTGCATTCATTTTTAAAACAAACCATAACCTTTATTTCATAGATAAAGGTTTTAAAAAGCTTTACGTAGATTATCAAATAATGATAATCTAAAATATCCTGTTTACACGCGACCATTACATAATGGTTTACAATACAAATATGTTACAAAAAAATAAGTTTCTTGAATGCAGTTTTTACACAATATCATACAAGCATGGACTCCAAATCTCGTCCTTATTTAAGTATGCGACAACGGAAGCTCTTAATAATCACCTGAGAATAAACATGCTTAAAACGTCAACAAAAATGTTGGTGAGTTATAGGTTTAACCTATATATATCAAATCATAATAATAGACCACAAGATTTCATATTTTAATACACATCCCATACATAGAGATAAAAATCATTCATATGGTGAACACCTGGTAACCGACATTAACAAGATGCATATATAAGAATATCCCCATCATTCCGGGACACCCTTCGGATATGATATAAATTTCGAAGTACTAAAGCATCCGGTACTTTGGATGGGGCTTGTTGGGCCTGATAGATCTATCTTTAGGATTCGCGTCAATTAGGGTGTCTGTTCCCTAATTCTTAGATTACCAGACTTAATAAAAAGGGGCATATTCGATTTCGATAATTCAACCATAGAATGTAGTTTCACGTACTTGTGTCTATTTTGTAAATCATTTATAAAACCTGCATGTATTCTCATCCCAAAAATATTAGATTTTAAAAGTGGGACTATAACTCACTTTCACAGATTTTTACTTCGTCGGGAAGTAAGACTTGGCCACTGGTTGATTCACGAACCTATAACAATATATACATATATATCAAAGTATGTTCAAAATATATTTACAATACTTTTAATATATTTTGATATTTTAAGTTTATTAAGTCAGCTGTCCTTGTTAGTAACCTACAACTAGTTGTCCACAGTTAGATGTACAGAAATAAATCGATAAATATTATCTTGAATCAATCCACGACCCAGTGTATACGTATCTCAGTATTGATCACAACTCAAACTATATATATTTTGGAATCAACCTCAACCCTGTATAGCTAACTCCAACATTCACATATAGAGTGTCTGTGGTTATTCCGAAATATATATAGATGTGTCGACATGATAGGTCGAAACATTGTATACGTGTCTATGGTATCTCAAGATTACATAATATACAATACAAGTTGATTAAGTTATGGTTGGAATAGATTTGTTACCAATTTTCACGTAGCTAAAATGAGAAAAATTATCCAATCTTGTTTTACCCATAACTTCTTCATTTTAAATCCGTTTTGAGTGAATCAAATTGCTATGGTTTCATATTGAACTCTATTTTATGAATCTAAACAGAAATGTATAGGTTTGTAGTCGGAAAAATAAGTTACAAGTCGTTTTTGTAAAGGTAGTCATTTCAGTCGAAAGAACGACGTCTAGATGACCATTTTAGAAAACATACTTCCACTTTGAGTTTAACCATAATTTTTGGATATAGTTTCATGTTCATAATAAAAATCATTTTCTCAGAATAACAACTTTTAAATCAAAGTTTATCATAGTTTTTAATTAACTAACCCAAAACAGCCCGCGGTGTTACTACGACGGCGTAAATCTGGTTTTACGGTGTTTTTCGTGTTTCCAGGTTTTAAATCATTAAGTTAGCATATCATATAGATATAGAACATGTGTTTAGTTGATTTTAAAAGTCAAGTTAGAAGGATTAACTTTTATTTGCGAACAAGTTTAGAATTAACTAAACTATGTTCTAGTGATTACAAGTTTAAACCTTCGAATAAGATAGCTTTATATGTATGAATCGAATGATGTTATGAACATCATTACTACCTTAAGTTCCTTGGATAAACCTACTGGAAAAGAGAAAAATGGATCTAGCTTCAACGGATCCTTGGATGGCTCGAAGTTCTTGAAGCAGAATCATGACACGAAAACAAGTTCAAGTAAGATCATCACTTGAAATAAGATTGTTATAGTTATAGAAATTGAACCAAAGTTTGAATATGATTATTACCTTGTATTAGAATGATAACCTACTGTAAGAAACAAAGATTTCTTGAGGTTGGATGATCACCTTACAAGATTGGAAGTGAGCTAGCAAACTTGAAAGTATTCTTGATTTTATGTAACTAGAACTTGTAGAATATATGAAGAACACTTAGAACTTGAAGATAGAACTTGAGAGAGATCAATTAGATGAAGAAAATTGAAGAATGAAAGTGTTTGTAGGTGTTTTTGGTCGTTGGTGTATGGATTAGATATAAAGGATATGTAATTTTGTTTTCATGTAAATAAGTCATGAATGATTACTCATATTTTTGTAATTTTATGAGATATTTCTTGCTAGTTGCCAAATGATGATTCCCACATGTGTTAGGTGACTCACATGGGCTGCTAAGAGCTGATCATTGGAGTGTATATACCAATAGTACATACATCTAAAAGCTGTGTATTGTACGAGTATGAATACGGGTGCATACGAGTAGAATTGTTGATGAAACTGAACGAGGATGTAATTGTAAGCATTTTTATTAAGTAGAAGTATTTTGATAAGTGTATTGAAGTCTTTCAAAAGTGTATAAATACATATTAAAACACTACATGTATATACATTTTAACTGAGTCGTTAAGTCATCGTTAGTCGTTATATGTAAGTGTTGTTTTGAAACCTTTAGGTTAACGATCTTGTTAAATGTTGTTAACCCAATGTTTATAATATCAAATAAGATTTTAAATTATTATATTATCATGATATTATCATGTATGAATATCTCTTAATATGATATATATACATTAAATGTCTTTACAACAATAATCGTTACATATATGTCTCGTTTAAAAATCATTAAGTTAGTAGTCTTGTTTTTACATATGTAGTTCATTGTAAATATACTTAATGATATGTTTACTTATCATAGTATCATGTTAACTATATATATATCCATATATATGTCATCATATAGTTTTTACAAGTTTTAACGTTCGTGAATCACCGGTCAACTTGGGTGGTCAATTGTCTATATGAAACATATTTCAATTAATCAAGTCTTAACAAGTTTGATTGCTTAACATGTTGGAAACATTTAATCATGTAAATATCAATCTCAATTAATATATATAAACATGGAAAAGTTCGGGTCACTACAGTACCTACCCGTTAAATAAATTTCGTCCCGAAATTTTAAGCTGTTGAAGGTGTTGACGAATCTTCTGGAAATAGATGCGGGTATTTCTTCTTCATCTGATCTTCATGCTCCCAGGTGAACTCGGGTCCTCTACGAGCATTCCATCGAACCTTAACAATTGGTATCTTGTTTTGCTTAAGTCTTTTAACCTCACGATCCATTATTTCGACGGGTTCTTCGATGAATTGAAGTTTTTCGTTGATTTGGATTTCATCTAACGGAATAGTGAGATCTTCTTTAGCAAAACATTTCTTCAAATTCGAGACGTGGAAAGTGTTATGTACAGCCGCGAGTTGTTCAGGTAACTCTAGTCGGTAAGCTACTGGTCCGACACGATCAATAATCTTGAATGGTCCAATATACATTGGATTTAATTTCCCTCGTTTACCAAATCGAACAACGCCTTTCCAAGGTGCAACTTTAAGCATGACCATCTCTCCAATTTCAAATTCTATATCTTTTGTTTTAATGTCAGCGTAGCTCTTTTGTCGACTTTGGGCAGTTTTCAACCGTTGTTGAATTTGGATGATCTTCTCGGTAGTTTCTTGTATAATCTCCGGACCCGTAATCTGTCTATCCCCCACTTCACTCCAACAAATCAGAGACCTGCACTTTCTACCATAAAGTGCTTCAAACGGAGCCATCTCAATGCTTGAATGGTAGCTGTTGTTGTAGGAAAATTCTGCTAACGGTAGATGTCGATCCCAACTGTTTCCGAAATCAATAACACATGCTCGTAGCATGTCTTCAAGCGTTTGTATCGTCCTTTTGCTCTGCCCATCAGTTTGTGGATGATAGGCAGTACTCATGTCTAGACGAGTTCCTAATGCTTGCTGTAATGTCTGCCAGAATCTTGAAATAAATCTGTCATCCCTATCAGAGATAATAGAGATTGGTATTCCATGTCTGGAGACGACTTCCTTCAAATACAGTCGTGCTAACTTCTCCATCTTGTCATCTTCTCTTATTGGTAGGAAGTGTGCTGATTTGGTGAGACGATCAACTATTACCCAAATAGTATCAAAACCACTTGCAGTCCTTGGCAATTTAGTGATGAAATCCATGGTAATGTTTTCCCATTTCCATTCCGGGATTTCGGGTTGTTGAAGTAGACCTGATGGTTTCTGATGCTCAGCTTTGACCTTAGAACACGTCAAACATTCTCCTACGTATTTAGCAACATCGGCTTTCATACCCGGCCACCAAAAATGTTTCTTGAGATCCTTGTACATCTTCCCCGTTCCAGGATGTATTGAGTATCTGGTTTTATGAGCTTCTCTAAGTACCATTTCTCTCATATCTCCAAATTTTGGTACCCAAATCCTTTCAGCCCTATACCGGGTTCCGTCTTCCCGAATATTAAGATGCTTCTCCGATCCTTTGGGTATTTCATCCTTTAAATTTCCCTCTTTTAAAACTCCTTGTTGCGCCTCCTTTATTTGAGTAGTAAGGTTATTATGAATCATTATATTCATAGATTTTACTCGAATGGGTTCTCTGTCCTTCCTGCTCAAGGCATCGGCTACCACATTTTCCTTCCCCGGGTGGTAACGAATCTCAAAGTCGTAATCATTCAACAATTCAATCCACCTACGCTGCCTCATATTCAGTTGTTTCTGATTAAATATGTGTTGAAGACTTTTGTGGTCGGTATATATAATACTTTTGACCCCATATAAGTAGTGCCTCCAAGTCTTTAATGCAAAAACAACTGTGCCTAATTCCAAATCATGCGTCGTATAATTTTGTTCGTGAATCTTCAATTGTCTAGACGCATAAGCAATCACCTTCGTTCGTTGCATTAATACACAACCGAGACCTTGCTTTGATGCGTCACAATAAATCACAAAATCATCATTCCCTTCAGGCAATGACAATATAGGTGCCGTAGTTAGCTTTTTCTTCAATAACTGAAACGCTTTCTCTTGTTCATCATTCCATTCAAATTTCTTCCCTTTATGCGTTAATGCAGTCAAGGGTTTTGCTATTCTGGAAAAGTCTTGGATGAACCTTCTGTAGTAACCAGCTAGTCCTAAAAACTGGCGTATGTGTTTCGGAGTTTTCGGGGTTTCCCACTTTTCAACAGTTTCTATCTTTGCTGGATCCACCTTAATACCTTCTTTGTTCACTATGTGACCGAGGAATTGAACTTCTTCCAACCAAAATGCACACTTTGAAAACTTAGCGTACAATTCTTCCTTCCTCAATACTTCTAACACCTTTCTCAAATGTTCACCGTGTTCTTGGTCATTCTTTGAGTAAATAAGTATGTCATCAATGAAAACAATGACAAACTTTTCAAGGTATGGTCCACACACTCGGTTCATAAGGTCCATGAACACAGCTGGTGCATTAGTTAAACCAAACGGCATGACCATAAACTCGTAATGACCGTAACGTGTTCTGAAAGCAGTCTTTGGAATATCATCTTCTTTCACCCGCATTTAATGATACCCGGAACGTAAGTCAATCTTTGAATAAACAGACGAGCCTTGTAGTTGATTAAATAAGTCGTCGATTCTCGGTAGTGGGTAGCGGTTCTTGATGGTAAGTTTGTTCAACTCTCGGTAGTCGATACACAACCTGAATGTACCATCTTTCTTCTTGACAAACAAAACAGGAGCTCCCCACGGTGATGTGCTTGGTCGAATGAAACCACGCTCTAAAAGTTCTTGTAATTGGCTTTGTAGTTCTTTCATCTCGCTGGGTGCGAGTCTGTAAGGAGCACGAGCTATTGGTGCAGCTCCTGGTACAAGATCTATTTGAAATTCAACGGATCGATGTGGGGGTAATCCCGGTAATTCTTTCGGAAATACATCGGGAAATTCTTTTGCAATGGGAACATCATTGATGCTCTTTTCTTCAGTTTGTACTTTCTCGACGTGTGCTAGAACAGCATAGCAACCTTTTCTTATTAGTTTTTGTGCCTTCAAATTACTAATAAGATGTAGCTTCGTGTTGCCCTTTTCTCCGTACACCATTAAGGGTTTTCCTTTTTCTCGTATAATGCGAATTGCATTTTTGTAACAAACGATCTCTGCTTTCACTTCTTTCAACCAGTCCATACCGATTATCACATCAAAACTCCCTAACTCTACTGGTATCAAATCAATCTTAAATGTTTCGCTAACCAGTTTAATTTCTCGATTCCGACATATATTATCTGCTGAAATTAATTTACCATTTGCTAATTCGAGTAAAAATTTACTATCCAAAGACGTCAATGGACAACTTAATTTAGCACAAAAATCTCTACTCATATAGCTTCTATCCGCACCCGAATCAAATAAAACGTAAGCAGATTTATTGTCAATAAGAAACGTACCCGTAACAAGCTCCGGGTCTTCCTATGCCTCTGCCGCATTAATATTGAAAACTCTTCCGCGGCCTTGTCCATTTGTGTTCTCCTGGTTCGGGCAATTTCTAATAATGTGGCCCGGTTTTCCACATTTATAACAAACTACATTGGCATAACTTGCTCCGACACTACTTGCTCCGCCATTACTCATTCTGACACCATTTGTTCCTTTCGTTCTATTAACCCCTGGTCCGTAGACCTCACACTTCGCCGCGCTATGACCATTTCTTTTACACTTGTTTCAAAATTTGGTGCAGAACCCCGAGTGATACTTTTCACACCTTTGGCATAGCTGCTTCTGATTGTTGTTGCTGTTGCGGTTATTATTGTTGTTGGGACGATTGTTGTAGTTGCTGTTGTTGTTGTTGTTGTTGTTGGGCCGTTTGTTGTAGTTGCGATTGTTGGGATAATTGTTGCGATTATTGTTGTAATTGCTGTTGTTGCTGTATTGGCGATTCTTATCACCGTTTTCCTCCCACTTTCTTTTGACTTGCTTCACATTGGCCTCTTCAGCAGTCTGTTCTTTAATTCTTTCTTCAATCTGGTTCACTAGTTTGTGAGCCATTCTACATGCCTGTTGTATGGAGGCGGGCTCGTGTGAACTTATATCTTCTTGGATTCTTTCCGGTAATCCTTTCACAAACGCGTCGATCTTCTCTTCCTCATCTTCGAACGCTCCCGGACACAATAGGCACAATTCTGTGAATCGTCTTTCGTACGTGGTAATATCAAATCCTTGGGTTCGTAACCCTCTAAGTTCTGTCTTGAGCTTATTGACCTCGGTTCTGGGACGGTACTTCTCGTTCATCAAGTGCTTGAATGCTGACCACGGTAGTGCGTACGCATCATCTTGTCCCACTTGCTCTAGATAGGTATTCCACCATGTTAACGCAGAACCTGTGAAGGTATGCGTAGCGTACTTCACTTTGTCCTCTTCAGTACACTTACTTATGGCAAACACCGATTCAACCTTCTCGGTCCACCGTTTCAATCCGATCGGTCCTTCGGTTCCATCAAATTCCAAAGGTTTGCAGGCAGTGAATTCTTTGTAGGTGCATCCTACACGATTTCCTGTACTGCTAGATCCAATGTTATTGTTGGTATGTAGCGCAGCCTGTACTGCGGCTATGTTTGAAGCTAGAAAAGTACGGAATTCCTCTTCATTCATATTCACGGTGTGTCGAGTAGTCGGTGCCATTTCCTTCAAAATAGTTAAATGGAACAAGTTAATCATACAGAATATTAAGAGTAGTTAATAGTATTTCGTAGCATAATATGAACTCATTTATAAAAGCTTTTTCTTCATATTAGCGTTTTATAAGTTTAAATTCGGGCAGTACCTACCCGTTAAGTTCATACTTAGTAGCTAATATACAATTCAACTACTACAATTCTATATGAAAAACTGATTATAATAATATTTCGCGTTCAAACTTTTACACAATATTTTACAAACTTACAATACCGCTTATTTTACATAAAGCATGAAATATAGCACACAATAACTTTGATACAAGATAGTTGTGAAGATAATTCTAGCTAGTACACAAGTCGTTCAGCAAAGGCAATAAAGACACGTAATTCATACGTCCAGAAACAAGTCATGCATTCTGGTTTTACTAGGACTACTTCCCATCCTTGGTCTTGTGGAACATAACCGTTATGGCCGTTGATAAGACAGCGTGTTGTAACTTCGTCAAAGGGACGAGGTTTACGTAATGTCCAACAGTCCCGTAACAATCTAAAAACCTCATTTCTTACCCCAATTACCGACTCCGTCACTTGTGGAAACGTTTTGTTTAATAGCTGTAGCCCGATGTTCTTTTTCTCACTTTGGTGAGAAGCGAACATTACTAACCCGTAAGCATAGCATGCTTCTTTATGTTGCATGTTAGCCGCTTTTTCTAAATCATGAAGTCCTATATTCGGATACATTGAGTCAAAATAATTTCTTAACCCGTTGCGTAAAATAGCATTTGGGTTCCCCGCAATATATGCGTCAAAGTAAACACATCGTAACTTATGGGTTTCCCAATGTGATATCCCCCATCTTTCAAACGAAAGTCTCTTATAAACCAAGACATTCTTGGAACGTTCTTCGAATATCTTACAAACTGATCTCGCCTTAAATAGTTGTGCCGAGGAATTCTGACTGACTCTAGACAAGATTTCATCAATCATGTCTCCGGGTAGGTCTCTTAAAATATTGGGTTGTCTATCCATTTTGTGTTTTTAAACTGTAAAATAGACAAGAGTTAGATTCATAAAAAAATACTTATTAATACAAGCAATTTTTACATATATCATAAAGCATAAGCACACTATATTACATATATTACACCACACGAATACAACTATCTTATTCCGAATCGCTCGTTTCTTCTTCTTCGGTTTTGGTTCGTTTTGCCAAGTTTCTAGGGATATATGATGTTCCCCTAATACGAGCCGTCGTGATCCACATTGGTTTAGAAAAACCTGGTGGTTTAGAGGTTCCTGGGTCATTGTTACAACTTAAGGACTTCGGGGGTTGACGATACATATAAAGTTCATCGCGATCGCATGGAGGCAAAAATCTGGCCAGACTCAAAACAGACAGCGAGCTGTGTTCTTTACCACTTCACACACACATACACGAAAAATACCTCAAATCTTCACCAAATTTCATCATTTTTCCACCGTAATTCGTCATTTTTCTTGCTCTAATCATGCCTAGATTCTCATTCTTTGGTAAAAAGGTAAAAATTACACCCCTAAACTGAAATGTCCCGTTCTTATTGATTAAAAACGTTCCATATTAATTGATTTCGTTGCGAGGTTTTGACCTCTATATGAGACATTTTTCAAAGACTGCATTCATTTTTAAAACAAACCATAACCTTTATTTCATAGATAAAGGTTTTAAAAAGCTTTACGTAGATTATCAAATAATGATAATCTAAAATATCCTGTTTACACGCGACCATTACATAATGGTTTACAATACAAATATGTTACAACAAAATAAGTTTCTTAAATGCAGTTTTTACACAATATCATACAAGCATGGACTCCAAATCTCGTCCTTATTTAAGTATGCGTGATGTTATGCGAGGTGTATATAAAATAGTTATTAATTTTAGCAGGAAATACTATTAAATACGATACAATTTTACACAAGATATTTATTTATTTATAGAATGGATATACTTAAACCTTGCTACAACACTTATAGGCAGTGTACCTAATCGTACAGTAGTGTAGTTTTTAGTAAGTCCGGTTCGTTCCACAGGGAAATCTTTAAACAAAGCTCAACGCTATATTAGTTTACTTTTATAAAAATACAAACATATATATAAGTAATATTATTATTATAAAGGGGGGTTTTTACCGTTTAATGACCGGTTTGTCGATTTTAAGACTTTAGTCGCAGTTAAAACCTAATGTAAAATATAAAATAAATACAAGACTTAAATTAAAGCGTAAAGTAAATAACGATAATGAAATTGCGAATAATAAAAGTGCGATAAAATAAACTTGCGATAATTAAAAAGTACGATAATTAAAAGTGCGATTAAATAACAATAAATAAAAGTGCGATAATTAGAAGTGAAATTAAATATAAAATAAAGGAAATTAAATATGAAATAAAAGAATTATGCTTATTTAAACTTCCGTAATCATGATGTTTGACGTGTTGATTTTAGTTTTATGCCCATGGGTTAATTGTCCTTTGTCCTGGATTATTTAATATGTCCGTCTGGTTTTTGTCCATAACAGTCCATCAGTCATAAATATAAAGTGCGAGTGTCCTCATCAAATTATTCTTATACCCGAAGTTAAATATTCCAACTAATTGGGGATTCGAATTGTAACAAGGTTTTAATACTTTGTTTAATGAATACACCAGGTTATCGACTGCGTGTAAACCAAGGTTTTACTACTTTGTTAACAATTACACCAATTACCCTTGAATGTAATTTCACCCCTGTTTTAATTATTCTAGTGGCTATTAATCCATTCCCGTGTCCGGTTAAATGAACGATTATTCGTACATATAAATACCCCGCCCATCGTGTCCGATCGAGTGTATATGGTAATTTATAGGGACGCCCAATTGTAAATCTTTATATTAACATTAACAAACTATCATTTAGTTAAACAAATATAAAGCCCATTAATAGCCCATAGTCTAATTTTCACAAGTGTCGTTCTTTTGTCCAAACCCCAATTATGGTACAAAGCCCAATTACCCAATTTTAGTAATTAGCCCAACATCATGATTACTTCGTTTTAAATAAGCATAATAATAACTTAGCTACGAGACATTAATGTAAAAAGGTTGAACATAACTTACAATGATTAAAAATAGCGTAGCGTTACACGGACAGAATTTCGACTTACACCCTTACAATATTCGCTAACATACCCTTATTATTAGAATTATAATTAAAATTAAAATATAAATTATAAATATAAATATAAATTTTACGTATGAATGAGGAAGAAAAAGATGATGATTTTGATCAGAATTCGGTTGGCTTTATAGGCAGTTTTCAATTTTGGGGCTCCGCGACTCGCGGCAAAAGCCTCTTCAAACTCCGCGAGTCGCGGAGAATGAAATTACAGCTCAGTCCTTGGAGTCTTTCTCTGCCGACGGTTTTTTTATTTATAAATATAATATATATATATAATTAATATAATTAATTATATATTATATTATATTTATATACATAGTTAACTTGTAATTTTTAGTCCGTTACGTCGAGCGTTAAGAGTTGACTCTGGTCCCGGTTCCGGATTTTCGAACGTCCTTGCGTACAATTTTATATTTTGTACTTTGCGTTTTGAATCTTGTACTCTTGTGATTTCGAGACGTTTCTTATCAATAATTGGAACCTCTTTGATTGTCTTTTGTACTTTTGAGCTTTTTGGTCGTTTGCGTCTTCAATTCGTCGAATCTGTCTTTTGTCTTCACCTTTTATTATTTAAACGAATATCACTTGTAAATAGAACAATTGCAACTAAAAGCTTGTCTTTCTTGAGGAATAATGCTATGAAATATATGTTCGTTTTTAGCATTATCAAATATTCCCACACTTGAGCGTTGCTTGTCCTCAAGCAATATCGTCTTGAAATACTAGAATCACTTCTTTATTCTTCACACTTTGTACATCAGTGATTTCTATACGGCGGTATAAACAATGGTAGTAACGATATGGTTTACAGTCCCACATGACTATAAAAATTTAGATCCATTAAGGAAATTGGATCTCTATGAAAACATTTGATCTTTTGAAAATTAAATCTAGTTTTTACCCTAGATAAGTTTTCCGGGATAACCCTTTACCGGTGTTTGCAAAATATTTTTGTGGGTTTGGTGGGTTTCAGATTTGAAAATTTTAGCTCAAAACTTGCGGTTTTGTGTCACCCACTTGCTAACCTTGTATTTGGAAAGCAACACGTCCAGTTTACTTGTTCCGTATATTACCTTTCGGTAAACTACCGTCCGGTTGTAAAGGAAAGCGTTGAACAAGCAACTGTTAAGGCAATGTCCCGTGACATGCTTTTGATTATGGTCTATAACGTGTCGGACGCAATTACTATCCTTGGTAGGAGCAATAGTAAAGCTCACCCTTATAATTTTTCGGCCTGGCACAAGGTCCTGTCTTTGACCATGCTATGCAACCACCGTTCTTACGGTTGACACCCGATTTAGTTCAGGTGACCTAATGAATTCCAGGTGAATTCCTAGGATTTTACGTTCAATGGTAATGAACGCATTGAAAATAGGGTTTTCAGAAAACAAATCGGTTTATAATTTTGATCAAAATATTTTCTCGTTTAAGCTCGAGTTTAGATATCATCGAATTCCATGAGTTTGTAATTCTCAATCTTTAAGGTCAATCTCTAGGATTGAGTAATATCAGTCTTAAAAGCTGATTTTTAATCTTTAAGGAGATTATCCTTTCTGGGGATCTGATTCATTAGTCTTATCCAGCTAATTTGCATGGTGCCCCCCCCATTGTACGAGATAAATCCTTCTCATGGTTAGGATAAATCTGACCACTTGGCGACCCTGTTTAATGCTGAGGTCCGTGGATTTCCAACCGATTTTAGTGATGACTTTTCTAGATTTTTCGTCAACCTACAGCTGGTCTGGACGACAACTTCATGACCTAAATCAAGAAGCGCGTGTCTTTTTCGGAAGACTTTACTTCCATTTAATGATGGAATTGATTCATCGTGTAGATCCATCTCTTCTTTTCTTTCATCGGGTAAAACAGTTTAGTTTAGTCCAAAGCAAAAGTATTTTCAATTATTTGTTACAGATATATGTGACATATGTTTAAGATAACTTGGTAAATTTTCCCACACTTGGCTTTTATTTTCCTTTTTATCGTCCTCTATTCCATTTTAAATGAATTTTAACATTTTAGTTTGTTTCTTAATTTATGTCCTTTCCGAGGTAACAATAATTTCGGTGTTAAAACCTAGTTTTATCGTTCATAAATATGTATAAACATGATTTTGAATTCATTTAATTGAAAATTTTGAAAAATTTTACTAGAATTGGGTAGTCAGTATATAAGACTAGGGCTGTTCTTTTTTATCAGAGAGCACTAGATTCTAATACAACTACTGATTTACTAGTATTTTTAATGGTAACCAAGTGTTTAATATAAAAATTTTAAAATCCGAAAGAATTTAACCCCTTCCCACACTTAAGATCTTGCAATGCCCTCATTTGCAAGAAATCAGTAACAATTTAAATTATTGAGGGTGATTTGTGTGAAAATGATTAAATTTTACCAAAGTTTCCAAATATATTGGCGTTTGTTTGCTGAATGATAAATGGTGCACATCATTTGTTCATTCCGTCTTGTTGTTATTTCACATATATTTTGCATCTTGTCGTCAAAATTAGTTGCTTTTGCTGAACTTAATGCCAGTCTTTGAAAATGCGTTGTTTTACCCTGTTGTGTACATAAGATAAACTGCAAACATATATACATATTTTTGAAGTTTGGTATATTACCCCACATTCAAAAATTATTAAAGTCTAAGAATAAAAGTTAGATAATTATAAAAATGATTACAATATTAACAAAAGTATTAAACGTATCAATAATTACAAATTACAAAATAATAAAAATAATAAGTAAACTAAGAATGATATTGGTACCAATAGGGGTTCCAGGCATAACCATAAGTGCTATAGAATGCTTCGGCAGGGTCATACGTAGGATATGGTGGCTGCATCTCTATCGACCAAGGAGGGAAGATGGGTTTCGGTGTAGGAATATAGTTTCTACCTATATGTTGGCAATGAGCTATGATCTGGTTCTGATGAACTTGCCAATCTTCAAATGCTCTCTGTCTAGCATTTTCGTATTCCTGAGAAGCTATAAACCTATGCATTTCTTGCATCTCATTCCCCCCTCCTACATTACCTTGCTGCTGGTTTCTCTCCACCTGTGGATGTCTACCATGGTATCGTACTGCGGCGTTATTTCGCCTCTTCAAAACTTTCGCACCATGGTATACATTTAAACCTATAGTATCGCGGGGTTCCGGCTCTTCTAGTAATAATCCCCCCCGACTTATATCCACACCGAGATATTCACCAATCAAAGTAATAAAAATACCACCTCCTATTATGCTATGTGGTCGCATCCCCCGAACCATAGCTGATAAATAATAACCCACACAATATGGTATACTTACAGCGCTTTGTGGGTCTCGAATACACATATGGTAAAACAAATCCTGTTCATTTACTTTTTCTTTGTTCTTACCCCTTTGTGTAATCGAATTAGCTAAAAACCTGTGTATCACTCTTAATTCGGCTCTATCTATATCCAAATAAGAGTAATTTCCCCCTTTGAAACGGTGATGGCTTGTCATTTGACTCCACACACCGTGTGTATCAAAATTCTCATCTATCTTTCTACCGTTTAGTATCAATCCTCTACAATCGGCAGACGCTAACTCCTCAGGCGTATATATACGTAAAGCCTGAGCCATGTCCAGTAAAGACATGTGGCGCATCGAACCGCCTAACAAAAATCTAATAAAAGAACGATCGGTTAAACTAGCTACCCGATCATTCAACTCTATACTACATAACAATTCTTCACACCATACTTTATATACAGGTCTGCGTATGGTGAATAAACATATCCAGTCATTAAAAGAAGAATTACCATACCTCTGTACAAGTAATTCCCTAATTGGCCCGGCCAATTCTACAGCTTCTATGGGTCCCCATTCTATGACCCTCGGTACCTCAACAACCTTAGAATGAAGAGTATGCAAACCCCGTTGATATTTTGGATAATCTATCCAAAGTCTGTCAAATCTCAGGTTCGGGTGCAACTCTTCCAAGTGCATATCGGAAAAGGTCATGACTGGATGAGGTACATCCTGCTTGTAGTAGTTATCCACCTCCTGTTGTTCCAAATTCTCAGCAGGAGCATTGCGGGCTTGGGATGAAGATTCACCCCTTTCATTCTGCAAAACACATCAAACACAATTTTTGTGCATCCAAATATGCATTAGTGTCAGCAAAATCATCAATCAAAATAATTACAATGACATTATTAATTTATATCAAACTTAAGCTTATTTTCACATTTTTATCAAATCTACACTTTTTCAAATAAGCATATACGAAAATGTTCGCCAAGTTCATAAGCATTCAACTCAAATAACATGTCAAAATAATCATTACTAGCAATTAAACAAGTCTCAAATGGCATTATCTTTCAAAAATCAAGTTCATGAATTTTAGACTTGAAAAAGTCCACTTTAATTCTCAAAATCATGTTTAGGCTCAAAGTTTGGATCATTTAACTACCTAGACATGTTACACTACTCAATTTAGCAACAATTCATGACAAAAATCGTCCATAACCTGTTTATATCAAAAAGCCCCAAATTTGCTCAAGAACACAAACCCTAGATTATTCAAAATTTGAAGTTTAAGGCTTCTAATCATGTTAAACAGCATCAATCTAGGTTATACAAGCATAATACATAAACAATTTAAGCCTAATTACACTAAAAAGCATCAAAATCAATTTGGGAAAAAATTGCTCAAGAACATCAAATTTCGAATTAAATGGTGTTTAGGTGTAGAAATTTACCATTTTTCTTGAGTAATTCTTAGATAGCATCCTTCTCAACATGATTTTAGCAAAAGATTTGGTGATTAACGGTTAAAAATTGGGATTTTTGGGGGTGTTTTTCGGGTTTTTCGCAGCTATTTTCGCTGTTATTTTTCGCAGTGTTTGAGTTGTGTGGTGCACTGATCGTTCAGCTCTTTTTATTTTTTTTTTCTGATTTTCGGTCCCTCCGCGAGTCGCGGGGATTTACCCTCCAAACTCCGCGACTCGCGGAGTTTGGTATATTTATATATATATATTTTTTTTATAATCATTAACTTTTGAAAACAATTAAGAAATTAATTTTAAAATTTTGTTTCCCTTGTTATTTAGGACGAGGTCGTTTCGGATCGATGTCCTAGTCCGTCCTTCGACAAAATTTTAAAATTTGTCTTTTTGTAGCGATTGTTTTAAAAGCTAAGATTTTTTTGGTTTTTTCAATGTTTTTGGCATACTTTAATTCAATAAGATTAAAAATAATGATAATAAAAGTTCTCGTCCCTCCCTCGGGTAAAGCAATTTCGGTTCAAAGACCTAGTCTTCAACTTACGACAAATTTTAAAAATCATATTCTTAACTTAATGAGATAAAGTAAATTTTTGTTTTTAAATTCACACAACATAAATATAAAATTCAAAATTAATATTAAAAATTCACACCAAACTTAAAATTTAAAATGCATAAAATTAAAAATTAATATTTTAAAAATTAAAAATTCATACCAAACTTAATTTAAAAATTTATAAATTCATACTAAACTTATATTAATTTTTCAAATATTTACAATTTTAAATATATTGTTTTTATAAAGTTTACAATATTAATTTAAGATTTAAATATTAATTTTAAAAACATGGTAAAAATAAATTTAAAAATCTTTTTGTCTTTTTATCCCACTTTAATCAATCAAATATTATCAAAAATATGCGCCCCTCTTTTCGGTAAAGTAATTTCAGTTCCAAAACCTAATTTAACTCATGACGAATTTTTGAAATATTTTGGGTTGATTGTTTAAAGATATTTATACCTTAAGAATAAACGTTAAATTTCGCAGTGATGTAATAAATTTTTGAATGATATCAATAATTTCGGTCGCCAAACCTAATTTTATTCAATACCAATTTAATACTTTTTAGCGAACAAATTAGCGTTTATTATCAAAAGGTTAAAAATAAAAATAAAAATAAAAACTGTACAGACATACCTGTGAAATAGATTTCTTAGTTATATGATCTATCCCATTCATAAGATAGTCGGTTTAATTGATTTTCCATGGCTACATAGGCGTAACCTCGAGCATTTAGTATCTTTTCTTCTAAACATATGAACGGTCCGTCTCTGCATAAAGTAACAAATTCGGTATTTGAATAGGTTTGATTATTTGAACATTTACCTCCATGTGACCATTTTCCGCATTTGTGACATCGTTCTAGGTGTCGTGCTCTTCTTTTCGCTGCGGATTTTGATTTTCCTTTACCAAATTGTAACTTATTATCTTCGCATCTGGATTCTTTTCTAACTCCGTCCATTCTTTCTCTGATTACTGATACTATTTCACTCGGTAGTATGTCATTATTACGTTTAGTGATCAAAGCGTGTAGCATTAGACCATGGTTTAGTTCACAGGCAGTCTTCATTTCGTAAAAACCTAAAAAAAATAAAAATTCAGAATGGGGGGAGAAGACTAGTTCTTTAGGGTCTGCTAGGGAAAGACCATTCGGGTTCCATTTTCGAGAACTACACGAAAACAGACAATCTAACTCTAACAGAAATACATATTATCCTTTAAAGACTTGATTCTCCCCACACTTAGTTAGCTGTGGTGTCGAAATTGTGATTAACTTCGTTGTCGACTTCCATCGGACCATGTATGTAATGTTTAACTCTGTGACCATTAACTTTAAATTCTATCCCATTTGAATTTATTAATTCTATCGTTCCGTATGGGAAAACTCTTTTGACTATGAATGGTCCAGACCATCTTGATTTCAATTTTCCAGGAAATAGCTTGAATCGTGAATTGAAAAGAAGAACTCTGTCTCCTTCTTTAAATTCTTTTGAACTTCTGATTCTTTTATCATGCCATTTCTTCGTTCTTTCTTTATAGATTAACGAATTTTCGTATGCTTCATGTCTTAATTCTTCTAATTCATTTAGTTGACTTAATCGTAGACGTCCGGCTTCATGTAAATCAAGATTACATGTTTTCAAAGCCCAAAATGCTTTGTGTTCAATTTCTACTGGAAGATGACATGCTTTTCCATAAACAAGTCTAAAAGGTGTGGTTCCAATTGGAGTTTTGTAGGCTGTTCTAAAAGCCCAGAGTGCATCCTCCAATTTAATGGACCATTCCTTCGGATTTGATCCTACGGTTTTCTCTAGAATACGTTTTAAAGCTCGGTTGGTATTTTTAACTTGTCCACTTGTTTGTGGATGATATGCGGTGGAGATTTTATGAGTTACTCCATATCTTTTAAGAACTTTCTCAAGTTGATTATTACAGAAATGAGTACCCCGATCACTTATTAAAGCTTTCGGTGTTCCAAACCTTGCAAAAAGACGTTTTAAAAAGTTGACTACAACTCGTGCATCGTTAGTTGGGAGAGCTTGTGCTTCCGCCCATTTAGATACATAATCAATGGCTACGAGTATATATAGATTATTATGAGATTTTGGAAATGGACCCATAAAGTCAATACCCCAAATGTCAAATACTTCACATACTTGGATGACATTTTGTGGCATTTCATCACGTTGACTTATTTTTCCGGCCCTTTGACATGCATCACAGGATTTGCAAAGAAGGTGTGCGTCTTTGTAAATTGTAGGCCAATAGAATCCAGCTTCATAAACTTTTCTTGCTGTTAGTTGAGGCCCATAATGCCCTCCTGTTGGTCCTGTGTGACAATGGTATAAAATTTTACTAGCTTCATCTCCAAATACACATCGGCGTATTATTCCATCGGGACAACTTTTAAACAGATGTGGATCTTCCCAGAAATAGTGTTTTATATCACTGAAGAATTTCTTTCGTCTTTGGTACGATAATCCTTTTTCAAGGAATCCACAAACTAAGTAGTTTGCATAGTCTGTAAACCATGGGATTTCTTTATAATCTATCTTCAATAGATATTCATCAGGAAAGTTGTCTTGTATGGCTGATTCATTCAGAACTTCTAATTCGGGATTTTCAAGACGAGAAAGATGATCAGCGGCGAGATTTTCTGCTCCTCTTTTATCTCGGATTTCAATATCAAACTCTTGTAAGGGTAAAATCCAACGGATTAATCTTGGTTTAGCATCTTGTTTTGAAAATAGGTATCTAAGAGCAGAATGGTCGGTATAGACCACCGTTTTTGCTAGAACGAGATATGATCGAAATTTGTCAAAAGCAAAGACAATAGCAAGGAGTTCTTTTTCAGTAGTTGTATAGTTCGTTTGTGCTCCTTGTAACGTCTTACTAGCATAATATATAGGTTGAAATCTTTTTTCAATCCTTTGTCCTAAAACGGCTCCCATTGCAAAATCACTTGCATCGCACATTAGTTCAAATGGTAGATTCCAATTTGGTGTTATCATGATCGGTGCATTAGTGAGTTTTTCTTTAAGAATATTAAAAGATTTGATACACTCATCTGAAAAGATGAATGGAGCATCCTTTTCTAGGAGTTTATTCATAGGAGTGGCAATTTTAGAAAAATCTTTTATAAAACGTCGGTAAAAACCGGCATGCCCTAGAAAACTCCTAACTCCTCTAACATTGGTGGGATGTGGAAGTTTAGCAATTACATCTACTTTAGCTCTATCCACTTCAATTCCTTCTTTTGAAATTTTATGTCCAAGAACGATGCCTTCTTTAACCATGAAATGGCATTTCTCCCAATTAAGTACTAGATTGGATTGTTCGCATCTAATTAGCATTCGTTCCAGATTAACTAGACATGATTTAAATGTATCACTGAAGACTGAAAAGTCATCCATGAATACTTCCATGCATTCTTCTATCATGTCATGAAAAATCGCCATCATACACCTTTGAAAGGTTGCAGGGGCGTTACAAAGTCCAAATGGCATGCGTTTGTAAGCAAAAGTACCATAAGGGCACGTGAATGTGGTTTTCTCTTGATCTTCGGGTGCTATTGGAATTTGAAAATATCCGGAAAATCCATCTAGAAAACAATAGTAACTATTTCCGGCTAATCTTTCCAACATTTGATCTATGAAAGGTAAGGGAAAGTGATCTTTTCTGGTGGCGTCATTTAATTTTCTATAATCAATACATACACGCCATCCTGTTACAGTCCTAGTAGGAATAAGCTCATTTTTCTCATTTGTAATGACAGTCATGCCACCCTTCTTAGGCACGCATTGAACTGGGCTTACCCATGGACTATCAGAGATTGGATAAATTAAACCTGCATCTAGCAGTTTAATAATCTCTTTCTTAACTACATCTTGCATATTAGGATTTAGTCTTCGTTGGCGTTGCACATACGTTTTATGACCTTCTTCCATAAGGATTTTATGTGTGCAATACGAAGGACTTATTCCTTTAATATCCTGAATCTTCCATGCAATGGCTGGTTTATGAGCTTTCAACACAGAAATGAGTTGTGATTTCTCATTTTCAGTAAGAGAAGACGATATTATTACAGGTAATTCAGATTCACCATGTAAATAAGCGTATTCCAAATGGTTTGGAAGTGGCTTTAACTCTAATTTCGGAGGTTCTTCTATCGATGATTTATATCGATATCTGTCTTCTTCTTTTAGCATTTGAATTTCTTCTGTTGTTGGTTCATATCCATTAGCTATAAGTGTAGCTAACATTTCAGCTTCATCAATTGGTTCATTACCTTCTCCTAAAGAACATTCTCCTGTTCCTTGTAATTCTGGAAATTCTTCTAATAATTCTGCATGTGCATCTATAGTTTGAATATAATAACATGTATCATCTGCAGATTGTGGTTGTTGCATTGCTCTATCAACTGAAAAGGTAACACTCTCATCCTCTATACTTAGGGTCAGTTTCATACCGAACACGTCTATCATTGCTTTAGCCGTGTTTAAGAATGGTCTTCCTAATATGAGAGGAACTTGAGAATCTTCTTCCATGTCCAGAACAACAAAATCTACTGGAAATACTAAAGTACCAACTTTAACTAGCATGTTCTCCATTATCCCTCTAGGATATTTTATTGATCTATCGGCTAGTTGTATGCTTATTCTGGTTGGTTTCAATTCTCCAAGGTCTAGTTTAGCGTATAGTGAATACGGCATTAGATTTATACTAGCACCTAAGTCTGCCAATGCTTCTATTGAACTAAGACTACCCAGAAAACATGGAATTGTGAAACTTCCTGGATCAGATAGTTTTTCTGGTATCTTATTCAACAGCACTGCTGAACAATTAGCATTCATAGTAACAGCCGAGAGTTCTTCCATTTTCTTTCTATTTGAGATTAGATCTTTCAAGAATTTAGCATATCTTGGCATTCTTGAAATCACATCAATGAAAGGAAGATTTACATTTATCTATTTAAACATATCCAAGAATTTGGATTGCTCGGCTTCAAGTTTTTCTTTCTTCATTTTACTCGGGTAAGGAAGTGGTGGTTGGTATGGTTTAACATAAGGTTTATCCTTAACTGTGTTATTTTCATTAACCTTTTCAACTACCGGTTCTTTTTCCTTATCTTGATCAGGTTATGGTTCTTGTGGAGTAGGAATAGTTTTATCAGAAGTTACAGGTATTTCAGGTGGTTTAAGTGTTGTACCACTTCTTGTGGTAATAGCTTTAGCTGTTTCATTCCTGGGGTTAGCATTTGTATCACTAGGTAGACTTCCCGGTTTTCTTTCACCTATTAACCTTGCTAGGTTACTTACTTCTTGTTCCAGATTTTGAATAGAAGCTTGTTGATTTCTAAATGCTTGAGCATTTTGTTCATTTGTTTGTTTTTGAGATGTGAAAAACTGCGTTTGAGTTTCAACTAGCTTTGTTATCATATCTTCTAAATTCGGCTTTTTATCATCGGTTTGTTGTGGTGGTTTGTTTTGAAAATTAGGTCTTTGCTGATTATAAGTATTATTGGATACTTGTTGATTGCTAGGACCTTGTTGGTTTTGATTGTAAATCGGTCTTGGCGGTTGATAATTATTCTGATAATTATTTCCAGGCCTTTGGTTTATGTATGAAATATTCTCTCTTTGTTCCATTGTTAATTCAATACTGAGACAATCTTTTGTCAAATGTGGTCCTCCACACTGCTCACAACTAATTCGTATTGAGTGAATATCTTTAGTCATCTTTTCCATTCGTCTCTCCACAGCATCTATCTTTGCGGAAATGGAATCTAAGTCATGGCTAGAATCGGCTCTAGCTGCTTTAGATGATCTTATGATGTCTTTTTCTTGGTGCCACTCATGTGAGTGGGAAGCAGTGTTATCAATAATTTTGTAAGCATCAGTTTCGGTTTTCTTCATAATAGAACCACCAGCTGCTATATCTATGTCTTTCCTTGTAGTGATGTCGCATCCTTGGTAGAATATTTGTACTATTTGACAGGTGTCTAAACCATGTTGCGGACATCCTCTTAATAACTTTCCATATCTTGTCCACGCCTCATATAGAGTTTCATTTGGTTTCTGTGTGAACGTAACAATTTCTGCTTGAAGTCTTACGGCTTTAGATGCAGGAAAGAATTGTTTAAGAAATTTGTCAACTAAAACATCCCATGTATCAATCGCCCCTTCAGGTAACGATTCCAACCAATCTTTGGCTTCTCCCTTTAAAGTCCAGGGAAATAACATGAGATATATCTGTTCATCCTCCACTTCTCGGATTTTAAATAGTGTGCAGATCCTATTAAAGGTACGTAGATGTTCATTTGGATCTTCCTTCGGCGCACCACTAAATTGGCATTGATTAGTCACCATGTGTAGAATTTGTCCTTTGATTTCATAATCTGGCGCATTAATGTCTGGATGAGTAATTGCGTGACCTTGGCCAGTGCGTTTAGCTCTCATTCGGTCTTCCATACTTAAAGGTTCCAGATTCTCCATAATTGAATTTGTTGAATCGGTATCACTAGATGATTCTGATTTAATGGTTCGTTCCTCAACAATCTCTGTTTGAATGATTGGTGGCTCCGGAGGAAAGTTTAATGGTTCAGGATTTACGAACCGTTCCTGAATATTCTCCGGATTCTCAATTGTGATGTTGGGTTCAAAAAATGGATTATCGGAAATTTGAACTGAAGTACTTGGTTGACTGGATGACGATTCTAAAGAAAAATCAACGGCGGTTATATTTGCTAAATGTCTTGATCTAGTTACAGGTGGTGAACGTACAAAAGGTGATGAACGTCTTGCTCGGTGCATTCACTGAATATCCTATTAGTTTTTAAAAAGGAAAGAAAAATTATAATAAGTTATCCAATCAATAGACTTTTCTGATTTTGCCCACGTTTCGAATAGCCAAAAGATGCAGCAGAGGGGCAGGATTCGTTTGGTCTCAATATAATTGAGGACTGTTTGGCTCCAATAACCCGGTCCACGTACAAATCCAACTATTACTACGAACCAGAAAATTTTGATGTCTATTAATTTAACCACTTAAAATAAATTTTCGTAATTTTAAGAAATTTAGATAAGAAGTAGAAAAAATTCTAAGTCCTAAAAACTAGAATGGCGAGAAATAAGAGAGAAAAAGAGTTCGTCGCAAAAGGTAGAAAAAGAAAAAAAATGGTTGAAAAATAAAAGGTGACGGAAAAATAAAGAAACTTATAAAAACTTAAAAATACTTGACTAACCTAATCTTATTACTACAACTAACTTAAAATTATAATCGCAAATTGAAATTACTAATTGGAATGATAATTGATACATAGTAAAAGGTCTAAAAATATTAAAGCTTACAGGAAAAACTTAATCCCAAATGGAAATAACTTAAAAAGAAACTAAAACTTAAAAAGGCGTCACAAAATTCTAAAGCACCTAAATCTTAGTCTAAAGAAAAAGCACTTAAGGAATTCTACGGCAAAGCCTAAAAATCTAGGAGTAAAAATAACTATAGCAAAAACTAAGTTTAAAATTAAATATGAGCTAAAAAATACAAATATTACGCTACAACGATTAAAAAGGTACAAAATATAAAAATATACAAAAAGTTGTAAAAATTACAATTTTTATAAAAATATTATTTTTATATTATTTATTTAATAAAACTACTAATTTTACAATTTAAATAAATTAATTAAACTAAAAATACAAATTAATTAAAAAGTAAAAGTTAAAATAAAACTAATAATAATAATAATAATTATTAGGGTTAAATAATAATAATAATTAATTAATACCCGTAATTAATGCTGAATTAGGGCTTCTGTCCGTGTGTCAGATGGTCTCCGCGAGTCGCGGTATTTTATGCTTCAAACCCCGCGAGTCGCGGGGTTCCAGAATTCAGCTGACAGGTTTGAATATTCGACGCGTTTTTTCTTTATTTTTTTTTTATTTTCTGTTTTCTGTTTTTTTTTTCTATATATAAAAGATATTTAATAAAAGTTATATTTTTATAAATTAAAATAAAGATAAAGAAACTTATAAAACTTAAATATTTAACAAAATCTTAAAAATACTTATATTTTTGTTTTTCTTTTTATATTTTTGAATAATTAAAACGTATTTTTACAAAAACGAATTTTTAATAAAAGTAAACTAAAATTTTTTTTTTTTTTTTTATATTAGCGTTGCGCTTCCGGCGTTTAAGAGTGTCCCCGGCAGCGACGCCAAAAATACTTGATGTTATGCGAGGTGTATATAAAATAGTTATTAATTTTAGCAGGAAATACTATTAAATACGATACAATTTTACACAAGATATTTATTTATTTATAGAATGGATATACTTAAACCTTGCTACAACACTTATAGGCAGTGTACCTAATCGTACAGTAGTGTAGTTTTTAGTAAGTCCGGTTCGTTCCACAGGGAAATCTTTAAACAAAGCTCAACGCTATATTAGTTTACTTTTATAAAAATACAAACATATATATAAGTAATATTATTATTATAAAGGGGGGTTTTTACCGTTTAATGACCGGTTTGTCGATTTTAAGACTTTAGTCGCAGTTAAAACCTAATGTAAAATATAAAATAAATACAAGACTTAAATTAAAGCGTAAAGTAAATAACGATAATGAAATTGCGAATAATAAAAGTGCGATAAAATAAACTTGCGATAATTAAAAAGTACGATAATTAAAAGTGCGATTAAATAACAATAAATAAAAGTGCGATAATTAGAAGTGCAATTAAATATAAAATAAAGGAAATTAAATATGAAATAAAAGAATTATGCTTATTTAAACTTCCGTAATCATGATGTTTGACGTGTTGATTTTAGTTTTATGCCCATGGGTTAATTGTCCTTTGTCCTGGATTATTTAATATGTCCGTCTGGTTTTTGTCCATAACAGTCCATCAGTCATAAATATAAAGTGCGAGTGTCCTCATCAAATTATTCTTATACCCAAAGTTAAATATTCCAACTAATTGGGGATTCGAATTGTAACAAGGTTTTAATACTTTGTTTAATGAATACACCAGGTTATCGACTGCGTGTAAACCAAGGTTTTACTACTTTGTTAACAATTACACCAATTACCCTTGAATGTAATTTCACCCCTGTTTTAATTATTCTAGTGGCTATTAATCCATTCCCGTGTCCGGTTAAATGAACGATTATTCGTACATATAAATACCCCGCCCATCGTGTCCGATCGAGTGTATATGGTAATTTATAGGGACGCCCAATTGTAAATATTTATATTAACATTAACAAACTATCATTTAGTTAAACAAATATTGTCACGACCCTACTTTTTCCGTTATCTTTTTCCGTTAATTATTTAACGACCGTTAACTGTTAGTGTGCCACGTCATTTCCATGACCTATATTATTATTTTTGTAATAATATATATATAATAATTATTATGTGTTATGTGGATATATGTATTCATATTTTAAATTATACGTTTCTACGTTCCGCGGATTTCCATCCGGCGAATCTTTTCGGTTTTTAAACCAACGGTCGAGCTTTCGGGATTTTTAAATCCTAAATATTTTAAATATGATATTTTAAGGTCATATTATTAATAGGTGTATTTATATTTATTTTTCGTCGCGCGTTTGTTATCTTTCCGGATTTTTAATCGCGTAAGCGTGTTTTCGCGTTTCGGGGTTCGTTCGGGCTTACG
This sequence comes from Rutidosis leptorrhynchoides, assembly GCF_046630445.1. Taxonomy (NCBI): domain Eukaryota; kingdom Viridiplantae; phylum Streptophyta; class Magnoliopsida; order Asterales; family Asteraceae; genus Rutidosis; species Rutidosis leptorrhynchoides. The sequence goes on along the minus strand of NC_092339.1, from coordinate 347,557,875 downwards.
GGCCAAAAGTAATTTAACATTTAGTGAGATGGGCTAGTGGGGCCCACCCCACTCCCCTTGGATCGGCCGAAGCTAAGGGGGAGTATACTCCCCTTTGCTTCTCATTTGTTTCCCATATTTTTTTTTTTAGCAAATTATACCTAAAACCTAAATTCTATTATTTTCTCTCAACTCCTCTCTCCCCCCCTCTCCCTTGTGCCGTCACCACCACCACCATAAACCACCATCATCATCTAAAATTGTTACTTGGATCATTAAATCGTTTATACAATCGGATTCCTCTCTCCGTTCTCTACGCGATCATATACTTTGATTCTTGATTAGGGTATAAACCCTAACCCTAGATCTTTTCATTTTTATTTATATCTCTGTATTTTGATGTTATATGATTAGTATGATATGTATAAGTTGTTGTAATGTTGTTTGGATGCGTAGAATTACTCGTTTGTTCATGTTTTCGGTTTGTAAATTTTGGACAGCAGTTTGAATCGTATATTCTGACTATATAACTGATATGAATGTTAAAATAAAGTACATAAATGAGTTCCTCTCATCAAGACATTAACTTTAGACTCCGGATTCATGTCGTTTCGATTCCCGGAGCCCTAGATACGCTTAATTTGGTTTTTGTTAAAGATTGAAAGATGTTCTTGGCATGAACAAGGTTGGGTCCGACTTTGTGACCATCCTTGGTGTCTTTAGGGTGCCTCATTTGGTTAGGACTGATGGCGAGACGAATATTCATGTTCGGGTCACCTAAATCCGAGCCACGGTTCACCCGTTTTGCCCGAATTACTGTTTTGAGTAAAATGATTTCCCAATTGAAGTCATGGCTGATATGCACGACTTAGGGACTGTTCTTGGAGTGTTCTTGAGTTCATAAAGGTGTCGGGTGGTTTGAGTAGGTGAAGTTACATATGTGGCTTGCCCGAAACCGACACCCGGGGCTCAAGATACGACCCGGCGAACTTTTAAATTTATACTTATGGTTAATGATTCAACTTGTGATAAAAATTTATGGATTTCATTATTAAATAAATTACTTATGTTAAAGAAGTAATTATTTTATTTTAAGACTTTTAATATAATTATTTATTATATTATTTAATTATTAATTATAATTTAATTAACATTTTAATTAAACTTATGATTAGTAATACTTTTATTATTAAAGGAAAATACTTATGATAAGTATTAAATTTAATTATGAGAAATTATTAAAAGACTTATAATAAATATTAAATAATTATTTAATTATTATAAGACTTAATTATTATTTAATTATGACTTAATTATTAAATACTTATGATTTAATAATTTTAATTAGAAACTTATGATATGATTAATAATTCATTATTAATTAATAATACTTATGATATGATTTAAAATTTATTATAAATTAATAAAATTTATATTATGATTAATATTTAATTAATTAATTAAATACTTATGTTATACTAATTATAACATTTCAACTTATATTAACTTTAACAATTCATTTTATTTAATTAAACTTATGTTAAGACATTATTATACACTTTTGACTTTAAATAACATTATAACCTATGTTATTATTATAACTTACACTTTTAAAATTTATGTTGACTAGGTTTGACCAAGGTTGACTTTTGAGTTGACTTTCGGTTGACTTTGACTTTCAGTTGACTTCTGTTGACTTTCTAAATAAAGAAACTTTCCTAACTTCAAAACTTTCTAAAAATAGAACTTTCTAAATTTGGAAACTTTCTAAAAATAGAAACTTTCCAAAAATAGAAACTTTCCAAAAATAGAAACTTTCCAAAAATAGAAACTTTCCTAAAATAGAAAACTTTCCAAAAATGGAAACCTGCTAAAAATAGAAACTTTCTAAAAATAGAAAGTGTGTGTCCTTATGCTGTTCCAATCAAACCGATGCTTGATGAGTAATGTTCTATGCCTACTTGCAACATGTACAATAGCTATCATACTAAGACTTGGCCTAAGTTAGTTATTTATTTCGACCTGCTTTATTTATAGGTCGGCGTTGTGATCTTTCTTGATCACTTTACTTTACTTGCTGTTCGCGTGTTTGTGAGATTTCTTCAGTTGCTATTTAAGGTGAGTTATAGTCCCGTTTTTACATACTTTTCAAAGTATATTTTTGGGATGTGATTACATGCAGATTTTTATTTACGTTTAGACACAAGTAACAGTTAAATTTAATTATTCATTGTGAGTTGGACAAAAATATTCCCTAGTCTGGTAACTGTAATCATTGGTTTCTACCGGTGAACGCGAATCCTACGGATAGATCTATCGGGTTTGACAACCCCATTTCGAGCTAGTCGCGCTAGCAATTTATAATCGGAATGTTTAGTACTTCGTAATTTGTTGTAGATACACTGTCCAAGTGTATATTTTTATTATGTTTGGCAAGGGTAAATAAAGGGTTAAGTGGTTACCAGGTGGCTCATTGATAATGGAATAATGTTTAATGTTTTCTAACATTTTTAAATCTTGTGGTCTAAAGTTTACTTATTTATTTAAACCTATAATTCACTCAACCTTTGTGTTGACAGTTTACTTGCATGTTTTCACAGGTACTTGAGTTATTTGATGCTTCCGCTGTCGTTAGAAGAGTCTGCATGCATTTGGGCAGATTTTATGAAACAATTTATGAAACTTAAGTTTGCATTCTATTTTGGATAATTTAAATTGTGGGTTTGTTGGCAATGTTTTGTGTCAACTTTTGGTTTCATATTATGGTTGGTTGGTTTCCAAACTACTTAATTTGGTTTGTTTCCTTTTTGGGGAACATTTTGAAATAAAAGAATGCAACTTTGTTTATTTAATTCATTTAAGTCCGATCAAGCTATGGGACCAACTGACGGATCCGTTAAGTGTTTTGACGGGGTCGTCACATGTGGTATCAGAGCTCTGGTTGTAGGGAACTAGGCGGTCTTAATGTGGTCAACCCGTGGTTATTAGGGTGCATTAGAGTCTAGTCTACAGCCCGACCTTTTTGCTATAGCATTATTATGCAGTTCATTTCGTATAAGTTATATTATTAGCTTTTATATCTTTTTGGTATATGGTTTGCGGTTTTGCTGTTTGCAGATGTCGACCTCGAGCGATAACTCTGTTGCTGCTCCTGCTCCTCCGTCTCCTGCTAGACGTCGTGCAAATCAACCGGAGATCGATGATCCTGTTCATTACTATTTTTCTACCATTACTCATATGAACCGGGCTTATAATGAGGTGACACGTATTAACGCCCTTAGTGATTGTTTGCGCACCTTGCCACATAATGAAGTTATGGACGAGATCCGTGCCGACATGCGTAACTTTGTCACTTTCAAGCATAGGGTTGAGGATGCGAACCGCAAGCGTGATCGAGAATTTAATGCTAAGTTCGAGGCTCTCGAGAGCACTGTTCGTGTGTTGAAGGAAGAGTTGGATGATGTGAAAGGGAAGTTGCGTAAGTATGAGGATCCTGCTGAGACTCATGCTGGACCAGCTTATCACACCCGCTCTAAGCGAATGTGATGTGATTATTCATATTGATTATCTATTTCATCAGACTTAATGTCCTTTTTATACATACATTTTGGGTTATGTACGGCGTTTTGCCGAGGATTTTATTAAGATTTTGTTATGGGATATTTTTCATTATGTATGGATGGTTATTTTTATGACATCTATTATCATTATCATGTTTTATTTCTGATGTTGTAGCTCTTGGCATGTTATATTATGCGTAATATATGTTCATGTATGTTAGGTGCTATGTATGTTGTATGATGTTATCATAAAATATGTATGCATGTGATGGTTATTTCTATAACAATCATAACTGTCATGTTATTACTCATAGTGTTAGTTGACTAATATCTTAATGGTTAGTCTTTTCGTGTTTTGATCTATTCCTTTATGACACTAGTATTATTCTTGGTACTAACGGATGTGTTATTCTATTTTGAAGATCATGCCTCCAAGAGAGTCCACTGAAGCGCGTATGCAACGCCTGATCAATGAAGGAATTGCTGCTGCTATGGCAGCAAATGCTGATGTTAACGCCAATGTGAACAACAACGTGGGATGCTCCCACAAAACTTTTATGGCTGGTCGACCTCAAGAATTCAGTGGTACGGAAGGACCAATAGGGCTTACTCGTTGGTTCGAGAAAATTGAATCTATTTTCAGGGTCAGTCGGGTCCGTGAAGAGGACAAAGTTAGTTTCGCTAGTTGCACTCTCAAGGATAGTGCCTTGACATGGTGGAACAATTTGGTTAGTAGTTTGGGAAGCGATGTAGCTTATGGTTTGGCCTGGAATGATTTTAAGGAAAGATTGATCACCCGCTATAGACCTCGGGGTGAGCTTAAGAAGCTGGAGGTTGAGCTCAAGAATTTGAAAATGCATGGCACCGAGTTAGATGCCTATGAACGAAGGTTTTTCGAGTTAACTTTACTGTGTCCTAGGGTTTATGCGGATGAGGACCGCAAAATTGAGGCTTACATTGATGGTTTGTCCGAGAAGATTGAACACGGGGTTGAGTCCAGTGAACCCCAGACTATTGAGGCAGCTATGACTATGGCCCACAAACTTAATGACAAGGTGTTGAGAAGAAGCAAGACTACAGTTGTTGAAAGTAGTGAGGAGGTTGTCAAGAAGGCTGATAATGGGAAACGAAAGTGGGATAACAACCGCAATCAAAACCAAAATCAGCAGAAGAAACAGGATACCTCAGGTGCTAACCACAGAAATCAGCGTGTGTGTCCTCGTTGCTATAAAGTTCATGATGGTTACTGCACAGTTACTTGTAAGAGGTGCTCTAAGCAAGGGCACATTGCTAAAGATTGTACAGTGCTTTTGCCGGGGTCTGCTACTCCCGCGACTGGTGGTAATAATAATAATGTTGGTAATAGAGGTGGTAACGGTAACGGTAATGGGAAATCGAATAATGGAGGTAATCCAAGGGTTTGTTATGAGTGTGGGAAGCCGGGGCATTTCCGGGATGCTTGTCCCAACAAGAAGACTGCAGAGACTGCACGCGGCCGAGCGTTCAACATTAATGCTAAGGATGCGGAGGAAGATCCTAAGCTTGTTACTGGTACGTTCTCAGTCGATGATTTATCAGTTTATGTGTTATTTGATTCAGGGGCTGATTTAAGTTTCGTGTCGAGTAAATTAAGTCCGAGAATCAAAACGCCGTTAGCTCTCTTAGACAATACTTATGTTGTTGAAGTAGCTAATGGTAAGGAACTTACTGCTAAGACTGTACATCGTAAGTGTAACATTAATCTGGGTGGTAGGGATTTCGAGATAGATTTGATACCGATTGAACTTGGTAGTTTTGATATTGTTATTGGTATGGATTGGTTGTCCGCGAACCGTGCCGAGATCGTCTGTTATGATAAGGCTATTCGTATTACTGATGTGATTGGAGAGCCACTGATGGTCTTTGGAGATAAGAAATGCACACAGTTAAACCTTATTAGCTGTATGAAAGTTCGTAAACATCTCCGTAAGGGCTGTCATGCTATCCTTGCTCATGTTGTTGATCCTTGTAAGGAAGTAAAGAACGTTGATGACGTTCATATTGTTAGGGATTTTCCCGAGGTGTTTCCCGATGACTTACCTGGCCTTCCGCCGCAACGCGCGGTAGAATTTCAAATTGATCTTGTTCCCGGCGCTGCTCCTGTAGCACGTGCTCCTTATCGTCTTGCGCCTTCTGAACTTCAAGAATTGTCAAGCCAACTCCGTGAGTTGATAGACAAAGGTTTTATTCGTCCTAGTTCGTCCCCTTGGGGAGCTCCTGTTCTGTTTGTTAAGAAGAAGGATGGTTCTTTTCGTTTATGCATTGATTATCATGAACTGAATAAGCTCACTGTTAAAAATCGTTATCCTCTTCCGAGAATTGATGATCTGTTCGATCAGCTTCAGGGTTCTTCTGTTTATTCAAAAATTGATCTTCGTTCTGGCTATCATCAGTTGCGTGTTAAAGAATCTGATGTTTCGAAAACTGCTTTTCGCACCCGTTACGGTCACTTTGAATTTCTTGTTATGCCGTTCGGATTGACAAATGCACCTGCTGTGTTCATGGACCTCATGAACCGTGTGTGTAGACCCTATCTGGACAAGTTCGTTATTGTTTTCATCGACGACATTCTTATCTATTCTAAGAGTGATGAAGAGCACGAAGAACATTTGAGGTTAGTGCTTGATTTGTTAAAGAAAGAAGAGTTGTACGCTAAGTTCTCTAAGTGTGCTTTTTGGTTAAGAGAAGTTCAGTTCCTTGGTCACATTGTTAGCAAACAAGGAATACAAGTTGATCCTGCTAAAATTGAGGCGATTGAAAAGTGGGAAACCCAGAAAACTCCTACTCAAATTCGTCAGTTCTTAGGATTGGCAGGTTACTATCGAAGGTTCATCCAGGATTTCTCTCGTATAGCGAAACCTCTGACTGCTTTAACGCATAAAGGGAAAAAGTATGAGTGGAAGGATGAACAGGAGAATGCTTTTCAGATTTTGAAGAAGAAACTGACTACCGCTCCGATATTGTCTTTACCGGAGGGTAATGATGATTTTGTTGTTTATTGTGACACATCTCGACAAGGCTATGGTTGCGTTTTGATACAACGAAAGAAGGTTATTGCGTACGCATCACGTCAGTTGAAGATTCACGAGCAGAACTATACAACTCATGATTTAGAGTTGGGGGCTGTTGTTTTTGCACTTAAGATTTGGAGACATTATTTGTATGGGGTCAAGAGTACTGTGTACACAGATCACAAAAGTCTTCAACATATCCTCGATCAGAAACAGTTGAACATGAGACAACGAAGATGGATTGAGACGTTGAATGATTACGATTGTGACCTTTTGTATCACCCGGGTAAGGCCAATGTTGTGGCTGATGCATTGAGTCGTAAAGAAAGGACTGAACCTCGCAGGGTTAGGGCCTTGAATATGACAGTTAGATCAAACCTCGCAAGGCAGATTCTTGAGGCACAACAAGAAGCCTTAAAGGAAGAGAATTTTGTGAAAGAGAACGTAAGAGGTATGGCTAAGAAATTTGAGATTCGAGCAGATGGTACTAGGTACTTTGTAGGACGTCTTTGGGTTCCGAAGTTTGGTGAACTGCGACAACTTGTTTTGGATGAGGCTCACAAGTCTAGGTACTCTATTCATCCTGGTTCAGGGAAGATGTACCATGATCTTAAGGAGCTGTATTGGTGGCCAAATTTGAAAGGTGATGTGGCTACGTATGTGGCTAAGTGTTTGACCTGTTCTAAGGTCAAAGCTGAACATCAAAAACCGTCCGGATTGTTGGTACAACCAGAAATTCCCGAGTGGAAGTGGGAAGGTATCACTATGGATTTTATCACTAAGTTACCAAGAGTTTCGGGTGGCTACGATGCGATTTGGGTGATTGTAGATCGACTCACTAAGTCGGCTCACTTTTTGCCGATTAGGGAAACCGATTCCATGGAAAAACTCACCCGTTTGTATTTGAAAGAGATTGTTTCGAGGCATGGTGTTCCCGTTTCTATAATTTCTGACAGAGATAGTCGATTTGTATCGAGATTTTGGCAATCGTTGCAGGAAGCCTTGGGCACTAGATTGGATATGAGCACCGCTTATCATCCTCAAACGGATGGTCAAAGTGAGAGGACCATTCAGACATTAGAAGATATGTTGCGAGCTTGTGTGATTGATTTTGGAAATGGGTGGGATAAGTATTTGCCGTTAGCTGAGTTTTCTTATAACAACAGTTATCACGCAAGTATTAAAGCCGCACCGTTTGAAGCTTTGTACGGTAGGAAGTGTAGATCTCCTATTTGTTGGAATGAGGTTGGGGATGCTCAACTTACAGGTCCAGAGATTATTCACGAGACTACTGAGAAGATTGTTCAAATTAAAGAAAGGCTGAGAACTGCTAGAAGTCGGCAAAAGAGTTATGCCGACAAAGGAAGGAAAGATGTTGAATTCCAAGTTGGTGATCGTGTTATGTTAAAAGTTTCGCCTTGGAAGGGTGTTATTCGTTTTGGTAAAAGAGGGAAGTTAAGTCCTCGTTTTGTGGGACCGTTTGAGATCATTGAAAGAGTTGGACCGGTGGCTTATCGTTTGAAGTTGCCACAAGAACTCAGTGCTGTTCACGATGTTTTCCATATTTCGAACTTAAAGAAGTGTTTGGCTGAATTTTATCAGACTATTCCTTTGGAGGAACTTCAGGTTGACAAGCAATTGCATTTTATTGAGGAGCCAGTTGAGATCATGGACCGAGAGGTTAAGACTCTTAAACAGAGCAGAATTCCTATTGTTCGGGTCCGATGGAACGCTAGACGCGGTCCCGAGTTCACTTGGGAGCGTGAAGACCAAATGAAGCAGAAGTATCCGCATTTGTTCTCAGATGCCGAGGCAACCCCTGCGCCTGCTTAAATTTCGGGACGAAATTTCCATAACGGGGAGGTACTGTCACGACCCTACTTTTTCCGTTATCTTTTTCCGTTAATTATTTAACGACCGTTAACTGTTAGTGTGCCACGTCATTTCCATGACCTATATTATTATTTTTGTAATAATATATATATAATAATTATTATGTGTTATGTGGATATATGTATTCATATTTTAAATTATACGTTTCTACGTTCCGCGGATTTCCATCCGGCGAATCTTTTCGGTTTTTAAACCAACGGTCGAGCTTTCGGGATTTTTAAATCCTAAATATTTTAAATATGATATTTTAAGGTCATATTATTAATAGGTGTATTTATATTTATTTTTCGTCGCGCGTTTGTTATCTTTCCGGATTTTTAATCGCGTAAGCGTGTTTTCGCGTTTCGGGGTTCGTTCGGGCTTACGGGCCAAAAGTAATTTAACATTTAGTGAGATGGGCTAGTGGGGCCCACCCCACTCCCCTTGGATCGGCCGAAGCTAAGGGGGAGTATACTCCCCTTTGCTTCTCATTTGTTTCCCATATTTTTTTTTTTAGCAAATTATACCTAAAACCTAAATTCTATTATTTTCTCTCAACTCCTCTCTCCCCCCCTCTCCCTTGTGCCGTCACCACCACCACCATAAACCACCATCATCATCTAAAATTGTTACTTGGATCATTAAATCGTTTATACAATCGGATTCCTCTCTCCGTTCTCTACGCGATCATATACTTTGATTCTTGATTAGGGTATAAACCCTAACCCTAGATCTTTTCATTTTTATTTATATCTCTGTATTTTGATGTTATATGATTAGTATGATATGTATAAGTTGTTGTAATGTTGTTTGGATGCGTAGAATTACTCGTTTGTTCATGTTTTCGGTTTGTAAATTTTGGACAGCAGTTTGAATCGTATATTCTGACTATATAACTGATATGAATGTTAAAATAAAGTACATAAATGAGTTCCTCTCATCAAGACATTAACTTTAGACTCCGGATTCATGTCGTTTCGATTCCCGGAGCCCTAGATACGCTTAATTTGGTTTTTGTTAAAGATTGAAAGATGTTCTTGGCATGAACAAGGTTGGGTCCGACTTTGTGACCATCCTTGGTGTCTTTAGGGTGCCTCATTTGGTTAGGACTGATGGCGAGACGAGTATTCATGTTCGGGTCACCTAAATCCGAGCCACGGTTCACCCGTTTTGCCCGAATTACTGTTTTGAGTAAAATGATTTCCCAATTGAAGTCATGGCTGATATGCACGACTTAGGGACTGTTCTTGGAGTGTTCTTGAGTTCATAAAGGTGTCGGGTGGTTTGAGTAGGTGAAGTTACATATGTGGCTTGCCCGAAACCGACACCCGGGGCTCAAGATACGACCCGGCGAACTTTTAAATTTATACTTATGGTTAATGATTCAACTTGTGATAAAAATTTATGGATTTCATTATTAAATAAATTACTTATGTTAAAGAAGTAATTATTTTATTTTAAGACTTTTAATATAATTATTTATTATATTATTTAATTATTAATTATAATTTAATTAACATTTTAATTAAACTTATGATTAGTAATACTTTTATTATTAAAGGAAAATACCTATGATAAGTATTAAATTTAATTATGAGAAATTATTAAAAGACTTATAATAAATATTAAATAATTATTTAATTATTATAAGACTTAATTATTATTTAATTATGACTTAATTATTAAATACTTATGATTTAATAATTTTAATTAGAAACTTATGATATGATTAATAATTCATTATTAATTAATAATACTTATGATATGATTTAAAATTTATTATAAATTAATAAAATTTATATTATGATTAATATTTAATTAATTAATTAAATACTTATGTTATACTAATTATAACATTTCAACTTATATTAACTTTAACAATTCATTTTATTTAATTAAACTTATGTTAAGACATTATTATACACTTTTGACTTTAAATAACATTATAACCTATGTTATTATTATAACTTACACTTTTAAAATTTATGTTGACTAGGTTTGACCAAGGTTGACTTTTGAGTTGACTTTCGGTTGACTTTGACTTTCAGTTGACTTCTGTTGACTTTCTAAATAAAGAAACTTTCCTAACTTCAAAACTTTCTAAAAATAGAACTTTCTAAATTTGGAAACTTTCTAAAAATAGAAACTTTCCAAAAATAGAAACTTTCCAAAAATAGAAACTTTCCAAAAATAGAAACTTTCCTAAAATAGAAAACTTTCCAAAAATGGAAACCTGCTAAAAATAGAAACTTTCTAAAAATAGAAAGTGTGTGTCCTTATGCTGTTCCAATCAAACCGATGCTTGATGAGTAATGTTCTATGCCTACTTGCAACATGTACAATAGCTATCATACTAAGACTTGGCCTAAGTTAGTTATTTATTTCGACCTGCTTTATTTATAGGTCGGCGTTGTGATCTTTCTTGATCACTTTACTTTACTTGCTGTTCGCGTGTTTGTGAGATTTCTTCAGTTGCTATTTAAGGTGAGTTATAGTCCCGTTTTTACATACTTTTCAAAGTATATTTTTGGGATGTGATTACATGCAGATTTTTATTTACGTTTAGACACAAGTAACAGTTAAATTTAATTATTCATTGTGAGTTGGACAAAAATATTCCCTAGTCTGGTAACTGTAATCATTGGTTTCTACCGGTGAACGCGAATCCTACGGATAGATCTATCGGGTTTGACAACCCCATTTCGAGCTAGTCGCGCTAGCAATTTATAATCGGAATGTTTAGTACTTCGTAATTTGTTGTAGATACACTGTCCAAGTGTATATTTTTATTGTGTTTGGCAAGGGTAAATAAAGGGTTAAGTGGTTACCAGGTGGCTCATTGATAATGGAATAATGTTTAATGTTTTCTAACATTTTTAAATCTTGTGGTCTAAAGTTTACTTATTTATTTAAACCTATAATTCACTCAACCTTTGTGTTGACAGTTTACTTGCATGTTTTCACAGGTACTTGAGTTATTTGATGCTTCCGCTGTCGTTAGAAGAGTCTGCATGCATTTGGGCAGATTTTATGAAACAATTTATGAAACTTAAGTTTGCATTCTATTTTGGATAATTTAAATTGTGGGTTTGTTGGTAATGTTTTGTGTCAACTTTTGGTTTCATATTATGGTTGGTTGGTTTCCAAACTACTTAATTTGGTTTGTTTCCTTTTTGGGGAACATTTTGAAATAAAAGAATGCAACTTTGTTTATTTAATTCATTTAAGTCCGATCAAGCTATGGGACCAACTGACGGATCCGTTAAGTGTTTTGACGGGGTCGTCACAAATATAAAGCCCATTAATAGCCCATAGTCTAATTTCCACAAGTGTCGTTCTTTTGTCCAAACCCCAATTATGGTACAAAGCCCAATTACCCAATTTTAGTAATTAGCCCAACATCATGATTACTTCGTTTTAAATAAGCATAATAATAACTTAGCTACGAGACATTAATGTAAAAAGGTTGAACATAACTTACAATGATTAAAAATAGCGTAGCGTTACACGGACAGAATTTCGACTTACACCCTTACAATATTCGCTAACATACCCTTATTATTAGAATTATAATTAAAATTAAAATATAAATTATAAATATAAATATAAATTTTACGTATGAATGAGGAAGAAAAAGATGATGATTTTGATCAGAATTCGGTTGGCTTTATAGGCAGTTTTCAATTTTGGGGCTCCGCGACTCGCGGCAAAAGCCTCTTCAAACTCCGCGAGTTGCGGAGAATGAAATTACAGCTCAGTCCTTGGAGTCTTTCTCTGCCGACGGTTTTTTTATTTATAAATATAATATATATATAATTAATATAATTAATTATATATTATATTATATTTATATACATAGTTAACTTGTAATTTTTAGTCCGTTACGTCGAGCGTTAAGAGTTGACTCTGGTCCCGATTCCGGATTTTCGAACGTCCTTGCGTACAATTTTATATTTTGTACTTTGCGTTTTGAATCTTGTACTCTTGTGATTTCGAGACGTTTCTTATCAATAATTGGAACCTCTTTGATTGTCTTTTGTACTTTTGAGCTTTTTGGTCGTTTGCGTCTTCAATTCGTCGAATCTGTCTTTTGTCTTCACCTTTTATTATTTAAACGAATATCACTTGTAAATAGAACAATTGCAACTAAAAGCTTGTCTTTCTTGAGGAATAATGCTATGAAATATATGTTCGTTTTTAGCATTATCAATGCGACAGCGGAAGCTCTTAATAATCACCTGAGAATAAACATGCTTAAAACGTCAACAAAAATGTTGGTGAGTTATAGGTTTAACCTATATATATCAAATCATAATAATAGACCACAAGATTTCATATTTCAATACACATCCCATACATAGAGATAAAAATCATTCATATGGTGAACACCTGGTAACCGACATTAACAAGATGCATATATAAGAATATCCCCGTCATTCCGGGACACCCTTCGGATATGATATAAATTTCGAAGTACTAAAGCATCCGGTACTTTGGATGGGGCTTGTTGGGCCCGATAGATCTATCTTTAGGATTCGCGTCAATTAGGGTGTCTGTTCCCTAATTCTTAGATTACCAGACTTAATAAAAAGGGGCATATTCGATTTCGATAATTCAACCATAGAATGTAGTTTCACGTACTTGTGTCTATTTTGTAAATCATTTATAAAACCTGCATGTATTCTCATCCCAAAAATATTAGATTTTAAAAGTGGGACTATAACTCACTTTCACAGATTTTTACTTCGTCGGGAAGTAAGACTTGGCCACTGGTTGATTCACTAACCTATAACAATATATACATATATATCAAAGTATGTTCAAAATATATTTACAACACTTTTAATATATTTTGATGTTTTAAGTTTATTAAGTCAGCTGTCCTTGTTAGTAACCTACAACTAGTTGTCCACAGTTAGATGTACAGAAATAAATCGATAAATATTATCTTGAATCAATCCACGACCCAGTGTATACGTATCTCAGTATTGATCACAACTCAAACTATATATATTTTGGAATCAACCTCAACCCTGTATAGCTAACTCCAACATTCACATATAGAGTGTCTATGGTTGTTCCGAAATATATATAGATGTGTGGACATGATAGGTCGAAACATTGTATACGTGTCTATGGTATCTCAAGATTACATAATATACAATACAAGTTGATTAAGTTATGGTTGGAATAGATTTGTTACCAATTTTCACGTAGCTAAAATGAGAAAAATTATCCAATCTTGTTTTACCCATAACTTCTTCATTTTAAATCCGTTTTGAGTGAATCAAATTGCTATGGTTTCATATTGAACTCTATTTTATGAATCTAAACAAAAATGTATAGGTTTATAGTCGGAAAAATAAGTTACAAGTCGTTTTTGTAAAGGTAGTCATTTCAGTCGAAAGAACGACGTCTAGATGACCATTTTAGAAAACATACTTCCACTTTGAGTTTAACCATAATTTTTGGATATAGTTTCATGTTCATAATAAAAATCATTTTCTCAGAATAACAACTTTTAAATCAAAGTTTATCATAGTTTTTAATTAACTAACCCAAAACAGCCCGCGGTGTTACTACGACGGCGTAAATCTGGTTTTACGGTGTTTTTCGTGTTTCCAGGTTTTAAATCATTAAGTTAGCATATCATATAGATATAGAAAATGTGTTTAGTTGATTTTAAAAGTCAAGTTAGAAGGATTAACTTTTACTTGCGAACAAGTTTAGAATTAACTAAACTATGTTCTAGTGATTACAAGTTTAAACCTTCGAATAAGATAGCTTTATATGTATGAATCGAATGATGTTATGAACATCATTACTACCTTAAGTTCCTTGGATAAACCTACTGGAAAAGAGAAAAATGGATCTAGCTTCAACGGATCCTTGGATGGCTCGAAGTTCTTGAAGCAGAATCATGACACGAAAACAAGTTCAAGTAAGATCATCACTTGAAATAAGATTGTTATAGTTATAGAAATTGAACCAAAGTTTGAATATGATTATTACCTTGTATTAGAATGATAACCTACTGTAAGAAACAAAGATTTCTTGAGGTTGGATGATCACCTTACAAGATTGGAAGTGAGCTAGCAAACTTGAAAGTATTCTTGATTTTATGTAACTAGAACTTGTAGAATATATGAAGAACACTTAGAACTTGAAGATAGAACTTGAGAAAGATCAATTAGATGAAGAAAATTGAAGAATGAAAGTGTTTGTAGGTGTTTTTGGTCGTTGGTGTATGGATTAGATATAAAGGATATGTAATTTTGTTTTCATGTAAATAAGTCATGAATGATTACTCATATTTTTGTAATTTTATGAGATATTTCTTGCTAGTTGCCAAATGATGGTTCCCACATGTGTTAGGTGACTCACATGGGCTGCTAAGAGCTGATCATTGGAGTGTATATACCAATAGTACATACATCTAAAAGCTGTGTATTGTACGAGTACGAATACGGGTGCATACGAGTAGAATTGTTGATGAAACTGAACGAGGATGTAATTGTAAGCATTTTTGTTAAGTAGAAGTATTTTGATAAGTGTATTGAAGTCTTTCAAAAGTGTATAAATACATATTAAAACACTACATGTATATACATTTTAACTGAGTCGTTAAGTCATCGTTAGTCGTTATATGTAAGTGTTGTTTTGAAACCTTTAGGTTAACGATCTTGTTAAATGTTGTTAACCCAATGTTTATAATATCAAATGAGATTTTAAATTATTATATTATCATGATATTATCATGTATGAATATCTCTTAATATGATATATATACATTAAATGTCTTTACAACGATAATCGTTACATATATGTCTCGTTTAAAAATCATTAAGTTAGTAGTCTTGTTTTTACATATGTAGTTCATTGTAAATATACTTAATGATATGTTTACTTATCATAGTATCATGTTAACTATATATATATCCATATATATGTCATCATATAGTTTTTACAAGTTTTAACGTTCGTGAATCACCGGTCAACTTGGGTGGTCAATTGTCTATATGAAACATATTTCAATTAATCAAGTCTTAACAAGTTTGATTGCTTAACATGTTGGAAACATTTAATCATGTAAATATCAATCTCAATTAATATATATAAACATGGAAAAGTTCGGGTCACTACATAAACTCATAAATTTTCTAGTTTTTGTGATAATTACCAATATTTTACCTAATGCAATTTTGTTAATTTCTAGTGTAATTAGTGTTAAATTGTTAGTATTTTATGCATGTATAACCTAGATTGATGCTATTTAACATGATTTGAAGCCGAAAACTTCAAAATTTTTAGAAATCTAGGGTTTGTGTTCTTGAGCAATTTGGGGCTTTTTGATATAAACAGGTTATGGCCGATTTTTGTCATGAATTATTGCTAAAATGAGTAATGTAACATGTTTAGGTAGTTAAATGCTCCAAACATTGATCCTAAACATGATTTTTGGAGATTAAAGTGGACTTTTTAGGCAAAAATTCATGAACTTGATTAATTTGATATAATTGCCATTTGATACTTGTTTAATTGTTAGTAATGACTATTTTAACATGTTATTTGAGTTAAATGCTTATGAACTTTGTCTACATTTTCATATGTGGCTATTTGAAAAAGTGTAGAATTGCGAAAAATTGTGAAAATGTGTATAAGTTTAAGTTTGATTTAACATGTTATTGTGATTGTTTTAAGTTGTTATTTTGCTAACACTAATGCATATTTGGATGCACAAACTTTGTGTTTAATGTGTTTTGCAGAAAGCCGATACTGGAGGTTCAGGAGCATCATCATCTAGACAGCCTGCTCCAGCTACAGAACCAGAACCAGAAATGCAATATGAACCTGAACAACAACCACAACAGGAACCACAACATCAGCCTGAACAGCACGTACCCTATTATGATCCGCTACAGTTAACTAATGAATTCACAGTATTTCTCCCGCATCCGCCTGTTGAATACCCAACAATTCCAGAACGCACATTGCATCCTAATTTGAGATTCGATAGACGATGGAGAGATTATCCATCATATCAAAGTAATAAGTTCAAATTAGTAACAAAAGAGGTAGAGGTGCCAAGGGTAATTGATTGGAATCCTTTGGAAACGGTCCATCTAGCTGACCGTGTTAGACAGCATTTGGTACAAAGGTATGGCAGTTCTTCTTTTACAGATTGGGAACGTCTTTTCACCATTCGTAAACCTGTATATAAGGAATGGTGTGTAGAGTTAATGAGTACTATAGCGTTAAACGTAGATGTTGATAGGTTAGATGATAGACGTTTTCTTAGATTTATCCTTGGCGGTAGGATGTACAGAATGTCCATGATGGACATGGCCAGGGCATTACAGATTTACACTCCTAGTGAATTGCTACTACCCGATTGCATGAGTTTGATTTATCGGGGTGAAAGGGTAGATAGGAACTTTGACGCTGACGCCGTTTGGAGGCGTATGTCAAACTCTAATGTTTTTACACTAGGAGGGAAACAATCCTACTTACATATTAACAAAGCCGAGCTTCGTGTGATTCATAGATTTTTGGCTAACTCGATTAGACAAAGAGGTCACAATAAGGAGAAACTGACTTTACTTGATTTATTCTACCTAAAGTGTATTCGAGACCCGAGAAGCTTTGTTAATATTCCTTACTGTGTTGGTTTTTATTTATCTAAAATGGTAGAAGGAATGCAGGAAGGGAGTATAATAGGAGGAGGTATTTTTGTTACTCTCATTGGAGAGTATTTAGGTGTTCATAGGAACCGAGGGGGTCCATTACAGGTTTGTAGAGAACAGGTTGAGCCTTTAAGATTGAAAGTTTATGTGGGTGCTAAGGTATTGAAAAGTAGACGCAACCAGGCAGTACCCTATGAAGGTAATCATCCACAAGTAGAAAGGGGTTCAGACGAAGAAATGGAGGAAGCGGAAGACATCAGGGATGTCATTCGAGATGCTATTCTTGACGTGCACGTTCGTATAGATGATGAATCAATGACGAGCACGGCCAGACATAGTATGTAAGAGCAGTGGAACTCCGAGCGAGTATACGAGGATTATAGGCGACGCCAACATGATAGCTGGTTAGTTCATCAGCACCTAATCATGAGTCAGCTATCATATCAGGTACCAAATAACTATGTACCTACTCGACCTACTTATTTTCCGCCACACAGCCCCTAGATCCGACCACCCTTTAACCGGTATGACTATAACCAAGCCTATCAGGACACCTATAAACAACAATGGAACCCACCAGACGAGATGAACTGGAACCCCTATCCAGACTGATTTGGTTCCATTTGGTTATTTATATGTTTTTTATGTTTTTATCTTTTTACTTATTCATGTTTAAACTTATGTTATTGGATATATTTGTGTAATTTTTATCATTTTTATTATTATTGTGTACTAATATTTCACATTTAGGATTTGAAAGTGGGATATTAAGTCCCATTTCAAATTACCATGCATGTTTATATTTGTATGTATGTATATTGTCGATTGTACAAAACAGGGTAAAACAGCGCATTTTCAAAGACTGGCATTAAGTTCAGCAAAAGCTAGTAATTTTGATGACAAGATGAAAAATAAATGTGATGTAACAACAAGATGGAATGAACAAATGATATGCACCATTTATCATTCAGCAAACAAACGCCAATATGTTTGGAAACTTTGGTAAAATTTAATCATTTTTCTACGCTAATCACCCTCAATAATTTAAATTGTTACTGATTTCTTGCAAATGAGGGCATTGCAAGATCTTAAGTGTGGGAAGGGGTTAAATTCTTTCGGATTTTAAAATTTTTACTTTATACACTTAGTTACCATTAGAAATACTAGTAAAGCAGTAGTTGTATTAGAATCTAGTACTCTATGATAACAAAGAACAGCCCTAGTCTTATATACTGACTACCCAATTCTAGTAAAAATTTTCAAAATTTTCAACTAAATGAACTCAAAATCATGTTTATACATATTTATGAACGATAAAACTAGGTGTTAACACCGAAATTGTCGTTACCTCGGAAAGGACATAAATTGAGAAACAACCCAAAATATTAGAATTCATTTAAAATGGAATAGAGGAGAATAAAAAGGAAAATAAAAGCCAAGTGTGGGAAATTTTTACCAAGTTATTCAAAACATATATCACATATTTTTGTACAATTAATTGAAAATACTTTTGTTTTGGACTAAAATAATCAGTTTTACCCGGTTTATGGTAATACTTTTGAAAGAATGATGGATCTACACGATGAATCAATTCTATCATTAAAAGGAAGTAAAGTCTTCCGAAAAAGAAACGCGCTTCTTGATTTAGGTCATGAAGTTGTCGTCCAGACCAGCTGTAGGTTGACGAAAAATCTAGAAAAGTCATCTCTAAAATCAGCAGGAAATCCACGGACCTCAGCATCAAACAGGGTCACCAAGTGGTCAGACTTATCCTAACCATGAGAGGATCTGTCTTGTAAAATGGGGAGGACGCCGTGCAAATTAGCTGGATAAGACTAATGAATCAGACCCCCAGAAAGGATAATCTCCTTAAAGAACAAAAATCAGCTTTTAAGACTGATATTACTCAATCCTAGAGATTGACCTTAAAGATTGAAAATTCAAACTCATCGAATTCAATGATATCTAAACTAGAGCTTGAACGAGAAAATATTTTGATCAAAATTACAAACCAATTTGTTTTCTAAAAACCATTTTCAATGCGTTCATTACCATTGAACGTAAAATCCTAAGAATTCACCTGGAATCCATTAGGTCACTTGAACTAAATCGGGTGTCAACCGTAAGAACGGTGGTTGCATAGCATGGTCAAAGACAGGACCTTGTGCCAGACCGAAGAATTATAAGGGTGAGCTTTACTATTGCTCCTACAAAGGATAGTAATTGCATCCGACACGTTATAGACCATAATTAAAAGCATGTCAGGGGACATTGCCTTAACAGTTGCTTGTTCAATGCTTTCCTTTACAACCGGACGGTAGTTTACCGAAAGGTAATATACGGAGCAAGTATACTGTGACAACCCGGAAATTTCCAACCAAATTTAAACTTTAATCTTTATATGTTTCCGACACGATAAGCAATATTTGTTAAGTTAAATTTCAAGAATTTTAAACTATGTTCATACATTCATTCAACCTCGACCAAGTTCCAACGATTCATGAACCATTAAACGAATATAATTATATATGTATATGTGTATATATATTATAACTTGAAACGTAAACAAAATATTAGATTAAATACTTTATATGATTGTATCTGTTTCAAAATGTTTATCAATGGAATTAGAAGATAAGATCAAATGATTGAATTATCAGATATATTGAATTATGATTACAAGTCTCTGTTGAAAGGCCCACGTTGATTTGAGAAATCTTTCCATTTTAACAATATTCGGAAAATGGTAAAGTGATTTATAAATAAGAACAAATTGTCAATCATTGAGAACTAGACAAAGGATAGTGGAAGATTGAATCTCATAAAGACTCGATTGATCTATTTAGTTTCAAACGTACAAAAACGTTTTCAGTTTAAAAAGAACTTTATTATTAAAACTTATATAACTTTTATAAATATCTAGAACCACTTTTGACAACTCATTACTTAACTATTATGATAAAGATAACGATATTTATATTTTATTTTATATATATAACGATTTAAATTAATATTATATATTTTTATACGCGTATTATACGTATATAGTTTTATACTTTTACTATACTTAAACTTTACCTTTACTTTATTTTTACTTTACTTTAATTTTAATAATTCACTTTAATAATTCATACTTTAATAATTCACTTTAATAATTCATACTTTAACAATTCACTTTAATAATTCATACTTTAATAATTCACTTTAATAATTCATACTTTAATAATTCACTTTAATAATTCATACTTTAATAATTCACTTTAATAATTCAAAAATCTATTATAAATAGAATTCAAAAGGTTTCATTATTTCATAGAAACTTGAAAATATTTTTCTCTAAACTCTCTCAATCGATTTACATATATATATTTACTCCGTATTATTTCAAGATATTATTAGTATACATAAAATATTACGACGGAGTGCTGTCCGAGTGATTTCGAAATTGTTTTTCGAGTGGGATAGGATTAAGGAAATTATGGGTTATAGCTATAAAGGTGATTGAGTATGGTTCATGGGTATGCTCGTGAGGTCAATATAGTGTTTATCATTTTTGTTGCGTCTACGTACCTTTCCTGCAATATTGAATCTCAATATTGATACGTGAATACTCATAATTTAACTTTTACATACTAATAGTGTATCCCTGACTAGTGCTCGAGTATTTAGGATTATGCATGCTTGTACTTTTGATATTGCCCTTAGACAGGTTAGGTTGAATGTTGAATTAGTTACACTTGCGGTTGAGATAAGGTATAAGATATGCATGTCCTTGGAAAGCTAGCGAAAAATTAAGAACTTTTCCTTTAGATATCGAATGGTTTCGATGAACGGATTAGAAGTTATAATCAATTGAATTTTCGATATTTTTATTAAAAATGATTATTATTATCGTCGTTTTTATCATCGTTCTAGTTTTATCTTATTATTATCATTATTATTATCTTTATCAATAAAAGGGATTTATCATTAAAAATTGTTATTTTTTTTATTATTACTATCGTTATTATCGTTAAAGTTATAATTAGTATTATTATTATTATCCAATTATTATTATTATTATTATTATTATTATTATTGGTATTATTATTATTATTATTATTATTATTATTATTATCATTATTAATATATATATATCATTATTTAAAAATGGTTATTGTTATTGTTATTATTATTATTACTATATTATCATTAAGATAATTATTAGTATTATCGTTAATAATGTTATAGTAACTATCATTATTAATATTAGTGTAATTAAAACAAATATTTGTAACACCTAATTATTTTGATTACTATTATTATCATTATTATGAACACGATATAAAAGACGATTAAAAGCTATTAAACGAAACGATTAGGAAATAATGGGTAAGAGTATCATGATGAAATTAAAATGTTATATTGATTTAGATAAAATTATCGTTCTTATTATTTTTATCATTACTATTATTATTAAAAGTATCGTTAGTATTAAAACTATCATTTTAACAAAAATTATCATTTTAATAGAAATGTCATTATTACTATAAAATATCATTATTATTATTATTTTAAATAGAATTATTATTTTAAAGATAATATTAAAAATTATCGTAAATATTAAAGTTATCATAATTAGAATTATCGTTTTATCTAATGTCATCTTAGTAATTATAAATATTGATATTTTTATAATAATTATTATTATTACAAAATAATACAACTTTTACTTACTATCATTATAGATATTATTTTATCAAATAAATATGTGATACAAACATATTTTACTACGTGTAATAACTTACTTTAATAATACCTATCATATTATCTTTATGATATTAAATGAACCCTATAAATTTTATTACTTAATATATATATAAGTATATTTTATTATATAAATTTAATATAAAATTTTATTTATTAATAAATAAATTATATTATTTACTCTAATAAATCTTTTAAAAAATATTTAAAAATATAAAACAACGA
The DNA here is from genome assembly GCF_046630445.1 of Rutidosis leptorrhynchoides. NCBI lineage: Eukaryota > Viridiplantae > Streptophyta > Magnoliopsida > Asterales > Asteraceae > Rutidosis > Rutidosis leptorrhynchoides. Next base: position 347,535,759 of record NC_092339.1, on the reverse strand, counting down.
TATTTAAACTATATATTAATCATGTATAGATTTTTGGAAATTATTTTGAGTCAAGTTTACTTTTGTTGACTTTTGCATATTAGTCTCGAGCATTAGGATTGTGGTACACTATGACTTGACCTAATTTGTTAGACAAATATTTATCAACACATAAATATATATAATTAATTTAGGTTCGTGAATCCGAGGCCAACCTTGCACTTGTTCAATGACGTTATATGTATTTTTACTACGAAATACAATATGGTGAGTTTCATTTGCCTTTTTACCCTTTATATTTTTGGGACTGAGAATACATGCGCTTTTATAAATGTTTGACGAAATAGACACAAGTAATTGAAACTACATCCTATGGTTGAATTATCGAAATCGAATATGCCCCTTTTTATTAAAGTCTGGTAATCTAAGAATTAGGGAACAGACACCCTAATTGACGCGAATCCTAAAGATAGATCTATTGGGCCTAACAAACCCCATCCAAAGTACCGGATGCTTTAGTACTTCGAAATTTATATCATGTCCGAAGGAGGATCCCGGAATGATAGGGGATATTTTTATATGTATCTAGTTAATGTCGGTTACCAGGTGTTCACCATATGAATGATTATTTTTGTCTCTATGCATGGGACGTATATTTATGAGAACTGGAAATGAAATTCTTGTGGTCTATTAAAATGATGGAAATAAATGATTATGATAAACTAATGAACTCACCAACCTTTTAGTTGACACTTTAAAGCATGTTTATTCTCAGGTGTTAAAGAAATCTTCCGCTGTGCATTTGCTCATTTTAAAGATATTACTTGGAGTCTTTCATAGCATATTTCGAAGAACGTTGCATTCGAGTCATTGATTTCATCAAAGATTATTATTAAATAAATTTATAGTTGGATAGTGGATATTATGAAATGGTATGCATGCCTGTCAATTTTTGATGTAAAGAAAGATTGTCTTTTAAAAACGAATGCAATGTTTGTAAAATGTATCATATAGAGGTAAAATACCTCGCAATGTAATCAACTATTATGAATCGTTTATAATGTATATGAACGGGTCCTTTCATATACTGGACGTGTTGCTTTCCTAATATAAGGTTAACAAGTGGGTGACACAAAATCACAAGTTTTGAGCTAAAGTTTTCAAATCTGAAACCCACCAAACCCACAAAAAGAATTTGCAAACACCGGTGAAGGGTTATTCCGGAAAACTTATCTTGGGTAAAAGCTAGATTTAATTTTCAAAAGATCAAATGTTTTCATAAATATCCTATTTCTTTAAGGATCTAAATTTTTATAAGTCATGTGGGACTGTAAACCACATCGTTACTACCATTGTTTATACCGCCGTAAAGAAATCACTGATGTACAAAGTGTGAAGAATAAAGAAGTGATTCTAGTATTTCAAGACTATATTGCTTGAGGACAAGGAACGCTCAAGTGTGGGAATATTTGATAATGCTAAAAACGAACATATATTTCATACCATTATTCCTCAAGAAAGACAAGCTTTTAGTTGCAATTGTTCTATTTACAAGTGATATTCGTTTAAATAATAAAAGGTGAAGACAAAAGACAGATTCGACGAATTGAAGACGCAAACCACCAAAAAGCTCAAAAGTACAAAGTACAATCAAAGTGGTTCAAATTATTGATGAGAAACGTCTCAAAAATACAAAAGTACAAGATATTAAATTGTACGCAAGGACGTTCGAAAATCCGGAACCGGGACCAAAGTCAACTCTCAACGCTCGACGCAACGGACTAAAAATTACAAGACAACTATGCACATAAATATAATATAATATTTAAATAATTCTTATAATTATTTAATATATTATATTTATTTATTAAAACGTCGATAAACAAGAAAACAAAATCATGTGAGCTGATACCTACCACCATGCGATCGCAAGGCTTTGAAGGGTAAAGCTCATGCGATCGCATGAGCCACTTTTCCAGCCCACATGCCCTATAAATTCGCGTGTTTGGTTCATCATATATCATCCATTAATCTCTCTATCTATCTAAATGTATATATATATATATATATATATATATATATATATATATATATATATATTTATATTTTAATTTTAATTTCTAATAATAAGGGTATGTTAGCGAATGTTGTAAGGGTGTAAGTCGAAATTCTGTCCGTGTAATGCTACGCTGTTTTTAATCATTGTAAGTTATGTTCAACCTTTTTAATTTAATGTCTCGTAGCTAAGTTATAATTATGCTTATTTAATCCGAAGTAATCATGATGTTGGGCTAATTACTAAAATTGGGTAATTGGGCTTTGTACCATAATTGGGGTTTGGACAAAAGAACGACACTTGTGGAAATTAGACTATGGGCTATTAATGGGCTTTATATTTGTTTAACTAAATGATAGTTTATTAATTTTAATATAAAGATTTACAATTGGACGTCCCTATAAATAACCATATACACTCGATCGGACACGATGGGCGGGGTATTTATATGTACGAATAATCGTTCATTTAACCGGACACGGGAATGGATTAATAGTCACTAGAATTATTAAAACAGGGGTGAAATTATGTACAAGGACACTTGGCATAATTGATAACAAAGCATTAAAACTTTGGGTTACACGCAGTCGATATCCTGGTGTAATTATTCAACAAAGTATTAAAACCTTGTTACAGTTTAAGTCCCCAATTAGTTGGAATATTTGACTTCGGGTATAAAGATAATTTGACGAGGATACTCGCACCTTAAATTTATGACCGATGGACTGTTATGGACAAAAACCAGACGGACATATTAAACAATCCAGGACAAAGGACAATTAACCCATGGGCATAAAACTAAAATCAACACGTCAACCATCATGATTACGGAAGTTTAAATAAGCATAATTATTTTATTTCATATTTAATTTCCTTTATCTTATATTTAATTGCACTTCTAATTATCGTACTTTTTATTTATTGTTATTGTATTTAATTGCACTTTTAATTATCATACTTTTTAATTATCGCAATTTTCTTTTATCGCATTTTTATTTATCGCAATTTCATTATCGTTATTTACTTTACGCTTTAAATTTAGTCTTTTATTTATTTAATATTTTACATTAGGTTTTAACTGCGACTAAAGTTTTAAAATCGACAAACCAGTCATTAAACGGTAAAAACCCCCCTTTTATAATAATAATATTACTTATATATATTTGTATTTTTATAAATTAAAATTAATATAGAATTAAGCTTTGTTTAAAGATTTTTTTCCCTGTGGAACGAACAGACTTACTAAAAACTACACTACTGTATGATTAGGTACACTGCCTATAAGTGTTGTAGCAAGGTTTAAGTATATCCATTCTATAAATAAATAAATATCTTGTGTAAAATTGTATCTTAATAGTATTTCGTTGTAAAATTTAATAGTATTTTATACCCCTTAGCTTTAACATCAGGGTTCTCTGTCCTTCCTGCTCAAGGCTTCGACTACCACATTTGCCTTCCCAGGGTGGTAACGAATCTCAAAGTCGTAATCATTCAACAATTCAATCCACCTACGCTGCCTCATATTCAGTTGTTTCTGATTAAATATGTGTTGAAGACTTTTGTGGTCGGTATATATAATACTTTTGACCCCATATAAGTAGTGCCTCCAAGTCTTTAATGCAAAACAACCGCGCCTAATTCCAAATCATGCGTCGTATAATTTTGTTCGTGAATCTTCAATTGTCTAGACGCATAAGCAATCACCTTCGTTCGTTGCATTAGTACACAACCGAGACCTTGCTTTGATGCGTCACAATAAATCACAAAATCATCATTCCCTTTAGGCAATGACAATATAGGTGACGTAGTTAGCTTTTTCTTCAATAACTGAAACGCTTTCTCTTGTTCATCCTTCCATTCAAATTTCTTCCCTTTATGCGTTAATGCAGTCAAGGGTTTTGCTATTCTGGAAAAGTCTTGGATGAACCTTTTGTAGTAACCAGCTAGTCCTAAAAACTGGCGTATGTGTTTCGGAGTTTTCGGGGCTTCCCACTTTTCAACAGTTTCTATCTTTGCCAGATCCACCTTAATACCTTCTTTGTTCACTATGTGATCGAGGAATTGAACTTCTTCCAACCAAAATGCACACTTTGAAAACTTAGCGTACAATTCTTCCTTCCTCAATACTTCTAACACCTTTCTCAAATGTTCACCGTGTTCTTGGTCATTCTTTGAGTAAATAAGTATGTCATCAATGAAAACAATGACAAACTTGTCAAGGTATGGTCCACACACTCGGTTCATAAGGTCCATGAACACAGCTGGTGCATTAGTTAAACCAAACGGCATGACCATAAACTCGTAATGACCGTAACGTGTTCTGAAAGCAATCTTTGGAATATCATCTTCTTTCACCCGCATTTGATGTTACCCGGAACGTAAGTCAATCTTTGAATAAACAGATGAGCCTTATAGTTGATCAAATAAGTCGTCGATTCTCGGTAGTGGGTAGCGGTTCTTGATGGTAAGTTTGTTCAACTCTCAGTAGTCGATACACAACCTGAATGTACCATCTTTCTTCTTGACAAACAAAACAGGAGCTCCCCATGGTGATGTGTTTGGTCGAATGAAACCATGCTCTAAAAGTTCTTGTAATTGGCTTTGCAGTTCTTTCATCTCGCTGGGTGCGAGTCTGTAAGGAGCATGAGCTATTGGTGCAGCTCCTGGTACAAGATCTATTTGAAATTCAACGGATCGATGTGGGGGTAATCCCGGTAATTCTTTCGGAAATACATCGGGAAATTCTTTTGTGACGGGAACATCATTGATGCTCTTTTCTTCAGTTTGTACTTTCTCGACGTGTGCTAGAACAGCATAGAAACCTTTTCTTATTAGTTTTTGTGCCTTCAAATTACTAATAAGATGTAGCTTCGTGTTGCCCTTTTCTCCGTACACCATTAAGCGTTTTCTTTTTTCTCGTATAATGCGAATTACATTTTTGTAACAAACGATCTCTGCTTTCACTTCTTTCAACCAGTCCATTCCGACATATATTATCTGCTGAAATTAATTTACCATTTGCTAATTTGAGTAAAAATTTACTATCCAAAGGCGTCAATGGACAACTTAATTTAGCACAAAAATCTCTACTCATATAGCTTCTATCCGTACCCGAATCAAATAAAACGTAAGCAGATTTATTGTCAATAAGAAACGTACCCGTAACAAGCTCCGGGTCTTCCTGTGCCTCTGCCGCATTAATATTGAAAAACTTCCGCGGCCTTGTCCATTCGTGTTCTCCTGGTTCGGGCAATTTCTAATAATGTGGCCCGGTTTTCCATATTTATAACAAACTACATTGGCATAACTTGCTCTGACACTACTTGCTCCGCCATTACTCGTTCTGACACCATTTGTTCCTTTCGTTCTGTTAACCCCTGGTCCGTAGACCTCACACTTCACCGCGCTATGACCATTTCTTTTAAACTTGTTGCAAAATTTAGTGCAGAACCCCGAGTGATACTTTTCACACCTTTGGCATAGCTGCATCTGATTGTTGTTGTTGTTGCGGTTATTATTATTGTTAGGATAATTATTGTAGTTGTTGTTGTTGTTGTTGTTGTTGTTGGGCCGTTTGTTGTAGTTGCGATTGATGTTGCGATTGTTGGGATAGTTGTTGCGATTATTGTTGTAATTGCTGTTGTTGTTGTATTGGTGATTCTTATCACCGTTTTTCTCTCACTTTCTTTTGACTTGCTTCACATTGGCCTCTTCAGCAGACTGTTCTTTAATTCTTTCTTCAATTTGGTTCGAGCCATTCTACATGCCTGTTGTATGGAGGCGGGCTCATGTGAACTTATATCTTCTTGGATTCTTTTCGGTAATCCTTTCACAAACGTGTCGATCTTCTCTTCCTCATCTTCGAACGCTCCCGGACACAATAGGCATAATTCTGTGAATCGTCTTTCGTACGTGGTAATATCAAATCCTTGGGTTCGTAACCCTCTAAGTTCTGTCTTGAGCTTATTGACCTCGGTTCTGGGACGGTACTTCTCGTTCATCAAGTGCTTGAATGCTGACCACGGTAGTGCGTAAGCATCATCTTGTCCCACTTGCTCTAGATAGGTATTCCACCATGTTAACACAGAACCTGTGAAGGTATGCGTAGCGTACTTCACTTTGTCCTCTTCAGTACACTTACTTATGGCAAACACTGATTCGACCTTCTCGGTCCACCGTTTCAATCCGATCGGTCCTTCGGTTCCATCAAATTCCAAAGGTTTGCAGGCAGTGAATTCTTTGTAGGTGCATCCTACACGATTTTCTGTACTTCTAGATCCAAGGTTATTGTCGGTATGTAGCACAACCTGTACTGCGACTATGTTTGAAGCAAGAAAGGCACGAAATTCCTCTTTGCTCATATTCAAGGTGTGTCGAGTAGTCGGTGCCATTTCCTTCAAAAAAGTCAAATGAAACGAGTTAATCATATAGAATATCAAGAGTAGTCAATAGTATTTCGTAGCGTAATATGAACTTATTTATAAAAGCTCTTTCTTCATATTAGCGTTTTATACTCTTTAATTTGGGTAGTACATACCCGTTAACTTCTTACTTAGTAGCTAACATACCATTTCAACTACTACAATTCTATATGAAAAACTAATCACAAAAACAAAAAAAAAATTATATATATATATACAACATATTCAAGCCTTTATACAATAACTTGCAAACTTACAGTACCGCTATTTTACATATAGCATGAAATATAGCACATAAAACTTTGATACAAAGTAGTTGCGAAGAAAATTCTAGTTAATAAATAAGGCGTTCAGCAAAGGCAATAACGACACGTAATTCATACGTCCAGAAACAAGTCATGCATTCTGGTTTTACTAATACCATTTCCTATCCTTGGTTTTGTGGAACATAACCGTTGTGACCGATAGTAAGACAATGTGTTGTAACGTCGTCAAAAGGATGAAGGTTACGTAATGACCAACAGTCTCGTAATAACCTAAAAACCTCATTTCTTACCCCAATTACCGATTCCGTCACTTGTGGGAACGTTTTGTTTAATAGTTGTAGCCCGATGTTCTTGTTCTCACTTTGGTGAGAAGCGAACATTACTAACCCGTAAGCATAACATGCTTCTTTATGTTGCATGTTAGCCGCTTTTTCTAAATCACGAAGTCCTATATTCGGATATATTGAGTCAAAATAATTTCTTAACCCGTTGCGTAAAATAGCATTTGGGTTCCCCGCAATATATACGTCAAAGTAAACACATCGTAACTTATGGATTTCCCAATGTGATATCCCCCATCTTTCGAACGAAAGCCTTTTATAAATCAAGGAATTCTTGGAACGTTCTTCGAATGTCTTACAAACTGATCTCGCCTTAAATAGTTGTGCCGAGGAATTCTGACCGACTCTAGACAAGATTTCATCAATCATGTCTCCGGGTAGGTCTCTTAAAATATTGGGTTGTCTATCCATTTTGTGTTTTTATACTGTAAAATAGACAAGAGTTAGATTCATAAAAAAAATACTTATTAATACAAGCAATTTTTACATATATCATAAAGCATAAGCACACTATATTACATATATTACACCACACGAATACAACTATCTTATTCCGACTCGCTCGTTTCTTCTTCTTCTTCGGTTTTGGTTCGTTTTGCCAAGTTTCTAGGGATATATGATGTTCCCCTAATACGAGCCGTCGTTTTCCACATTGGTTTAGAAAAACCTGGTAGTTTAGAGGTTCCCGGGTTATTGTCACAACTTAAGAAATACGGGTGTTGACGATACATATAAAGTTCATCGGGTTTGGAATCAAATTTCTCTATTTTTATGCCCTTTCTCTTATTGTTCTCTTTTGCCTTATTAAATTGTGTTGGGGTAACTTCTATAACATCATCGGAATCCTTGTCGGGATCCGATTCATCGGAGAATTGGTAATCCTCCCAATACTTTGCTTCCTTGGCTGAAACACCATTGACCATAATTAACTTTGGTCGGTTGGTTGAGGATTTTCTTCTACTTAACCATTTTATTATTTCCCCCACTGGTTCTATTTTTTCTTCCGGTTCCGATTCTTCTTCCGGTTCCGATTCTTCTTCCGGTTCCGACTCTTCTTCCGGTTCCTCTTCGGGAACTTGTGAATCAATCCACGAATCATTCCAATTTACATTTGACTCTTCATTATTATTAGGTGAGTCAATGGGACTTGTTGTAGAGGTAGACATCTATCACATAATATCAAACACGTTAAGAGATTAATATATCACATAATATTCACATGTTAAAAATATATAGTTTCCAACAAAAATGTTAAGCAATCATTTTTAAAGAAAACACAGTCGAAGTCCAGACTCACTAATGCATCCTAACAAACTCGATAAGACACACTAATGCATTTTCTGGTTCTCTAAGACCAACGCTCGGATACCAACTGAAATGTCCCGTTCATATTGATTATAAACGTTCCATATTAATTGATTTCGTTGCGAGGTTTTGACCTCTATATGAGACGTTTTTCAAAGACTGCATTCATTTTAAAACAAACCATAACCTTTATTTCATCAATAAAGGTTTAAAAAGCTTTACGTAGATTATCAAATAATGATAATCTAAAATATCCTGTTTACACACGACTATTACATAATGGTTTACAATACAAATATGTTACAACGAAATAAGTTTCTTGAATGCAGTTTTTTACACAATATGATACAAGCATGGACTCCAAATCTTGTCCTTATTTAAGTATGCGACAGCGGAAGCTCTTAGTATTCACCTGAGAATAAACATGCTTTAAACGTCAACAAAAATGTTGGTGAGTTATAGGTTTAACCTATATATATCAAATCGTAACAATAGACCACAAAATTTCATATTTCAATATACATCCCATACATAGAGATAAAAATCATTCATATGGTGAACACCTGGTAACCGACATTACCAAAATGCATATATAAGAATATCCCCATCATTCCGGGACACCCTTCGGATATGATATAAATTTCGAAGTACTAAAGCATCCGGTACTTTGGATGGGGTTTGTTAGGCCCAATAGATCAATCTTTAGGATTCGTGTCAATTAGGGTGTCTGTTCCCTAACTCTTAGATTACCATACTTAATAAAAAGGGGCATATTTGATTTCGATAATTCAACCATAGAATGTAGTTTCACGTACTTGTGTCTATTTTGTAAATCATTTATAAAACCTGCATGTATTCTCATCCCAAAAATATTAGATTTTAAAAGTGGGACTATAACTCACTTTCACCAAATATCACTTCGTCAAGAATTTGACTTGGCCACGGGTTGATTCACAAACCTATAACAATATATACATATATCAAAATATGATCGAAATATATTCACAATATTTTCTTTATTACGTGTTGATGATTTTTAGTTGTCCATTTAGCGGTCCGATGTTAGAAGTCCACAATTGATCGTACATGAATAATTTAATATATATATATATATATATATATATATATATATATATATATATATATATATATATATATATATATATATATATATATCTTGAATCAATCCACGACCCAGTGTATACATATCTCAGTATTGATCTCAACTCAAACTATATATATTTTGGAATCAACCTCAACCCTGTATAGCTAACTCCAACATTCACATATAGAGTGTCTATGGTTGTTCCGAAATATATATAGATGTGTCGACATGATAGGTCGAAACATTGTATACGTGTCTATGGTATCTCAAGATTACATAATATACAATACAAGTTGATTAAGTTATGGTTGGAATAGATTTGTTACCAATTTTCACGTAGCTAAAATGAGTAGTTTTTACCAATTTTGTTTTGCTCGCCATTTCTTCGTTTCTAATCCGTTTTGAGTGATTTAAGCGGCCACGGTTTTGTATTGAACTTGAATTTATGAAACTAAACAGAAAAGGTATAGGTTTATAGTTAGAAATACAAGTTACAAGTTATTTTTGAAAGAGGTAGTCATTTCCATCGAAAGAACGACATCTTGATGACTGTTTTGAAAAACATACTTTCACTTTGAGTTTAACCATGATTTTTGGATATGGTTTCATGTTCATAAGAAAAATCATTTTCCCAGAAGTATAGCTTTTAAATCAAAGTTTTTCATAGTTTTTAATTATCCAAACCAAAACAGCCCCCGGTTGTAACTACGACGGCGTAAATCCGGTTTTATGGTGTTTATCGTATTTCCGGGTTTTAAATCATTAAGTTAGCATATCATATAGATATAGAACATGTGTTTAGTTGATTTTAAAAGTCAAGTTAGAAGGATTAACTTTTTTTTGCGAACAAGTTTAGAATTAACTAAACTATGTTCTAGTGATTACAAGTTTAAACCTTCGAATAAGATAGCTTTATATGTATGAATCGAATGATGTTATGAACATCATTACTACCTCAAGTTTTCTGGATAAAGCTACTGGAAATGAGAAATATGGATCTAGCTTCAAAGGAACCTTGGATGGCTTGAAAGTTCTTGAAGCAGAATCATGACACGAAAACAGTTCAAGTTAGATTTTCACTCGAAATAAGATTGTTATAGTTATAGAAATTGAATCAAAGTTTGAATATGAGTGTTACCTTGTATTAGAAAGATATCTTACTGTAAATAAGAAAGATTTCTTGAGGTTGGATGATCACTCTACAAGATTGGAAGTAAGCTAGCAAACTGGAAGTATTCTTGATTTTATGAAACTAGAACTTGTAGAATTTATGAAGAACACTTAGAACTTGAAGATAGAACTTGAGAGAGATCAATTAGATGAAGAAAATTGAAGAATGAAAGTCTTTGTAGGTGTTTTTGGTCGTTGGTGTATGGATTAGATATAAAGGATATGTAATTTTGTTTTCATGTAAATAAGTCATGAATGATTACTCATATTTTTGTAATTTTATGAGATACTTCATGCTAGTTGCCAAATGATGGTTCCCACATGTGTTAGGTGACTCACATGGGCTGCTAAGAGCTGATCATTGGAGTGTATATACCAATAGTACATACATCTAAAAGCTGTGTGTCACGACCCGGAAAATTTCGACTAATTTTAAACCAAACTCTCGATACGATTTAGTATTTTTGACACGATAAGCCAAGTCTGTTAGGGTTAGTCTCATAAAAGTTTGAACTGTTTCATATAGTCAATTGACCATCGACCATTCTCGACGATTCACGAACTATTATTTGTAAATAGGTACATATATATTTAAATATATGAATATATAATAATATTATGAGATATGATTTGAAATATTATATGATTCAATTATTAGAATTTGTTATGTAAAATAAAATAATATATAATAGTTATTATTTGAAACATATCTATATATATAAATAAAGTATATTGAATAAATTTATATAGTTTTGAATTCATTTAGTAAACGATAGAAGCACTCCATATCATTCAGTGATTATTTAAACAAGTTAAATTCCAACTTATGTAATTTCAAAATAAACGCTGATTCGAAAATAATTTATACGAATTATAGCTTTGTTAAAAATGTAATTAGAATTTATTTGATTAATTTTAACATTTAGTATTTTTACTTGGGGTTGGGAGCTCATAATTAATTTAATTTTTATTTAAATAATTGTATATAATTAATGGCCAATTTTACACCCTAAAAGACTGAAATAAATAAAGTTATTTAATTTAAAATTTTAGGACTTTTCTGAGAACTTTTATCCGCTACTGTTTAACCACGGAGCACGAACTACACCCAATCATAAGTGTCGGCAGGCTGCTATCCTATTAAACATGTGTTTTGATTTTTATTATATATTATATTCTATTTGATATATATATATATTTCTGTTTCCATTTAGTTAAACTTTATGTCCGTGATTGAATGCAATTAATTGAATGGGCACAGTGTTATTTTGTTTGATAATGTGTCCTTTTGTTTGATATATCCACAAATGGATTCTATAAATATACATGTAACTAATTAACCCGTGTTACACATAGATATATATGCTAGAGATATAAATCGTCATCTTGTTCGTGATCATTATCCCTCTCATCATCTCTCTCTATTATCTTTTTCGTGAACCTACACCATCTTCAACCTCAATCCACCATCACCACGAAAGCTAATCAAATATTAACACTACTCACCCACTTCAATTAACTTATTGGCCAAACGTTTTTGTTTATGCTTCACTTTCAACTATAACCGACACCACTACCTTCCACCTACACACACCATTTCCGGCTACCATCATCAAGACAACCACAAACCCTTCACAAAAATATCTTATTTATTTCATCAAACCCACTACTATCTATGTTCTTCTACATCACACATAACCATTAACCCCTATATGTTTGCTAATCGATTTTTATCAACTATTAAGGCTTCTATTCTTGGTTGCCACCTCAAACGCGAATACCTTTTTAGATACAGTCGAACTCTATAACCACGAACCCGGTTACAACCGAGAATGAACCACCACCTTTCAAATCATGGAACCCATAATAGTTGATATTGTTTTGCTACTGCACGTATAGAAAACCACCTCTCAAACCCACATTTGTTTTCTATTTTTGACAGTCGTAAACCCACCAAAACCACAATCGCTATCATTTCATCACCACAATCACCTTTAAACCATCGTGTGTTAATATATAAATACAAATGATATAGGTTCGTGAATCCGAGGCCAACCCTACTTTTGTTCAATAACGTCATATGTATTTTTACTACAAAATACATTATGTGAGTTTTATTTGCTCCCTTTTTAATTGCTTTTGCAATATATAATTTTGGGCTGAGAATACATGCGCTGCTTTTATAAATATTTACGAAGTAGACACAAGTACTTAAAAATATATTCTACGTTGAGTTGTACCACTTGCATACTTCCCTGTAGCTTGGTAACTACTATTTACATGTGGTATTGTAAACGCGAATCCTGTTGATAGATCTATCGGGCCTGACAACCCCAATCGGACTGGACGACCAGTATTCAAGGGTTGCACAGTACTTCGTTTTAGTGACTACACTTGGTATGGTGTAGTGAGATTTCATAATAAAGGGAATATGCGACGATGATTAAATGTTAAGTATGGTTACCAAGTGCTCAACCACTTAGAATGCTTTACATACACTTGCGAGTGTATTATGTTTATGATTATGAAATCTTGTGGTCTATTAAGATATTGAAATGATTGTGATGATAATCCTATGAACTCACCAACCTTTTGGTTGACACTTTTAAGCATGTTTATTCTCAGGTACGAATTAAGTCTTCCGCTGTGCATTTGCTCATTTTAAGGACATTACTTGGAGTCGATCATCGCAATGGGACCAGATGTTAATGATTTCATCCAGGTGGATTAGGACGGGTCATCACACTGTGTATTGTACGAGTACGAATACGGGTGCGTACGAGTAGAATTGTTGATGAAACTGAACGAGGATATAATTGTAAGCATTTTTGTTAAGTAGAAGTATTTTGATAAGTGTCTTGAAGTCTTTCAAAAGTGTATGAATACATATTAAAACACTACATGTATATACATTTTAACTGAGTCGTTAAGTCATCGTTAGTCGTTACATGTAAGTGTTGTTTTGAAACCTTTAGGTTAACGATCTTGTTAAATGTTGTTAACCCAATATTTATAATATCAAATGAGATTTTAAATTATTATATTATCATGATATTATGATGTATGAATATCTCTTAATATGATATATATATATATATACATTAAATGTCATTACAACGATAATCGTTACATATATGTCTCGTTTCAAAATCATTAAGTTAGTAGTCTTGTTTTTACATATTTAGTTCATTATTAATATACTTAATGATATGTTTACTTATCATAATATCATGTTAACTATATATATAACCATATATATGTCATCATATAGTTTTTACAAGTTTTAACGTTCGTGAATCACCGGTCAACTTGGGTGGTCAATTGTCTATATGAAACCTATTTCAATTAATCAAGTCTTAACAAGTTTGATTGCTTAACATGTTGGAAACACTTAATCATGTAAATAACAATTTCATTTAATATATATATAAACATGGAAAAGTTCGGGTCACTACAATACTTTCTTGATTGAAGTAAAGTTTGTAGCTTTAGTTGTAAATATAACTTGTAATTATGTTAAGACTAAGGATATGATGTAACCTTGGTTCATCATCCATCTAAGACTCTTAAATGAGTTGTGTTATTACTTGGTCTTAACATATTGTGTATTGATGGTAGAATCTTGGTCAAAAGTGATGCTAACCCATCAACGAGTTGTACACTTGAAGCTACAAGCATCAAGGATGAGAACCGTGATGAGCATCAAGCACCAAGAATCCCACCGGAGCACTTGTTTACTGTTTTTCGGGATCTGATCAGTAACTGGGGCTACTGTAAAGTTTATTTTCAGATAGTTCGGTTCGAGTAGATGATTTTCCGTTTAGACCTTGTCTTAATCCGAGTTACGGTTTAGGATTTATGGCCTTCCGAAAGTCATTACACCCTATTAACGTTGTGCTGAAATTTCTGACCTACTCGCACTTAAACCGTCACCACGGTCAAATGAAGACGTGTTTGGTTCTGTAAATTGGTCAGAAAATATGGGACTCATATACGGAGCCATAGCCACTGATTACGCGTCTTTTCAATTTATGTAGAGGTCGTAACAGCTGACCGAAGTCAGCCTATTGTTTCGATCTCTATTCTTGTCAAACTTACTTAGTTTTTATGATGATGAACGATGATGATGATGACACTTAAACTTATTTTATGCACTAATAGAACTTATAAAGACAACCTACTGACCTAGTAACCTTTGATTTAGGTTGATGACCTTTCGGACCGACTTACTACTTGAACACTTTCGTATCGACTTGTATTGCTTATTCACTGTGAGTTATAGCATCCCTTTTTACTACTTTTTACTATTTTTGGGACTGAGATTACATGCGCCTTTATATGTTTTACTTATTTGACACGAGTACTTAAACTTTACATATGTGTGGGTTATATAACGGCATTAACTTTCCCCTTAGCACGGTAATGTTTAACTATTGGTTTTTGAACCGGTAGACGCGAATCTTAAATATGGATCCATAGGGTTTGACATCCCCACTCGGGCTAGTCGCGCTAGCATTTAACGGGTGTTTAATACTTCGAGGACATACGCACTCGCCAGGTGTACTTTTAGGGGGTGATATTTATATTTACGTTAAGTCTAGTTACATGTGCCCACGGTTATACATATACTTTTCATACTGTTTAGAAACATTGAAATCTCGTGGTCAATCTTATTACTGTTACAATTTAAACTATAGTTCACCAACATTTTTGTTGACGTTTTTAAGCATGTTTTCTCAGGTGCTTAGAGGTATCTTGCTTCCGCTGTTAGACTTGCTGTCATGCTGTTTAGACTTGCTGTTAAGGACCTGCTATGTTAGATATTCGCTGTATAACTTAGAGATGTCTCAATCATGAAACTTTTAATTTGCATTCGCAAATTATGTTATTTGAATAATGGCTTTGTAATGACCTCTGTGTCGCGTTATCTTTTGTAAAACGCTATCTTTTTATGAATGCAAACTGGTTTTAAAACAGCATATAGTATTTGATTGTGTAAAGATCCTGTTGTTGACGAATCGTACACGATGGTTTTATACGGGGCGTCACAGAAACGGACCACGCACACATGAGTAATTAATGAAAACTGAGCCCGAGACCCCCTAAAAGGGCCATTCGGCCGAACCCTTACCCAAACCCCCTTAGTGGACTAGTTTTGATTAATGGGTCATTAGTTAGATTAAATTAAGGCCCTAACCCGATGTATAAAAGGCTAGAGCACTTGAGGAACCCTCATTATTTTTTTTTTTTTGGCCGATACCCCCTCCCCTCTCGCTCTCTTTGGCCGTCAGCCATCACACAACCACCACCACCCTTAAAAGTTGATTTTGGAAGAAACCCCGTGCACGAAAGACATTCCTTTGATCGTTCTACACGTGATAGTATAAGCAATTTAATCGTTTGAGGTATAATTACAAACCCTAATTTTATTAAATCTGAATTTTGTTCAATTACATAGTGTAATCAAGTCTAGTGCTCAATTAATGGTGTCTAGTGTTGATATTTATCGTTTGGTTGCGTAATTAACGTTGTATGTACGAAAAACGAATTTGTTTCTTGTTGATCTGATTTAATTGATATGAGATCTGACCTTTTAATATGTTTAAATAGAAAGATATCAAAAAGTTATTAATTTTAGACTCCGATTTTGCGTGATTTCGTTATCGTATGCTCAAGATATGCTTAATCGAAGTTTTCGTTAGGGTTTGCATGATATATGAATTTTCTGAGTTGAATGCTTTGTGTTTTAGTTTATATAAAGTATACTACTGTATTCCTTGTGAAAATTTATGCAATTTAGACTTAAGATTTTCGTTAAATGGTTTTGTAATGCTCCCGTTATGTCAAAACGAAGATTTGGTTTTTAAAGTGAGCTGAATCGTTTTTCAAAGGTACATAAAAATTGCTAGAGTGAACTAGGAATTTATTTAGAGTTTTATCTTCTGGAATATGTTATTTTAAGTGTTCCTTGACATGTTTCATTTGTATGCAAACTTGCGAGAACGTGATTTTCCATGAGATATATGCTCGTCTTTGTGATGTGTCCGATTGATGATCAAAAACTGATGAGTCTGTAAAGATTTGCGAAACTGTACAAATTGGCTAAGGAAATGTTTCAGATTATTTTATCACTAAAATTTTAAGATGTTTTGAGATGACTCCAATTAGCCGTTCGTCAAAATCTATTTTCTATATTTTATGAAAAATGTTTAAAAACTGACGCGCGGGCAGAAATTTCTGTAACGAACTATGAATAGACCCTTCCTGATATTGGACTTTTATTTATCGTATCAGGCTTTGGCTAGAATTTTTAGAATCAATTTTAAGTTTAGTTATGATCTGGAGTTGTTCATGAATTAATGATTTGTGTGCTATGATCTATAGTTGGATCTTTCTACGACGTACGAATTTCTAAGGCATGCTTTAAGGTTCAAAAGTGCAATATGCTAAATTATGTCTGGTAAAGTGATACTTGGCCTAGGTTTGACTTATTGATCATGTTTGTATGATCTACTGAGATGTTTGACTTTAGTTGAACACTTTGACCGAGTTGACTTTAGGGTTGACTTTGGTTGACTTGCTTGGATTAGTTGACTTTTACTTATTCGTTGAGTCAGTCTGAGCACTAGGACTTTGCGTATACTATGGGTTGACATAGTATGACCAATATGAGTATACTTAAGATGACTTACGTGATTAGGTTGCGTTGTTCGGTCGAGATTGTTCGACTACAGTTGATAAGGCTAAAAAGGAACATATATTTCATAGCAAAATCCCCCAAGAAAGACAAGATTTTAGTTGCAATTGTTCCATTTTCAAGTAATATTCGTTTATTTTAAATAAGTGCGAAGACAAAAGGCGAAAACGACGAATTGAAGACACAAAGGTCCAAAAAGCTCAAAAGTACAAGATACAATCAAAAAGGTTCAAATTATTGATGAGGAACGTCTAAAAATGACAAGAGTACAAGTTACAAAACGCAAAGTACAAAATATAAAATTGTACGCAAGGACGTTCGAAAATCCGGAACCGGGACCAGAGTCAACTCTCAACGCTCGACGCAACGGTGTAAAAATTACGAGTCAACTATGCACAAGAATAAAATATAATATTTAAATAATTCATAATAAGAATAATATTAAATAATAAAAAGTTGTTAATTGAGCATAGTTCAGGGGTCATAAGTGAAAATTCAATTTCTAAATTCGCCTATAAAAGGCTTTGTAATTGTAATGTAAAAAGACACCTTTTTCTATCTTTTTCTTATTTATCAATATCAATTATCAATATCTATATTCTATATCTCTATCATAATGTTAACTTAATAAGATATAACAATAATCTTAATTTTAATTTTAAATTATGATAATAATAAGATTTATGATAGAGATCGTTTGAGTGTGTAAGTCGAAATTCTGTCCGTGTAACGCTACGCTATTTTTAATCATTGTAAGTTATGTTCAACCTTTTTACATTAATGTATCGTAACTAAGTTATTATTATGCTTATTTGAGCCGAAGTAATCGTGATGTTGGGCTAAAATATTAAGAAGGGGTTATTGAACTTTGGACCATAATTAAGGTTTGGGCAAAAGACCGACACTTGTGGAAATTGAACTATTGACTATTAATAGATGGGGGGTATTGTCTAATTGAGTGACAACTCATTGGAGTCTGTCGAACCTATCTTCAAATTAATTAACCTAATAATTCATAATGATTATGGTTGTCCTATTTAGTGATGTTCATATGGAATCTGTTATAATCATTTAATTAATCAATTGGGTTGGGTAATTGATTATTCATTCTGATCAAGTGGATGAATTAATATTCATAAACTAATTAAAACAGGGGTGGATTACATACAGTGATAACTGGTGTAATTGTTGACAGAAGTGATAACTGCGTCACAGTTTAAATCCTTAATCAGTTGGAATATTTGACTTCGGGTATAAGGGTAATTTGACGAGGATACTCGCACTTTATTTTTATGACCGATGGACTATTATGGACAAAAACCAGATAGACGTATCAAATAAACTAGGACAAAGGACAATTAACCCATGGTAATAAATTAAAATCAACACGTCAAACATCATGATTACGGAAGTTTAAATAAGCATAATTCTTTTATTATATTTCTCATCGTATCTTTATTCACTGTCATTTTATTACTCGCAATTTTATTTACTGTCATTTTATTTATTGTCATTATTTTACGCACTTTAATTATCGTCATTTATCTTTACGCTTAAAATATAGAATCGACAAACCGGTCATTAAACGGTAAAACCCCCCTTTTATAATAATATTACTACTTATATAATTATATATATTTTGTATAAATATAGTTAAAAATATAGTAAGTATCACCAGCTCCCTGTGGAACGAACCAGACTTACTAAAAACTACACTACTCTACGATTAGGTACACTGCCTATAGTGTTGTAGCAAGGTTTAGGTATATCCCATCCGTAAATTAATAAAACTTGTGTCATATTTTGTAGTATTTTGTATTAAAAATAAAACTATTTCGTACCCTCACGCTACATCATCAAGTTTTTGGCGCCGCTGCCGGGGAGCGCTAAAACGCTATATTTTTAATTATAATAATATTGAAATAAAATATAATAATATAATAATATTGAAATAGAATATAATAATATAATAATATTGAAATAGAATATAATAATATAATAATATTTTAGAATCAAAATTTGATACGTAAGTTTTAAAAAGTCGTATTTATTAAATACTTCAGGGGTATATTATGTAAATTGTAATTAATAATTTCTATCATGTCGCTTTCATGTGAATAGTAAATTAATTAATTTCTTTTTATTTACTATTCATGAATAGTAAATGAATTAAAAAAAAAAGTTTTGAAAAAAAATAATAATTATAAAAAAATATTAATTTGTAAAAAAAATCATTTTTTAAAAAAAAAAAAAAAAAAAATTGTAAAAAAAAAAACGTTTTTTTTTAGAAAAAAAAAATTCGTTTTTAAAAAAAAAAAACGTAAAAAAAACAAAAACGTAAAAAAAAAACAAAAACGTAAAAAAAAAAATAAAAAACGTAAAAAAAAAAAAAAATTATTAAAAAAAAAATATATATTTTTTAAGATTTTGTCTATAAAAAAAAAATTGTTTTTTTTTAGTTTTATTACCTTTAGATTTTTAGACTATAGTCGCAACTTTTAGTATTAAGTTTAGTTTTGCCATAGTTATTTTTACTTCTAGAATTTTTAGGCTTTGCCGTAAAATCCCTTAAGTGCTTATTCCTTAGATTAAGTTTTAGGTGCTTTAGAATTTTACGACGCCGTATTTCGCACTACTTTCTTATTTTTATTTTTCGACGCCTATTTTTCGACCTTTTTCGACGCGCAATCTTTTTCTTTCTTATTTCTCGCCATTCTAGTTTTTAGGACTTAGATTTTTTTCTACTTCTTCTCTAAATTTCTTAAAATTACGAAAATTTATTTGAAATTGATAGACATCAAAATTTTCTGGTTCGTAGTAATAGTTGGATTTGTACGTGGACCGGGTTATTGGAGCCAAACAGTACTCAATTATATTGAGACCAAACGAATCCTGCCCCTCTGCTGCATCTTTTGGCTATTCGAAACGTGGGCAAAATCAGAAAAGTCTATTGATTGGACAACTTATATAAGTTTTTCTTATTTTTATAACTAATAGGATATTCTGTGAATGCACCGAGCAAAACGTTCACCACCTTTCATACGTTCACCACCTGTAACTCGATCAAGACATCTAGCAAATATTGTCGCCGTTGATTTTTCTTTAGAATCGTCATCTAGTCGAACAAGAACTCCAACTCAAATTTCTGATAATCCATCTTTTGAACCCGACTTCACAATTAAGAACCCGGAGCATATTCAAGGACAATTCCAAGATCCTGAACCACTAATTTTTCCTCCTGAGCCACAAACCATTAAATCAGAATCCTCTAGTGATTCGTATTCAACAAATTCAATTATGGAAGTAACGGAACCTCTAAGTATGGAAGATCGAATGAGAGCCACACGCACGGGCCAAGGTCACGCCATTATTAAGCCAGAAGTTAATGCGCCAGATTATGAAATCAAAGGACAAATTCTACACATGGTAACTAACCAATGCCAATTCAGTGGTGCACCGAATGAAGATCCTAACGAACACCTTCGTACGTTTAAAAGAATTTGTACACTATTCAAAATCCGAGAAGTGGAAGATGAGCAGATCTATCTCATGTTGTTTCCCTGGACTTTAAAGGGAGAAGCCAAAGATTGGTTAGAATCGTTACCTGAAGGGGCGATTGACACATGGGATGTTTTAGTTGAAAAATTTCTTAAACAATTCTTTCCGGCATCCAAAGCCGTGAGACTTCAAGGAGAAATTGTTACGTTCGCGCAAAAGCCAAATGAAACTCTATATGAGGCGTGGACAAGATTTGGAAAGTTGTTGAGAGGATGTCCTCAACACGGTTTAGACACTTATCAAATAGTACAAATATTCTACCAAGGTGTCAACGTTGCTACACGAAAAGACATCGACATAACAGCTGGTGGTTCCATTATGAAGAAAACCACAACTGAAGCTTACAAAATTATTGATAACACAGCCTCCCACTCTCATGAGTGGCATCAAGAAAAAGATATTTTTCGTTCATCTAAAGCGGCTAGAGCCGATTCTAGCCATGACTTTGATTCCGTTTCCGCAAAAATAGATGCTTTCGAAAGACGAATGGAAAAGATGAATAAAGATATTCACGCAATACGAATCAGTTGTGAGCAATGCGGTGGACCACACTTAATGAAAGACTGTCACATTGAACAAACGATGGAACAACGTGAGAATGTTGTCTACATGAACCAAAGGCTGGAAAATAGTTATCAGAATAATTATCAACCGCCAAGGCCAAACTTCAATCGAAATCAAAACATTCTTTACAATCCAAAAGGACCCGACAATAACTCGTATAACCAACAAGGTCCGAATAACCAACCAACTCAAAACAACACTTTCAATCAATAAAGACCTGGCTTGTATAAACCACCACAACAAACCGACGAGAAGAAGTCAAATCTGGAAGAAGTGGTATTTAAGCTAGTTGAATCTCAAACACAATTTATTGAAACTCAAACCCAAACGAATGAGAGGTTTGAGCAGTCATTTAGAACTCAACAAGCTTCCATTTTGAATCTAGAAAAACAAGTAGGTACTCTTGTTAGATTGATGAGTGAAAGGGAACAAGGAAAGCTACCGAGTAATAATGAAGTAAATCCTCGGAATGAAAATGTTAACATGATATCAACAAATTCTGAAAAACCAATACCAGAAGATGGGAAAGTTTTAGATGTAAGTAACAATGAAGAAGTTACACCACCACCACCACCCGAGTATGTAAAGCCAGTGGTGGCACCATACAGACCACCCATCCCGTTTCCAAGAAAAGGAGTTGAGTATGAGCAAGTAATAGGTAATAAAGTTTGTGATACCTCTGGAAAGAAGAAGAAGAAGAATAAAAAAGTGCAAGAAACAAAAACAGTAGAAGTAAACCCGGTGAAGACAGTTCCACCAAATCCTCCACCTAGGGTAGGTGATCCGGGTGAATTTATTGTTCCTTGTCTACTTAGTGACTGTGTCATGTATGATGCACTAGCAGATTTAGGTTCAAGTGTGAGTGTTATGCCTCTTTCATTATATAAGAGATTAGGTGTAGGTGAGTTAACTCCAACGGATATGAGTGTTCGACTCCTTGATCAAACCATTAAGCACCCAGTTGGAATTGCTGACAACCTACCCGTTCAAGTAGGTAATTTAACCTTTCTAGTCGAATTCATTATCATTGACATAGAAGAGGACTCAAACGTTCCTCTAATTTTAGGTCGACCATTCTTAGCATCCACCGGGGCGTTATTTGATGTAAGAAAGGGTAGAATGACACTTAGTAATGATGAGAAATCGATCACCTTTATGATTCGAAAGTCTAAATATCCACAAACCAAAACCGTTGAACCGACAAAAACGATTGGTAAGAACCATGTTGTTTTACCAACTCCAACGGTAATGCTTAACAATAATAGAACGCCTAAGTGTGGGGAAAATGAAGTAACACCTAATGATGACTTGATAATAAAGAACCCCATAGTTGATACGAAATTAAATAACCCCGTTATTAACAGTTCAATGAAGAAACTTTTTAAACGGGTTATTGATGCTAAAAGTAAGGGAAACTTTAGGTTATATAACCGGTTAGTATCCAATCTGTCGCCTAAAGAAAAGGCGAAGCTAGTTGAATTTGTGGATATTACGGAAAAAGCTGGTCACTGGCTTAAAGCAAAAGTCACAGATATGCAAGTTGATTATGGTCCAAGAGAAATTGACGATGAAGTTAATCACAATTTCGACACCACATCTACCTAAGTGTGAGGAGATTCAAATATTCTAAAAAGAAAATGCTGTTTGGAGTTAGTTGTTCTGTTCTCGTGTAGTTCCGAGAATGGAATTCGATTGGTCTTTTCCGCTAGCAGACACTAAAGAACTAGTTTTCTCCCCCCATTCTGAATTTTTTTTGTTTTTTAGGTTTTATATGAAATTAATATGTTTTCTTTTTAAGTTTTGTGTGAATTTAAAAACAAAAATTTACTTTATTTCATTAAGTTGAAAAAAAATGATTTCTAAAATTCGTCGTGAGTTGAAGACTAGGCCGTTGAGCCGAAATTACTTTACCCGAGGGCGGGGCGAAAAATTTTTTTCATCATTATTTTTAATTTTATTGATTTAAAGTATGCCAAAAAAAAATATATTTGATTTTATAAATTTTTGAACGTGGGGTAATATACCCAACTTTAAAAATATGTATATATGTTCGTATTTTATCATGTAAACAACAGGGTAAAACAACGCACTTTCAAAGACTAACATTAAGTTCAGCAAAAGGTACTGATTTTGACGACAAGATGCAAAACAACAAATGTGATATAATAAATGAAGGAATGAACGATGAGGCGCGCCATCTATCATTCGACGAGCTTTGTAATTACAAACTGGGTATTTTTAATCACTTTTCTACACTAATCACCCTCATGAATTAATAATTATAGTCTGATTTCATGCAAATGAGGGCATTGCATGATCTCAAGTGTGGGGAAGGGTTATAAATTCTCTCGGGTTTATACTTGGCTTATTTTCTAAATATTATAAAAATTTTAAAATTTTTTAACTAAATGAATTCAAAATCATGTTTATACATATTTATGAACGATAAAACTAGGTGTTAATGCCGAAATTATCGTTACCTCGGAAAGGACATAAATTGAGAAACAACCTAAAATGCTTGAATTCATTTAAAATGGAATAAAGGAGAATAAAAAGGCAAAGAAAGAAACTAAGTGTGGGGAGAATGTACCAAGTTATTCAATTAAAAATTATCTATCACATATCTTTGTACAAGATTATTGCAGGTACTTTTGTTTTGGATGATACTAATCAGTTTTACCCGGTTTACTGTAATATATTTGAAAGAAAGATGGATCTACACGATGAATCAATTCCATCATTAAAAGGAAGTAAAGTCTTCCGAAAAAGACACGCGCTTCTTGATTTAGGTCAAGAAGTTGTCGTCCAGACCAGCTGTAGGTTGACGAAAAATCTAGAAAAGTCATCTCTAAAATCAGCAGGAAATTCACGGACCTCAACATCAAACAGGGTCGCCAAGTGGTCAGATTTATCCTAACCATGAGAAGGATTTATCTCGTACAATAGGGAGGCACCGTGCAAATTAGCTTGATAAGACTAATGAATCAGATCCCCAGAAAGGATAATCTCCTTAAAGATTAAAAATCAGCTTTTAAGACTGATATTACTCAATCCTTGAGATTGACCTTAAAGATTGAGAATTCAAACTCATGGAATTCAATGATATCTAAACTCGAGCTTGAACGAGAAAATATTTTGATCAAAAATATAAACCGATTTGTTTTCTGAAAACCCATTTTCAATGCGTTCATTACCATTGAACGTAAAATCCTAGGAATTCACCTGGAATTCATTAGGTCACCTGAACCAAATCGGGTGTCAACCGTAAGAACGGTGGTTGCATAGCATGGTCGGATACAGGACCTTGTGCCAGACCGAAAAATCATAGGATGATCTTTACTATCGCTCCTACCAAGGATAGTTCTAGCATCCGACACGTTAAAAGACCATAATCATCTGCATGTCACGGGACATTGCCTTAACAGTTTCTTGTTCATCGCTTTCCTTTACAACCGGACGGTAGTTTACCGAAAGATAATATACGGAACAAATAAACTGGATGTGTACCTTCCGATACCGGGATAGCAGTGGATTACACGAACCTAAAAGTTTTAGCCAAAATATTGATCCACAAATATATTTTGCAACACCGATGATGGATCAAATCAGAAAACTTGTCTAGGGTAAAATCTAGCTTGAATTTTCAAAAGATCAAATGTTTTCATAAAGATCCAATTTCCTTAAAGGATCTAAATTTTTATAGTCATGTGGGACTGTAAACCGCCTTTCAAATGTGCACTTTGCTTTGGAAACCGAAAGTAAATCGGCTATTTGATTGCAAGTGTCGTTGTCCTAAACCCAAGGCAACTGTGGATGACACACCCACCTTTAACCATATCGTTACTATCATTGTTTATACCGCTCTATCAAAATCACTGATGTACAAAGTGTGAAGAATAAAGAAGTGATTCGTGTGATGTATTATATTATTTCAAGACTGTATTGCTTGAGGACAAGCAACGCTCAAGTGTGGGGATATTGATAAGGCTAAAAAGGAACATATATTTCATAGCAAAATCCCCCAAGAAAGACAAGATTTTAGTTGCAATTGTTCCATTTTCAAGTAATATTCGTTTATTTTAAATAAGTGCGAAGACAAAAGGCGAAAACGACGAATTGAAGACACAAAGGTCCAAAAAGCTCAAAAGTACAAGATACAATCAAAAAGGTTCAAATTATTGATGAGGAACGTCTAAAAATGACAAGAGTACAAGTTACAAAACGCAAAGTACAAAATATAAAATTGTACGCAAGGACGTTCGAAAATCCGGAACCGGGACCAGAGTCAACTCTCAACGCTCGACGCAACGGTGTAAAAATTACGAGTCAACTATGCACAAGAATAAAATATAATATTTAAATAATTCATAATAAGAATAATATTAAATAATAAAAAGTTGTTAATTGAGCATAGTTCAGGGGTCATAAGTGAAAATTCAATTTCTAAATTCGCCTATAAAAGGCTTTGTAATCGTAATGTAAAAAGACACCTTTTTCTATCTTTTTCTTATTTATCAATATCAATTATCAATATCTATATTCTATATCTCTATCATAATGTTAACTTAATAAGATATAACAATAATCTTAATTTTAATTTTAAATTATGATAATAATAAGATTTATGATAGAGATCGTTTGAGTGTGTAAGTCGAAATTCTGTCCGTGTAACGCTACGCTATTTTTAATCATTGTAAGTTATGTTCAACCTTTTTACATTAATGTATCGTAACTAAGTTATTATTATGCTTATTTGAGCCGAAGTAATCGTGATGTTGGGCTAAAATATTAAGAAGGGGTTATTGAACTTTGGACCATAATTAAGGTTTGGGCAAAAGACCGACACTTGTGGAAATTGAACTATTGACTATTAATAGATGGGGGGTATTGTCTAATTGAGTGACAACTCATTGGAGTCTGTCGAACCTATCTTCAAATTAATTAACCTAATAATTAATAATGATTATGGTTGTCCTATTTAGTGATGTTCATATGGAATCTGTTATAATCATTTAATTAATCAATTGGGTTGGGTAATTGATTATTCATTCTGATCAAGTGGATGAATTAATATTCATAAACTAATTAAAACAGGGGTGGATTACATACAGTGATAACTGGTGTAATTGTTGATAGAAGTGATAACTGCGTCACAGTTTAAATCCTTAATCAGTTGGAATATTTGACTTCGGGTATAAGGGTAATTTGACGAGGATACTCGCACTTTATTTTTATGACCGATGGACTATTATGGACAAAAACCAGATAGACGTATCAAATAAACTAGGACAAAGGACAATTAACCCATGGTAATAAATTAAAATCAACATGTCAAACATCATGATTACGGAAGTTTAAATAAGCATAATTCTTTTATTATATTTCTCATCGTATCTTTATTCACTGTCATTTTATTACTCGCAATTTTATTTACTGTCATTTTATTTATTGTCATTATTTTACGCACTTTAATTATCGTCATTTATCTTTACGCTTAAAATATAGAATCGACAAACCGGTCATTAAACGGTAAAACCCCCCTTTTATAATAATATTACTACTTATATAATTATATATATTTTGTATAAATATAGTTAAAAATATAGTAAGTATCACCAGCTCCCTGTGGAACGAACCGGACTTACTAAAAACTACACTACTCTACGATTAGGTACACTGCCTATAGTGTTGTAGCAAGGTTTAGGTATATCCCATCCGTAAATTAATAAAACTTGTGTCATATTTTGTAGTATTTTGTATTAAAAATAATACTATTTCGTACCCTCACGCTACATCATCAACAGTACGTTTTGCTAAGATATTACAAGTGCTTTTGCTAAGGTGAGTCTACAGTCCCTGCTACGTTTTTTCAGAGATGAGATGCATGCTTTTTACAAATGTTTTATGTGATAACTCGGAAATTTCCGACCAAAATTTAAACTTAATCTTTATATGTTTCTGACACGATAAGCAAAGTTTATTAAATCAAGTCTCAAAATGTTTGAACTATTTCTTTTATGAATGCATTTGACTTTGACTGCTCCCGACGATTCACGAACAACTGATTGTAATTAGATTTATATATATATATATATATATATATATATATATATATATATATATATATATATATATATATATATATATATATATATATATATATATATATATATATATATATATATATATATATATATATATATATATATATACTTCTATACACAGATATTCATATGAATACTTTAAAATAAATAATATATATGTAGGAACTTATAGTATTTCATTTTATGTAGAATAATCATATGTTAATATTATTCTGTTATTATTATTATTAATATCATTACGCACAATATCAACAATAATTATTATTATTAAAAACATAACTATATATATATATATATATATATATATATATTAAGTATATAAAAAAATATTAAATGATTGTAATACTCAATAGACATTTTGATTATTATTTAGAGAAGTTTAATCGGAACTTATGTGATTTTAAAATAAACGGTGACCCAAAAATGAGTTCTATAAATTTTAGGCTTATTAAAAATGTATTTATGAACTATTTGATAAGTTTTAACACTTTTTATATTTCACCCATAAATGAGAGGGACAGTTGATGTAATTTTTTTTAACAAATTAAGGATCAAATTTTATACCATAATGAGTAAAATAAATAAATATAGTTAATTTAAAAATATGGGATTTTTCTGAAATGTTTTTTTTATCCGCCACTGATTAACAACGGGGCACGAAACCCATATAGTGTCGACGAGTAGATTACAAAAAAAGGGCTGCTTTCCTGTTTCAATTATTTCCCACGTTCTATTAAATTATTTATATAATAATAATTATTATTAATTATTAAATTATATTATAATAGATATTAGATATATGTATATGTATGTGAGTCATATGAGATTCATAGAGAGGGATACCGCCACCACCACCGGCTCAATGATCCATCACCACCCTGCACCACCTAACATCGCCGTGAATCACCGAGACCACCGCCGGCCACCACCTCCCTCACCATCTCTCTTCTCTCTCTCTCTCTCTCCTATATCTATCATCGTGAGTAGGTTATATTTTTTTTTATCCTGTCACGAGTTGCTGCTATGGCAGCTATTTTGTGTCTCTATCCGATTAGAACAACCTCAAATCCAAACACCCATTTACCACTGTTACTATTCCGGCTAAGGATAGCGAAGATGATGATGAATGGTAGTAGCGTCGATCATAAAATAATGATCGTGATGGTGGAAGAATGATATTATGACGATGTTATAGATGATGGAAATGAAGATACAAAAGTGACAGTTACGGTTATGATGTTGAAGATGAGTCCATGGTTATGATGATCGTGAGGATGATGATGCTCACACGATAAAGACGATGAATATGTTGATGATGAAAAACTTTGTTAATGATGATGACAGTGAGTCCGAGATAAAGATGATGATGGATGTGATGTTGGCGAGATGAAATTATAAAGATGATGTTGATGATATAGATGATACATATAGATGATATGGTTATGATGAATGATGTCGTGTATTATGATGATGAAGATGTGACGATGATAATATGATCATAATGATATGGTGATGATGGACGCAAATGAACCGTATGATTATGATGATTATGATAATGATGATGATGTGGTTATGATGAGATGATGATGTCGATATTGAAAATATGTGAAGATGACGATGAAAACCGTTGATTACGAATGATGATACAAACATCCTTTCGTTACTTCCTGTTCGGATTGGATAATGATTATTATAGCTATTGGCGAAGTGATAGTATTAAGTTGATAATGAATTAAAAAAAAAATTAAGGTTATGATAAATAGTTTTGGGTCTGTGTTGAAGAACAAAGTGGAAACAGACAGAACTAATGTTAAATAAAATTAATCTAAGCATAATTTCAGAAAAGAAATAGCAGAGCATTGGTTTAAGGGTGTTTGTACGTGAGCGGGAGGTTGCGGGTTCGAGTCCCGCCTTGGGCAGTTTAACTCTTTTTAATGTTACAAAGGTATACCATTAATATTATTATTGTTATTGTATTGTTATAGTTATTGTTATGATTATTGTTGTTATTATGTATTATAATTATTATTACCACTAATATCATAGGTATATACATATAAATATTAGGGACCAAATTGTCATTAGTATTAATAAGTATCATTAATATTATTATTATCAATATAGTATTAATATCATTATTAGGGTTATGATTATTATTATTATCATTAATATTTCTATCATTAAAAATTGATAATTGTATTATCTTATGAATGATAACATTATTACTAGTATTATTACGAGTATTATAATTGTTATTAGTAATACAATTATCATTATAAGTATCATGATCAGTATTATTGGTATTACCATTTTAAGTATGATTATTTATATTATAATAAATGTTATTAATATGTAATTACTAAAATCATTATGATAAGTATCATTAACCGAAAAAAATTTATATTTTGCAGTTATTATTATAATATCATTATTAATATCACTAATATAATTATTAACAATAATACCTTATTTAGTAATATTAAGTCTTATGACTTTTATTATTTTTATCGTAGTATTACAAAAATTACTACTTTAACAAACAAATGATATATACATATATAAAAAATACATTTAATACATATAACATAATGAAAAGTAATATTTTCTATAACAAAATAAATATATGAAACATATATATTATTAATATAAAAAGTATATAACTAATGAATTTATATATATACTATTCGATTACAACCATGTATATTAATAAATATACAAATGTTATAGGTTCGTGAATCCGAGGACAACCCTGCATTGTTCAATATAGTCATATGTATTTTTACTACAAAATACATTAGGTGAGTTTCATTTTCTCCCTTTTTAAATGCTTTTGCAATATATATTTTTAGGACTGAGAATACATGCGCTGCTTTATAAATGTTTGACGAAATAGATACAAGTACTTAAAACTACATTCTATGGCTGGATTATTAAACCGAATATGCCCTTTTTTTGTCTGGTAATCTAAGAATTAGGGAACAGACACCCTAATTGACGCAAACTCTAAAGATAGATCTATCGGGCCCAACAAGCCCCATCCAAAGTACCGGATGCTTTAGTACTTCAAAATTTATATCATGTCCGAAGGAGGATCCCGGAATGATGGGGATACTCTTATATGCATATTGTGAATGTCGGTTACCAGGTGTTCAATCCATATGAATGATATTTTTGTCTCTATGCATGGGACGTATGTTTATGAGAAATGGAAATACGAAATCTTGTGGTCTATTAAAATTATGAAATGATTATTTATGTTAAACTAATGAACTCACCAACCTTTTGGTTGACACTTTAAAGCATGTTCATTCTCAGGTATGAAAGAAGTCTTCCGCTGTGAAATTGCTCATTTTAAAGATATTACTTGGAGTCATTCATGACATATTTCAAAAGACGTTGCATTCGAGTCATTGAGTTCATCGAGATTATTATTAATTCAATTATAGTTAGATATATTATAAAATGGTATGCATGCCGTCAACTTTCGATGTAATGAAAGATTGTCTTTTCAAAAACGAATGCGATGTTTGTAAAATGTACCATATAGAGGTCAAGTACCTCGCGATGTAATCAACTGTTGTGACTCGTTTCCGGATGGATTAGGATGGGTCGCTTCAGTTGGTATCAGAGCAGTGGTCTTAACGAACCAGGTCTGCATTAGTGTGTATAATTGATAAGTCGTTAGGATGCATTAGTGAGTCTGGACTTCGACCGTGTTTACATGTCAAGAATTTTGCTTATCATTTTTGTCAGAAATCATCAGATTATCATCCTTAGGAAATTACCTGCTTTTCATTCTTAGTCTAGACACATCTTACTACAATGATTGCATGAATAGTGTATAGACAAAATCCATATCTTAGTGTATCTGTCACTGTAGACTTTATCTGACACGTTTCCTTAATTTTCTCCGTAATTCACGGGATCTTTGGAAGTATGTATAGATATTATATATAATTAGAATATCATTCGATATTCGAAAATCATTTCATATCAAAACCCTTTAACTGATCGTGATAGATGGATCCTATACCTAGCTTGGATTCCATTAGTTTCGGAAGCGATTTCGAGATGTATATTGAAGCAGACTCCGAAGTCAATGAACCAGAAGTGCCTCAATCATTTAGTTATTGTTCTTTCTGGAGGAGATGGGGGTGGGTCCGAGACTTAGTCACTCGATGGAGAAATGAAGAAGGCGATCCCTACCGCGAACCAAACTTACCTCCTAACATCGGAGAAAATGATGTACTCACCGGTGATCCTATGCGCAACACCGTATTCACCCTTCTTGCTAAAGTTTTCCACCTCGAGGGTCGCATTACTGCAATCTCAGAAAATATTCAACCTCTACTTTCGAATACCAATCGAAGGGGAATATTAGAAGAAGTTAGGGAACTTCGAATCGATAATCAAGATCTATCGAATTAGATGAGTGAATGGATAGAAATGATAGAGAGTAGGATAGAAACTGAAATGTCCCGTTCTTATTGATTAAAAACGTTCCATATTAATTGATTTCGTTGCGAGGTTTTGACCTCTATATGAGACATTTTTCAAAGACTGCATTCATTTTTAAAACAAACCATAACCTTTATTTCATAAATAAAGGTTTAAAAAGCTTTACGTAGATTATCAAATATTGATAATCTAAAATATCCTGTTTACACACGACCATTACATAATGGTTTACAATACAAATATGTTACATCGAAATCAGTTTCTTAAATGCAGTTTTTACACAATATCATACAAACATGGACTCCAAATCTTGTCCTTATTTTAGTATGCAACAGCGGAAGCTCTTAATATTCACCTGAGAATAAACATGCTTTAAACGTCAACAAAAATGTTGGTGAGTTATAGGTTTAACCTATATATATCAAATCATAATAATAGACCACAAGATTTCATATTTCAATACACATCCCATACATAGAGATAAAAATCATTCATATGGTGAACACCTGGTAACCGACATTAACAAGATGCATATATAAGAATATCCCCATCATTCCGGGACACCCTTCGGATATGATATAAATTTCGAAGTACTAAAGCATCCGGTACTTTGGATGGGGTTTGTTAGGCCCAATAGATCTATCTTTAGGATTCGCGTCAATTAGGGTGTCTGTTCCCTAATTCTTAGATTACCAGACTTAATAAAAAGGGGCATATTCGATTTCGATAATTCAACCATAGAATGTAGTTTCACGTACTTGTGTCTATTTTGTAAATCATTTATAAAACCTGCATGTATTCTCATCCCAAAAATATTAGATTTTAAAAGTGGGACTATAACTCACTTTCACAGATTTTTACTTCGTCGGGAAGTAAGACTTGGCCACTGGTTGATTCACGAACCTATAACAATATATACATATATATCAAAGTATGTTCAAAATATATTTATAACACTTTTAATATATTTTGATGTTTTAAGTTTATTAAGTCAGCTGTCCTCGTTAGTAACCTACAACTAGTTGTCCACAGTTAGATGTACAGAAATAAATCAATAAATATTATCTTGAATCAATCCACGACCCAGTGTATACGTATCTCAGTATTGATCACAACTCAAACTATATATATTTTGGAATCAACCTCAACCCTGTATAGCTAACTCCAACATTCACATATAGAGTGTCTATGGTTGTTCCGAAATATATATAGATGTGTCGACATGATAGGTCGAAATATTGTATATGTGTCTATGGTATCTCAAGATTACATAATATACAATACAAGTTGATTAAGTTATGGTTGGAATAGATTTGTTACCAATTTTCACGTAGCTAAAATGAGAAAAATTATCTAATCGTGTTTTACCCATAACTTCTTCATTTTAAATCCGTTTTGAGTGAATCAAATTGCTATGGTTTCATATTGAACTCTATTTTATGAATCTAAACAGAAAAAGTATAGGTTTATAGTCGAAAAAATAAGTTACAAGTCGTTTTTGTAAAGGTAGTCATTTCAGTCGAAAGAACGACGTCTAGATGACCATTTTAGAAAACATACTTCCACTTTGAGTTTAACCATAATTTTTGGATATAGTTTCATGTTCATAATAAAAATCATTTTCTCAGAATAACAACTTTTAACTCAAAGTTTATCATAGTTTTTAATTAACTAACCCAAAACAGCCCGCGGTGTTACTACGACGGCGTAAATCCGGTTTTACGGTGTTTTTCGTGTTTCCAGGTTTTATATCATTAAGTTAGCATATCATATAGATATAGAACATGTGTTTAGTTGATTTTAAAAGTCAAGTTAGAAGGATTAACTTTTGTTTGCGAACAAGTTTAGAATTAACTAAACTATGTTCTAGTGATTACAAGTTTAAACCTTCGAATAAGATAGCTTTATATGTATGAATCGAATGATGTTATGAACATCATTACTACCTTAAGTTCCTTGGATAAACCTACTGGAAAAGAGAAAAATGGATCTAGCTTCAACGGATCCTTGGATGGCTCGAAGTTCTTGAAGCAGAATCATGACACGAAAACAAGTTCAAGTAAGATCATCACTTGAAATAAGATTGTTATAGTTATAGAAATTGAACCAAAGTTTGAATATGATTATTACCTTGTATTAGAATGATAACCTACTGTAAGAAACAAATATTTCTTGAGGATGGATGATCACCTTACAAGATTGGAAGTGAGCTAGCAAACTTGAAAGTATTCTTGATTTAATGTAACTAGAACTTTTGGAATTTATGAAGAACACTTAGAACTTGAAGATAGAACTTGAGAGAGATCAATTAGATGAAGAAAATTGAAGAATGAAAGTGTTTGTAGGTGTTTTTGGTCGTTGGTGTATGGATTAGATATAAAGGATATGTAATTTTGTTTTCATGTAAATAAGTCATGAATGATTACTCATATTTTTGTAATTTTATGAGATATTTCATGCTAGTTGCCAAATGATGGTTCCCACATGTATTAGGTGACTCACATGGGCTACTAAGAGCTGATCATTGGAGTGTATATACCAATAGTACATACATCTAAAAGTTGTGTATTGTACGAGTATGAATACGGGTGCATACGAGTAGAATTGTTGATGAAACTGAACGAGGATGTAATTGTAAGCATTTTTGTTAAGTAGAATTATTTTGATAAGTGTATTGAAGTCTTTCAAAAGTGTATAAATACATATTAAAACACTACATGTATATACATTTTAACTGAGTCGTTAAGTCATCGTTAGTCGTTACATGTAAGTGTTGTTTTGAAACCTTTAGGTTAACGATCTTGTTAAATGTTGTTAACCCATTGTTTATTATATCTAATGAGATGTTAAATTATTATATTATCATGATATTATGATATATTAATATATCTTAATATGATATATATACATTTAAATGTCGTTACAACGATAATCGTTACATATATGTCTCGTTTCAAAATCCTTAAGTTAGTAGTCTTGTTTATATGTATATAACTCATTGTTAATATACTTATGGAGATACTTACTTATCATAATCTCATGTTAACCATATGTATATCCATATATATATATTGTCATGTCGTTTTTACAAGTTTTAACGTTCGTGAATTGCCGGTCAACTTGGGTGGTCAATTGTCTATATGAAACATATTTCAATTAATCAAGTCTTAACAAGTTTGATTGCTTAACATGTTTGAAACATTTAATCATGTAAATATCAATCTCAATTAATATATATAAACATGGAAAAGTTCGGGTCACTACAGTACCTACCCGTTAAATAAATTTCGTCCCGAAATTTTAAGCTGTTGAAGGTGTTGACGAATCTTCTGGAAATAGATGCGGGTATTTCTTCTTCATCTGATCTTCATGCTCCCAGGTGAACTCGGGTCCTCTACAAGCATTCCATCGAACCTTAACAATTGGTATCTTGTTTTGCTTAAGTCTTTTAACCTCACGATCTATTATTTCGACGGGTTCTTCGATGAATTGGAGTTTTTCGTTGATTTGGATTTCATCTAACGGAATAGTGAGATCTTCTTTAGCAAAACATTTCTTCAAATTCGAGACGTGGAAAGTATTATGTACAGCCGCGAGTTGTTGAGGTAACTCAAGTCGGTAAGCTACTGGTCCGACACGATCAATAATCTTGAATGGTCCAATATACCTTGGATTTAATTTCCCTCGTTTACCAAATCGAACAACGCCTTTCCAAGGTGCAACTTTAAGCATGACCATCTCTCCAATTTCAAATTCTATATCTTTTCTTTTAATGTCAGCGTAGCTCTTTTTTCGACTTTGGGCGGTTTTCAACCGTTGTTGAATTTGGATGATCTTCTCGGTAGTTTCTTGTATAATCTCCGGACCCGTAATCTGTCTATCCCCCACTTCACTCCAACAAATCGGAGACCTGCACTTTCTACCATAAAGTGCTTCAAACGGCGCCATCTCAATGCTTGAATGGTAGCTGTTGTTGTAGGAAAATTCTGCTAATGGTAGATGTCGATCCCAACTGTTTCCGAAATCAATAACACATGCTCGTAGCATGTCTTCAAGCGTTTGTATCTTCCTTTCACTCTGCCCATCAGTTTGTGGATGATAGGCAGTACTCATGTCTAGACGAGTTCCTAATGCTTGCTGTAATGTCTTCCAGAATCTTGAAATAAATCTGCCATCCCTATCAGAGATAATAGAGATTGGTATTCCATGTCTGGAGACGACTTCCTTCAAATACAGTCGTACTAACTTCTCCATCTTGTCATCTTCTCTTATTGGCAGGAAGTGTGCTGATTTGGTAAGACGATCAACTATTACCCAAATAGTATCAAAACCACTTGCAGTCCTTGGCAATTTAGTGATGAAATCCATGGTAATGTTTTCCCATTTCCATTCCGGGATTTCGGGTTGTTGAAGTAGACCTGATGGTTTCTGATGCTCAGCTTTGACCTTAGAACACGTCAAACATTCTCCTACGTATTTAGCAACATCGGCTTTCATACCCAGCCACCAAAAATGTTTCTTGAGATCCTTGTACATCTTCCCCGTTCCAGGATGTATTGAGTATCTGGTTTTATGAGATTCTCTAAGTACCATTTCTTTCATATCTCCAAATTTTGGTACCCAAATCCTTTCAGCCCTATACCGGGTTCCGTCTTCCCGAATATTAAGATGCTTCTCCGATCCTTTGGGTATTTCATCCTTTAAATTTCCCTCTTTTAAAACCCCTTGTTGCGCCTCCTTTATTTGAGTAGTAAGGTTATTATGAATCATTATATTCATAGATTTTACTCGAATGGGTTCTCTGTCCTTCCTGCTCAAGGCATCGGCTACCACATTTGCCTTCCCCGGGTGGTAACGAATCTCAAAGTCGTAATCATTCAATAATTCAATCCACCTACGCTGCCTCATATTCAGTTGTTTCTGATTAAATATGTGTTGAAGACTTTTGTGGTCGGTATATATAATACTTTTGACCCCATATAAGTAGTGCCTCCAAGTCTTTAATGCAAAAACAACCGCGCCTAATTCCAAATCATGCATCGTATAATTTTGTTCGTGAATCTTCAATTGTCTAGACGCATAAGCAATCACCTTCGTTCGTTGCATTAATACACAACCGAGACCTTGCTTTGATGCGTCACAATAAATCACAAAATCATCATTCCCTTCAGGCAATGACAATATAGGTGCCGTAGTTAGCTTTTTCTTCAATAACTGAAATGATTTCTCTTGTTCATCATTCCATTCAAATTTCTTCCCTTTATGCGTTAATGCAGTCAAGGGTTTTGCTATTCTGGAAAAGTCTTGGATGAACCTTCTGTAGTAACCAGCTAGTCCTAAAAACTGGCGTATGTGTTTCGGAGTTTTTGGGGTTTCCCACTTTTCAACAGTTTCTATCTTTGCCGGATCCACCTTAATACCTTCTTTGTTCACTATGTGACCGAGGAATTGAACTTCTTCCAACCAAAATGCACACTTTGAAAACTTAGCGTACAATTCTTCCTTCCTCAATACTTCTAACACCTTTCTCAAATGTTCACCGTGTTCTTGGTCATTCTTTGAGTAAATAAGTATGTCATCAATGAAAACAATGACAAACTTGTCAAGGTATGGTCCACACACTCGGTTTATAAGGTCCATGAACACAGCTGGTGCATTAGTTAAACCAAATGGCATGACCATAAACTCGTAATGACCGTAACGTGTTCTGAAAGCAGTCTTTGGAATATCATCTTCTTTCACCCGCATTTGATGATACCCGGAACGTAAGTCAATCTTTGAATAAACAGACGAGCCTTGTAGTTGATCAAATAAGTCGTCGATTCTCGGTAGTGGGTAGCGGTTCTTGATGGTAAGTTTGTTCAACTCTCGGTAGTCGATACACAACCTGAATGTACCATCTTTCTTCTTGACAAACAAAATAGGAGCTCCCCACGGTGATGTGCTTGGTCGAATGAAACCACGCTCTAAAAGTTCTTGTAATTGGCTTTGCAGTTCTTTCATCTCACTGGGTGCGAGTCTGTAAGGAGCACGAGCTATTGGTGCAGCTCCTGGTACAAGATCTATTTGAAATTCAACGGATCGATGTGGGGGTAATCCCGGTAATTCTTTCGGAAATACATCGGGAAATTCTTTTGCGACGGGAACATCATTGATGCTATTTTCTTCAGTTTGTACTTTCTCGACGTGTGCTAGAACAGCATAGCAACTTTTTCTTATTAGTTTTTGTGCCTTCAAATTACTAATAAGATGTAGCTTCGTATTGCCCTTTTCTCCGTACACCATTAAGGGTTTTCCTTTTTCTCGTATAATGTGAATTGCATTTTTGTAACAAACGATCTCTGCTTTCACTTCTTTCAACCAGTCCATACCGATTATCACATCAAAACTCCCTAACTCTACTGGTATCAAGTCAATCTTAAATGTTTCGCTAACCAGTTTAATTTCTCGATTCCGACATATATTATCTGCTGAAATTAATTTACCATTTGCTAATTCGAGTAAAAATTTACTATCCAAAGGCGTCAATGGACAACTTAATTTAGCACAAAAATCTCTACTCATATAGCTTCTATCCGCACCCGAATCAAATAAAACGTAAGCAGATTTATTATCAATAAGAAACGTACCCGTAACAAGCTCCGGGTCTTCCTGTGCCTCTGCCGCATTAATATTGAAAACTCTTCCGTGGCCTTGTCCATTCGTGTTCTCCTGGTTCGGGCAATTTCTAATAATGTGGCCCGGTTTTCCACATTTATAACAAACTACATTGGCATAACTTGCTCCGACACTACTTGCTCCGCCATTACTCGTTCCGACACCATTTGTTCCTTTCGTTCTATTAACCCCTGGTCCGTAGACTTCACACTTCGTCGCGCTATGACCATTTCTTTTACACTTGTTGCAAAATTTGGTACAGAACCCCGAGTGATACTTTTCACACCTTTGACATAGCTGCTTCTGATTGTTGTTGTTGTTGCGGTTATTATTGTTGTTGGGATGATTGTTGTAGTTGCTGTTGTTGTTGTTGTTGTTGCTGTTGTTGTTGTTGTTGTTGTTGTTGTTGTTGTTGGGCCGTTTGTTGTAGTTGCGATTGATGTTGCGATTGTTGGGATAATTGTTGCGATTATTGTTGTAATTGCTGTTGTTGTTGTATTGGTGATTCTTATCACCGTTTTCCTCCCACTTTCTTTTGACTTGCTTTACATTGGCCTCTTCAGCAGTCTGTTCTTTAATTCTTTCTTCAATCTGGTTCACTAGTTTGTGAGCCATTCTACATGCCTGTTGTATGGAAGCGGGCTCGTGTGAACTTATATCTTCTTGGATTCTTTCCGGTAATCCTTTCACAAATGCGTCGATCTTCTCTTCCTCATCTTCGAATACTCCCGGACACAATAGGCACAATTCTGTGAATCGTCTTTCGTACGTGGTAATATTAAATCCTTGGGTTCGTAACCCTCTAAGTTCTGTCTTGAGCTTATTGACCTCAGTTCTGGGACGGTACTTCTCGTTCATCAAGTGCTTGAATACTGACCACGGTAGTGCGTACGCATCGTCTTGTCCCACTTGCTCTAGATAGGTATTCCACCATGTTAACGCAGAACCTGTGAAGGTATGCGTAGCGTACTTCACTTTGTCCTCTTCAGTACACTTACTTATGGCAAACACCGATTCGACCTTCTCGGTCTACCGTTTCAATCCGATCTGTCCTTCGGTTCCATCAAATTCCAAAGGTTTGCAGGCAGTGAATTCTTTGTAGGTGCATCCTACACGATTTCCTGTACTGCTAGATCCAAGGTTATTGTTGGTATGTAGCGCAGCCTGTACTGCGGCTATGTTTGAAGCTAGAAAAGTACGGAATTCCTCTTCATTCATATTCACGGTGTGTCGAGTAGTCGGTGCCATTTCCTTCAAAATAGTCCAATGGAACAAGTTAATCATACAGAATATTAAGAGTAGTTAATAGTATTTCGTAGCATAATATGAACTCATTTATAAAAGCTTTTTCTTCATATTAGCGTTTTATAAGTTTAAATTCGGGTAGTACTTACCCGTTAAGTTCATACTTAGTAGCTAATATACAATTCAACTACTACAATTCTATATGAAAAACTGATTATAATAATATTTCGCGTTCAAACTTTTACACAATATTTTACAAACTTACACTACCGCTTATTTTACATATAGCATGAAATATAGCACACAATAAATTTGATACAAGATGGTTGTGAAGATAATTCTAGCTAGTACACAAGTCGTTCAGCAAAGGCAATAAAGACACGTAATTCATACGTCCAGAAACAAGTCATGCATTCTGGTTTTACTAGGATTACTTCCCATCCTTGGTCTTGTGGAACATAACCGTTATGGCCGTTGATAAGACAGCGTGTTGTAACATCGTCAAAGGGACGAGGGTTACGTAATGTCCAACAGTCCCGTAACAATCTAAAAACCTCATTTCTTACCCCAATTACCGACTCCGTCACTTGTGGGAACATTTTGTTTAATAGTTGTAGGCCGATGTTCTTGTTCTCACTTTGGTGAGAAGCGAACATTACTAATCCGTAAGCATAACATTACTAATTCGGATATATTGAGTCAAAATAATTTCTTAACCCATTGCGTAGAATAGCATTTGGGTTCCCCGCAATATATGCGTCAAAGTAAACACATCGTAACTTATGGATTTCCCAATGTGATATCCTCCATCTTTCGAACGAAAGCCTTTTATAAACCAAGGCATTCTTGGAACGTTCTTCGAATGTCTTACAAACTGATCTCGCCTTAAATAGTTGTGCCGAAGAATTCTGACCGACTCTAGACAAGATTTCATCAATCATGTCTCCGGGTAGGTCTATTAAAATATTGGGTTGTCTATCCATTTTGTGTTTTTATACTGTAAAATAGACAAGAGTTAGATTCATAAAAAAAAATACTTATTAATACAAGTAATTTTTACATATATCATAAAGCATAAGCACACTATATTACTTATATTACACCACACGAATACAACTATCTTATTCCGACTCGCTTGTTTCTTCTTCTTCGGTTTTGGTTCGTTTTGCCAAGTTTCTAGGGATATATGATGTTCCCCTAATACGAGCCGTCGTGATCCACATTGGTTTAGAAAAACCTGGTGGTTTAGAGGTTCCCGGGTCATTGTTACAACTTAAGGACTTCGGGGGTTGACGATACATATAAAGTTCATCGGGGTTGGAATTAGATTTCTCTATTTTTATGCCCTTTCCCTTATTATTTTCTTTTGCCTTTTTAAATTCAGTTGAGGTAATTTCTATAACATCATCGGAATTCTCGTCAGAATCCGATTCATCGGAGAATTGGTAATCCTCCCAATATTTTGCTTCCTTGGCGGAAACACCATTGACCATAATTAACCTTGGTCGGTTGGTTGAGGATTTTCTTTTACTTAACCGTTTTATTATTTCCCCCACCGGTTCTATTTCTTCATCCGGTTCCGATTCTTCTTCCGGTTCCGATTCTTCTTCTGTTTCCGACCCTTCTTTCGATTCCTCTTCGGGAACTTATGAATCAGTCCACGAATCATTCCAATTTACATTTGACTCTTCATTATTATTAGGTGAGTCAATGGGACTTGTTCTAGAGGTAGACATCTATCACATAATATCAAACGCGTTAAGAGATTAATATATCACATAATATTCACATGTTAAAAATATATAGTTTCCAACAAAATTTGTTAAGCAATCATTTTTCAAGTAAACACGGTCGAAGTCCAGACTCACTAATGCATCCTAACAAACTAGATAAGACACACTAATGCAAAATTCTGGTTCTCTAAGACCAACGCTCTGATACCAATTGAAATGTCCCGTTCTTATTGATTAAAAACGTTCCATATTAATTGATTTCGTTGCGAGGTTTTGACCTCTATATGAGACATTTTTCAAAGACTGCATTCATTTTTAAAACAAACCATAACCTTTATTTCATAAATAAAGGTTTAAAAAGCTTTACGTAGATTATCAAATATTGATAATCTAAAATATCCTGTTTACACACGACCATTACATAATGGTTTACAATACAAATATGTTACATCGAAATCAGTTTCTTAAATGCAGTTTTTACACAATATCATACAAACATGGACTCCAAATCTTGTCCTTATTTTAGTATGCAACAGCGGAAGCTCTTAATATTCACCTGAGAATAAACATGCTTTAAACGTCAACAAAAATGTTGGTGAGTTATAGGTTTAACCTATATATATCAAATCATAATAATAGACCACAAGATTTTATATTTCAATACACATCCCATACATAGAGATAAAAATCATTCATATGGTGAACACCTGGTAACCGACATTAACAAGATGCATATATAAGAATATCCCCATCATTCCGGGACACCCTTCGGATATGATATAAATTTCGAAGTACTAAAGCATCCGGTACTTTGGATGGGGTTTGTTAGGCCCAATAGATCTATCTTTAGGATTCGCGTCAATTAGGGTGTATGTTCCCTAATTCTTAGATTACCAGACTTAATAAAAAGGGGCATATTCGATTTCGATAATTCAACCATAGAATGTAGTTTCACGTACTTGTGTCTATTTTGTAAATCATTTATAAAACCTGCATGTATTCTCATCCCAAAAATATTAGATTTTAAAAGTGGGACTATAACTCACTTTCACAGATTTTTACTTCGTCGGGAAGTAAGACTTGGTCACTGGTTGATTCACGAACCTATAACAATATATACATATATATCAAAGTATGTTCAAAATATATTTACAACACTTTTAATATATTTTGATGTTTTAAGTTTATTAAGTCAGCTGTCCTCGTTAGTAACCTACAACTAGTTGTCCACAGTTAGATGTACAGAAATAAATCGATAAATATTATCTTGAATCAATCCACGACCCAGTGTATACGTATCTCAGTATTGATCACAACTCAAACTATATATATTTTGGAATCAACCTCAACCCTGTATAGCTAACTCCAACATTCACATATAGAGTGTCTATGGTTGTTCCGAAATATATATAGATGTGTCGACATGATAGGTCGAAATATTGTATACGTGTCTATGGTATCTCAAGATTACATAATATACAATACAAGTTGATTAAGTTATGGTTGGAATAGATTTGTTACCAATTTTCACGTAGCTAAAAGGAGAAAAATTATCCAATCGTGTTTTACCCATAACTTCTTCATTTTAAATCCGTTTTGAGTGAATCAAATTGCTATGGTTTCATATTGAACTCTATTTTATGAATCTAAACAGAAAAAGTATAGGTTTATTGTTGGTAAAATAAGTTACAAGTCGTTTTTGTAAAGGTAGTCATTTCAGTCGAAAGAACGACGTCTAGATGACCATTTTAGAAAACATACTTCCACTTTGAGTTTAACCATAATTTTTGGATATAGTTTCATGTTCATAATAAAAATCATTTTCTCAGAATAACAACTTTTAAATCAAAGTTTATCATAGTTTTTAATTAACTAACCCAAAACAGCCCGCGGTGTTACTACGACGGCGTAAATCCGGTTTTACGGTGTTTTTCGTGTTTCCAGGTTTTATATCATTAAGTTAGCATATCATATAGATATAGAACATGTGTTTAGTTGATTTTAAAAGTCAAGTTAGAAGGATTAACTTTTGTTTGCGAACAAGTTTAGAATTAACTAAACTATGTTCTAGTGATTACAAGTTTAAACCTTCGAATAAGATAGCTTTATATGTATGAATCGAATGATGTTATGAACATCATTACTACCTTAAGTTACTTGGATAAACCTACTGGAAAAGTGAAAAATGGATCTAGCTTCAACGGATCCTTGGATGGCTCGAAGTTCTTGAAGCAGAATCATGACACGAAAACAAGTTCAAGTAAGATCATCACTTGAAATAAGATTGTTATAGTTATAGAAATTGAACCAAAGTTTGAATATGATTATTACCTTGTATTAGAATGATAACCTACTGTAAGAAACAAATATTTCTTGAGGATGGATGATCACCTTACAAGATTGGAAGTGAGCTAGCAAACTTGAAAGTATTCTTGATTTAATGTAACTAGAACTTTTGGAATTTATGAAGAACACTTAGAACTTGAAGATAGAACTTGAGAGAGATCAATTAGATGAAGAAAATTGAAAAATGAAAGTGTTTGTAGGTGTTTTTGGTCGTTGGTGTATGGATTAGATATAAAGGATATGTAATTTTGTTTTCATGTAAATAAGTCATGAATGATTACTCATATTTTTGTAATTTTATGAGATATTTCATGCTAGTTGCCAAATGATGGTTCCCACATGTGTTAGGTGACTCACATGGGCTACTAAGAGCTGATCATTGGAGTGTATATACCAATAGTACATACATCTAAAAGCTGTGTATTGTACGAGTACGAATACGGGTGCATACGAGTAGAATTGTTGATGAAACTGAACGAGGATGTAATTGTAAGCATTTTTGTTAAGTAGAAGTATTTTGATAAGTGTATTGAAGTCTTTCAAAAGTGTATAAATACATATTAAAACACTACATGTATATACATTTTAACTGAGTCG
Source organism: Rutidosis leptorrhynchoides (assembly GCF_046630445.1). Taxonomy (NCBI): domain Eukaryota; kingdom Viridiplantae; phylum Streptophyta; class Magnoliopsida; order Asterales; family Asteraceae; genus Rutidosis; species Rutidosis leptorrhynchoides. The sequence goes on along the minus strand of NC_092339.1, from coordinate 347,491,157 downwards.
TTAAGTCATCGTTAGTCGTTACATGTAAGTGTTGTTTTGAAACCTTTAGGTTAACGATCTTGTTAAATATTGTTAACCCATTATTTATTATATCTAATGAGATGTTAAATTATTATATTATCATGATATTATGATATATTAATATATCTTAATATGATATATATACATTTAAATGTCGTTACAACGATAATCGTTACATATATGTCTCGTTTCAAAATCCTTAAGTTAGTAGTCTTGTTTATATGTATATAACTCATTGTTAATATACTTATGGAGATACTTACTTATCATAATCTCATGTTAACCATATGTATATCCATATATATATTGTCATGTCGTTTTTACAAGTTTTAACGTTCGTGAATTGCCGGTCAACTTGGGTGGTCAATTGTCTATATGAAACATATTTCAATTAATCAAGTCTTAACAAGTTTGATTGCTTAACATGTTTGAAACATTTAATCATGTAAATATCAATCTCAATTAATATATATAAACATGGAAAAGTTCGGGTCACTACAGAAACCCTGACAAGAATGGTGCGTGAATTACAAGCTATACTTACTACACCAACATCATCATCAACCTCAGCACCAACAACAATTGTAGCACCGACAGCAACAGTACCACCATCAACAGCACCAGCAGCATAACCAGTACCAACAACAACAACATCATCACACGTCTCAACCTCGCAATCTATACCTCAAGCATAATCATCGTTCTACGAATCGTTCTACATAAACTATCTTCGCCCTTCATGGTAATTGTGTAATCTTTAATGTTTTATAGATTATGTACTCTAGTTCTAGCCGCAAATCTGGTGAGTTTAATATCACATTGACTCATAAAATCCATGATTACGTCTAAAGAAAATATATATGTATATATGTTTTCATAAAGATTGTAATTAAAAGTTTTATTGTACAAACTATTAATGGTTAAAATATTTTAGCGGGTAGGTAATACCCGAGGAATATTCAGATTTCACATTAATAAGTTACAATGTACATTCTTCGAAGCTGATTCAACGGTCTTTTACTATCCTACTCACATCCACCGATATACGTATATGTTCACCGCAGAATAACCATTTTCATTCAATTTCATATTTGGATTTTAACCTATCAGGATCCAACAAGTGGCATAATGAAGAAAACATTTGACAAACTAAAATTTGTTAGAAACAAACAATTTAACTATGAAAAGAATTTTGTTAAGAATCCACGCTAACTGTTCCTAGCTAACTGTTCCTAGCTAACTGGTTACATTTTATTTATCGCAATTTACATTCTCGCAATTTACATTCTCGCAATTTTATTTATTGTCATTTAAATTCTGTATTTATTTTACGCACTTTAAATATCGGGACACGTATACAAGGTTTTGACATATCATATAGACGCATATATATATATATATATATATATATATATATATATATATATATATATATATATATATATATATATATATATTTTGGAATAACCATAGACACTCTATATGCAGTAATGATCGAGTTCTCTATACAGGGTTGAGGTTGATTCTACAATAATATATATAATTTGAGTTGTGATCGAGTCTGAGACATGTACATGGGTCACGATACATATTAATTAATTTGAATATATATATATATATATATATATATATATATATATATATATATATATATATATATATATATATATATATATATATATATATATATATATATATATATATATATATATATGAATTTATTGAATTGTTAACTGTGGACTATCGACTGTGGACTAATAATGTTGGACAATTAAAATGAATTAAAATATTGATTATAAAATATGAAACTAAATAATTCTTCAAATTTGCCACTTGATTTCCTCCTAAACTTCAAATTATATCTTGACAATTACGATCTGCGTTCAAACTTTTCATAATACTTGAAAACACATCAATCGAGAGGATGAACCAACCGCATTTCATCTATGGAAGAAAAGATTGATACATATAGTTATGCACCTGAAAAACACTCGGAACCAGAGTAAACGTTTAACACGTATCTGTGCTAGCTCTTTTGACGTTGTTATTACCGAAAATAACTTTGCAATCCCTTTTCAAAGTAGCAAATTTTGTCACAGCTCCAGCAAGACAACTTCGACTTTTCGTTCGAAACAACCTTATTATAACCTTGATATATATTCGTGCACTTTTATTGTTACCAAGGAACCTTTCATATTCTACCATATTACTAGTAGACGTACCAGCAACCTCGTTGCTTCTTGGTTTAAATCTCTCCGATAAATAATTATATTTATTCATTGAAACCTTATCATATACTCATCTGCATCTTGTAACGAGAACTGCCATGCCAATTATCGGGAGTCAACAATCAGTACTTTGAAAACGCACAGCATATCTACATCAACAGTTATATGTATAACATTTATCTTTTAGAATTATGGTCTCTTATTCTGAAATTCTGAAAAGCACTCAATCTACAAATCAATACTCTGAATGTTGAAAAAGCTGAATGAAGCAGCAGAAACTGTAGGCAACCGTAAATGACTTTAGTCGTCAGAAGTTTGATGATAAAGAATAATATGTTGGAAAAGCTCAGAAACGTTGGAACTGGAAAACGGTTAGAGTTAACCATGAAGGAGACCAAGGACAAATACAACGACCATACCCTATATTCAAAGAATCCATATAATTCTGGATCCATTAAAATCTTTAGAGAATATCTTGCTCCGAAGTCATGTTAAAATCTTGCGGAAAATCTTTCTCCATCAACCATCGAACTTAGAAATTCCAAAATATCATCATCAATATCTTCGATATTTCTGAGGATATTTTCATAAATATTCTCGTCCAAAATTATATACCTCTTCGTGCTTCCTGTGTATCATTATATTGGAAACATTCAAGAGAAAATTTAGTACCGAAAAGCAGACTATGCGAAACTATGAAGAAAGCCGTGGACAAATCACAAAGAATAAGTTTGACTTCAAAGAATCCAAATGATTCAATGTCTGCTAAAGTCTTTAGTGGATATCTTACTCCTTACTCTAAACCCTTGCGGACAATAGTTTCTATCATCCTCTGACCTTAGATATTCCGAGATATTATCGTATCTTTCATTATAAATATCCTCGATATTTCTGAATATATTTTCATGACTAATCTTATATGAAATCATTAATCTCTTCGTGCTATCAGTATTACATTATATAGAAACTGTTAGTTTCTATATTCTGTAAACTTTCGAGCTTAAAATATGAATGTTATTGAAGTAATGTTGGAAACTGATGCATGAGTTAGTATAATATAATGACACTTAATCAACGTGATTATATTACAGTAAGCCATGCTGATTTTCTAATGGAACGTGATGATTCACAGATTATAACGTCATCATGTGCCATGTTACAAAACTCTTTCATTCTACTTAACTTCTGAACATATCAAGAAAATATATTCTTGATAGTTCTATTCTCAGTGATTCTAGTAATTTGATAAATCAAATCGTGCTAATACATTAGTTCTTATTTAGAACACGATGTTTATTCAAAATTCCATATTTACGAATTCTGGACCGTTACTCGCTATACTAGAGGTCGGGAGGATAATAAAAAGACAAAGAGCTCTAAAATATAAGAGAAAATATAAAGCCCAATAATAACACGGTGGTTACAAACCATGGATATTAATACGAATAGCAACATAAAAACACGGTATAATTAAGAATAGTATCACCCCAAGGTAATAGCAGAAGTCGACAGATTTTTCTGGTGGAAGATTGAAAGAAGGATGACAGAAATGATAATTAGAAAAATAACAAGGATTAGAACGGGATTAAGCATTTTCATAATTTTTTTTTTAGATGTATACAACAAGAAGGAAAGTATAGGAATGGTAAGAATAATGGAATGGAAGAATCAAACTTATAATGGAAATACCAGATAGAGTAATCAAGGCAGATCACCGTATTTAACTATAGAGATCTTAATCTCCTTATTCAAAAAAGAATCAAATCTCTTAGATTTCGAAGAATTTCTTTAAATCCCTTGAATTTCGGAATTCAACCAAGTCAACGTCAAAAGCTAAGATGCACCTTATTTTCTAAATTCAACCCTGACTACGTGAAAAACTAAGGCGAATCTTATTTTCCTCATTTCAATCTTTTGTGATAGCTTCATTCGTGCTCTTCGAATAATCGAATTATTTTATCTGTATTATTCAATAATGATAAAACTCTATTTATCAGCTCATATTCGCCAGGAAAACATATTTATTGTTTGCCATGATGACCTCACTCAAATTTCGGGATTAAATTTCTTTAACGGGTAGGTACTGTGATGACCCGGAAATTTCCGACCAAAATTTAAACTTAATCTTTATATGTTTCCGACACGATAAGCAAAGTTTATTAAACCAAGTCTCAAAATGTTTGAACTATTTCTTTTATGAATGCATTTGACTTTGACTGCTCCCGACAATTCACGAACAACTGATTGTAATTAGATTTATAAATATATATATATATATATATATATATATATATATATATATATATATATATATATATATATATATATATATGTAAACTTCTATACACAGATATTCATATGAATACTTTAAAATAAATAATATATATGTAGGAACTTATAGTATTTCATTTTATGTAGAATACTCATATGTTAATATTATTCTGTTATTATTATTATTAATATCATTACGCACAATATCAACAATAATTATTATTATTAAAAACATAACTATATATATATATATATTAAGTATATAAAAATATTAAATGATTGTAATACTCAATAGACGTTTTGATTATTATTTAGAGAAGTTTAATCCGAACTTATGTGATTTTAAAATAAACGGTGACCCGAAAATGAGTTCTATAAATTTTAGGCTTATTAAAAATGTATTTAGGAACTATTTGATAAGTTTTAACACTTTTTATATTTCACCCATAAATGAGAGGGACAGTTGATGTAATTTTTTTTAACAAATTAAGGATCAAATTTTATACCATAATGAGTAAAATAAATAAATATAGTTAATTTAAAAATATGGGATTTTTCTGAAATGTTTTTTTATCCGCCACTGATTAACAACGGGGCACGAAACCCATATAGTGTCGACGAGTAGATTACAAAAAAAGGGCTGCTTTCCTGTTTCAATTATTTCCCATGTTCTATTAAATTATTTATATAATAATAATTATTATTAATTATTAAATTATATTATAATAGATATTAGATATATGTATATGTATGTGAGTCATATGGGATTCATAGAGAGGGATACCGCCACCACCACTGGCTCAATGATCCATCACCACCCTGCACCACCTAACATCACCGTGAATCACCGAGACCACCGCCGGCCACCACCTCCCTCACCATCTCTCTTCTCTCTCTCTCTCCTATATCTATCAACGTGAGTAGGTTATTTTTTTTTTATCATGTCATGAGTTGCTGCTATGGTAGCTATTTTGTGTCTCTATCCGATTAGAACAACCTCAAATCCAAACACCCATTTACCACTGTTACTATTCAGGCTAAGGATAGCAAAGATGATGATGAATGGTAATAGCGTCGATCATAAAATAATGATCGTGATGGTGGAAGAATGATATTATGACGATGTTATAGATGATGGAAATGAAGATACAAAAGTGACAGTTACGGTTATGATGTTGAAGATGAGTCCATGGTTATGATGATCGTGAGGATGATGATGCTCACACGATAAAGACGATGAATATGTTGATGATGAAAAACTTTGTTAATGATGATGACAGTGAGTCCGAGATAAAGATGATGATGGATGTGATGTTGGCGAGATGAAATTATAAAGATGATGTTGATGATATAGATGATACATATAGATGATATGGTTATGATGAATGATGTCATGTATTATGATGATGAAGATGTGACAATGATAATATGATCATAATGATATGGTGATGATGGACGCAAATGAACCGTATAATTATGATGATTATGATAATGATGATGATGTGGTTATGATGAGATGATGATGTCGATATTGATAATATGTGAAGATGACGATGAAAATCGTTGATTACGAATGATGATACAAACATCCTTTCGTTACTTCCTGTTCGGATTGGATAATGATTATTACAGCTATTGGCGAAGTGATAGTATTAAGTTGATAATGAATTAAAAAATAATAATTTAAGGTTATGATAAATAGTTTTGGGTCTGTGTTGAAGAACAAAGTGGAAACAGACGGAATTAATGTTAAATAAAATTAATCTAAGCATAATTTCAGAAAAGAAATAGCAGAGCATTGGTTTAAGGGTGTTTGTGCGTGAGCGGGAGGTTGCGGGTTTGAGTCCCGCCTTGGGCAGTTTAACTCTTTTTAATGTTACAAAGGTATAACTAATATTATTATTATTTCTATTATTATTATCATTATTATCATTACCATTATCATTAATATTATTATTGTTATTGTATTGTTATAGTTATTGTTATGATTATTGTTGTTATTATGTATTATAATTATTATTACCACTAATATCATAGGTATATACATATAAATATTAGGGACCAAATTGTCATTAGTATTAATAAGTATCATTAATATTATTATTATCAATATAGTATTAAAATCATTATTAGGGTTATGATTATTATTATTATCATTAATATTTCTATCATTAAAAATTGATAATTGTATTATCTTATGAATGATAACATTATTACTAGTATTATTACGAGTATTATAATTGTTATTAGTAATACAATTATCATTATAAGTATCATGATCAGTATTATTGGTATTACCATTTTAAGTATGATTATTTATATTATAATAAATGTTATTAATATGTAATTACTAAAATCATTATGATAAGTATCATTACCGAAAAAAATTTATATTTTTGCAGTTATTATTATAATATCATTATTAATATCACTAATATAATTATTAACAATAATACCTTATTTAGTAATATTAAATCTTTTGACTTTTATTATTTTTATCGTAGTATTACAAAAATTACTACTTTAACAAACAAATGATATATACATATATAAAAAATACATTTAATACATATAACATAATGAAAAGTAATATTTTCTATAACAAAATAAATATATGAAACATATATATTATTAATATAAAATGTATATAACTAATGAATTTATATATATACTATTCGATTACAACCATGTATATTAATAAATATACAAATGTTATAGGTTCGTGAATCCGAGGACAACCCTGCATTGTTCAATATAGTCATATGTATTTTTACTACAAAATACATTAGGTGAGTTTCGTTTGCTCCCTTTTTAAATGCTTTTGCAATATATATTTTTGGGACTGAGAATACATGAGCTGCTTTATAAATGTTTGACGAAATAGACACAAGTACTTAAAACTACATTCTATGGCTGGATTATTAAACTGAATATGCCTCTTTTTAGTCTGGTAATCTAAGAATTAGGGAACAGACACCCTAATTGACGCGAACTCTAAAGATAGATCTATCGGACCCAACAAGCCCCATCCAAAGTACCGGATGCTTTAGTACTTCGAAATTTATATCATGTCCGAAGGAGGATCCCGGAATGATGGGGATATTCTTATATGCATATTGTGAATGTCAGTTACCAGGTGTTCAATCCATATGAATGATATTTTTGTCTCTATGCATGGGACGTATGTTTATGAGAAATGGAAATATGAAATCTTGTGGTCTATTAAAATTATGAAATGATTATTTATGTTAAACTAATGAACTCATCAACCTTTTGGTTGATACTTTAAAGCATGTTCATTCTCAGGTATGAAAGAAGTCTTCCGCTGTGAAATTGCTCATTTTAAAGTTATTACTTGGAGTCATTCATGACATATTTCAAAAGACGTTGCATTCGAGTCGTTGAGTTCATCGAGATTATTATTAATTCAGTTATAGTTAGATATTTTATAAAATGGTATGCATGCCATCAACTTTCGATGTAATGAAAGATTGTCTTTTCAAAAACGAATGCAATGTTTGTAAAATGTACCATATAGAGGTCAAGTACCTCGCGATGTAATCAACTGTTGTGACTCATTTATAAATGATATGGACTTCGTCCGGATGGATTAGGACGGGTCGCTTCATTTTACATATTAGGCACAAGTAACTTAAATGACTATACATATGAGTTCAGATCAAAAATCTCTTAGCTTGATTATATTAGTTACTTTATAAACTCGACTTATAGGGACGGTACCGTTAGGTTTGACAGACCTCGTCTAAACATAACAGGCATCTATTTTTTTGTTACTCGTACACTTGATCGGTGTATGCAATGATAGGGTAAACTAAAGACGTGGGCTCAGCTCACGCAAAGGTTAAAGCTTTATAATCAAGTGCTCATGATAATGTATACTTTTCCTATGATGTTTTCCAAGAAAATCTTGTGGCCTAACTTACAAAATGATTTACTAAACCTGTAGTTTCACTCAACATTTTTCGTTGACATTTTGCATGTTCCATCTCAGGTACATAGAGGTAGTGCTTCCTCTTAACTGAAGTTATTATCCTGTTTGCTGCTAGAACCGAACGGCGTCCAGCATATTTATCATTTTAATTTTAAGAACAAATATTCGCATTTAAACTAATTTGTTTCAAGATGTTTTGGGTTCATATACTTTAGTCATTTATGTCAAACATTTTCCAGTTACATTTCTTTAATAAATGACTTGATTTGATAAGTAATGCGAATACTTTTCGGAAATGTCTCATATAGAGGGCGTGACCGCTAAACTGTGGGAGCAGGAGTTAATATTCTATTAGTGGATTCTAACGGGGTATTACAATTAAAATATTGATTATAACATATGAAACTAAACATTTCTTAAAGTTTGCCACTTGATTCAATCTTAAACATCATTTATATCTTGATGATTGCAATCTTCGTTCAAACTCTTCAAACTCTTGAACACGCCTAGGAATGATAACCAATGATTCAGATTAGAGAATGCTGAGGAAGCAGCAAAAGCTATAAATGGTCTTAATGGTCAAAAATTTGATAATAAAAGAATGGTACGTTGGAAAAGCTCGGGAAAAGTTTGAAATCTCCTTTCTTCATTTCTCATATAGTTGATATCGTTATATCTTCCTTAATTGCAATATCCTCAACGTTCTGAAGGTTTTATTATTCTCATTCGTAATTATCTTCGCCGTCATTCTATCCTTAGTACACCGTATCAAAAATTATCTTGATTTCTAAAAATCAGTGAAACCCTGAAGTTTTAAATCCCTTGATGTCTTAGAGTAATATTGGAATGAAAGCATGAGTTAATGTAATATAATGACACTTGATCAACGTGATTATATTACAGTAAGTGATGCGGAAGTTCTAATGGAACGTGATGATGGTAATGCTTGATCAACCTTACCATCACCACGAACCATGTTACTTGACTGGTATTCATCCTAAACCATGTTACTTGATTCGAATTCATTATGTACCCGAACTCAACTCGAGAAGGGCATTCATAAATCTATCTGCGTATCAACCTCGAAGAAATCTTAAATATTAAAAATTTATTAACGCAAGTGTTGCAAGATTGAAGTGATGGTTCAATGGTTGGGCATGTGTTTATTAAGCGAGAGGTCACGGGTTCGATCCCATGCAGTGGCATTTTATTTTTAGAGCTTCTTTCTTGAAAGGTTGTACTCTTTTATTATTATTATTATTATTATTATTATTACTATTATTATTATTATTATTATTATTATTATTATTATTATTATTATTATTAATATTATTATTATTATTATTATTATTATTATTATTATTATTACTTTTATTAATATGATTATTATTATTTTTATTGATATTATTAGAGTTATTATTATTATTATTATTATTATTATTATTATTATTATTATTATTATCATAACTATTAAAATTATCATCTTTATAACTTTCATTAGTATTATTATTAGAATTATCAATATTTTTATTATCTTTATTATTGTTTTTATGAATATTATTATTATCATTAATTTTATGAAAATTATAATTATTATTATTATCATTATTATTTTAACATTAAAATTATTATTTTAACATTATTATTATTACTATCATTATTTGTATTACTAATATTACTACTAGCATTATTATTATCATTACAACAAATATTATTTATATAAAATATATTTATTACTTACATATACTAATATTACATACTTCTATATTTTTAATTAAAATGTTACTTTTATATAATAAAAATTAAGTAATACACAAAATATAAAATATTATACATTATAGAATATTCTAAACATTAATATGTAATAATTATAATAAATAATATATGAATTATTAATATAACATGTATATTAATATTAATACCTAAACTTGTTTAAATATTATTATATGTATTAATATATATAATTGATATAGGTTCGTGAATCCGAGGCCAACCCTGCATTGTTCAGTTCAGTCGTATGCATATTTTTACTACAAAATATCGTATCATGAGTTTCATTTGCTCCCTTTTTACAAATTACATTTTTGGACTCTGAATTCATGCAAAGTTTTAATAACTGTTTTACAATATTTATATGCGTGAGTTCATTTGCTCCCTTTTACTCTTTACATTTTTGGGACTGAGAAACATGCACTGTTTTTATAACTGTTTTGTTAAATGCTTTTGAAATATATTTTTGGACTAAGAATACTTGTGATGCTTTTATAAATGTTTGACGAGATAGACACAAGCAAAACATTCCTCGAATGAATTATTATACAGACGAGAGGTTCTGTTGATTATTATATTGGAATTAGTTCGACGTTATAATTGTTACTAATTGATGTGAATATTTTCCCTGATTATTATAGCTTGGTAACCTAAGAATTAGGAAATGGGTATGGCCCCTAATTCACGCGAATCCTAAAGGTAGCTACCGGGTTTAACACCCTCACCCAGAATGTTCACTAGACGGAAGAGCTAGTGGGCATGGTGTTTAGTACTTCGAGGTTTATATATTGATTATAGACTGAAAGTTCTGTTTATTTTGGGGATATTTATGATGCGCATTAAATGTTAAGTTCGGTTACCAAGCAACAAAAGCAAGCAAAGAAAAGTGAATGTTATGTATCGAGAGAATGATTTTTATACACAGGTTATGTGTATGATATTTTGTACACGAGATATGTGTACGGTTATTTAGAATTGTTGAAAAATGATTTGGTACACGAGATATGTGTACTGTATTTAAAAGATATCGCATATACATTACAGTTGGGTATAGGATTCGGGCCAATTTGTATCATGCATATTTAAATCTTGTGGTCTATCAAAAGTACTGAATTTTTTTGTTTACGATAAACCTATGAACTCACCAACCTTTTGGTTGACACTTTTAAAACATGTTTATTCTCAGGTCTGAAAGAAATCTTCCGCTGTACATTTGTTCATTTTAAAGGTATTACATGGAGTCGTTCATGGCATATAGAGGTCAGAACCTCGCAATGGGACCATCTGTTAAAGACTTCTTCCGGGTGGATTAGGACGGGTCACTACAGAAACCACACGATTTCTAAATGAAAAGTTATTAATTTTTCGCCAGCTTTCCAATGACATGCATATCATATACCTTATCTCGGTAGTATATGCATCAAATTCGTGATTTATCATAAACTATTTAACGACGAAATTAAGCATACAAGCATGCATAATCATATATACTTGAGCACTAGTTATGGATACACTATTAATATATAAAAGACAGGATATGAATGCTCACGTATCAATATTGTGATTCAATATTGCAGGAAAGTACGTAGACGCAACAGAAATGATAAACACTAGATTGACCTTTCGAGCAATACCCCCGAACAATACCCATCACCTCCTTAGCTATAACCCATAATTTCCCTAGCTCTATCCCGCTCGAAAAACAAGGTATGAATCGCTCGAACATCACTCCGTCGTAGTATTTTATATATAATACTAATAATAACGCTACCTAATAATACTATACTAATACTAGTAATAATCAGAGTAGTATTAATAATCTTAATATTAATAATAATAATATTAATATTAATATTAATATTAATAATATATATTTATATTTACGTAGTATTAGAATGATAAGTGAATCAAATGAACCGAAATCGACCATTTTATAGCAAGTGCACCTCACCTACCCCTCATGCGATCGCATGGGGTTGTGAGGGAGGCCTCATGCGATCGCATGAGGTCTGTTTCCATCAATTATTCTATCAATAAGGCTGCCGACATTTACATTCTATTATATATATTTTATTTAATATATAATATATTTAATCTTTAGAATTAATTAAATATTATATTATATTCTCGTGCATAGTTGATTTGTAATTTTAGCACCGATGAATTGTACGTTAATGCTCGACTTACGTACCGATTCTGGTTTTTCAAACGTCCTTTCGTACGCTTAGAAAACTTGTACTTTACGTTTCGCGACACGTACCTTTATCAATAATTAGACTTATTTCAACAATAATTATACTAATTGAAATGTAACTTATTCATTTGAGTGTTATGGTCATTTGCTTCTTTAAATCATCGATTTGTTATTTATTAAAATATATTAAATAATATAATTTAAAATCTTTAATACAAAAAATTAAATATAATCAAATTGATTTATATCTAAATTAATATTTACTAATATTATATTTTATTATGTAGTAAAATATATATATATCATTGTTTAGAAATTTGTATATCATATATATATATAATCGAAATCTGTATTTAACGATATCACGTTCAGTTTTTCGAAACTAAATATATATATTCAACGTTTATTATATATATATATATATATATATATATATATATATATATATATATATATATATATATATATATATATATATATATATGTATATATATTCTAAAATCATTTTAAATAATAGAAATTATTATATTTCCTAACGTTTACATTTTACAACTTAATTTAATATATTTCATTTATGTGCCAACGTTTATTTTAACTTCTCAAATATTCTAATCGAATCAATAAATGGATGCTACTATCGTTTACTAAATAAATTGAAACTACATATATATATATATATATATATATATATATATATATATATATATATATATATATATATATATATATATATATATATATATATATATATATATATATATATATATATAAACATATTTTAAATACATATTGCAAGTTATTTATATACTTAGTTCTAACAATTATCATTCCGATTTATTGTATATTTTCAAATTACGTTATTTAAACAAAACATTTAAAAGGTTTCATCTAGATTGTAAAACGTTTTCAATATTATGAAAATTAAATGATTAATTTATCAAGAGACACGAGGCAATTATTGTAAAGTATGCATTGAAAATTTAGCAGGAATTTCCACTAACTTTTGTCCAGTTACCGTTAATTGAGTTTTGTTCTTACTCGTAATCATTTTACCATTTATTCTGAATATTGTTAAAAAGGACAGATTTCTTAAATCATAGTGGACCTCATAACAGAGACCCGTAATCATATCACAATGTATCTGATAATTCAATCATTTGATATTATCTTTTAATTTCGTCGAAAAATATTTTGAAACAAATACGTTCATGTAAAGTATTATACATTTAATACTTGTTAACGTTTTTAGTTAATATAACTATATATTATATATACATATCTATATACACATAGATGTTCGTGAATCATCGAGCACAGTCAAAGGGTAATTGATTACATGAATATAATTCCAAAACTTTTGAGACTCAATATTATAGACTTTACTTATCGTGTCGAAAACATATAAAGAGTAAGTTTAAATTTGGTCGGAAATTTCCGGGTCGTCACAGTACCTACCCGTTAAAGAAATTTCGTCCCAAAATTTGATTGAGATGGTCATGGCTGATAATAAGTATGTTTTTAGGACTCATATGAGTTGGAAATTAGAGTTTTATCATCAGTTAGTAATATGGATAAAACAATTTGTTTATGTGAAGAGTACGAGTGAAATTATCACAGATGAGTGAAATGAGTAAATGCAGGTTTGTCTTAACATGTGACGTAGTCACGGTTGATTTTCGAAATTCAAGGGATTTAAAAGAAAATCTTCGTAATAAGATTTGGTTCCTCGGTAATTAAGGAAATTAGGATCTTCTTTGGTTAAATGCAATAATCTATTTCGATTGCTCTGTCGGATATTTCACTATAAATCTACTCCCTTCGTTTCCTTATTTTTACAGCTCCCACCTTCTATTCTTTCTCACTCAATTCATATTTTAAAGCATTCGTCAATATGCTTCATCTCGTTCTTATTCTTGATATACTCCTAACTTTCATATCTATCTTTCTTCTTTTTCATCTGCCACCGGAAGAATCTATTTACTTCTACTATACTCTTGGTTTTATAGTGTTTTTAGTTCCCACTTGTCTTTATATTGCTATATTCATCGATATACACGGTTTGTAATTTCTGAGTTGTTGTTGGGTTTTATATCTCCCCTTATATTTCGGAGTCCCTGCTTCTGTCTTTCTATAATCATTGACATCCATAGTTAATGATTTCTTCTATTTGCTGCGATTTGTACTCCCCTTTATATTTCGAAGGTTTGTGCTTTTGTTTTCTCTTCTCGACTTTAAGTACAGCAGACAACGGTCCAGAATACGTAGGTATGAATTTCGGAATGAACATAGTTAATGTTCTAAGAAAGAAATTGTAATGGCACGATCTTGATTTGTCAAATTACCAGAATATCACGAAAAAGGCCGAATCATCAAGAAAAATATTTTCTTGATATGTTTAGAGGTTAAATAGAATACAAGAGTCGTGTAACATGGCACATGATGACGGTATAGTCTGTGAATCGTCATGTTCCATTAGAAACTCAGCATGACTTACTGTAATATAATCACATTGATCAAGTGTCATTATATTATACTAACTCATGCTTCAGTTCCTAACACTACTTCAAAAACATTCATAATTTAAACTCGAAAGTTTATAGAATATAGAAACTAAACAGTTTCCTTTATGATGTAACACTGATAGTGCCAAGGAATAAATGTTTTCAGATAAGAATAGTTATGAAAATATCTTCAGAAATATCGAAGATATTTATAATGAAAGATATAATGATATCTTAGAATATCTAAGATCAGAGGGTGATGAAGAATATTGTCCACAAGGGTTTTAGAGTCAGGAGCAAGGTATTCGTTAATGACTTCAGCAGATACTGAATCATTTGAATTCTTTGATGGCAAGTTTAGTCTTTGTGATTTTTCCACAGCCTTCTTCATAGTTTGCTCAATCCGTTTTCCAGTTCCAAACCTTCTCTTTTTTTCTGAGCTTTACCAACACATTATTCTTTATCATCAAACTTTTAACTGTTAAGGTCGTTTACAGTTTTTGCTGCTTCATTCGGATTTTTCAGAATTCAGAGTATTAATTCGTAGACTGGGTGCTTTTCAGAATTTTAGAATGGAAGATCATAATTCCAAGAGATAAATTTTATATGTATACATATAACTGTTGATGTAGACATGCTGTGAGATTTCAAAATACTAATTGCTGATTCCCGGTAATTGGTATGACAATTCTTGTTACAAGATGCGGATGATCAAATGACGGGGTTTCGATAAATATAATAATTTTTCAGAAAGTCATAGATCAATGAAGTTGCTGGTAAGTTTACTGCTAATGTGGTGAGATATAAATGGTTCCCCGGTAACGATGATGAAGGGAAAACTTATATATCCAAGTTACAATAAGGCTTATCCGAATGAAAGGTCGATGTTGATTTGCTGAAGATGTGACAAAATTAGCTACTTTGGAGAGGTATTGTAAAGTTATTTTCGATAATAATAACGTCAATGGATCATAGATTTGTGTTAAACTTCTACTTAGGTTCCAAGAATTTTCTAGGTGCATGACTGTATGCATAAGTTCTTCTTTTCGTAGATGACCTGTGGTTGGATCATCTTCTCGATTGTTTCTTAATTGTGTTGTTTTCAAGAATCATGAAGGGTTTGAATGCAGATTGTAATCATTAATATACATATGATATTCTAGAATTTTGAACGACATGAATATTTTTCTGGGTTTTGTGAATAGAAGTGATGTTCTAGCATAGTTTTGAAGTCAAAGTATATTTTTGAAAGCTGCAGAGATCTAAGAGTGATGATATCGGTTATATCTCGACTTGGATTCTGTTCTGTCAAAATCAGAATATGTAATCGAATTCGGATGAAAATGGTTGTTCGGATTTCCATGAAAGAATGTATATCGTTGTGAAAATAGTGAGTATAGTTTATGATTCGTTGAATCAGAATTAAAGAATGTAACATATTAATTGTGAATTTATATATCTCTCGGGTATTACCTACCCGTTAAAAGTTTCACAAGTAATATTTTGTACAAGAGAATTTTTCATTACTGTCTTTATGAAAATATATGTATATTTTCTTAAGATATAATACAGATTTAATGAGTTAATATTAAATTAAACTCATTTGATTTTTGGCTGGAACTAGAAATGAATAATCTCTAAAACTTTAGAAATTACGTAATTTTTGCTATGTATTTCTTCAATGTAAATGAAATTATGAATCAATACTTCCTTATTCATCTATTGATATTTCTTGGTGAATGATGTTGGTGTTCGTGGAATTCTTGTGAATTTCGCCAGACACGAATGATGATTTCTAGAAATTTTCGAGTATACCAAAAATGAAAGTATAATATCAAACATGAATTTTGAATAGTACACTTGGTTTATTATGAAATGGAATTCATTGAACAGATATTGTAATTAACGATGGTTAAGTTGATAATGAAGAATGTACATCATAGCATATTAGTAATATGAATTAACCGAGTAGTATCTACCCTTTAAAATTCACACGTAATAGCTTAGTACGAAAATATATTTTGTAGTTTAAAAATTCATATATATAAAATATACATATAAATTCTTCAGAGGAAATGAGTTAATACTTCATAACTCGTTGATACGATATACTCGTTGTTGATTTGCGATGATGTCGGTGGTTATGGAACTGGCGGAACTTGTGATGTTATAGGTGTTGTTGGTGCTAATAATGTTGTCGGTACTGCTGGTGCTGCTTCTATAACAAGTCTATTTTGTAACGCACGCTCCATTCCTCTCAGAGTTTCTATTTTTCCCTGTATCATCTCTATCCATCCACTCATCTTGGTTTACAGTTATGATTAGAATAAATAATCTCTAAAACTTTAGAGATTTCATAATCACCGTAGAATATTTCTTCGATGAAGTTATGAATTAATACTTCATCGTTTATTGTTGTTGGTATTCCTTTGTATCTATGGTGCGTATGACGTGGATGCTCTTGGAACATTTTGTGATGTTAAAGCATGGGATGTGGATGTTGTTGGTGGTGGTAATGGTACTGCTGGTGTTGATGATGGTGGTACTGTTGATGTCGGTGTTGCTGCTAGTGCTTGTAACCTTTGCAACATATTCTCTAAAGCCAATACTCGAGCGCGAAGTTCGTTAACTCCTTCTATTATACCGGGGTGATTGTCGGTTCGGACGAGCGGATGAATAAGATCTAAAATTCGAGATAGTATATAATCATGACGAGATACTTTGGAAATGAGAGAGAAAATGGTATTACGAGCAGGTTCGCTGGTAAGTGCTTCAGGTTCTTCGCCAAGAGGGAAATGTGTTGGATGGAAGGGATCGCCTTCTTCTTGTCTCCAATGATTAAGTAGGCTACGAACCCATCCCCAATTCATCCAAAATAGATGATGGCTAATTGGTTGATCCATTCTGGTCACACTGCTTTCGGAGCTCGAGTGAAACTCCATATCAGAATCCGAGGGACTTGAATTAGTGGTTAGTTCTATTTTGTATGATTGAATAAAGGATTTTTCGATATGAAATGATTTTCGGCTATCGGATGGTATTCTAATTACATAGAATATCTATATCTATATATATAGAACAAAAGATTTCGTAGATTACGGAGAAATTTACCGAATATGTTAAGCAAAAGTTTACAATAACAGGTACGCTAAGGTATGAATTAGCAGATACGCTAAGATATGAATTTTGTCTATACACTATTCATGCAATGAATGCAGTAAGATGTGTCTAGACTAAGAATGATAAGCATGTAATTTCCGACAAGAAATGATTAGCAAAACTTTTTGACATACAGCTAAGGTCGAAGTCCAGACTCACTAATTGTCGTACCCCCAAAATGGACCAGGGGTAATTGTGACCAATCATATCATAACACAGTTGTATAAACGAGAACGACTCTATATGAGACTTTTTAAATAAAACCTTTGTTAATAAAACAGCGGAAGCAGTAACTGTGATGACCCGGGAATTTCCGACTAAATTTAAACTTAATTCTTATATGATTTCGATACGATAAGCAAAGTCTGTAAAGTTGAGTCTCAAAATTCTTGACCTGTTATCATGATTTTATTTAACCCTGTGACTATTTACCGACGATTCACGAACCATTGTTGTAAATATTATATGTATATTGAAATATATAAAAAATATATATATAGATATTTAAAATTCAATTATGATATAAGTATCACATATTTGATAATATAAAAAGGTAATATATAAAATGAAATTCCAAATTGAAAATATATTTGTTCAATATTATTATTACCTTTATTATTATTAATATTAATATCAATATCAGTATTATTAATATCATTATTTTTAAAAATGAAAATAGGATATATGTAACTTGTTGATCACTTGTATTATTAGATATTATTATCATTGTTAAGAACTTTATTATTATAACTAATAGTGAAATTATAATGTTAGTTATTATGATTAGTAATATTATTATTACTTTCATCTTTATTATTATTAAAACTGATATCAATATCAGTATTGTATTATTATTATTATAATTAAGAAGTTATGGTTATCAAAATAAAGATGTTAAACATAAATATTATTATAATAATGATTAAAAACTATAATTTTGATTATTATGATTAATTTTTTTATTATCATTTAAAAATATTATTATTACTTTTATCATTATCTTTATTGTTATATTCATATTATTATTATCTTATCTTTATTATTATTAGGAATAACATTATTATTAATAATTATTAATATCATTATCATTTATTACTATCAATATTAATAGAATTTTTATACATTTTTATTATTAATTAGAATACTGTTTATATATATATATATATATATATATATATATATATATATATATATATATATATATATATATATATATATATATATATATATATAATCAATTCAGTTTAACATATCTATCCAGCTAATCGTTTTTTGTTTTTATCTTCAAATGATCAGATATAATTGGAATCAAGTAGCCTTTATGATCTAGCTTTTTATTTTATTACTTTCTTGATATATTTTTTTACCTACTCGTATGATCCTGTCTTCATTGTGGTTACACGTCCCAATCTAGTCTCATTTCTAACAAGTCAGTATCAATTATAAATATTACCTTCGTTCATGTACTCAGACATACGCAGTTATCACTGAAACTTATTAATTTAACAGAAAATAAAGAGTATTATTCTGTTCTTCCATTTTTTTTAAGTCAAAACACGAATTCGTATGGCATTTTAAAATCCTTTAGTGCAGAGATGTTATAAATCATGTGAGTAAACTATCTTCAAAGTTTCAAATTCCAATATTTCAAAACAAGATCGAATTTATGAGTCAAAGTTTTAAGGTCAAAAGTCAACGGATTTGTTCATCCTAAAATACGAGGTCATATTGATGTTTACAGTTAAATTAATGATTTCAAAAGTTGTAGGAGTAATTTGAAACACATTTTATGATATAACCTTTGTCTATAACGTTCCAAATATCAAAATCCATTTTTTTTAAAAACGGTGAAGTAGCAGCAGCAGTTTACTCTTTTTTATAATTTTTTTTCTTCTCTTTTTCCCTATTAATCTCAATTAATTGTTTATGTATTGAATATTAAATTCTAAAAGCGAATTGGTAAGTGTTATTACAATTAACATGAGTTGGATCGATTGAAAGTGTGAAGAAGAAGAAGAAGAAGGAGGAATGGGAAACAGGAAAGATACGAGTTATATATATATGGATTGGGTATAAATTAGAGAAAAACAAATGGAGGAATGGTTAGGGGGTTGATATGGGAGCGAGTGGTCTTGTGTTCGAGTCCCGGCTTGTACATTTTATTAATATTTTTGGAGTGTTGAAGGTAGTTCATTTATCAAGTTATTATTATTATTATTATTATTATTATTATTATTATTATTATTATTATTATTATTATTATTATTATTATTATCATTAATATTATTATTATTGTTCTGATTACTATTATTATTGTATTTAGTATTAAAAGTATTATTATTATGAGTAACATTAGTAATATTGTTAATATGAGTATTAGTATTATTATTAAGTAATAATATTATTATTATCAGTATTATTATTATTAAGTAGTATGAATATCAATTATTATTATTACTATCAATATTATTATTTTTATATTTATTTGTATTATAAAACTTATTATCATCACTATCAATTTTATAAATGTTATCATTAAAATTATCAGTAACATCCATATTATTATTATTATTATTAAAAGTATTATAATTATGACAATAAAAGATTTAAAGATATTATTATTAAGATCATAAGTATATATATACAAATGTATAGACTTAAAAACTACGAATAAAATTATGATTTAAGTGAATTACTAATTATTAATATCATTATCATCAATATTATTATTAAATTATTCATGTTATCAGAAACTACTAATATTATCATTATGAGATTTATAATCAAAAACTATCATCAATATTATTATTAATCAAGTTATTAACTTTAATATTTTTACTAGAAACATTAGGTATTATCATTATTATCATTTTTACCATTTCAAATAATATTATAGCATTATTATAATTACTATATTTTAACAAACAAACGATATATATATATATATATATATATATATATATATATATATATATATATATATATATATATATATATATATATATATATATATATATATATATATATATATATATATATATATATATATATATATATATAATACATATAACATAACGAAAATTAATATTTTTATATAACAAAATGAATAGATGACATATATACATATACATTCAATATAAAAAAAAATATAACTAATAAAGTTATGTATATATAAATTTGTTCGATTACGATTATATATATTAATATATGTACAAATGATATAGGTTCGTGAATCCGAGGCCAACCCTACATTGTTCAATGTCGTCATATGTATTTTTACTACAAAATACAGTATTGTGAGTTTCATTTGCTCCCTTTTTAAATGCTTTTGCAATATATATTTTTAGGACTTAGAATACATGTGCTGCTTTTATAAATGTTTTACGAAATAGACACAAGTACTTAAAATTACATTCTATGGTTGGATTATTAACCGAATATCTCCCTTCAAGTCTTGTAACCTAAGAATTTAGGGAAATGGCCCCTGATTGACGCGAATCCTAAAGATAGATCTATGGACCTTGACAAGTCCCATTCGGGGTACGAATGCTTTAGTACTTCGAGATTATTATACAGACGAGAGGTTCTGTTTTGAGGATATTCTATGCATTAAGTTAACGTCGGTTACCAGGTGTTCAATCCATATGAATGATATTTTTGTCTCTATGCATGGGACGTATATTTATGAGAACTGGAAATCTTGCGGTCTATTAAAATGATGAAAATGATTATTTATGTTAAACTAATGAACTCACCAACCTTTTGGTTGACACTTTAAAGCATGTTTATTCTCAGGTACGAAAGAAATCTTCCGCTGTGCATTTGCTCATATTAGAGATATTACTTGGAGTCATTCATGAAACATTTCAAAAGACGTTGCATTCGAGTCGTCGAGTTCATCAAGATTATTATTAAGTCAATTATAGTTGGAGGTATTATGAAATAGTAGGATTGTCGTCAACTTTCGATGTAAAGAAAGTTTGTCTTTTAAAAACGAATGCAATGTTTGTAAAATGTATCATATAGAGGTCAGTTGCCTTGCGATGTAATCAACTGTTGTGAATCGTTTGTAATCGATATGGACTTCGTCCGGATGGATTAGGACAGGTCTCTTCAGTTGGTATCAGAGCGGTGGTCTTAGCGAACCAGGTCTTGCATTAGTGTATCTAACTGATAGTTGTTAGGATGCATTAGTGAGTCTGGACTTCGACCGTGTCTGCATGTCAAAAGTTTTGCTTATCATTTTGTATCGGAAATCATCTGCTTATCATCCTTAAGAAATTACCTGCTTATCATTCTTAGTCTAGACACATCTTACTGCGATGATTGCATGAATAGGGTATAGACAAAAATTCATATCTTAGCGTATCTGACAATTCATATCTTAGCGTATCTGTTACTGTAGACCTTTCCTAATATCTCTCGTAAATTTCTCCGTAATTTAAGGGATCCTGGTATTATATATATCTATGCATATTATGCATTGAGAATACATCCAACTATCAATTGCTGTCACTAAACTCTTCATACCAAAAATATTTTCTGTGATCGCGTAAGATGGCCTCTACGAATCGACCACGTTCCTCTGACTCCGAAGACAGCGTGACAGGAGCACACCAACCAATCAACTACTGTGATTACTGGATAAAATGGGGGTGGATTCGCGACATACTCACCCTATGGAGAAGGGAAGAAGGTACTCCATATCATGCACCGAATCTATCACCTAACCTTGGAGTGCTCGACCCGCTCACCGACGAACCTGTTCGCAACACCGTTTATACCCTTTTTGCCAGAATTTTTCATCTTGAGACAACCATTAACGGAACTAGAGAAGATATCCGATCTCTACCTCACACTGATAACCAACCAGGGTTAGTATAAGAAGTTAAAGAACTCCGAGCTCGAGTGCTAACTTTAGAGAGCACGGTACACAATTTGCAAGCACCAGCAGTATCACCAACACCAGTAACATCACCAACCTTAGCACCAACAGCACTAGTACCACCAACAACAACATCCGCATCACCAGCTTCGACATCTCATTCTTTACCTCGAGTATAATCATCGTTCTACATGACGTTCTACATCATTTATCTTCATTCGACATGATGATTATGTAATCTCTAATGTTTTAGAGATTATATTGTTGTTCAAACGGTAAATCTGATGAGTTTAATATCACATTGACTCATTAAATCCATGATTACGTCTGAAGAAAATATATATGTATATATGTTTTCATAAAGATTGTAATTAAAAATTCTTTTGTACGAACCGTTAATGGTGAAAATATTTTAACGGGTAGGTAATACCCGAGGAATATTTAGATCTCACATTAATAAGTTATACTGTACATTCTTCGAACCTGAATCAATAGTCATTTACTATCCTACCTACATCCACAGATATACGAATCTGTTCACCACGGAATAACCATTTTCATTCAATTTCATATTTGGATTTTGACCTATCAGAATCCAACAAGTGGCATAATGAAGAAAAACATTGGACAAAAATAAAATTTGTTAGAAACAAATAAATTAATTATGAGAAATTTTGTTAAGAATCCACGCTAACTGTTCCTAGCTAACTGATTACATTTTATTTATCGCAATTTATTTATCGTAATTTATTTATCGCATTTAATTATCGCAATTTTAATTTTCGCAATTTTATTTATCGTCATTTAATTTCTGTTATTTATTTTACGCACTTTAAATATCGGGACACATATACAAGGTTTTGACATATCATATCAACCCATCTATATATATTATTTGGAATAACCATAGACACTCTATATGCAGTAATGCAGGAGTTAGCTATACAGGGTTGAGGTTGATTCTATAATAATATATATAGTTTGAGTTGTGATCGAGTCTGAGACATGTACACGGGTCACGATACGTATTAATTAATTCGAATATTATATATTAAATTATATATGAATTATTGGACTGTTAACTGTGGATTATCGACTGTGAACTAATGACATTGGACAAATAAAAATGAATTAAAATATTAATTATAATATATGAAACTAAATAATTCTTCAAGTTTTCCACTTGATTTCATCCTAAACCTCATTGTATCTTGACGATTACAATCTGCGTTCAAACCTTTCACAATTCTTGAAAATGCCTCAATCGAAAGGATGAATCAACCGCACTTCATCTACGGAAGGAAAGATTTATGCATATAGTTATGCACCTGAAAACACTCGGAACCTGTGTAAATGTTTAACACGTAGTTGTGCTAATTCCTTAGTGTTATTACTACCCAAAATAACTTGACAATTCCTTTTAAAGTAGCAAATTTTGTCACAGCTCCAACAAGACAACTTCGACTTTTCTCTCGAAACAACCATATTATAACTTTGATATATATGCGTGCTCTTTTATTGTTACCGGGGAACCTTTTATATTCCACCATATTACCAGTAGACGTACCAGCAACCTCGTTACTTCTTGACTTAAATCTCGCTGATAAATCATTATATTTATTTATTGAAACCCTATCATATACTTATCCGCATCTTGTAACGATAACTGACATACCAATTACCGGAAAATAGTAATCAGTACTTTGAAAACTCACAGCATATCTACATCAACAGTTATATGTATAACATTCATCTCTTAGAATTATGATCTTTCATTTTGAAATTCTGAAAAGCACTCAGTCTACAAATCAGTACTCTGAATGTTAAAAAAGCTGAATGAAGCATCAGAAACCGTAGACAACCGTAAACGACCTTAATCATCGGAAGTTTGATGATAAAGAATATTATGTTGGGAAAGCTCAGAAAAGTTGGAACTAGAAAACGGATTGAGCTAACCACAAAGGAGACCAAGGACAAATACAAGGACCATATCCTATATTCAAAGAATCCAGGTAATTCCAGATCCGTTGAAATCTTTAGAGAATATCTTGCTCCGAAGTCATGTTAAAATCTTGCGAAAAATTTTTCTTCACCAACCTTTGAACTTGGAAATTCCAAAATATCATCATAAATATCTTCGATATTTCTGAGGATATTTTCATAAATATTCTCGTCCGAAATTATACACCTCTTCGTGCTTCCTGTGTTTCATTATATTGGAAACTTCTGAAAAATCTAAGTTTAATTTATGAATGAATTCTGGAGAAATGTAAAGAAATTGATGCATGAATTAGTATAATATAATGACACTTGATCAACGTGATTATATTACAGTAAATTATGCTGAGTTTCTAATGAAACGTGATGATTCACAGACCATAGCGTCATCATGTGCCATGTTGCACGACTCTTATATTCTATCTAATCTATAGACATATCAAGAACATATTTTCATGATAGTTCTACCTTTTCTCTTAAATTCTGGTAATTTAACCAATCAAGATCGTGCTATTAAAATTTCTCTCTTAGAACATTAGTTATGTTCATTCGGAACTCCATACCTACAAATTCTGGACCAATAATTGCGAAAAGAAAACAAAAGCATGAAGCTCCGAAATAGAAAGGGGGTATAAATCGCAGCAAATAAGAGAGAGCATTAACTGTGGATGACAATGATTATAGGAGACAGAAGCAGGGACACCGAAATATAAGAGAAAATATAAAGCTCAATAACAACACAGAGATTACAAACCGTAGATATTAATACGAATAGCAATATAAAGACACGGTAGAATTAAGAATAGTATCATCCCAAGGTAATAGTAGAAGTAAACAGATTCTTCTGGTGGAAGATTAAAAAGAAGGATGACAGAAAGGATAATTAGGAAAATATCAATGATTAGAACTGGATAAAGCATTTTCAAAATTCTTTTAGAAGTAAGAATTAAGAAAGAAAGTATAGAAAATGGGAGTGGTGGAAAATAATGGAACGAAAAAAGCTTAATTTATAATGAAAATATCAGACAGAGTAATCAAGGCAGATCACCGTAATTAATAATAGAGATCTTAATTTCCTTACTCACCGAAGAATCAAATCTTTTTGATTTCGAAGATTTTCTATAAATCTCTTGAATTCCGGAATTTAACCATGTTTACGTCAAAAGCTAAGGAAAATCTTATTTTCTTCAATTCACTCTTTTGCGATAGCTTCACTCGTATTCTTAGAATAATAGAATTATTTCATCATTCAATGATGATAAACCTCTAATTATCAACTCATATTGGTCATGAAAACATTTTTTATTGTAAGCCATGACCACCTCACTCAAATTTCGGGACGAAATTTCTTTAACGGGTAGGTACTGTGATGACCCGGGAATTTCTGACTAAATTTAAACTTAATTCTTATGTGATTTTGATACAATAAGCAAAGTCTGTAAAGTTGAGTCTCAAAATTCTTGAACTGTTATCATGATTTCATTTAACCCTGTGACTATTTCCCGACGATTCATGAACCATTGTTGTAAATATTATTTGTATATTGAAATATATATAAAAAATATATATATAGATATTTAAAATTCAATTATGATATAAGTATCACATATTTGATAATATAAAAAGGTAATATATAAAATGAAATTCCAAATTGAAAATATATTTGTTCAATATTATTATTACCTTTATTATTATTAATATTAATATCAATATCAGTATTATTAATATCATTATTTTTAAAAATGAAAATAGGATATATGTAACTTGTTGATCACTTGTATTATTAGATATTATTATCATTGTTAAGAACTTTATTATTATAACTAATAGTGAAATTATAATGTTAGTTATTATGATTAGTAATATTATTATTACTTTCATCTTTATTATTATTAAAACTGATATCAATATCAGTATTGTATTATTATTATTATAATTAAGAAGTTATGGTTATCAAAATAAAGATGTTAAACATAAATATTATTATAATAATGATTAAAAACTATAATTTTGATTATTATGATTAATTTTTTTATTATCATTTAAAAATATTATTATTACTTTTATCATTATCTTTATTGTTATATTCATATTATTATTATCTTATCTTTATTATTATTAGGAATAACATTATTATTAATAATTATTATTATCATTATCATTTATTACTATCAATATTAATAGAATTTTTATACATTTTTATTATTAATTAGAATACTGTTTATATATATATATATATATATATATATATATATATATATATATATATATATATATATATATATATATATATATATATATATAATCAATTCAGTTTAACATATCTATCCAGCTAATCGTTTTTTGTTTTTATCTTCAAATGATCAGATATAATTGGAATCAAGTAGCCTTTATGATCTAGCTTTTTATTTTATTACTTTCTTGATATATTTTTTTACCTACTCGTATGATCCTGTCTTCATTGTGGTTACACGTCCCAATCTAGTCTTATTTCTAACAAGTCAGTATCAATTATAAATATTACCTTCGTTCATGTACTCAGACATACGCAGTTATCACTGAAACTTATTAATTTAACAGAAAATAAAGAGTATTATTCTGTTCTTCCATTTTTTTTAAGTCAAAACACGAATTCGTATGGCATTTTAAAATCCTTTAGCGCAGAGTTGTTATAAATCATGTGAGTAAACTATCCTCAAAGTTTCAAATTCCAATATTTCAAAACAAGATCGAATTTATGAGTCAAAGTTTTAAGGTCAAAAATCAACGGATTTGTTCATCCTAAAATACGAGGTCATATTGATGTTTACAGTTAAATTAATGATTTCAAAAGTTGTAGGAGTAATTTGAAACACATTTTATGATATAACCTTTGTCTATAACGTTCCAAATATCAAAATCCATTTTTTTTAACTGTAAAGTAGCAGCAGCGGTTTACTCTTTTTTATAATTTTTTTTCTCTTTTTCCCTATTAATCTCAATTAATTATTTATGTATTGAATATTAAATTCTAAAAGCGAATTGGGAAGTGTTATTACAATTAACATGAGTTGGATCGATTGAAAGTGTGAAGAAGAAGAAGGAATGGGAAACAGAAAAGATACGAGTTATACATATATGGATTGGGTATAAATCAAAGAAAAACAAATGGAGGAATGGTTAGGGGGTTGATATGGGAGCGAGTGGTCTTAGGTTTGAGTCCCGGCTTGTACAGTTTATTAATATTTTTGGAGTGTTGAAGGTAGTTCATTTATCAAGTTATTATTATTATTATTATTATTATTATTATTATTATTATTATTATTATTATTATTATTATTATTATTATTATTATCATTAATATTATTATTATTGTTCTGATTATTATTATTGTTGTATTTAGTATTAAAAGTATTATTATTATGAGTAACATTAGTAATATTGTTAATATGAGTATTAGTATTATTATTAAGTAATAATATTATTATTATTAGTATTATTATTATTATTAAGTAGTATGAATATCAATTATTATTATTACCATCAATATTATTATTTTTATTATTATTAGTATTATAAAACTTATTATCATCACTATCAATTTTATAAATGTTATCATTAAAATTATCAGTAATATCCATATTATTATTATTATTAAAAGTATTATAATTATGACAATAAAAGATTTAAAGATATTATTATTAAGATCATATGTATATATATACAAATGTATAGACTTAAAAACTACGAATAAAATTATGATTTAAGTGAATTACTAATTATTAATATCATTATCATCAATATTATTATTAAATTATTCATGTTATCAGAAACTACTAATATTATCATTATGAGATTTATAATCAAAAACTATCATCAATATTATTATTAACCAAGTTATTAACTTTAATATTTTTACTAGTAACATTAGGTATTATCATTATTATCATTTTTACCATTTCAAATAATATTATGGCATTATTATAATTACTATATTTTAACAAATAAACGATATATATATATATATATATAACATAACGAGAATTAATATTTTTATATAACAAAATGATAGATGACATATATACATATACATTCAATATAAAAAAAATAATATAACTAATAAAGTTATGTATATATAAATTTGTTCGATTACGATTATATATATTAATATATATACAAATCATATAGGTTCGTGAATCCGAGGCCAACCCTGCATTGTTCAATGTCGTCATATGTATTTTTACTACAAAATACAGTATTGTGAGTTTCATTTGCTCCCTTTTTAAATGCTTTTGCAATATATATTTTTGGGACTAAGAATACATGTGCTGCTTTTATAAATGTTTTACGAAATAGACACAAGTACTTAAAATTACATTCTATGGTTAGATTATTAACCGAATATCGCCCTTCAAGTCTGGTAACCTAAGAATTTAGGGAAATGGCCCCTGATTGACGCGAATCCTAAAGATAGATCTATGGACCTTGACAAGTCCCATTCGGGGTACGAATGCTTTAGTACTTCGAGATTATTATACAGACGAGAGGTTCTGTTTTGGGGATATTCTATGCATTAAGTTAACGTCGGTTACCAGGTGTTCAATCCATATGAATGATATTTTTGTCTCTATGCATGGGACGTATATTTATGAGAACTGGAAATCTTGTGGTCTATTAAAATGATGAAAATGATTATTTATGTTAAACTAATGAACTCACCAACCTTTTGGTTGACACTTTAAAGCATGTTTATTCTCAGGTACGAAAGAAATCTTCTGCTGTGCATTTGCTCATATTAGAGATATAACTTGGAGTCATTCATAAAACATTTCAAAAGGCGTTGCATTCGAGTCGTCGAGTTCATCAAGATTATTATTAAGTCAATTATAGTTGGAGGTATTATGAAATAGTAGGATTGTCGTCAGCTTTCGATGTAAAGAAAGTTTGTCTTTTAAAAACGAATGCAATGTTTGTAAAATGTATCATATAGAGGTCAATTACCTCGCGATGTAATCAACTGTTGTGAATCGTTTGTAATCGATATGGACTTCGTCCGGATGGATTAGGACGGTTCTCTTCAGTAATAAATGTTTACATTATTATTAAAATGTAAAATAAATGTTTATGAACTAAAATATAATATGCGATGTGGACTCCATGCAAGCATCAAATCTATCATCATAAAGTTGCAAACAGCTAGCTCACTCATCACCTGAGACAAAACATGCTTAAAGTGTCAACCAAAAAGGTTGAGTGAAATTTACAGGTTTATAAATAATATCCAAAGTTTTAGACCATAAAATTTAGTTTAAAGTTGATCAATATAGATGTATCAGTCTAAAAGTGTTGCTGCAGTTTGTAATATCGCTACTAAACAATTTACCCTATGACACCTTGTACTGTTAGTGTCGTGGAATCATTATAATGTAACCAAAGACTAGCGGTCAAATGATTAGAGACGTTACTCTCAATAGGCCTACTCACAATAATTAAGTTCGCATTTATACGTAACAATTAACGATATTACGGTAGAGATTTAGCATGAATTAAAGCAAGACAGCATAGTTAACAATTTAGTACTTGTGTCTAAGCGTAAAACAGTTATAAAGCAAGCATGTGTCTCACCCCAAAAGTTATAAAAGCAGTTATGAAACAGCAAAAAGTGGGGCTATGAAGTTCACCTTAGTAGCAAGTAAGTTATTCCACGCAAAGAAGAATGAACGGAGTAAGTGATCGGAGATCTTAACCTAGAGATATAATCTTTGATTAGTTAATGTCTAACAGACATAAAGTTTGTTTATTAATATAGCAACTATATTAACAGTGATGGTTTTCGAGAAAAGTTCCTATTTCTCAAAAGTTTCTATTTTTGGAAACCTACTATTTATGGAAAGCTTCCATTTATAGTAAGCTTCTAGTTTAAGAATGTTTGGGTTATAATCCTCAACAAAGACGTTGTACAATCTCACCCAAACTTCATTGCTAACATGCAAGTCACTCGAATGATCTATTGTTACCGAGCGGCCCAGGATCTCTTGACCAGAATCGAAGTCTTGGCATTCGAGATCCACAAGCGTCCCATAATGGTAACAAGGATCACCCTATGCCACAAGTAGCGGTGAGGTTTGTATAAAGTGCACGTTATCTTTTAATTATAACCTTCACGTTATAGGTGTATACACACAACGAATTATTAATGTACTTAATAATTATATATGTGATAATATAACCTAAGTATTATTTAATATTTAGTTATACCTTAGTATGTCTTATATATATTAAATATAATTACCTTTAAATAAATACCTAAATTACTTCAAAGAAAATAGTGTTTTATTAATCAAACATTATCAAAAAAATGTCTAAATACTTAATTAAATATCTAAAAATTATATACATAATTTTTATAGTCTTAGTTAATCATATAAATTAGTAAAAAAATTTAAGAAAACATTTTTATTATATTTTGTATTTATTTTTTGTTTTTACCCTTAATTTATTCACAAAAACAAGTTTAATTCTACATAATTACTAAATAAACCCAAACAATTATTTTTATAATTTTTATAAGTTTCTATCCGTCTAATAACCTATAGAAAAAAAATATTTAAAAAAATATTTTTATTATTTTATATTTATTCTTAATTTACCTTCGAATTACATAATAATAGAGTTTAATTATAAAATAATTACCAATTCGACCCAATTAATTATTTTTATAATTTTTTCAGATCTATATAAGTTTTATAAACTCAGAAAAAATATATATATTTTATTTTTGGTTAAAAATATTTATTACGAATTTTACATTGTGTTTATGTTTAAATACTACATAATTCGTATTTAATTATAAATAACATTCCATAAATTATCAAAATTATTTTTATACATCATAATACTTATAATACTAATTATAACATATAAACATAATTTATATATATATATATATATATATATATATATATATATATATATATATATATATATATATATATATATATATATATATATATTAATTTTGAATTTATAAAGAATATACAAAAAATAAAAGCAATTCGATAAAAAAAATATAGAAAATACCTCAAGTAGTTTCCCAAGTTTGTGAGAGAGTTTTTCCAAAGATTTGATACAAGTTTTTATGAAATGGAAGTGGGTATTTATAGAAAAAAATGGTTGGTGAAAAGAAAAAATATAAATAAAATAAAGGTACCAATTTTGACAAAAAAAAAACATGTTAAAAATGTTTTTAATATGTTTTGTCTTTGAAAATATTTAGTCAAAATTCATGGGCTCATTATTTAATTTATAAAAAAAATCTTATTTCTTTTTTTATTAGCTAAAAATATAAATAATGATTAAAATAACTTATCATTTAATTAATAATTATGTTACATATAGTTTTATATATAATACACATTAATATTAATATTAACTAAAGTTATTTTATATAATTAGTATAAACTTTAGTTAACAAAACGTGTCGACAAAAAAATAAATATTTAATCAACGTTGAATTTAATCATATATTAAGTATGGATAACAACCCTAGGGGCAAATTAGTCAATTCAAGTATGGAAATGTGATGGTTGTTATAGTACCTACCCGTTAAAGAAATTTCGTCCCAAAATTTGACAGAGATCGTCATGGTTGACAATAAGTATGTTTTCATGACGGATATGAGTTGGAAAATAGAGTTTTATCACTATAGAGTAATAAAACAATTCGATTACGTGAAGAGTATGAGTGAAGCTATCGTAAAAAAAGTGAAATGAGGAAAATAAATGTTCGTCTTAACTTTTGACATAGCTAAAGTTGATTTTTGGAATTCAAGGGACTTAAAGAAATCTTCATAATCTTTATAAGATTTGATTCTTCGGTAATTAAGGAAGTTTGGGATTTCTTTGATTAAATGCGGTGAATTGCCTCGATTGCTGTGTTTGGAATTTTGCTATAAATTAGCTTCTTCCGTCTCATTATCTTCACCACTTCTATTCTTTCTTCTTCAATTCATACTTTCAAAAGATTTGTTAATATGCTCAATCCCGTATTGATCCTTGTTATTATATTGACCATATATACAATCATTCTTCTTTTTCATTTACCACAAGAGGAATTTGTTTTCTTCTACTATTCCCTTGGGGTTATGAAATGACCCGTCCATATTACTATAAACGTAGTACGTTCTCATTGGTTCCATAGCGAGGTATTTGACCTCTATATGATACGTTTTAGAAAATATTGCATTTGTTTCAGAAAATATTGCATTCGTTTCATAAAAAGCACATCATTATTATACATAATGCATGTTTTAAACAAGTGGGTGATTATTTAAGAAATAATCCCCAAAATACATCGGTTTCCAAATACTACACACGTGACGTAACAGTTGAATATAATACATGACAAAGGTTTTATTGAATGCAACGCTTTATTTAAATAAAAGTATGAGACTCCATGCACAGCTTGCTCAGATAATGCAACAGCGGAAGACTTTCTTAAGGATCTGAGAATAAACATGCGTAAACAGTCAATACAAAGGTTGGTGAGATATATAGGTTTATCATCGATATAAATATAGACCACAAGATTTCATAGTTATAAATATATGTACACTCACAAGTGTATAAAAGTATTCTATAAGTTGTTGAGCGCTTCGGTAACCATACTTAACCATTAATGTGGCATATTCCCTTTATTATGAAATCTCCCTACACTGTACCAAGTGTAGTAAAAATGAAGTACTATGCAACCGTTTACGATACTAGAGCGACTAGTCCGGTTGTGGTTGTCAAACCCGATAGATCTATCAATAGGATTCACGCTTACATGTTCTTACAACATGTAAATATTAGTTACCAAGATATTAGGAAAAAATATGCAAAGTGGTACAACTCAACGTAGAATATGTTTTTAGTACTTGAGTCCATACCGTAAAACATAAAATGCATGTATTCTCATCCCAAAATATTTTTAGAGTTTAAAAATGGGACTATATATGTAAAAACCCGTCCTAATCCATAAGAATGACTACAATAACATATGATTACATCACGAGGTATTTGACCTCTATATGATACATTTTACAAACATTGCATTCATTTTAAAAGACAAACTTTCATTTACATCGAAAGTTGACAGGCATGCATACCATTTGATAATATCTATCTATAAATGATCTAATCTGTCATTTACTTAATCAAAATCTTTACTGAACTCAACGACTTGAATGCAACGTCTTTTGAAATATGCCATGAATGATTCCAAGTAATATCTTTAAAATGAGCTAATGCACAGCGGAAGATTTCTTTAATACCTGAGAATAAACATGCTTTAAAGTGTCAACCAAAAGGTTGGTGAGTTCATTAGTTTATCATAAACATTCATTTCCATCATTTTAATAGACCACAAGATTTTCATTTCTCATAAATATACGTCCCATGCATAGAGACAAAATAATCATTCATATGGATTGAACACCTTGTAACCGACATTAACAAGATGCATATAAGAATATCCCCTATCATTCCGGGAAATCCTTCGAACATGATAAAACAACATCGAAGTACTAAACCATCCGGTACTTTGGATGGGGTTCGTTAGGCCCAATAGATCTATCTTTAGGATTCGCGTCAATTAGGCGTGCACTAATTCTCAAAATTAGTGATGTTCCCTAATTCTTAGGCTACCAAGCAAAAAGGGGCATATTCGGCTTCGATCATTCAACCATATAATGTAGTTTCGATTACTTGTGTCTATTTCGTAAAACATTTATAAAAATTGCGCATGTATTCTCAGCCCAAAAATATAAAGGGTAAAAAGGCAAATGAAACTCACGATACTGTATTTTGTAGTAAAAATACATATGACGACATTGAACAATGCAGGGTTGGCCTTGGATTCACGAACCTATATCATTTGCGTATATATATATATATTAATACACATAATCATAATCGAATAAGTTTGTATATATAACCTATTAATGATATTATTTTTATATTAATAATATATTTATATTTCATATATTCCTTTTATATAATAAAAATATTTTGTTATGTCATATGTGTTAAATATATATTTATGTATTTCATTTGTTTATCAAAACAGTTGTTCTAACTATACTAAGTTAATATTAGTAAAAATAATGATAATAACATTAATAATATACTTATGTTAATAATAACTCTATTAGTGATAATAACAATGATATTAATAATAATACTTGTAAAAATATTAATTTTTACTGTTTATGATAGTTATGATATTGATTTTAGTAATTACATAATAATAATACTCGTGAATATGATTAATAATACTTATGTTAATATTAATATTTTTATTATTTGTAAAAAGATACTAATACTAATATTTACGAAATTATAATAATTTGTATTATTTTCATAATGATAATAATCATAATCATAATAGTAATAATATTACCTATTGATAATAATGATAATACTAAAATTTTAATAATAATACTTTTATTGATATTGATAAGGATAATAATAATAATAATGATAATAATAATAAATAAACTACCTCTTAAAGCTTTTTCTAAAAAAAATTCGTCTTGGACGGGCCTCGAACCCGAGACCTCTCGTTAACCCGCAACCTCACTTAACCATTACGCTGCTGTTGTTTTTTCTATTTTATTATTACACTTTTTATATTATAACCCGATTTTCTGTTACCATTATCATCAATCTTTTATAATCTAATCGGACCAACATTTAATTATTTTGAATCCCAATCTAGGCTGCAGCCTAACAGAGTTTTTGATAGATTTCAGCCCAACAGATTTATATTGCTCTCGGCCCACCAGAAAGCACAATCCCAACAGCTTCTATTTAGAATAAAAAAATATGTGCAACCGGCTAGGTTCGATCCTAGGACCTCTCGCTCATCATCCCACCTCATAAACCACTACTCCATTTTCTCTTTTCTGTTTTAATACCAACTTATATATATATATATATATATATATATATATATATATATATATATATATATATATATATATATATATATATAACCCGTTTATTCAGTTTCTTATTTCTTCTTCCTAAAACAACACCCAGAACTATTCATCTATCTTTCTCTTTTCTTTTCTTTTTTTCTAAAATCACGATCATCATCATTTCTGTTATTATCTAACATCATCATTAAGCATGTTTTAACATTGTTACATCGTGTATCACCTTTCATCATTTCAAACAGCAATATTTGATAGTTTATGGCGATTGTGATGGTTATTAACCGAAGAAAGAAAAAAAAATGGCTGTTCGGTCAGTCATAAATAAGCAGCGAGTGACAGATGGTGATTGACGGGAAGAAACAGAAACGGGAGCTGTTTATTGATCGAGCAAAAATATTGTAGTAGTAATAGCAAGTAATCGTGGTTAAGGTAACATTGTGGGGGTTTCGAAATGACTTGGAAAGAAAAGGAAGAACATATCGAATAGCAGTGGACTATGGATGGTTTCGATTTAAAACAAAATTAGGAACGAATCCTATCAGAAACATAGTTGATGGGGTTGTGGTTCTTGATTTGTAAAAAAAAAAAATTTATAGAAAAGTGGTGATTTCATGGTAATAAGGTGATGGGTTTTCAAAACAAAAACAAAAGAGATGGTGATTGTATGAGTTTTAAGGTGGTGAAGGCATATATTCGGTGATAGATGAAGATGTGGTGGGTTTGGTGTTTAGAAGGTGATGGGTTTATAAAGGTGGTGAGGTTCATAGAAACATGAAGCACAAAGAATAACGAAATGGGTTTGATTACAAGAATTTGGAGAGAGAGTGGTATTTAATCAACGAATGAAATCGAAACAGTACTAGTCGATGTCGGGTACCATTTTCATGTTCTCGGGTGATGCTAGCATATATATGTGTATAGTTATATAAGGAAAGAAAAATATGTAATAATATATATTAATAATTACAATTACAATAAAGTATCAATGATTGACAAAGTAAAAACAGTATCACATTAATAATTTAACACAGTGAGCCGCCTTGAATTATTTCGCTTCACGGGCCGAATTTCGTACATCGTTGATAATCAGTGGCGAATAAAAGTCTCAGAAAAATTCCAAAATTTTATATTAGTAAAAATTATTTATTCTGGTCATTATGGTATAAAATTTGACCATAAATTATTAAATAAAAATTACATCAACTGTCCCTCTCATTTATGGGTAAAATATAAAAAGTGCTGAAATTTAATAATTAGGTCTTAAATACATTTTTTAGTAAGCCTAAAATTTATAGAACTCATTTTCGAATCACCATTTATTTTAAAATTATATAAGTTCAAATTTCACTTCTCTAATTAATAATCGAAACGTCCAACAAGTATTACAATTATTAAATAATTACATTTAATATACAATATATATATATATATATATATATATATATATATATATATATATATATATATATATTCACTTTAATAATAAACTTTATTATATCTTATATTATTTTATTTTACAAAAATTAATTCCAATAACTAAGTAATATAATATTTCAAATTATATTTCGAATTAATACACATATCTATACTTTTAAATATATATGCATCTATTTACAAATAGTTATTCGTGAATCGTCGAGAACAGTCGAAGGTCAATTGAATATATGAAGATAGTTCAAAATTTTCCGAGACTCAATATGACAGACTTTGCTTATTGTGTCGAAATCATATAAAGATAAAGTTTTAAATTTGGTCGGAAATTCCTGGGTTGTCACAATATACTCACAGTAGTAAAATTATATTAATAATAAGTTTTCAACTTATTAAAAATATGACCGTCGTCCTTGGATTCATGAACCTATTGAAAGGACCCGTCCTAATCCATCCGGACGAAGTCCATATCGATTATAAATAATTCACAACAGTTGATTACATCGTGAGGTACTTGACCTCTATATGATACATTTTACAAACATTGCATTCGTTTTTGAAAAGACAATCATTCATTTTATCGAAAGTTGACGGCATGCATACCATTTTATAATATATCTAACTATAATTGACTTAATAATAATCTTGATGAACTCAATGACTCGAATGCAACGTCTTTTGAAATATGTCATGAATGACTCCAAGTAATATCTTTAAAATGAGCAATTGCACAGCGGAAGACTTCTTTCATACCTGAGAATAAACATGCTTTAAAGTGTCAACCAAAAGGTTGGTGAGTTCATTAGTTTATCATAAATAATCATTTCAGATAGTATAATAGACCACAAGATTTCATTTTCATAAACATCATTCTCGTATCAGGCATTTCGCAAACTGCATAGAGATAAAAATCATTCATATGGATTGAACACCTGGTAACCGACGTTAACTTAATGCATAGAATATCCCCAAAACAGAACCTCTCGTCTGTATAATAATCTCGAAGTACTAAAGCATTCGTACCCCGAATGGAACTTGTCAAGGTCCATAGATCTATCTTTAGGATTCGCCTCAATCAGGGGCCATTTCCCTAAATTCTTAGGTTACCAGACTTGAAGGGCGATATTCTGTTTAATAATCCAACCATAGAATGTAATTTTAAGTACTTGTATCTATTTCGTAAAACAGTTATAAAAGCAGCGCATGTATTCTCAGTCCCAAAAATATATATATATAGCAAAAGCATTTAAAAAGGGAGCAAATGAAACTTACCTAATGTATTTTGTAGTAAAAATACATATGACAATATTGAACAATGCAGGGTTGGCCTCGAATTCACGAACCTATATCATTCATTTATATATTAAAACGTATATTGGAAATCTCATAATTTCATTTATTAATATATGTTATTTATGTAATTATAGTTATAATATTCATACTAAATTTAATTTAAAATCATATATTTTTATTATATCTTAAATTATGTGTTATATATGTTTGTTTTGTATATATATATATATATATATCTAAAATGATTATTGTAGTTATATCAGTATATATATATATATATATATATATTTAGTATTATATTAAAAATACCTAATTTTGTTATATGTAGTCATATATATATATATATATATATATATATATATATATATATATATATATATATATATATATATATATATATATATATATATAATGATAATATGTTTGTCATATAATCATATGGAATATCAATATATTTATAGTATATATAATAAATGTGTTTTTATGTACA
Organism: Rutidosis leptorrhynchoides; assembly: GCF_046630445.1. Lineage (NCBI taxonomy): Eukaryota > Viridiplantae > Streptophyta > Magnoliopsida > Asterales > Asteraceae > Rutidosis > Rutidosis leptorrhynchoides. Next base: position 347,452,007 of record NC_092339.1, on the reverse strand, counting down.
AAATATTTATTTGTTAAAATGATAGTTTTGATATTAAAGTTTTACTAGTGATCATAATAATAACTTTATTAATAATGAAAATATTAATAATAATAATGATTTTGTTAATAATGATACTTATGTTAATAATGATCATAATAATCTTAATAACTATAACAATGTTATTAATACAAATATTGATGAAAATAATAATGATAATGTTAATAAAAACCCCTTATATTAATACTAATACTAATAATCATAAAATGATCCAAATACTAATATTAATGGGAATTATATTATTTTCATACTAATAATGATAATAATAATCATAATCTTAATGATAATAGTAATATAATTGTATTTATTATTTATGTTAATAATAAAAAGTTACTAATACTTATTAGTAAAACTAATAACTATAATACTTAGTAATAATACCAATAATTAATAATAACAATATTAATAACATTCATAATAATAATAGTAATAATAATAATGAAAATAATAATAATGGAAATTAAATTAAAAGTATATACCCTTGTAATGTTTTTCTAAAAAGAAATATCGCAGACGAGGCTCGAACCCCCGACCTCTCGCTCACCCGCTCACTCCCTTAACCAACCATCCACGTCTGTTTTTCTGATATATGCTAGGTTTCAAGTAATATAACCCGTATTACTTCTTTCTCCCTTTTCATCTTCTTCTTCAATTAGTTAATCAATTAGGGAAATCCAATTCATAACAGAATAACGAATTAAGGTTTTATTTAAGACTTGAAACATTATTGTAAACCATCTGTATGGGATTATTTTGTGCAATTTAATCAAAACAAAAAAAAATGAGGCCTGCTGTACACGCGAAAGACATGAACAACTTAATCTCCATTATCGAATTTAAAATAGTTTTAGACAAAGGTTTCAACACGAGATGTGTTGTAAAACACTCCTAGAAACTTTCTGGATAAACAATTTAACCTGAAACATAAAAACAACCTCGAATTTTAATGAAAAACAATGGTTGACTTTTTATTTTAAAAACTTTGACCTCAAAATTCACACTCGTTAAAAGGAATTGGAGGTTGTAATTTTGCAGAAAGTTCGACTAGAGGATTCCTAATACGACTGCATTTTTAGATTTTGAAATGGTGATTGAATTTGAGGATTTGATAAAAAGGTTGTCACGAACAGGGTATATCGAATTTATTTTTCTGTTTAAATTGAATTCCTTGTAAATAATTAAATGAATCAAGGTACTACTTATAATCAATCAAAGTTGTTGTGTAATGAGTGTTGGATGTCGACGTATAACAAGTTCTGACATCGGATTAACAAACGAACAAACAGGAGCAGGAAAAGAAATAAGTCTTGATATTGATTTGTACTGCATTCCCTATTTAATTGTGATTTGAATTGATACTGTAATCTGGTTTGGAGACATAAACAAAGTTTTACCCCCAATCTGATAACAATGTGTAACAGAATACACAGGTATGCGTATATATATAACCATATATATCTATAAATCTGTATTTGTTTATGTAATTAATTATATAAATCTGTATATTATATATGTATATTTATCGGAATATAAATTACCTGTATTTTTATAACTTATAATAAATCTGTATCTGATTCTGTATTTTTAAACTTAATTTACTATTAAATAATATGTTAATAAATTATAATGTTGTTAATAATTTAGTTAAAATAATATAGAGTTAACAATAAAGATATTAATAATAATAATATTAATATAATACTAATAAAAAAATCATATTAATAACTTAAATCATTAATATAATAATGATAATTTAGTAACAACAATATAAATAATAATAGTACTTATATTATTTATGATAATAATAATATTAGATATTTTATCACATTATTTGTATCATGTTTCGTATCTAATAATATTAATAATGCTAATATTAGTATTAACATGAATATTATACAATAACGAAGTAATGATAATTATATTAGTATAACAACTATATTTTTCTTGAAACTACACTTAATATAGATATTAAAATTCATTAACCAGGTAAATATTTAATAATTATATATTACATTTTATGATAATATTCATTGAATATTTAATGTGCATGTATTTTATATATTACAATATAATCATATTTATAAATAGAAATCATATATAAATTTATATATAAATACAACTATATATACAATTATGTTTTAAATACAAAGTATATAATTAATTATATAACTTAGACAATTAAACTTATAGTATAACATTTTACATGTAATACTTTGATAACGTTGACAATTATATTTGAAACCATTTATATCTAATATACTCTATGTATTCAAAATAATAAATTTTAGTTAGTTAAAGTTATCTCTCATATTAACTAAATTACATAATAGTTCGTTTGATATATAGTTATTTATTTATATTTACATTTCTGTTTACAATTATAGGTTCATGAATCGTCGAAACTAGTCAAAAGGTCAATTGAATATATGAACATAGTTCCAAAGTTTTTGAGACTCAACATTACAGACTTTACTTATCATGTCGGAAACATATAAAGATTAAGTTTAAATTTGGTCGAAAATTCCCGGGTCGTCACAGTACCTACCCGTTAAAGAAATTTCGTCCCGAAATTTGAGTGAGGTCATCATGGTTAGCGATAAAAATGTTTTCATGACGAATATGAGTTGATAAATAGAGTTTTATCACTATTGAGTAATACAGATAAAACATTTCGATTATTCAAAGAGCACGAATGAAGCTATCACAAAATAGTGAAAGGAATAAATGAAGTTTTGTTTTAATTTTTTGACGTTGTCTTGGTAGAATTCCGAAATTCAAGGGATTTAAAGAAAATCTTCGAAATCTAAAAGATTTGATTCTTCGGCGAATAAGGAAATTAAGATCTCTATAATTAAATACGGTGATCTACTTCGATTACTCTGCCTGGTATTTCCATTATAAATGAAACTCTTCCGTTCCATTACTTTTATCACTCCTATACTCAATTCCCAAATTCAAAAGATTTATGAAAATGCTTAACCCTGTTCTGATCCTTGTTATTATTCTAACTATCGCAATGATCGTTCTTCTTTTCCAACTCCCACCTGAAGAATCTGTTTATTTCTATTATGCTCTAGGGATTATTGTATTTATAATCCTCCCGTGTCTTTATATTGCTGTACGTACTGATATCCACGGTTTGTAATTTATGTGTTGTTATCGGGCTTTATATCTTCCCTTATACCTCGAAGTCCTTGCTTCTGTTTTCTATAATCATTGTCATCCACAGTTAATACTCCCTCCTATTTGCTGCAATTTATACTCCACTTTCTATTTCGGAGCTTTGTCCCTTCGTTTCTTCTTCTTGCAATTGGGCATCTCTTATAATGGTCCAGAATTCGCGGATATAAGTTTCAGAATGAACATTGTTAATGTTCTAAGAAGGGAATGGTATTGGCACGATCTTGATTTGTTAAATTACCAGAATACCCTGGAAAAGACCGAATCATCAAAGAATATTTTCTTGATATTTCAGAGGTTTAAATAGAATACAAGAGTCGTGTAACATGACACATGATGACGTTAGAGTCTGTGAATCATCATGTTTCATTAGAAACTCAGCATGACTTACTGTAATATAATCACGTTGATCAAGGGTCATTATATTATACTAACTCATGCATCAGTTCCCAACATTACTTCAATAACATTCATATTTTAAGCTCGAAAGTTTACAGAATATAGAAACTAACAGTTTCTATATAATGTAACACTGATAGCACGAAGAGATTAATGATTTCAGATAAGAATAGTTATGAAAATATCTTCAGAAATATGAAGGACATTTATAATGAAAGATATGATGATATCTTGAATTTCTAATATCGAAGGATGGTGAAGAAAATTTACCCGCAAGAGTTTGGAATCAGAAGCAAGGTATTCGCTAAAGATTTCATCAGAAACAGTATCATCAGAATTCTTAATGTACAAGTTTATTCCTTGTGATTTGTTCAGAGACTCCTTCGTAGTTTGCTCAATCAGTTTTTTTTTTCAGTTTTAAACTTTTTCTGAGCATTGCCAACATACAATTCTTTATCGTCAACTTTTGGCTGTTGAGATCGTTTACAGTTTTTGTTGCTTCATTCAACATTTTCAAAATTCAGAGCATTAATTTGCAGACTGGTTGCTTTTCAGAATTTCAGAATTGGGATTCGTAAATCCAGGAGATAGAAGTTATATATATATATATATATATATATATATATATATATATATATATATATATATATATATATATATATATATATATATATATATATATATATATATTAATCGTTGTCGTAGAATTGCTGAGAATTTCGAGATTATCGATTGATGCCTTCCGGTACTTGGTATGGTAATTATCGTTACAAGATACCGATGAGTTCATGATAAGACTTCAATAGATAATTATATGGAGTTCATGATAAGACTTCAATAGATAAATATATTGATTTGTTGTAGAGATTTAAGCCAAGGAGCAACGAGGTTGCTGGTACGTCTGCTGGTGATGTGGTGGAATATAAAAGGTTGTCCGATAACAATAAAAGAGCACGCAAATATATCAAGGTTACAGTAAGGTTATTTCGAACGAAAAGTCGAAGTTGACTTATTGGAGCTGTGACAAAATTGGCTACTTTGAAAAGGGATCGCGAAGTTATTTTTGCTAATAAATGCAAAGGATCTGACGCGGCTACATGTTAAACTTTTACTCAGTTGCCGAGAGTTTCTCAGGTGCAATACTATATACATAAATCTTTCCTTCCGTAGATGAAGTGCGATTGATTCATCCTCCCGATTGAGGTGTTTTCAAGGATCATGAAAGGTTTGAATCGCAGATTGTAATCGTCAAGATACAAATGAGGTTTAAGATAAAATCAAGTGGCAAACTTGAAGAATTATTTAGTTTCATATATTATAATCAATATTTTAATTCATTTTAATTGTCCAATGTCATTAGTCCACAGTCGATAATCCACAGTTAATAGTCCAATAATTCATATATAATTTAATATATAATATTCGAATTAATTAATACGTATCGTGACCCGTGTACATGTCTCAGACTCGATCACAACTCAAAGTATATATATATTATTATAGAATCATCCTCAACCCTGTATAGAGAACTCGATCATTACTGCATATAGAGTGTCTATGGTAATTCCAAATAATATATATATATATATATATATATATATATATATATATATATATATATATATATATATATATATATATATATATATATATGCGTCGATATGATATGTTAAAACCTTGTATACGTGTCCCGATATTTAAAGTGCGTAAAAATAAATAACAGAAATTAAATGACTATAAATAAAGTGCGTAAAGTAAATAACAGAAATTAAATGACGATAAATAAAATTGCGAGAATGTAAATTGCGATAATTAAATTGCGATAAATAAAATGTAACCAGTTAGCTAGGAACAGTTAGCGTGGATTCTTAACAAAATTTCTCATAGTTAATTCGTTTGTTTCTAACAAATTTTATTTTGTTAAATGTTTTCTTCATTATGCCACTTGTTGGCTTCTGATAGGTCAGAATCCAAATATGAAATTGAAGGAAAATGGTTATTCTACTGTAAACGGATACGTATATCTGTGGATGTAAGTAGGATAGTAAATGACTGTTGAATCAGATTCGAAGAATGTACAGTATAACATGTTAATATGAAAGTTAAATCTTTCCTCGAGTATTACCTACCCGTTAAAATATTTTCACCATTAACAGTTTGTACAAAAGAATTTTTAATTACAATCTTTATGAAAACATATATACATATATATTTTCTTCAGATGTAATCATAGATTTAATGAGTTAATATGATATTAAACTCATTTGATTTACCGTTAGAACAATAATCTATAATCTCTAAAACATTAGAGATTACATAATTGTCATGTCGTACGAAGATAAATGATGCAGAACGTCATGAAGAACGATGATTATACTCGAGGTACAGAATGAGATGTCGAAACTGGTGACGCGGATGTTGTTGTTGGTGGTACTAGTGCTGTTGGTGTTGAGGCTGGTGATGTTACTGGTGTTGGTGATACTGCTTGTAGTGACCCAAACTTTTCCATGTTTATATATATATTAAATGAAATTGTTATTTACATGATTAAGTGTTTCCAATATGTTAAGCAATCAAACTTGTTAAGACTTGATTAATTGAAATAGGTTTCATATAGACAATTGACTACCCAAGTTGACCGGTGATTCACGAACGTTAAAACTTGTAAAAACTATACGATGACATATATATGGTTATATATATAGTTAACATGATTTTATTATAAGTATGAATCTCATTAGGTATTTTAACAATGAGTTATATACATAAAAATGAGACTATTAATTTAAGAAACTCGAAAACGATATATATAACGATTATCGTTATAACAACGTCTTACTAGGTACATATGAATCATATTAAGATATTGATACACTTGGTTAATTATGTTAAATGATAAGTAAATATATTATTAGGTGTATTAACAATGAAATACATATGTAAAAATAAGACTACTAACTTAATGATTTCGAAACGAGACATATATGTAACGATTATCGTTGTAACGACATTTAACTGTATATATATATCATACTAAGATATATTATATATCATAATATCATGATAATATAATAATTTAACATCTCATTTGTTATAATAAACAATGGGTTAACAACATTCAACAAGATCGTTAACCTAAAGGTTTCAAAACAACATTTACATGTAACGACTAACGATGACTTAACGACTCAGTTAAAATGTATATACATGTAGTGTTTTAATATGTATTCAATCACTTTTGAAAGACTTCAAGACACTTATCAAAATACTTCTACTTAACAAAAATGCTTACAATTATATCCTCGTTCAGTTTCATCAACAATTCTACTCGTATGCACCCGTATTCGTACTCGTACAATACACAGCTTTTAGATGTATGTACTATTGGTATATACACTCTAATGATCAGCTTTTAGCAGCCCATGTGAGTCACCTAACACATGTGGGAACCATCATTTGGCAACTAGCATGAAATATCTCATAAAATTACAAAAATATGAGTAATCATTCATGACTTATTTACATGAAAACAAAATTACATATCCTTTATATCTAATCCATACACCAACAACCAAAAACACCTATAAACACTTTCATTCTTCAATTTTCTTCATCTAATTAATCTCTCTTAAGTTCTATCTTCAAGTTCTAAGTGTTCTTCATAAATTCTAAAAGTTCTAGTTTCATAAAATCAAGAATACTTCCAAGATTGCAAGTTTACTTCCAAGTTTTCTAAATCCATTCCAAGTAATCATCCAAGATCAAGAAACCTTTGTTACTTATAGTAGGTTATCTTTTTAATACAAGGTAATAATCATATTCAAACTTTAATTCAATTTCTATAACTATAACAATCTTATTTCGAGTGGAAATCTTACTTGAAATTGTTTTCGTGTCATGATTCTGCTTCAAGAACTTTCAAGCCATCCAAGGATCCTTTGAAGCTAGATCTATTTTTCTCATTTTCAGTAGGTTTATCCAAGGAACTTGAGGTAGTAATGATGTTCATAACATCATTCAATTCATACATATAAAGCTATCTTATTCGAAGGTTTAAACTTGTAATCACTAGAACATAGTTTAGTTAATTCTAAACATGTTCGCAAATAAAAGTTAATCCTTCTAAATTGACTTTTAAAATTAACTAAACACATGTTCTGTATCTATATGATATGCTAACTTAATGATTTAAAACCTGAAAACACGAAAAACACCGTAAAACCGGATTTACGCCGTCGTAGTAACACCGCGGGCTGTTTTGGGTTAGTTAATTAAAAACTATGATAAACTTTGATTTAAAAGTTGTTATTCTGGGAAAAATGATTTTTCTTATGAACATGAAACTATATCCAAAAATTATGGTTAAACTCAAAGTGGAAGTATGTTTTCTAAAATGGTCATCTAGACGTCGTTCTTTCGACTGAAATGACTACCTTTACAAAAACGACTTGTAACTTATTTTTCCGACTATAAACCTATAATTTTTCTGTTTAGATTCATAAAATAGAGTTCAATATGAAACCATAGCAATTTTATTCACTCAAAACGGATTTAAAATGAAGAAGTTATGGGTAAAACAAGATTGGATAATTTTTCTCATTTTAGCTACGTGAAAATTGGTAACAAATCTATTCCAACCATAACTTAATCAACTTGTATTTTATATTATGTAATCTTGAGATACCATAGACACGTATACAATGTTTCGACCTATCATGTCGACACATCTATATATATTTCGGAACAACCATAGACACTCTATATGTGAATGTTGGAGTTAGCTATACAGGGTTGAGGTTGATTCCAAAATATATATAGTTTGAGTTGTGATCAATACTGAGATACGTATACACTGGGTCGTGGATTGATTCAAGATAATATTTATCGATTTATTTTTGTACATCTAACTGTGGACAACTAGTTGTACGTTACTAACGAGGACAGCTGACTTAATAAACTTAAAACATCAAAATATATTAAAAGTGTTGCAAATATATTTTGAACATACTTTGATATATATGTATATATTGTTACAGGTTCGTGAATCAACCAGTGGCCAAGTCTTACTTCCCGACGAAGTAAAAATCTGTGAAAGTGAGTTTCATTTGCCTTTTTACCCTTTATATTTTTGGGCTGAGAATACATGCGCAATTTTTATAACTGTTTTTCGAAATAGACACAAGTAATCGAAACTACATTCTATGGCTGGATTATTAAACCGAATATGCCCCTTTTTAGTCTGGTAATCTAAGAATTAGGGAACAGACACCCTAATTGATGCGAATCCTAAAGATAGATCTATTGAGCCTAACAAACCCCATCCAAAGTAGCGGATGCTTTAGTACTTCGAAATTTATATCATATCCGAAGGGTGTCCCGGAATGATGGGGATATTCTTATATATGCATCTTGTTAATGTCGGTTACCGGGTGTTCACCATATGAATGATTTTTATCTCTATGTATGGGATGTGTATTGAAATATGAAATCTTGTGGTCTATTGTTACGATTTGATATATATAGGTTAAACCTATAACTCACCAATATTTTTGTTGACATTGAAAGCATGTTTATTCTCAGGTGAATACTAAGAGCTTCCACTGTTGCATACTAAAATAAGGACAAGATTTGAAGTCCATGTTTTTATGATATTGTGTAAAAACTGCATTCAAGAAACTGATTTCGATGTAACATATTTGTATTGTAAACCATTATGTAATGGTCGTGTGTAAACAGGATATTTTAGATTATCATTATTTGATAATCTATGTAAAGCTTTTTAAACCTTTATTTATGAAATAAAGGTTATGGTTTGTTTTAAAAATGAATGCAGTCTTTGAAAAACGTCTCATATAGAGGTCAAAACCTCGCAACGAAATCAATTAATATGGAACGTTTTTAATCAATAAGAACGGGACATTTCAGTTGGTATCCGAGCGTTGGTCTTAGAGAACCAGAAATTTGCATTAGTGTGTCTTATCGAGTTTGTTAGGATGCATTAGTGAGTCTGGACTTCGACCGTGTTTTCTTTAAAAATGATTGCTTAACATTTTTGTTGGAAACTATATATTATTAACATTTATATATTATGTGATATATTAATCTCTTAACATGTTTGATATTGTGTGATAGATGTCTACCTCTAGCACAAATCCCATTAACTCACCTAATAATAATGAAGAGTCGAATATATATTGGACTGATTCACAAGTTCCCGAAGAAGAACCGGAAGAAGAATCAGAACCGGAAGAAGAATCAGAACCGGAAGAGGAGGAACCGGAGGAGGAAATAGAATCGGTGGGGGAAATAATAAAACGGTTAAGTAAAAGAAAATCCTCAACCAACCGACCAAGGTTAATTATGGTCAATGGTGTTTCCGCCAAGGAAGCAAAATATTGGGAGGATTACCAATTCTCCGATGAATCGGATTCCGACGAGAATTCCGATGATGTTATAGAAATTACCCCAACTGAATTTATAAAGGCAAAAGAAAATAATAAAGGAAAGGGCATAAAAATAGAGAAATCTAATTCCAACCCCGATGAACTTTATATGTATCGTCAACCCCCGAAGCCCTTAAGTTGTAACAATGACCCGGGAACCTCTAAACCACCAGGTTTTTCTAAACCGTTGTGGAAAACGACAGCTCGTATTACGGGAACATCATATATCCCTAGAAACTTGGCAAAACGAACCAAAACCGAAGAAGAAGAAACGAGCGAGTCAGAATAAGATAGTTGTATTCGTGTGATATAATATATGTAATATAGTGTGCTTATGCTTTATGATATATGTAAAAATTGCTTGTATTAATAAGTATTTTTTTTTATGAATCTAACTCTTGTCTATTTTACAGTATAAAAACACAAAATGGATAGACAACCCAATATTTTAAAAGACCTACCCGGAGACATGATTGATGAAATCTTGTCTAGAGTCGGTCAGAATTCTTTGGCACAACTATTTACGGCGAAATCAGTTTGTAAGACATTCGAATAACGTTCCAAGAATGTCTTGGTTTATAAGAGACTTTCGTTTGAAAGATGGGGGATATCACATTGGGAAACCCATAAGTTACGATGTGTTTACTTTGACGCATATATTGCGGGGAACCCAAATGCTATTTTACGCAACGGGTTAAGAAATTATTTTGACTCAATGTATCCGAATATAGGACTTCATGATTTAGAAAAAGCAGCTAACATGCAACATAAAGAAGCATGCTATGCTTACGGGTTAGTAATGTTCGCTTCTCACCAAAGTGAGAAAAAGAACATCGGGATACAACTATTAAACAAAACGTTCCCACAAGTGACGGAGTCGGTAATTGGGGTAAGAAATGAGGTTTTTAGGTTGTTACAGGACTGTTGGACATTACGTAACCCTCGTCCCTTTGACGACGTTACAACACGCTGTCTTATCAACGGCCATAACGGTTATGTTCCACAAGACCAAGGATGGGAAGTAGTCCTAGTAAAACCAGAATGCATGACTTGTTTCTGGACGTTTGAATTATGTGTCTTTATTGCCTTTGCTGAACGACTTGTGTACTAGCTAGAATTATCTTCACAACTATCTTGTATCAAAGTTATTGTGTGATATATTTCATGCTTTATGTAAAATAAGCGGTATTGTAAGTTTGTAAATATTGTATAAAAGTTTAAACGCGAAATATTATTATAATCAGTTTTTCATATAGAATTGTAGTAGTTGAATTGTATATTAGCTACTAAGTATGAACTTAACGGGTAGGTACTACCCGAATTTAAACTTATAAAATGCTAATATGAAGAAAAAGCTTTTATAAATGAGTTCATATTATGCTACGAAATACTATTAACTACTCTTAATATTCGGTATGATTAACTTGTCCCATTTGACTATTTTGAAGGAAATGGCACCGACTACTCGACACACCGTGAATATGAATGAAGAGGAATTCCGTACTTTTCTAGCTTCAAACATAGCCGCAGTACAGGCTGCGCTACATACCAACAATAACCTTGGATCTAGCAGTACAGGAAATCGTGTAGGATGCACCTACAAAGAATTCACTGCCTGCAAACCTTTGGAATTTGATGGAACCGAAGGACCGATCGGATTGAAACGGTGGACCGAGAAGGTCGAATTGGTGTTTGCCATAAGTAAGTGTACTGAAGAGGACAAAGTGAAGTACGCTACGCATACCTTCACAGGTTCTGCGTTAACATGGTGGAATAGCTATCTAGAGAAAGTGGGACAAGATGATGCGTACGCACTACCGTGGTCAGCATTCAAGCTCTTGATGAACGAGAAGTACCGTCCCAGAACCGAGGTCAATAAGCTCAAGACAGAACTTAGAGGGTTACGAACCCAAGGATTTGATATTACCACGTACGAAAGACGATTCACAGAATTGTGCCTATTGTGTCCGGGAGCGTTCGAAGATGAGGAAGAGAAGATCGACGCGTTTGTGAAAGGATTACCGGAAAGAATCCAAGAAGATATAAGTTCACACGAGCCCGCCTCCATACAACAGGCATGTAGAATGGCTCACAAACTAGTGAACCAGATTGAGGAAAGAATTAAAGAACAGACGGCTGAAGAGGCCAATGTGAAGCAAGTCAAAAGAAAGTGGGAGGAAAACGGTGATAAGAATCACCAATACAACAACAATAGCAATTACAATAATAATCGCAACAATTATCCCAACAATCGCAACATCAATCGCAACTACAACAAATGGCCCAACAACAACAACAACAACAACAACAACAACAACAACAACAACAACAACAACAACAACAACAACAACAACAACAACAACAACAACAACAACAACAACAACAACAACAACAACAACAACAACAACAGCAGCAGCAGCAGCAGCAGCAGCAGCAGCAGCAGCAGCAGCAGCAGCAGCAGCAACAACAACAACAACAACAACAACAACAACAACAACAATAACAACAACAACAACAACAACAGCAACTACAACAATCATCCCAACAACAATAACAACCGCAACAACAACAACAATCAGAATCAGCTATGCCAAAGGTGTGAAAAGTATCACTTGGGGTTCTGCACCAAATTTTGCAACAAGTGTAAAAGAAATGGTCATAGCGCGGTGAAGTGTGAGGTCTACGGACCAGGGGTTAACAGAACGAAAGGAACAAATGGTTTCGGAACGAGTAATGGCGGAGCAAGTATTGTCGGAGCAAGTTATGCCAATGTAGTTTGTTATAAATGTGAAAAACCGGGCCACATTATTAGAAATTGCCCGAACCAGGAGAACACGAATGGACAAGGCCGCGGAAGAGTTTTCAATATTAATGCGGCAGAGGCACAGGAAGACCCGGAGCTTGTTACGGGTACGTTTCTTATTGACAATAAATCGGCTTACGTTTTATTTGATTCGGGTGCGGATAGAAGCTATATGAGTAGAGATTTTTGTGCTAAATTAAGTTGTCCATTGACGCCGTTGGATAGTAAATTTTTACTCGAATTAGCAAATGGTAAATTAATTTCAGCAGATAATATATGTCGGAATCGAGAAATTAAACTGGTTAGCGAAACATTTAAGATTGACTTGATACCGGTAGAGTTAGGGAGTTTTGATGTGATAATCGGTATGGACTGGTTGAAAGAAGTGAAAGCAGAGATCGTTTGTTACAAAAATGCAATTCGCATTATACGAGAAAAAGGAAAACCCTTAATGGTGTACGGAGAAAAGGGCAACACGAAGCTACATCTTATTAGTAATTTGAAGGCACAAAAACTAATAAGAAAAGGTTGCTATGCTATTCTAAAACACGTCGAGAAAGTACAAATTGAAGAAAAGAGCATCAATGATGTTCCCGTCGCAAAAGAATTTCCCGATGTATTTCTGAAAGAATTACCGGGATTACCTCCACATCGATCCGTTGAATTTCAAATAAATCTTGTACCAGGAGCTGCACCAATAGCTCGTGCTCCTTACAGACTCGCACCCAGCGAGATGAAAGAACAGCAAAGCCAATTACGAGAACTTTTAGAGCGTGGTTTCATTCGACCAAGCACATCACCGTAGAGAGCTCCTGTTTTGTTTGTCAAGAAGAAAGATGGTACATTCGGGTTGTGTATCGACTACCGAGAGTTGAACAAACTTACCATCAAGAACCGCTACCCACTACCGAGAATCGACGACTTATTTGATCAACTACAAGGCTCGTCTGTTTATTCAAAGATTGACTTACATTCCAGGTATCATCAAATGCGGGTGAAAGAAGATGATATTCCAAAGACTGCTTTCAGAACACGTTACGGTTATTACGAGTTTATGGTCATGCCGTTTGGTTTAACTAATGCACCAGCTGTGTTCATGGACCTTATGAACCGAGTGTGTGGACCATACCTTGACAAGTTTGTCATTGTTTTCATTGATGACATACTTATTTACTCAAAGAATGACCAAGAACACGGTGAACATTTGATAAAGGTGTTAGAAGTATTGAGGAAGGAAGAATTGTACGCTAAGTTTTCAAAGTGTGCATTTTGGTTGGAAGAAGTTCAATTCCTCGGTCACATAGTGAACAAAGAAGGTATTAAGGTGGATCTGGCAGAGATAGAAACTGTTGAAAAGTGGGAAACCCCGAAAACTCTGAAACACATAAGCCAGTTTTTAGGACTAGCTGGTTACTACAGAAGGTTCATCCAAGACTTTTCCAGAATAGCAAAACCCTTGACTGCATTAACGCATAAAAGGAAGAAATTTGAATGGAAGGATGAACAAGAGAAAGCGTTCCAGTTATTGAAGAAAAAGCTAACTACGGCACCTATATTGTCATTTCCTGAAGGGAATGATGATTTTGTGATTTATTGTGACGCATCAAAGCAAGGTCTCGGTTGTGTATTAATGCAATGGACGAAGGTGATTGCTTATGCGTCTAGACAATTGAAGATTCACGAGCAAAATTATACGACGCATGATTTGGAATTAGGTGCGGTTGTTTTTGCATTTAAGACTTGGAGGCACTACTTATATGGGGTCAAAAGTATTATATATACCGACCACAAAAGTCTTCAACACATATTTAATCAGAAACAACTGAATATGAGGTAGCGTAGGTGGATTGAATTGTTGAATGATTACGACTTTGAGATTTGTTACCATCCGGGGAAGGCAAATGTGGTAGCCGACGCCTTGAGCAGGAAGGACAGAGAACCCATTCGAGTAAAATCTATGAATATAATGATTCACAATAACCTTACTACTCAAATAAAGGAGGTGCAACAAGGAGTTTTAAAAGAGGGAAATTTAAAGGATGAAATACCCAAAGGATCAGAGAAGCATCTTAATATTCGGGAAGATGGAACCCGGTATAGGGCTGAAAGGATTTGGGTACCAAAATTTAGAGATATGAGAGAAATGGTACTTAGAGAAGCTCATAAAACCAGATACTCAATGCATCCTGGAACGGGGAAGATGTACAAGGATCTCAAGAAACATTTTTGGTGGCCGGGTATGAAAGCCGATGTTGCTAAATACGTAGGAGAATATTTGACGTGTTCTAAGGTCAAAGCTGAACATCAGAAACCATCAGGTCTACTTCAACAACCCGAAATCCCGGAATGGAAATGGGAAAACATTACCATGGATTTCATCACTAAATTGCCAAGGACTACAAGTAGTTTTGATACTATTTGGGTAATAGTTGATCGTCTCACCAAATCAGCACACTTCCTGCCAATAAGAGAAGATGACAAGATGGAGAAGTTAGCACGACTGTATTTAAAGGAATTCATCTCCAGACATGGAATACCAATCTCTATTATCTCTGATAGGGATGGCAGATTTATTTCAAGATTTTGGCAGACATTACAGCAAGCATTAGGAACTCGTCTAGACATGAGTACTGCCTATCATCCACAAACTGATGGGCAAAGTGAAAGGACGATACAAATGCTTGAAGACATGCTACGAGCATGTGTTATTGATTTTGGAAACAGTTGAGATCGACATCTACCGTTAGCAGAATTTTTCTACAACAACAGCTACCATTCTAGGATTTAGATGGCGCCATTTGAAGCACTTTATGGTAGAAAGTTCAGGTCTCTAATTTGTTGGAGTGAAGTGGGGGATAGACAGATTACGGGTCCGGAGATAATACAAGAAACTACTGAGAAGATCATCCAAATTTAACAACGGTTGAAAACCGCCCAAAGTCGACAAAAGAGCTACGCCGACATTAAAAAAAAGATATAGAATTTGAAATTAGAGAGATAGTCATGCTTAAGGTTGCACCTTGGAAAGGCATTGTTCGATTTGGTAAACGAGGTAAATTAAATCCAAGGTATATTGGACCATTCAAGATTATTGATAGTGTCGGACCAGTAGCTTACCAACTTGAGTTACCTCAACAACTCGCGGCTGTACATAACACTTTCCACGTCTCGAATTTGAAGAAATGTTTTGCTAAATAAGATCTCACTATTCCGTTAGACGAAATCCAAATCAACAAAAAACTTCAATTCATCAAAGAACCCGTCAAAATAATGGATCGTGAGGTTAAAAGACTTAAACAAAACAAGATACCAATTGTTAAGGTTCGATGGAATGCTTGTAGAGGACCCGAGTTCACCTGGGAATGAGAAGATCAGAAGAATAAGAAATACCCGCACTTATTTCCAGAAGATACGTCAACACCTCCAACTGCTTAAAATTTCGGGACGAAATTTATTTAACGGGTAGGTACTGCAGTGACCCGAACTTTTTCATGTTTATATATATATTAAATGAAATTGTTATTTACATGATTAAGTGTTTCCAACATGTTAAGCAATCAAACTTGTTAATACTTGATTAATTGAAATAGGTTTCATATAGACAATTGACTACCCGAGTTGACCGGTGATTCACGAACGTTAAAACTTGTAAAAACTATACGATGACATATATATGGTTATATATATAGTTAAAATGATTTTATTATAAGTATGCATCTCATTAGGTATTTTAACAATGAGTTATATACATAAAAATGATACTATTAATTTAAGAAACTCGAAAACGATATATATAACGATTATCGTTATAACAACGTCTTACTAGGTACATATGAATCATATTAAGATATTGATACACTTGGTTAATTATGTTAAATTATAAGTAAATATATTATTAGGTGTATTAATAATGAAATACATATGTAAAAATAAGACTACTAACTTAATGATTTCGAAACGAGACATATATGTAACGATTATCGTTGTAACGACATTTAACTGTATATATATATCATACTAAGATATATTATATATCATAATATCATGATAATATAACAATTTAACATCTCATTTGTTATAATAAACAATGGGTTAACAACATTCAACAAGATCGTTAACCTAAAGGTTTCAAAACAACATTTACATGTAACGACTAACGATGACTTAACGACTCAGTTAAAATGTATATACATGTAGTGTTTTAATATGTATTCATACACTTTTTAAAGAATTAAAGACACTTATCAAAATACTTCTACTTAACAAAAATGCTTACAATTACATCCTCGTTCAGTTTCATCAACAATTCTACTCGTATGCACCCGTATTCGTACTCGTACAATACACAGCTTTTAGATGTATGTACTATTGGTATATACACTCCAATTATCAGCTCTTAGCAGCCCATGTGAGTCACCTAACACATGTGGGAACCATCATTTGGCAACTAGCATGAAATATCTCATAAAATTACAAAAATATGAGTAATCATTCATGACTTATTTACATGAAAACAAAATTACATATCCTTTATATCTAATCCATACACCAACGACCAAAAACACCTACAAACACTTTAATTCTTCAGTTTTCTTCATCTAATTGATCTCTCTTAAGTTCTATCTTCAAGTTCTAAGTGTTCTTCATAAATTCCAAAAGTTCTAGTTTCATAAAATCAAGAATACTTCCAAGATTGCAAGTTTACTTCCAAGTTTTCTAAATCCATTCCAAGTAATCATCCAAGATCAAGAAACCTTTGTTACTTACAGTAGGTTATCTTTCTAATACAAGGTAATAATCATATTCAAACTTTAATTCAATTTCTATAACTATAACAATCTTATTTCGAGTGGAAATCTTACTTGAAATTGTTTTCGTGTCATGATTCTGCTTCAAGAACTTTCAAGCCATCCAAGGATCCTTTGAAGCTAGATCTATTTTTCTTATTTCCAGTAGGTTTATTCAAGGAACTTGAGGTAGTAATGATGTTCATAACATCATTCGATTCATACATATAAAGCTATCTTATTCGAAGGTTTAAACTTGTAATCACTAGAACATAGTTTAGTTAATTCTAAACTTGTTCGCAAATAAAAGTTAATCCTTCTAACTTGACTTTTAAAATCAACTAAACACATGTTCTATATCTATATTATATGCTAACTTAATGATTTAAAACCTGGAAACACGAAAAACACCGTAAAACCGGATTTACGCCGTCGTAGTAACACCGCGGGCTGTTTTGGGTTAGTTAATTAAAAACTATGATAAACTTTGATTTAAAAGTTGTTATTCTGGGAAAAATGATTTTTCTTATGAACATGAAACTATATCCAAAAATTATGGTTAAACTCAAAGTGGAAGTATGTTTTCTAAAATGGTCTTCTAGACGTCGTTCTTTCGACTGAAATGACTACCTTTATAAAAATGACTTGTAACTTATTTTTTAGACTATAAACCTATACTTTTTCTGTTTAGATTCATAAAATAGAGTTCAATATAAAACCATAGCAATTTGATTCACTCAAAACTGATTTAAAATGAAGAAGTTATGGGTAAAACAAGATTGGATAATTTTTCTCATTTTAGCTACGTGAAAATTGGTAACAAATCTATTCCAACCATAACTTAATCAACTTGTATTGTATATTATGTAATCTTGAGATACCATAGACACGTATACAATGTTTCAACCTATCATGTCGACACATCTATATATATTTCGGAACAACCATAGACACTCTATATGTGAATGTTGGAGTTAGCTATACAGGGTTGAGGTTGATTCCAAAATATATATAGTTTGAGTTGTGATCAATACTAAGATACGTATACACTGGGTCGTGGATTGATTCAAGATAATATTTATCGATTTATTTCTGTACATCTAACTGTGGACAACTAGTTGTACGTTACTAACGAGGACAGCTGACTTAATAAACTTAAAACATCAAAATATATTAAAAGTGTTGTAAATATATTTTGAACATACTTTGATATATATGTATATATTCTTATAGGTTCGTGAATCAACCAGTGGCCAAGTCTTACTTCCCGACGAAGTAAAAATCTGTGAAAGTGAGTTTCATTTGCCTTTTTACCCTTTATATTTTTGGGCTGAGAATAATGCGCAATTTTTATAACTGTTTTACGAAATAGACACAAGTAATCGAAACTACATTCTATGGATGGATTATTAAACCGAATATGCCCCTTTTTAGTCTGGTAATCTAAGAATTAGGGAACAGACACTCTAATTGACGCGAATCCTAAAGATAGATCTATTGGGCCTAACAAACCCCATCCAAAGTACCGGATGCTTTAGTACTTCGAAATTTATATCATATCCGAAGGGTGTCCCGGAATGATGGGGATATTCTTATATATATATCTTGTTAATGTCGGTTACCAGGTGTTCACCATATGAATGATTTTTATCTCTATGTATGGGATGTGTATTGAAATATGAAATCTTGTGGTCTATTGTTACGATTTGATATATATAGGTTAAACCTATAAATCACCAACATTTTTGTTGACATTTAAAGCATGTTTATTCTCAGATGAATACTAATAGCTTCCGCTGTTGCATACTAAAATAAGGACAAGATTTGGAGTCCATGTTTGTATGATATTGTGTAAAAACTGCATTCAAGAAACTGATTTCGATGTAACATATTTGTATTGTAAACCATTATGTAATGGTCGTGTGTAAACAGGATATTTTATATTTTCATTATTTGATAATCTACGTAAAGCTTTTTAAACCTTTATTTATGAAATAAAGGTTATGGTTTATTTTAAAAATGAATGCAGTCTTTGAAAAACATCTCATATAGAGGTCAAAACCTCGCAACGAAATCAATTAATATGGAACGTTTTTAATCAATAAGAACGGGACATTTCACTGCTGGTGCTTGCAAATTGTGTACCGTGCTCTCTAAAGTTAACACTCGAGCTCGGAGTTCTTTAACTTATTCTACTAACCCTGGTTGGTTATCAGTGTGAGGTAGAGGTCGGATATCTTCTCTAGTTCCGTTAATGGTAGTCTCAAGATGAAAAATTCTTGTAAAAAGGGTATAAACGGTGTTGCGAACGGGTTCGCCGGTGAGCGGGTCAAGTACTCCAAGGTTAGGTGGTAGATTCGATTCATGATATGGAGTACCTTCTTCCCTTCTCCGTAGGGTGAGTATGTCGCGAACCCACCCCCATTTTCTCCAGTAATCACGGTAGTTGATTGGTTGATGTGCTCCTATCACGCTGTCTTCGGAGTCAGATGAACTTGGTCGATTCGTAGAGGCTATCTAACGCGATCTCAGGAAAGATTTTTGGTATGAAGAGTTTAGTGACAGCAATTGATAGTTGAATGGTATTTTCAATGCATAATTTGCATAGATATATATAGTACTAGGATCCCTTAAATTAAGAAAAAATTTACGAGAGATATCAGGCAAAGTCTACAGTAATAGATACGCTAAGATATGAATTGTCAGATACGCTAAGATATGAATTTTGTCTATGCACTATTCATGCAGTCAATGCAATAAAATGTGTCTAGACTAAGAATAATGAGTAGGTAATTTCCTAAGGATGATAAGCAGATGATTTCCGACAAAAATGATAAGCAAAACTTTTGACATGCAGACACGGTCGAAGTCCAGACTTTCTAATGCATCCTAATGACTATCAGTTAGACACACTAATGTAAGACCTGGTTCGCTAAGACCACCGCTCTGATACCAACTGAAAGGACCCGTCCTAATCCATCCAAATAAAGTCCATATCGATTATAAACGATTCACAACAGTTGATTACATCAAGAGGTACTTGACCTCTATATGATTCATTTTACAAACAATGCATTCGTTTTTGAAAAGACAATCATTCATTTCATCGAAAGTTGACGGCATGCATACCATTTTATAATATATCTAACTATAATTGACTTAATAATAATCTTGATGAACTCAACGACTCGAATGCATTTTCTTTTGAAATATGTCATGAATGACTCCAAGTAATATCTTTAAAATGAGCAATTGCACAGCGGAAGACTTCTTTCATACCTGAGAATAAACATGCTTTAAAGTGTCAACCAAAAGGTTGGTGAGTTCATTAGTTTATCATAAATAATCATTTGAGATAGTATAATAGACCACAAGATTTCATTTTCATAAACATCATTCTCGTATCAGGCATTTCGCAAACTGCATAGAGATAAAAATCATTCATATGGATTGAACACTTGGTAACAGCCGTTAACTTAATGCATAAAATATCCCCAAAACAGAACCTCTCGTCTGTATAATAATCTCGAAGTACTAAAGCATTCGTACCCCGAATGGGACTTGTCAAGGTCCATAGATCTATCTTTAGGATTCGCGTCAATCAGGGGCCATTTCCCTAAATTCTTAGGTTACCAGACTTGAATGGCGATATTCGGTTTAATAATCCAACCATAGAATGTAATTTTAAGTACTTGTGTCTATTTCGTAAAACAGTTATAAAAGCAGCGCATGTATTCTCAGTCCCAAAAATATATATATAACAAAAGCATTTAAAAAGGGAGCAAATGAAACTCACATAATGTATTTTGTAGTAAAAATACATATGACAATATTGAACAATGCAGGGTTGGCCTCGGATTCACGAACCTATATCATTCATTTATATATTAAAACGTATATTGGAAATCTCATAATTTCATTTATTAATGTATGTTATTTATGTAATTATAGTTATAATATTCATACTAAATTTAATTTAAAATCATATATTTTTATTATATCTTAAATTATGTGTTATATATGTTTGTTTTGTATATATATATATATATATATATATATATATATATATATATATATATATATCTAAAATGATTATTATAGTTATATCAGTATCTATATATATTTAGTATTATATTAAAAATACCTAATTTTGTTATATGTAGTCATATATATATATATATATATATATATATATATATATATATATATATATATATATATATATATATATATATATATATATATATATATATATATATATATAATGATAATATGTTTGTCATATAATCATATGGAATATCAATATATTTATAGTATATATAATAAATGTGTTTTTATGTACAAAATATTTATTTGTTAAAATGATAGTTTTGATATTAAAGTTTTACTAGTGATCATAATAATAACTTTATTAATAATGAAAATATTAATAATAATAATGATTTTGTTAATAATGATACTTATGTTAATAATGATCATAATAATCTTAATAACTATAACAATGTTATTAATACAAATATTGATGAAAATAATAATGATAATGTTAATAAAAACCACTTATATTAATACTAATACTAATAATCATAAAATGATCCTAATACTAATATTAATGGGAATTATATTATTTTCATACTAATAATGATAATAATAATCATAATCTTAATGATAATAGTAATATAATTGTATTTATTATTTATGTTAATAATAAAAAGTAACTAATACTTATTAGTAAAACTAACAACTATAATACTTAGTAATAATACCAATAATTAATAATAACAATAATAATAATAACAATATTAATAACATTCATAATAATAATAGTAATAATAATAATGAAAATAATAATAATGGAAATTAAATTAAAAATATATACCCTTGTAATGTTTTTCTAAAAAGAAATATCCCAGACGAGGCTCGAACCCCCGACCTCTCGCTCACTCGCTCACTCCCTTAACCAACCATCCACGTCTGTTTTTCTGATATATGCTAGGTTTCAAGTAATATAACCCGTATTACTTCTTTCTCCCTTTTCATCTTCTTCTTCAATTAGTTAATCAATTAGGGAAATCCAATTCATAACAGAATAACGAATTAAGGTTTTATTTAAGACTTGAAACATTATTGTAAACCATCTGTATGGGATTATTTTGTGCAATTTAATCAAAACAAAAAAAAATGAGGCCTGCTGTACACGCGAAAGACTTGAACAACTCAATCTCCATTGTCGAATTTAAAACAGTTTTAGACAAAGGTTTCAACACGAGATGTGTTGTAAAACACTCCTAGAAACTTTCTGGATAAACAATTTAACCTGAAACATAAAAACAACCTCGAATTTTAATGAAGAACAATGGTTGACTTTTTATTTGAAAAACTTCGACCTCGAAATTCACACTCGTTAAAAGGAATTAGAGGTTGTAATTTTGCAGAAAGTTCGACTAGAGGATTCCTAATACGACTGCATTTTTAGATTTTGAAATGGTGATCGAATTTAAGGATTTGATAAAAAGGTTGTCACGAACAGGGTATATCGAATTTGTTTTTCTGTTTAAATTGAATTCCTTGTAAATAATTAAATGAATCAAGGTACTACTTATAATCAATCACAGTTGTTGTGTAATGAGTGTTGGATGTCGACGTATAACAAGTTCTGACATCGGATTAACAAACAAACAAACAGGAGCAGGAAAAGAAATAAGTCTTGATATTGATTTGTATTGCATTCCCTATTTAATTGTGATTTGAATTTATACTGTAATCTGGTTTGGAGACATAAACAAAGTTTTACACCCAATCTGATAACGATGTGTAACAGAATACACAGGTATGCGTATATATATAACCGTATATAACTATAAATCTGTATTTGTTTATGTAATTAATTATATAAATCTGTATATTATATATGTATATTTATCTGAATATGAATTACCTGTATTTTTATAACTTATAATAAATCTGTATATGATTCTGTATTTTTAAACTTAATTTTAGTATTAAATAATATGTTAATAAATTATAATGTTGTTAATAATTTAGTAAAAATAATAATAGAGTTAACAATAAAGATATTAATAATAATAATATTAATATAATACTAATAAAAAAATCATATTAATAACTTAAATCATTATTATAATAATGATAATTTAGTAACAACAATATAAATAATAATAGTACTTATATTATTTATGATAATAATAATATTAGAAATTTTATCACATTATTTGTATCATGTTTTGTATCTAATAATATTAATAATGCTAATATTAGTATTAACATGAATATTATACAATAACGAAGTAATGATAATTATATTAGTATAACAACTATATTTTTCTTGAAACCACACTTAATATATATATTACAATTCATTAACCACGTAAATATTTAATAATTATATATTACATTTTATGATAATATTCATTGAATATTTAATGTGCATGTATTTTATATATTACAATATAATCATATTTATAAATAGAAATCATATATAAATTTATATATAAATACAACTATATATACAATTATGTTTTAAATACAAAGTATATAATTAATTATATAACTTAGACAATTAAACTTATAGTATAACATTTTACATGTAATACTTTGATAACGTTGACAATTATATTTGAAACCGTTTATATCTAATATACTCTATGTATTCAAAATAATAAATTTTAGTTAGTTAAAGTTATCTCTCATATTAACTAAATTACATAATAGTTCGTTTGATATATAGTTATTTATTTATATTTACATTTCTGTTTACAATTATAGGTTCATGAATCGTCGAAACTAGTCAAAAGGTTAATTGAATATACGAACATAGTTCCAAAGTTTTCGAGACTCAACATTACAGACTTTACTTATCGTGTCAGAAACATATAAAGATTAAGTTTAAATTTGGTCGAAAATTCCCGGGTCGTCACACCTATAACAATAATAACGATTCAGATAATAATACGACATATGAATAAAATAAAGTAAGTTCATAGAATACTTATATAATAATTTTTAACATTTTATGTTAGTAGTCCAAAATAGTCCGAAAAGTCCAACAGTCCAATAATCGGTATATATATATATATATATATATATATATATATATATATAATCTTAGAATTACCCCAAGACATATTGTATACGTATTGTATTTGCATCAACCCATAGACGTATTGTATATGTATTGTCTTAGAATTAACTAAGACGTATTGTGTACGTATTGTCTTAGGATTTATCAAAACGTATTGTATACTTATTGTGTTAGGACGTACCAAGAATATTATTATACATATATAAAATCACAGAATTAACCAAGATTATAATATTTTGTTATACTACTGATAACATATCCAAATATATATAGGATACAGGAAAAGTTAACAAGGATATGGTTAATATAGTTTTTATAATATAAATTTCGTCCATACAACGTTAATTTTAGCAGATTTTGTTTTGCTCGCCAAATATTCATTACAACTCCGTTTAAAGTGAATCAAATTGATATGGATTCATTAAGAAGTAAATTTTAAAAAACCAATTCTAAAAGTTCATCCCAAGTAGTAATTTTTAGAGCTTTACCCTCTTTTTGTGTCGGTGGACAGATTTGGAAAAAATCCCGGCATCCACCCAATATATGATTTTTAATAAAATACTTCCTCTTCGTCTAAAATCATGAAAAAAATACTGGAAGTCTTATTTACATATATTAACATATTTCCAAAGTATTAGCCTCAAAATCAAAGTCTAAGATAAGTTTTTAATTCCCAACCCAAAACAGCCCGCTTTTTACCGAATGGAGATTAAAGGATATATGTTAAGTTTCAAGGTGTTCTTCATATGTACAAGTTATAAGTTATTATATTGACTTAATATAACATCATAATACATATAAATAAGTGTTATTAGAGTTAAGTTAGAAAGATTAGATTAGTTTTTCAAACAAGCTTGGTGTTCACCAAAACAAGTTCTAGTTTTACAAGTTTTATAAGTATAATAAGATAGCAACTATACAAGGAATTGAACAAGGATTTTGAGAAGTATTTTACCTTGATTATGAAGAGAAAAGTTTCTGAGATTAAAGTATGATATGAGAGCATTCAAGTGTGTGTTTTTAGTTTAAGAAAATGTGGAGTAAACATGAGTTAAAATGGTCCTTATTTATAAGCTTATAATTTTGGCTTTTAGTGAAAATATCTAAGATAAGTTAAATTGTATTAAGTCATGCATGGCATATTAAATTGATTAGGTCATGGATGACATATTACACAAATAATTGCAGATTTCTATTGGTATATACCAATAGTAAATACTTCTAGAAGCTGTGTATAATACGGGTAAAAATACCGTATGAATGCGAGTAGAATTCTTTGAGGAAATTGAACAGAAATACGAGTATAGCTATCCTTTATATGTATTGGTATATTATAAAGTGTATTCAATACTTGTAAGAATGTATTTACACTCGTAATACATTATATGTAAATACATTTTAACATAAGTTAATAACGTCGTTTAAATAGTAATATATATATTGTTTGAAAACTCTTTAAATTAGTAGTATGAAAATATATATAATACTTTGTTAATATACTTAATGAGATTTTTAATTATCATATTTTCAAGTTAAATATATATAAATCCATATATATACACAATAATTAAACAATTAAACAATTAAATCAAGTTATGACGTTCGTGAATCGTCGGAATAAAAGGGTGACCAAAAGCTTGTGTAAAACTCTTTTTGGAGGTTCAAGATTTATTAAAATTCATTGCTTATCAAGTCGGAATTATATAAAGATTAAGTTTAAATTTGGTCGGAAATTTCCGGGTCGTCACAGGTTATAATGTTTTTAATTCTCCCGTGTCTTTACGTTGCAAAACGTATTGATATACACGGTTTGTAATTTCCATGTTGTTATCGGGCTTTATATTTTCCCTTATATGTCGGAGCTCCATGCTTTTGTTTTTCCTTCCCGACTTCAAGTCAAGCGAATAATGGTCCAGAATTCGTAGGTATGAAGTTTCGAATGATCATAATATACAAAGCAGAAAGGAAAGGTAATAGCACGATTTGATTTGTCAAATTACCAGAATATCCGAAAAAGACCGAATCATCAAGAAAAATATTTTCTTGATATGTTTAGAGGTTAAATAGAATGAAAGAGTTATGTAACATGTTCATAATGAGGGTATGATCTGTGAACCTTTATCACATCCCATTAGAAACTCAGCATGACTTACTGTAATATAATCACGTTGGCCCGATGTCATTATATTATACTAACTCATGCTTCAATTCCCAACACTTCTCCAGAATTCATTCATAATTTATACTTAGATTTTACAGAAGTTTTCAATATAATGTAATACAGATAGCACGAAAAGGTATATAAGTTCGGACGAGAATATTTATAAAAATATCTTCAGAAATATCGAAGATATTTATGATGATATTTTGGAATTTCTAAGTTCGAAAGTTGATGAAGAAAAATTTTCCGCAAGCTTTTAACATGACTTTGGAGCAAGATATTCTCTAAAGATTTCATCAGATCCAGAATTACCTGGATTCTTTAAATATAGGATTTGGTCCTTGTATTTGTCCTTGGTCTCCTTCATGGTTAGCTCAATCCGTTTTTCAGTTCCAAATCTGAGCTTTTTCAATACGTCATTCTTTATCATCAAACTTTTGGCCATTAAGACCATCTATAGCTTTTGCTGCTTCATCAGCATTCTCAAGGTTAACGAATCTGAATCATTGATTATCAATCCGAGGTGTTTTCAAGAATTTTGAATTTGAAGTGTTTAAGCGTAGGATGTAACCATCAATGGTTCTAATTTCGGTGGTTTGACATGATAATTCATCACAGAATACGAATGAATATATAGATGAATTTAGTAATCTTTAGGAAGATAACACATGCTAAAGCTTTACTTGAATTCTGATATGTCAAAATCAGAATATGTAATTGAATTTGTATGAAAATGGTTGTTCTTTAGTGAACGGATACATATATCTTGTGAACGTAAGTAGTATAGTTACTGATTATTGAATCAGAATTGAAGAATGTATAATGCAACATATTAATGTGAGATATAAATATTTCTCGGGTATTACCTACTCGTTAAAATATTTTCACAATTAACAGTTTGTATAAAAGAACTTTAATTACAATCTTTATGGAGATATACGTTCATATATGTATTCTTCAAATATAATATAGATTTAATGAGTTAATATAATATTAAACTCATTTGATTTGCGGTTGGAACGAGAATAAATAATCTTCAAAACTTGAGAGATTACATAATCGTCGCGGAATATTTCTTTAATAGAGTTATGAATCAATACTTCATCGTTCATTGTTATTGATATACCTCGGTATATGATGTTGGTGCTCGTGGAATTCTTGTGAAATTCACAAGACACGAATAATGTTTTCAAAAAAGTTTCGAGTACATCGAAAATGGAAGTGTAAAATCAAACATGTATTTGAATAATACACTTGATTTATTATGAAATGGAGTTTATTATGCTGAAGCAGTGATTAACCATTGTTAAGTTATTAACGAAGGATGTACATCATAGCATATTAGTGATATGAATTAACCAAGTAGTACATACTAGTTAAGATTCACACGTAATAGCTTAGTTCGAAAAGATTTATTATTGTTCCAAACCATATATATATAAAGTATACATATATAATTCTTCAGGAAGAATGAGTCAATACATCTTAACTCATTATTACTAATATTCCTTGGTATCTATGGGCGTATGATGTCGATGTTTGAGGTACCGATTATGATGTTGAGATGTGGGATGCTGATGTTGTTGTTGGTGAAGCTGATGCTGTTGGTGGTGATGCTGATGGTACTGGTGGTGCTGGTTATGCTGCTGGTGCTGTTGCTGGTGCTGCTAGGTTTTGCACCATATTTTCTAAAGCCACTACTCGAGCGCGAAGCTCGTTGACTTCTTTTATTATTCCGGGATGATTGGCGGTTCGAACAAGGGATGAATAAGATCTAGAATTTTAGATATTATATACTCGTGATGAGATATCCTAGAAATGAGGGTGAAAATGGTGTTCCGGATTGGTTCGCCGGTAAGTGCTTCAGGTTCTTCGCCAATAGGGCAATGTGGTGGGTGAAAAGGATCACCTTCTTCACTTCTCCATTGATTAAGTAGACTACGAACCCATCCCCAATTCATCCAAAATATATGATGGCTAATTGGTTCGTTTGTTCTGGTTACGCTGTCATTGGAGCTCGAGGAGTTCGAGGAATCAAGTGAGAAATCCATCTTATGTGATTGGAATTAGGGTTTTTGATACGAGTGGGTGTTGAATACTGAATGATATATTCGTCCCCTTGAATACGTATATGTAGCAAAAAGATTTCCGTAATTTACGGAGGAAATTTAGGAAAAGTGTTAGACAAAGTTTATTGGGATAGATATGATAAGATATGATTTGTCTATACTCTATTTATGCAATAATTGCAGTATGACGTGTCTAGATTAAAAATGATAAGTATGTAATCAGATAATGATTAAAGACTTTCAATTCGTAATGGCCTATTCAGTTCTAGGGGCTTGAGCTATAGGATCCTTTAAATCGGTAATCCAAACCCTTCCATTCTAGAGTTTTGTAGACGCCATCCGTCAAGAAAATTCAATGATCAAAAATAACGAGAAATCAAAGATTTAAAAGTAATGAATATGAGTAGTGATGACATTATAATGTCTTTGAGATTCTCGATAACTCAATGACATTTTTCGGTTCTCAAACTGATGCATAAAGGCATAAAGCATATAGGTACGTGATATAACAAGGAGGTTATATACGTTTGAGTATGAATAGTAACAAATATAGGAGTTTCAAAAATCATGAATACTATTTCATGTAATACATATGTAATACACAAAACCATGATAGATGACATAGGAATGTCGAGAATGGTGTCGCATTTAAATGTGGTGGCGGAATTGAATAGTACTTAGGAGAATGAGCAGAGTTCTTATATTGGCTCGACATTCTAAGATAAGTAAAGTTTCTAAAGTATAGTGTAGTATTTAATAGTTAAAGGCAACAATTAAAGGCACTATAGTCAAGGAAAGTTGTAGTCCTACATTGTTAAGGTACCTAATTGTATAAGGCACACTTAAAATGCAATCCTGGTTCTCTACAACAGCCTGCTCTGATACCAATCTGTCACACCTCCAAAATGGACCAGGGGTAATTGTGACCAATCATATCATAACACAGTTGTATAAACGATAACGACTCTATATGACACTTTTTAAATAAAACCTTTGTTAATAAAATAGCGTAAGTAGTAATAAATGTTTACATTATTATTAAAATGTAAAATAAATGTTTATGAACTAAAATATAATATGTGATGTGGACTCCATGCAAGCATCAAATCTATCATCACAAAGTTGCAAACAGCTAGCTCAATCATCACCTGAGACAAAACATGCTTAAAGTGTCAACCAAAAAGGTTGAGTGAAATTCACAGGTTTATAAATAATATCCAAAGTTTTAGACCACAAGATTTAGTCTAAAGTTGATCAATATAGATATATCAATCTAAAAGTGTTGCTGCAGTTTGTAATATCGCTACTAAACAATTTAACATATGACACCTTGTACTGTCAGTGTCGTGGAATCATTATAATGTAACCAAAGACCAGCGGTCAAATGGTTAGAGACGTTACTCTCAATAGGCCTACTCTCAATAATTAAGTTTGCCTTTATATGTAACAATTAACGATATTACGGTAGGGATTTAGTATGAATCAAAGCAAGACAGCATAGTTAACAATTTAGTACTTGTGTCTAAGCATAAAACAGTTATAAAGCAAGCATGTGTCTCACCCCAAAAGTTATAAAAGCAGTTATGAAACAGTAAAAAGTGAGGCTATGAAGTTCAACTTAGTAGCAAGTAAGTTATTCCACGCAAAGAAGAATGAACGGAGTAAGTGATCGGAGATCTTAACCTAGAGATATAATCTTTGATTAGTTAATGTCTAATAGACATAAAGTTTGTTTATTAATATAGCAACTATATTAACAGTGACGGTTTTCGAGAAAAGTTCCTATTTCTCAAAAGTTTCTATGTTTGGAAACCTACTATTTATGGAAAGCTTCCACTTATAGTAAGCTTCTAGTTTAAGAATGTTTGGGTTAAAATCCTCAACAAAGACGTTGTACAATCTCGCCCAAACTTTATTGCTAACATGCAAGTCACTCGAATGATCTATTGTTACTGAGCGGCCCAGGATCTCTTGACCAGAATCTAAGTCTTGGCATTCGAGATCCACAAGCATCCCATAATGGTAACAAGGATCACCCTAGGCCACAAGTAGCAGTGAGGCTTGTATAAAGTGCACGTTATCTTTTAATTATAACCTTCACGTTATAGGTGTATACACACAACGAATTATTAATGTACTTAATAATTATATATGTGATAATATAACCTAAGTATTATTTAATATTTAGTTATACCTTAGTATGTCTTATATATATTAAATATAATTACCCTTTAAATAAATACCTAAATTACTTCAAAGATAATAGTGTTTTATTAATCAAACATTATCCAAAAATATCTAAATACTTAATTAAATATCTAAAAATTATATACATAATTTTTATAGTCTCAGTTAATCATATAAATCAGTAATCAAATTTAAGAAAACATTTTTATTATATTTTGTATTTATTTTTTGTTTTTACCCTTAATTATTCACAAAAAAAAAATTTAATTCTATATAATTACTAAATAAACCCAAACAATTATTTTCACAATTTTTATAAGTTTCTATCAGTCTAAAAATATGTAGAAAAAAAATATTTAAAAAAATATTTTTATTATTTTATATTTATTTGTAATTTACTTTTGAATTTCATAATAATAGAGTTTAATTATAAAATAATTACCAATTCGACCCAAGTAATTATATTTATAATTGTTTTTAGATCTATATAAGTTTTATAAACTCAGGAAAAAAATTATATATTTTATTTTTGGTTAAAAATATTTATTACGAATTTTACATTGTTTTTACGTTTAAATAATACGTAATTCGCATTTAATTATAAATAATATTCCATAAATCATAAAAATTATTTTTATACATCATAATACTTATAATACTAATTATAACATATAAACATAATTTATATATATATTAATTTCGAATTTATAAAGAATATACAAAAAATAAAAGCAATTCGATAAAAAAATATAGAAAATACCTCAAGTAGTTTCCCAAGTTTGTGAGAGAGTTTTTCCAAAGATTTGATACAAGTTTTTATGAAATGGAAGTGAGTATTTATAGGGAAAAAATGGTTGGTGAAAAGAAAAAATATAAATAAAATAAAGGTGTCAATTTTGTCAAAAAAACATGTTAAAAATGTTTTTAATATGTTTTGTCTTTGAAAATATTTAGTCAAAATTCATGGGCTCATTATTTAATTTATAAAAAAAATCTTATTTATTTTTTTTATAAGCTAAAAATAAAAATAATAATTAAAATAACTTATCATTTAATTAATAATTATGTTACATATAGTTTTATATATAATACACATTAATATTAATATTAACTAAAGTTATTTTATATAATTAGTATAAACTTTAGTTAACAAAATGTGTCGACAAAAAAATAAATATTTAATCAAAGTCGAATTTAATCATATATTAAGTATGGATAACAACCCTAGGGGCAAATTAGTCAATTCAAGTATGGAAATGTGACGGTTGTTATACTAACGCATCTTAATAACTATCCGTTCGACACACTAATGCAAGACCTGGTTCGCTAAGACCACCGCTCTGATACCACATGAGACGACCCGTCCAAATCCATAAGGACGAATACTATAACATATGGTTACATTGCGAGGTATTTGACCTCTATATGATACATTTTACAAACATTGCATTCGTTTTTAAAAGACAAACTTTCATTTCATCGAAAGTTGACAGGAATGCCTACCATGTCATAATATCCAAACTATAATGACCTAATCTGTCATTTACTTAATAATAATCTTTATTGAACTCAACGACTTGGTTGCAATGTCTTTTGAAATATGCCATGAATGACTCCAAGTAATATCTTTAAAATGAGTAAATGCACAGCGGAAGTTTTCTTTAATACCTGAGAATAAACATGCTTAAAAGTGTCAACCAAAAGGTTGGTGAGTTCATCAGTTTATCGTAATCAATCATATCCATAATTTTAATAGACCACAAGATTTCATTTTTCAATAACATGCAAACTGCATAAAAATCATTTGTATGGATTGAACACCTGGTAACCGACATTAACTTTAATGCATAGAATATCCCTACAGAACCTCTCGTCTGTATAATATAAACCTCGAAGTACTAAAGCATTCGTACCCCGAATGAGACTTGTCAAGGTCCATAGATCTATCTTTAGGATTCGCGTCAATTAGGGGCCATTTCCCTAATTCTTAGGCTACCAAGCTTGCAGGGCGATATTCTGTTTAATAATCCAACCATATAATGTAGTTTCGATTACTTGTGTCTATTTCGTCAAACATTTATAAAAGCGCATGTATTCTCAGTCCCAAAAATATATATTGCAAAAGCATTTAAAAGGGGAGTAATGAAACTCACGATACTGTATTTTGTAGTAAAAATACGTATGACGGCATTGAACAAGTGTAGGGTTGGCCTCGGATTCACGAACCTATATTAATTATATATATTTTTATGTTGGTCAATATCTGTCTAACAATTTAGGTCAAATCATAGTGTATCACAATCCTAATGCTCGAGACCGATATGCAAAAGTCAACAAAAGTCAACTTGACCCAAAATGACTTCCAAAATCTATACGTGTTTATTATATAACTTAAATATAGTCGTTTTATATATTTAAATATATTTATTAGATTTTATTAGATTAGGTAATACAAATCATTTATTAATAAATAAAAATTTATATTAAATTTTATATATGATAAAAATATACTTTTATATATCTCAAGTAATAAAATTTATACCGTTCACTCAATATCATAAAAATATAGTGGTATGTATTATTAATGTAATTATATTACGTGTGGTAAATTATCTTTGTATCACATATTTATTTGAAAAAATAATATTGATAATAATAATAATAATGAGTAAAAGTTGTATTATTTTGTAGTAATAATAACTATTATTATTATTATTCTACTAATAATAATAATAACAATATTTATTTACTAATGATGATATTAATTATAATAAAATGATAATTCTAATCATGATAATTTTAATAATAACGATACTTTTTAATATTAACTGTAATAATAATAATATTTTATATAAAAATAATAATTCTATTCAAAATGATAATTTTTAATAATAATAATACTAAAATGATAATAATAATAATGATATTTTATAATCACAATGATATTTCTATTAAAAATGATAATTTTAATAAAAATGATAGTTTTAATATTAATGATGCTTTTAATAATAATAATAATAATAATAATAATAATAATAATAATAATAATAATAATAATAATAATAATAATAATAATAATAATAATAATAATAATGATAAAAATAATGAAAACGATATTTTTATCTAAATCAATATCTTACAATATTTTAATTTCATCATGGTACTTATACTCATTATTTCCTAATCGACTTGTTTAATAGCTTTTAGTCTTCTTTTATATCGCATTCATAATAATGATAATAATAGTAATCATAATAATTAGATGATACTAATATGAGTTTTAATGATAATGATACTAACAATAATAAATATAATAATAATAATAATAATAATAATAATAATAATAATAATAATAATAATAATAATAATAATAATAATAATAATAATAATAATAATAAAAATAATAATAATAATAATCTTAATGATAATAACGATAGTAATAATAATAACAATAACAATTTTTAATGATAATACTTATATTAATAACGATGATGATAATAATAATAATTATTAGATAATGATAATAATAATAATAACGCCGATAATAACGACGATAGTAATAATAATAATATTAGAATTAATGATAATTCAATTGACCATATCTTTTAATCCGTTCATCGAAACCACACGATTTCTAAATGAAAAGTTATTAATTTTTCGCCAGCTTTCCAACGACATGCATATCATATACCTTATCTCAGTAGTATATGTATCAAATTCGTGATTTATCATAAACTATTTAACGACAAAATTAAGCATACAAGCATGCATAATCATATATACTCGAGCACTAGTTAGGGATACACTATTAATATATAAAAGACAGGATATGAATGCTCACGTATCAATATTGTGATTCAATATTGCAGGAAAGTACGTAGACGCAACGGAACTGATAAACACTAGATTGACCTCGCGAGCAATACCCCCCGAACAATACCCATCACCTCCTTAGCTATAACCCATAATTTCCCTAGCTCTATCCCGCTCGAAAAACATGTTATGAATCGCTCGAACATCACTCCGTCGTAGTATTTTATGTATAATACTAATAATAACGCTACCTAATAATACTATACTAATACTAGTAATAATAAGAGTAGTATTAATAATCTTAATATTAATAATAATAATAATATTAATATTAATATTAATAATTTATATTTATATTTACGGAGTATTAGAATGATAAGTGAATCAAATGAACTGAAATCGACCATTTTATAGCAAGTGCACCTCACCTACCCCTCATGCGATCGCATGGGGTTGTGAGGGAGGCCTCATGCGATCGCATGAGGTCTGTTTCCATCAATTATTCGATCAATAAGGCTGCCGACATTTACATTCTATTATATATATTTTATTTAATATATAATATATTTAATATTTAGAATTAATTAAATATTATATTATATTCTCGTACATAGTTGATTTGTAATTTTAGCACCGATGAATTGTACGTTGACGCTCGACTTACGTACCGGTTTCGGTTTTTCGAACATCCTTTCGTACGCTTAGAAAACTTGTACTTTACGGTTCGAGACACGTACCTTTATCAATAATTAGACTTATTTCACCAATAATTATACTAATTAAAATGTAACATATTCATTTGAGTGTTATGGTCATTTGCTTCTTTAAATCATCGATTCATTATTTATTAAAATATATTAAATAATATAATTTAAAATATTTAATACAAAAAAATAAATATAATCAAATTGTTTTATATCTAAATTAATATTTACTAATATTATATTTTATTATGTAGTAAAATATATATATATATCATTGTTTAGAAATTTGTATATCATATATATATAATCGAAATCTGTATTTAAAGATATCAAGTTCAGTTTTTCGAAACTAAATATATATATATTCAAAGTTTATTATATATATATATATATATATATATATATATATATATATATATATATATATATATATATATATATATATATATATATATATATATTCTAAAATCATTTTAAATAATAGAAATTGTTATATTTCCTAACGTTTACATATTACAACTTAATTTAATATATTTCATTTATGTGCCAACGTTTATTTTAACTTCTCAAATGTTCTAATCGAATCAATAAACGGATGCTACTATCGTTTACTAAATAAATTGAAACTATATATATATATAAACATGTTTTAAATACACATTGCAAGTTATTTATATACTTAGTTCTAACAATTATCATTCCGATTTATTGTATATTTTCAAATTACGTTATTTAAACAAAACATTTAAAAGGTTTCATCTAGATTGTAAAACGTTTTCTATATTATGAAAATTAAATGATTAACTTATCAAGAGACACGAGGCAATTATTGTAAAGTATGCATTGAAAATTTAGCAGGAATTTCCACTAACTTTTGTCCAGTTACCGTTAATTGACAGTTTTGTTCTTACTTGTAATCACTTTACCATTTATTCTGAATATTGTTAAAAAGGACAGATTTCTTAAATCATAATGGACCTCATAACAGAGACCCGTAATCATATCACAATGTATCTAATAATTCAATCATTTGATATTATCATTTAATTCCGTCGATAAATATTTTAAAACGAATACGTTCATGTAAAGTATTATACATTTAATACTTGTTAACGTTTTTAGTTAATATAACTATATATTATATATACATATCTATATACACATAGATGTTCGTGAATCATCGAGCACAGTCAAAGGGTAATTGATTACATGAATATAATTCCAAAACTTTTGAGACTCAATATTACAGACTTTGCTTATCGTGTCGGAAACATATAAAGATTAAGTTTAAATTTGGTCGAAAATTTCTGGGTCGTCACATACATCCTGCAATCTGCTTGAGAAACACAAAATAGAGGGCGAGGAAGCAGGGTGACTTGAGGGCGGCCAGCAGGGCGCGATGGTGCTAACCGCGTGGTGCTGGGCAGAGAGGAGGGCGAGATCCATAACACTACCGTTGGGAGCTCTCTGCACAAAACACAGTCACAACCTAGGATAAAAAATCAAAACCTAACCATTCAGGCATAGCTTGGAAGGCCACCAGGGCCCCAATGAGGCAAGAGGTCACGGGTTCGATTTCAGGCACTGGTAATGGACGAACTTAATAGTTACCCTTGACTAGAGGGTGCTTTACCCGACATCAGGGTGACACCTGGGTTCTCGATGTTCGAGGTTTATCCGCTGCGAGGGGGTCAATGTGCACGTTCGTAATAGGGGTTCCTCGTAAAAAAAAAAAATTAAAACAATAAAAAAGCAAAAAGCAAAACCTAACCAAACAAAAACTATTTTAGAATGAGTCGAGCCAAATCCAAAACCTAACGAACAAACAAAGTCAAACTCAAACATAAAACTCTAAAACGCCATAATTACCTAAACAGAACATACAAAACCTAAAGAGAACATACAACATCACAACACGAAAGGCAACAAGCAACATAAAACACACGAAATGCATTTGGTGATCGTTTATAAGAGGATTCCCAACGTAATCGTCTTGTGATCGCCAAATACGTTGCCAAAATTTGGCACCATTGGGATATGACTGTCAATTGTTGGCCAATTCATTTCGGTCTCTCATTTAGTGAAAGTTTAGCATTTTGCTTTGCGAGTGTGAATAAATATATGTGTTTAATTTACTTATACATATAGCATTAGTATTTGTAAGATTATTATATTAATTATTTTTGTGGGTATGTCATGATTGGGAGTATAATGTGATGGGTTATTGATGGAAAGGAAATGTGAAGTGAATGGTAATGTGGCGCTGATGTAGTAGTGCGTTAATTGAAGGATGCCGTAATGGTTGGGAATGTTCTAAATTAATGGTTCAATCAGATCATTATTATGCACTCTTTGAAAAATTAAACGAATAAAAGGAATAATCAGTTTTCTTTTTTTTTTTTTTTTTTTTTTTTTTTTTGGCTCTGAGAGGTCGAGTTTTGTTATTCGCATGTATTCAGTTTATCAGGTTATTTTATTATCACTTTAGACACTTTTCCTAGCCAACTCAATATGTGCAACTAACGAAGTTTGAAATTAAAATTTCTCTAAAGAATATGGTGACCCTAACTAGTAAATCACTGTAATCTCGTTATTTGACAGAATATATTGCTCCGTATATATGATGATATGAGTTTTGATAACTTTGTGTCATGTCCATATATATAATGAAACATGCCCATATGGTTCATTACGGATAATGACGGGTAATGTGCGAGTAACTAGCGGATAACTAACTGTAGAGAGTGGTCTAACGATTTTTCATGTTTCGCCACTGAAAAGTACAATGATCATTTTCATATGCCGTTTATGATCGATATTTCATGATCAAAGTGTGAAAACAGAAGAATAGCAACCCAATTGATCATTGCAAGCATAACACGTGTCAAGGCACTACCACAAGGTCCGCAAGTTAAACATGTTCATCTTGAAAAAATTTTACGTCAAAATTAATACGGCTTATTAATTGGGTGAAATGTATGAATCCACTATAATTTTGTTATGTATATCTATTTAAGTTGATTTTTTACTACACGTATTGTATATATAATAATTTATCATACTCTACATTCAAAATTCAGTTGTTGGCTTGTTGTTAAACGTATGTATCTGATATATGATATTACTATTACTATTACTATTACTATAGTATCTAAAAGACAAAACTCTATAGCACTATTTATCAATAGTAACTAGGAGTATTTTTGTCATTTCACCTTTTATTTTATCCAATGATAAAAGAAGCAACTTTTGTAAAATAACCAACCCTTCAATGCTACCAAAAGATGTCAAAAAAAATTCTTTTTTACAATAAAATCAACTACTTTTTTTTACTCAACGATAAAAGAGGCAACTTTCATAAAAGGAACAACCCTTCAATCCTACCAAAAGATGTCGAAAAACATTCTTTTTTACAAAATAGATCAAATAACTTTAAAAAAAAGAATGCTAAAAGAAGCAACTTTCACAAAGTGAACAACCCTTCAATGTTAGATGTCGAAAAAAATTCTTTTTTACAAAATAGATCTAACTCGCATTCAAAACGGAACCTCCGGCGCGAAGCGTGAGCTCCACAACTAGTTTACTTTAAAAGTAAATCTATTTAATAATTATAAATGGAATTAACATTAACATACTTTTAAACTAAACGTAATTGAAAGAAGTTAAAGGGGATAGCAAGTGTAAGAAAACGGGTATGAAAACAGATAATCTAGATTGGTTCCTGAATCGTAAAACACTTTCTGAATTAAGTATTTTGCACCTCACAAGCTTCGAGTTTACACAAAATTCTAATTGGGATAAGACAGGAACGTTTTTGTTTCCAAGCAAGAACAACTCAAAATCACGTATGAGAGAATCTGTATATTTCCGTTTGTTTGAATGAATGTAAAACTGTTGGAAAAACAGAATATGAAATCAGTTTTAGCAGTTATCAAGAGTCATACTCTTCATTTTTAGGTGGGAAAATCGGTTGGAAGACACTGTTTCATTAAAACGAATATTGTCTTCTCGGTTGAGGTTTCGGGGCGCTGCCCCTTGGACCCCGCAAGGGGGCACAACCCTCTTGACCCCGCAATTTTCGCGGCAGTTGCTAGCCAACTCTTACGGGCATGTACTTCACACTCTCCGAATCTATTGTTAAGTATAATTAGCTAACCCTTAAAATTACTTGTTTTCCAAAAAGAAAAGATGATACTAAAATCACCAACAGCAACTACCAAGTTCACTTTAGATAGAGAAAAAAACGTAATTGAATTTTGCAGACATGGATGATTTTAATAATTACGTGACATCTAAATTAACATCAATTAAAAATTA
Organism: Rutidosis leptorrhynchoides; assembly: GCF_046630445.1. Taxonomy (NCBI): domain Eukaryota; kingdom Viridiplantae; phylum Streptophyta; class Magnoliopsida; order Asterales; family Asteraceae; genus Rutidosis; species Rutidosis leptorrhynchoides. The sequence continues at coordinate 347,412,006 of NC_092339.1, read as the reverse complement.
AGTTAATCTCAAATGAAAAAAAGAGTATTATCACTATTGTAAAAAGCCTTATCACTGTTGTAAAAAATCACGATTACTCATTGTTAAAAGCTGTCCGTTTCGATTTTTTGGAATTCGTTTAATTAATCTGTCATTGTCGGTAAATGGCTCAAATTCGAATTTGTTGATCGAAGTCGGTCAAAGTTAAAATTTGTTAACATTCTAACATTAATTTAAATTAGACTTTAAGAGTTATTGAACAAAATAAATGGTTTTATACAATTATGTTAAGTTTATATTTATGTTTACGATTTTCTTCTATACTTTATTCAATTTATATATACATATAATTTTAAAATTTAATATTTAAATATATTAAAGGTATAATCCGATATTTGTTTAATACAAATAAACATATAAAGATGCTCCAAATTAATTTTCTCTATAAGAGTGAACGTAGATAGTTAACGTAGATTGAATAGAATGGAATTGTAACATAATATTGTTCGCTTTGTAAGCTTACAGATTTTTTTTGATGATCACACGAGAATTTTTTATGGGATCTTATGTGCTTGTAGTCTCAAAACGTGTTATTTTAGTAAAAATACTTTTTCTTACACCATTCTATGTGGGACATGGTGTTACAGAAATAAACATTGTCATCCCTAAACAAATAAAATAAAAGACACCTTAAAGCCAGTTGAAAAAACATTAATTGATAGTGTCCTAACAAACTCATTTAATCATGAATTCAACATTGATTGATATTTATTTATTTCGTTGTTATTGTAGGGGATAAGTAGCATGATGACTTAGATGAAATTAGAACCTAACTTAGGTTATAGTGGCAAGTATATAACGACCGCATTACAACCGTGGATGAGTGTTTATTATGTATGTGAGGTATATATCTAAAAAAGTGATCCAATAATTGTATTTGATATATGGTTGCAATTTCCATTTATAAGAATAATGATTGCATATTTAGGAAATAAAATTGAAATGTGAATGACCTATCGTAATAGTTACCGAAGCAAATATATATGCGAAAAGGATAAAGTAGTAAATTATAAATTTCTCATCCAACAAATATAGACGGCAACTAGATACCTAAAAGTGGACCAATTTTAAATTACCATGATATTCAATTTTTGACTTAAAATCGTTAAATGCTAAAATTGAACTCAATCAAAATCTGTTTAATTTCAAATCGAATTTAAAAAATAATTTTAAAATCCATTAAAAATGAAATGAAACTCAATAATCAATCAATTATCAATATAATTTTAAATTCGAATTTTTTGAATTCAGTTATATCGAAAATCAATTGAACTTAATTAATATATTAGTACATTAATGTGTATCATTTCAGATTCAGAAGGATAATGCTGAATTTATTCAATATGACAAAAAATGAATAGCTTACTCAAGAAAGAGTCGTCTCGTTTTCTTATTTCTTTGCTCTTTCTAATTCAGTCACTTCAATAATAGCTCTGAGCGCCACGTAACATCATCTTAAACCAATAGTTTAACATCTTAAAAATCTAATAAAAATGTGATTGTGAAAAATAAATGTAGTCTTCGGATATTGAGGTCATGTATATTGATTGTTTTAGGCTTTGTAAACTCGAATTAACTAACAATATGATACTTGATGTGTGAAATCTGGCCGTTAAATTAAACATGAAATACTACTAACAATTAGCACACAATAAGCAACTAGTCTTTTTCGTGGAGTAATAGTTTATTGATAAATTCGGTTCGTTCTACGGGGAGTTATATATTTAAGAATTTAATAAGTAATAATCACTCGGATTCAAAGAACGAGCTTTATATTACCATTGTTCAGGAGGGTGAAGCTTTCCTTAAAGAAATGGAATTGTTTTCAGAAAAACTCAACTCTCAATATGAGAAACAATCTTGATCAAAGTCCATAGAATCATTGTTTACTGAAATTTAGACGCTCCAAAAAAAAAAAAAAAAAAAAAAGGCTACAAGAAGAGAACAACTCAAATCAGTACACACTCTTTCAGCTAAGAAAATTATGACTCTTCTAGCTGAAAGTAGTCAACTCAAGTCCGAACATGTTCAATGAACACCAACTTCATCACCAACAATGGTGTCGATGGGTATACAAGTTGAAATCTCGGAGTACAACAAGCTACAAATTTTAAAATCAATATGTCCTTCTCCTACGAATGAGAAAAAAGTTCCTTCATCAGAGATCCCTAAGTTTACAAAACCTTTCCAATCAGCTTACCACATGAAAACGAGTCTATTCCAGTAACTAAACCAAAACAAATATACCATATCTTAAACCTACCTATGGAAAATATGGGAAACTCGACGGATTTCAAGATATACAACTGGTTTGCTCATAAACTAAAGCAACCAAGTTCCATGAAATCAAGTAATATGTTGGCTAAACCATTCGAAACCACCCCTTCAAAAGCATTCAAGTACTCATTCAAATAGTTACTTTCTTTTAAGCCACGACTTGTGAGTCTGGCTAAACCAAAACTTTTTCAAACCGATATCCAACCTCGATGGATTGCAAGATCAAATAATCAAATCGACGGTGCCTACAAATGGTATGTCGGTAATAATTTCAAGCCGAATTGATTACAAGATAGCATATACAAATTTCAATGTATGCCCCGGACTTCAAGGTTGTAATCTGCTATATCAACCTATATTACATGTTGATCATGTTGCACACAATCATAATGAGGGGGAGAAATGATTCAAACGTTGATTTCGTACAATTTAAACCTTCAACGAAGCAAATCAAGATACCTATTAAGCTTCCGCACCAAAATCCTCAAATTTAACTCTTTTAACTCACTATGACCAATTGAGAGGGGGGGGGGGGGGGACTCAACATTCAAATGGGAGCTAAAGAAATTCATCAGACAGTCTCTTTCCTTCATACCTCTCAATTGCTAAAAACGCACACCAAGGGGGAGAAAAACATTAGAACCAAAATCTAGTGTGCATTGTGATCAAGACATAGTCATCAATTACATCAATAGTCAACAATAGAGAATTCTACAAAAGAAGAAGTTTCTCCATTTCAAGCCAACAACTATGCATTATTCGGGGGGTGTTTAAGACTTAAGGAAATCCCAGAGTTCAAGACTTAAAAAATGATCACTGACAAATCTTATCAAAGAGGAAGATTGTTAAGTCCATTCTACTTTATATAATTTGTAATAGTTTGTCCTTTATCAATGTGGTATAAATGCCCTCTCCATGTAATATATATGTAACCTTTTCCCATCATTCTACACCAACACTGCCATCAAAATCCTCACACAAATTACAAAACTCTCTTAACCTTACTGTAACTAACTTTCACTATACAAATCTTGACTAAGAGTTTGAGTACAATCTGCTACTATTGTTTATCAATATTCATCATCATCTTATCAGCAATTCATATACACACATACACATACAACAAACATTCATAAATACATACTATGATCATATCAAACTCAAGCAATAATCACGAATTCAACGGAAACTAATGTGACGACCCGGCAATTTCCGACCAAAATTAAACTTATTCTTAATATGATTTCGACACGATAAGCAAAGTCTGATAGGTTGAGTCTCAAAAATTTTGAACTGTGTTCATATATTAAATTACCCTGTGACTATTTCCGATGATTCACGAACCTTTGATCGTAAATAGAAATGTATATATAGATAACTATACCTGTAACTAATTATATGTTAGGACCCCGAAGTTGTATAGTGTTAATGTGAAAATAAGCTTAAATAAAGGTTCCTTAGAAGCGGGCTATATAAGGAACCTAAGTAGTCCTAATTAGATAGTCATTGCATTGTAACCGAGTTCTAGAAGCTGTGGAATGTAATTGTACCGATTCTCTTTAATACCGAGTCTCATTCTTACATACCGAATCTCTCTTTATCTTATCATTTCTCTCAATCTCAACATGATCTGACCTATCATTTGGTATCAGAGCTTCCAGGAAGTGATTCTACATCACTATATCGATCCAGAGATTGTAGATTACAGAATCTGATTACTCTCGGTATTTTGAATCACATTCGGTATCTTCGAATTTGATAATCTGACGTTCAGATTCTTGTGATAAGTTCAGCAAAGGTGCATTAGGTATTTTAGAAAGAGTTTCGATCATCATTACAGCTTTTTAACTTCAATTATGGAGAATCAAGTTGATTTTTAGAGTTTGTGGCTAAAACTCTCGGTATTGCTTAATTCAAGCTTGATTCTGGATTTTTGTGAAGATTTAAGGATTCAGTTGTGTTCGTGAGGTGTTAAATCACATTTCTGACGGTTCAATTTCTTCAATTCATTAAGTTTTGAAGATTTGATCAACACTTGGTATCGTAACTGTCATACCGAGTCTGCTTCATTACTTAAATTCATCTTTAGTGTTGCAGATTGTGGTGTGATTGTGATTCTATCACATTCGGTTTGATTATACGCAGCTAATTGGTGTGATTTGAGAAAGGATTCTGTCATATTTCTAAGTTTTAAACTTAGACTCGGTATTGTCAACTGCTACAGTTGACATTCGGTATCCTATACTTTCGGTATCTTTGATATTTTGTGTGATACTAACGTGTTTCCTTGTGCAGCGAGGTTACAGAATCTAATTCAAAAGGATTGAATTGAGTTTGAACTTCAAATTCATACAGAATCTGACTACCGAATCAAATACAGAATCTGAGTTTCTGTATCACTTAATCCATTGTTTTAAGTGGTTACAGGCTATAATTCTTGTGATTACCGAATCTATACTGAATATGGGTGTGTCTCTTGTATTTCTGATCAGTTTCTTTTACAGAATCTGATATACAGAATCTTTACCGAATCTGCTACAGTACCGAATCTGCTACAGTATCGAATCTATTACAGAATCTGACATTCTGATCAGATTGTTGTGATTTTTCATCTTAGATTTGTGTAATACAGAATCTTTACCGAATCTACCTCATTTTCAAGATGTCTACTCAAGATACTTTGATCATTGGATCAGATTCCCGTCCTCCAGTGTTGTTTGATGGCAAATACACTCAGTGGCTTCACCGTATCACTCAGTACATAGACTATAAGGGTGAGAAAGCAAAGCACATTTGGGCTTCTCTGAGACATGGTCCAGTTGTTGATTATCATCCGAATACTGGTATGCCAATTCCAGTCTATGAACTTTCTGGTGATAAGTGTGAGAGAGCTCAGGGTGATATAGAGGCAAAGAATATTGTTATGCAAGCTATCCCGTATGAATTGTTTGAAAATGTTGATAGCAACACAACAGCAAAAGATATATGGGATGAGATCAAACGACAGCAAGAAGGTTATGACATGTCAGACGTTACTAAATTGAATAAGGCTCTGGGATTCTATGAAGATTTCAAGCAGGAAACTGATGAACCACTCAAGGATACCTATCGTCATTTCAATGGTGTTCTCAATGAGTTGAAAAGATGCAAGATCATAAAAGTAAATGCTGAAGTCAACATGAAGTTTCTCAAAAAGCTCAATGCTGATTGGCTTCCTTATGGAACCATTGTTCGATCTACTAAAGAGATTGACAAGTTGACTATTCATGAGCTTGTTGGAGTTCTTATGCATTACCAACCTGAAGTGTCTAAACTTCAAGAAGGAAGGAAAGAGTCTTCTCCGGGCGATCCACTTGCCCTAATTGCCAAAAAGAAGAGCAAATCGTTGACGTCTTCCAAAAGCTTGTCCAAGAAAGTGCTTGTTGAAGAATCAAATGATTCAGAAGATTTGAATCTTTCTGATGTTGATGATTCTCACCTTGAATTAGTCAAGATGGCAGCCATGTTCACAAAAGCCTTGAACAAACACAAGTTTAAAGGCAAATCAAGCAATCAATGCAAAAACTCGTCATCTTCCTCGTACTACAAGAAAGCTTATCAATCTAAACAACAACGTGCTGATGATTCCAAGAAGGAAGATTCAATTTATTTCAATTGTGGCAAAGCTATTCATTACTCTCGTGAGTGCAAGATGCCTAAGAAGAAGGACGCAACTTACTACAAGAAGAAAATGTTGATGCCTAAGATTGTGGAAACTGGGGGAGAGCTAAAACCGGTTGATGATACTTGGTTTAACTGGACTGACGATTCAGATTCAGAGGTGGAACATGCAAATGTTTGCAAGGTGACAAAGCTCATCAAAGCTAAGGAAGCAATGGAGAATTCTGACTCAACATCCGATGATGATGAGGTACAATCATCTGAAATCTCACCTGATTTTATAAAAATGCAAAATGACTTGATGAAGAATCTGGTCTCAATGTCAAAAGAAGTCAAAGGCTTAAAATCTGAAAACAAGGTTTTAAAAGATAAAATCAAAATGAATGAGACCAGACCTTCCTCATCCAAATTGCAAACAGATGTGCAACAATTGACTCTCTAACTCAACTCTAAGGAAACTAAGTTGGAAGATCTGAAAAAGATAATTCATCCAATTAAAATTGAAAGAAGTGATTATCGTTTAAAATCGGAACGACTTGCCGAAAAAGTTCAATTTTTAGAAAAAGATCTTTCTGATTTGAAAAACCAACATGAACCCACACTTTCAAAACTAAACAAGAAAATCGTTCAATTGGAAAACACCATAATTGAAAAGAACACTGAAATTTATTTATTGTCAAAAGAATCTTTTCAAATGAAAGCACAACTTGCTCGATATGAGGAAAAACTCTATCGAACAGAGCAATCCAAAGCTATCATGGATACGGAACTTTTAAAACAAACGATTTTCATGAATAGACCAAAAACGATTCATGGTGAAAAGTGGGGGTTGGGTTATGAAGATCCGAAAATTTTGGAAGATGCTTCCAAAAAGATTCCAGGATTATATCATTCTGATTATTTTCAAGCTGGTTTACCATCGCATTTTGTACATGCTTCTGATGCTGATTTTGATGATATTATTGTAAATCGTAAATCTAGGAAATACCATCAAATTAGCTTAATGTATGAAAAAATCAATGCTAAGATAGGTAAATTGAATCCTGATTTCTTGAAAAATCTTGTTGAAACTGAAAAGAACATGCAACGTGAAGATTATGTGCCTAAGCGTAGACTGGTTTATATCCCAACACTCATGCTAGAGAAATACATTTTAATGCTTGAGAATGAAGTGTTTAACAAACCTAGTTCTAGCATTACTGCAATAGATGAGGTGTTTGATGAACCAATTTTTGATGTGAAACCAATTCTACCAACTTTACCTGCATGTCCAGATGATGTTTTCCGTGAAGACCTAGCACATGAACTAACTGTCTTCTTTGAGACAGATTCTCTAGGTCAAAATTCTTTAGATGAAAAAGTAGAATCTCAGGATGAACCGAACATTGAACCTTTGATAGATTTTGAAAGTCAACTTGATCATTCGCATGATTATTACTTGCATTTGCCTGCTATACGTAATTTGAATCGTATAGTAGCTCAACTTGAACAGGAGAATATTGACTTGCAACTTAAGTGCCAATCATTAGAACAAATGCTTGCTTTGTGTGATAAATTGCCTTCACTGCCCAAAAAAGAATGTACTTATGCTTTTAAGGAGGGTGAAGTGATAGTTTCTGCTGAAGAATTATGTCTTGAGATTAAAAGCTTAAAACAAAAGATAATTCAAATGAAACAGGCTAACACACTTAAGCAAACGTCTAATGTTGCAACCAATGTGCTTGAATGTACTGGTGAGATTACTAAGAAGGGGAAGGGAACAACAACATCTAAGGATGTAAAACCTATTACTATTCTTAAAAATCCACTATGTTCTCAATTTGGCAATCATCGTTCGAAAGTTGTTTCTACAACTCAGTATATTGTTAAAAAGGTTCATTCTCCAAATGGTTCTGTGTTAACTGAAAAGATTCCTATGATTCCTATGACAAAAACTTCAAAAGAGATTCTTTTAAAGAAATTAGTTAAGTCCACAACACACACAAGTTCTAAACCTGATTTAAGTGAGTATGATGCAAAAGAACGTACAATCAAATTGGAAATTCTGCAAAATCAGTCATCTCATGTGTCAACTGAAAAGTTTGGACGTCTAACTAACAAAGGTGTTTTTCGTGTCACAGGTCATAATCCAAACTTGAATTACAAATCTGTATGGGTTCCTAAGTCCACGACTAAGAAAGTAGCAACCAAACCAAAGCAATCTGCTAGTCGGCCTAGGAAATCATCTCATGTTTTTCAATTTTCGTCTGTGAACAAAACATCTACTTGGAATAAATTGTGTGTTAAGACTTCTGATAACGATGTAAAGATTGATATTGCGTATGATGCTTCATGTAATGTGGTTTTAAATGATGCTTTATTGTCTAAACTGCATGATGCTTTACGTGATTATTTCATCATTGATCCAAAGTTTGTTGTTAATCCAAAGTTTATTGTTGGTACTAACCGAAAAGGACCCAAAAAACTTTGGGTACCTAAACTCTAGGAAATTCACATTTACAGGGTTTCGACGTCTGTGTTTGGTATATCGATTCCGGTTGTTCTTGACACATGACGGGCGATAAATCCTTGCTTGTCAACTTCATTGACAAATTCCTAGGAACGGTTACATTCGGAAATGATGAGATTGCAACAATAACGGGTTAAAGATTTTGTGAAAAATGGGATAACAATCAAACGGGTTTCATATGTTGAGGGTTTGGGGTGCAGTTTATTTAGTGTGAGCCAATTCTGCGATGGAGATCTCAAAGTTTTGTTTGAACGTCGACAATGCTCGGTGCAATCCACCGAAGGGAATGATCTTCTTGTTGGTAAACGTTGTGCTTCACTATATACTATTGACCTCAATGATACACCATCACATGCAACCATGTGTTTGGCCACTCGTTCTACCAAAGAAAATTCATGGTTATGGCATCATCGGATGTCACACCTGAATTACAAGGGTATCAATCGACTAGTCTCTAAAGATTTTGTTGATGGTATTCCAACCTTTCAATATGATAAGCATCATGTGTGTCCATCATGTGCGATGGGTAAGCTGAAACGGACTAATCATCTGCTTAAGCAAAACCCCAGTACTTCATCGTCTTTGCAATTATTGCATATGGATTATGTGGACCCATGCGTATTTCTAGCCTCGGTGACAAGAAACATGTGCTTGTCATTGTTGATGACTATACCCGATTTACATGGATTTTTCTTTTGCAAACTAAGTCAGAAACCCCCGCCATTATCATTGAATTCATTAAAAAGATTCAACGCTCTTTTAACAAACATGTTAAGAGCATCAGAACTGATAATGGGACGGAATTTAAGAATGACCCGCTTGATAGTTATTTGAAAGACAAAGGCATTGAACATCAGTTCTCTGCTGCTCGGACCCCCCAACAAAATGGAGTAGTCGAACGACGTAATCGTACGTTGTGTGAAGCAGCACGAACGATGCTTGCCTACTCCAAATTACCTCCAAAAATGTGGGGGAGGCCATTTCAACTGCATGCTATACCCAAAATCGTTGTATTGTAAACAAACATTTTGATAAAACTCCATATGAGTTATTATATGGTAGACGCCCGAATGTCAAATATTTCTGTGTTTTTGGTTGTATATGCTATGTGCTTAACGATTTTGACAGCCTCAGAAAGTTTGATCCTCATGGCGATCAGGCCATATTTCTTGGTTATTCCTCGAACAAAGTTGCTTATCGTGTTTATCATAAGCGGACAAAGATGATTAAAGAGAGCATTAACGTCAAGTTCGATGAATTTTCGGGAATGGCTTTTGAACAACTCAGTTCAAAACCCGATCCTAACCTGGCTACTACTTCTTCCGTGCAAAACTCAATTTTCTCGAAGAAGGGTGTTCCTACGATTACATCAGAGGAACTGGATATCTTGTTTGATAGTCTTTATACTCCTCAACGGGATTCAAATGTTCAAGCCGTACCGGTTACACCATCACAGTCAACTACTGTGGAGACTCTTCAAAGTCTTTTTGATGAAGATTCAACACCAACTGATTCACCTGTTGCTTCTTCATCCTCCCTCCAACCTCCTGTTACTGATAATCTTGAACCAATTCAAGATTCATCAGTTGATACAACTCCAGTTGTTTCTCCAGATACTCTATTGAATCCATTAGATAATGTTACATCAGATCAAGCGGATGAAGGCTCAACGTCAACAACGGTTGATGTTTTAATGGATACCACTGATGTACAACCTCTTCCACACACCCGATGGACTAAAAGTCATCCAATAGATCTTATTATTGGTGACGCATCTGCTCCAGTGTCAACTCGAAGGGCTACTCAGAATATGTGTCTATTCACAGCCTTTCTTAGTAAGATTGAACCAACAACGGTTGCTCAAGCTTTACTAGATCCATACTGGGTAGTTGCAATGCAAGACGAGATCAATCAATTTGAACGATTGAAATTATGGCGATTAGTTCCAAGACCAACGGGTCAACGACCAATAGGGGTAAAGTGGATTTTCAAGAACAAGAAAGATTCTGATGGAATTGTGGTTCGAAATAAGGCACGTCTTGTGGCCAAAGGATATCGATAACAAGAAGGCATTGATTATGACGAAACGTTTACTCTGGTTGCTAGGATTGAGGCAATTCGTCTTTTCCTTGAATTTGCTTCTCATATGAAGTTCACGGTGTTTCAAATGGATGTCAAAACTGCTTTTCTGAATGGTTATCTTCAAGAGGAAGTCTATGTTGATCAACCAGAGGGCTTTGTCGATCCCATTCATCCAAACCATGTTTACTACTTGGAGAAAGCTTTATACGGTCTGAAGCAAGCACCGCGTGCATGGTACGAGACATTAACAAAGTATTTGCTGGACAATGGCTTCTCTCATGGAACGATTGATACAACGCTATTCATCCGTAAAAACCACGGTCACATTCTCTTGGTTCAAATTTACGTTGATGATATTATTTTTGGTTCCACGTCCCCGGCCTTATGCAAAGAATTTGGTGACCTTATGGCCAGCAAATTTGAAATGAGCATGCTTGACCAGTTAACTTTCTTCTTGGGGTTACAAGTAAAACAATTACTAAATGGGATTTTTATCAGTCAAACAAAGTATATCAATGATATGCTAAAACGTTTTAAAATGACTGCTTTAAAACCAATGACAACCCCAATGAGGACTTTACTGGATGCTGATACTAATGGGGAACCCTTTGATATTACGCTTTATCGAAGCATGGTTGGTTCTTTAATGTATCTTACTGCAAGTCGACCAGACATTACACTAGCCGTAACTGTCTGTGCCCGCTTTCCGTCCAACCCTAAGAAATCTCACTCCAAAGCGGTTGTTAGGATTTTTCAATACCTTAAAGGTACACCTAACCTTGGGATCTGGTATCCTCATGGCTCCGATTTCAATCTCACTGCTTATACTGATGCGGATCATGGTGGTTGCCATGTTGATAGAAAAAGCACATCTGGATCAATTCAGATGTTGGGGAATAGGCTAGTTGGTTGGTCATCCAAAAAGCAGAACTGTGTGTCTTTATCAACAGCTGAGTCTGAGTACATTGCTGCAGCTCACTGTTGTTCACAAGTTTTGTGGATGCAAACTCAACTCTTGGACTATGGCTTTAAGATTTCTCAGACCCCGATCTATTGTGATTCACAAAGTGCAATTGCAATAACAAGCAACCCGGTTCAGCATTCTAAAACTAAACACATAGATATTCGTTATCATTTCATTAAGGACCATGTAGAGAAAGGGGATGTAGAATTATACTTTGTGCCTACTAAAGTTCAATTAGCTGACATGTTCACTAAACCTTTAGATGAACTTAGGCTAAAATTCTTGATCAAAGAGATTGGCATGGTAGAGTATAGTGCTTGATATTTCTTAGATCTGTTGGGACTTATTTTTGAGATCTTGTGTTTAGGGGGAGTAGATACTTTCTAAGGGGAGCAACTAAGTTTCAGTGCTTTAGATACTTTTTCTTTAAGGGACTGCCTTTAGATTAATGATAACTTCCTTGGTACATTTGTTCAATGGTTACGCAAGGGGGAGGTAACTCATTGATATCCTATTTCAAGGGGGAGTTAATTCATTTTCTTGGGAACATAATCAAAATGCTGATTTACTTTCTTGTATATCACATTTTGAGGGGGAGAAAAAGGGAGAAAATGAGAAACTTATTCAAAAATATTGTTTTTCAAAAGTGAATTCAAAATTTCTTTGTTTTTATCTGAAATAATTTACTATGGCTTGTATACATCTCAGTATGCAACCCGTGTCAACAATTGGTATCACTGAAGATTTGTACTTTGTATAAAATTCAAAGTTCTTTTAAGTACAAATATTATTTTGAAAAATTCATAAAAATTGAAAAAGATAAAATCAAAAAATATTTAAATTTTACTGAATAAATGCTATTTTTAGCATTTTACCGAGTCTGACAACCAACTGTACAGATTCGGTAAGTTCAAATTTTTTAAAAAATTGTCTCAGAATTGTTTTTCATGAAAAGATTGAAATGGATTTCAAGAGGAAAAATCAATTTGTCAAGATTTGGAGTTAAATTGTTAATGTTTTGAAAAATTGGACTGAATTCGGTATATTAGGCCCATTCTGTAAAGCCCATTCGGTATTTTACCTTTGGTATCTATAAAAGGAGAGTCAAAGTCAAACATTACTCTTACTGTTATTAATTACCTACCGAGTCTGTTGATTATACCGAATCTGCCTAATTCTACCGAGTCCGTCATTCTGTTTCTTCAAATTCTTGGTAATTGTTCATTTTAATTAATGTTTAAGATATATAATTGTAGATCTGAGATAATTATGTTTTTATCAACTAGAAAAGATCAAAATAACTGGATTATGACCTTTAATTTTTGAAATCTTGTTGATTATACCGAGTCTGAGTCGATTTCAATTAATCTTTGATTAAACTCAATTGATTTGGAAAATCAACATGAAATCTTGTCTAATCTGAGTTAAATTGACTGATCTATCATTTGACCGAGCCTGATTACATGTTTAATTGCTTATTTGATGGATTCTGTATCTACCGAATGTGTTCTTATCCTGATACCGAATTTGTTCATACAATTAACATGTTAATATGCTTGTAATTGAATGGTTGATTTATCATGATTGTGAAATTACATGATATGTGATAGAATATGCATGTTTGAGTGACTTTATGTTAATTATTGAAGATACCGAATCTGGTTTTCCTTCTTGATACCGAGTCTGAAATTTGGTACCTTGAAATTTTTTGATTTTTATCTTCAAACACTTAACATGTTTATTCTATATTTTTCTGATATGAAAACTCAAGCTTATTTGGTTACAGAATCTAAAGTTTTCATAACTACCGAATCTGCTTGAATTGTGCTGAAATTGACTAAGTGTTGTTCTGATTCCTTGTGTTATATAATTGACTTTGCATGATGATTTTGTACTAAGATGAATATCATATGAATGTCATGGTTGTCAATTATTTGTTCATATTTGAGAATAAAAGACTTTTATGTTTTTGAAAAACCATAAAAATCTTAAAATTTAAAAATATAAAAAGGATTTCAAAGGCAAATAAGAATAGAGATATATGCTTTTTGTTAAATATCTTGTGGTCTTCTATTTCTTATTTATACAGCTAAATGGCGAATAATCACTTTATCAACTCTGAAATCAATATTCCCTGCAAATATTGGACTGCAATTCTAGAGAGGCATACTTTATGGCCTGCTCTGAGCTCCACAGTTAGTGTGCCAGAAACAGACTTGAATATTCTTAACAGATCAATCAGATTTGTGGAGGCCACACAACCAAATGCTACTAATCCACAGGGCGAACCAGCCAGATTTGAATTTAGGCTGATGGGAGTACAAGGATTCAGGATTTTCACAAAAGCAGACTTCAGGAGGATATTCAGACTTCCTCTTGTACATAATGCTCTTGCTTTTCCTGCTACTCAGCAAATGATGACTTCTGTCTTTGATCTTGGTTATGTTGGAGCTACTAATGTTCCACCAGCTAAGTTTCAGAAGAAATATCTGCACTCAAGGTGGTATGTGATCTTCTCAATCATCAACAGATGCTTGTTGATGACAAGAAGTGGATCTGATAGCTTAACTGTGCCGATGCTCAAACTTTTCTACTCATTCACAAGAGTAGAGAATCCTGATTATGCAGAACTTATATGGGATTTGGTTCAGGCACAGGTTGAAAAGCCAAGGGGTTCATACATCCCTTGCGAAAGGTTTTTCTGTATCTTTATCCATGATGCTATCAATGCTTGCAGAAATGCAAATATCTTTGTACCAGGTACACATGGATTACAGATGAAAAGGTTTGGAGAGCTGAAGATGAACACCCCTATGGTGTCTGATAATCAATTCATTGCGCCAATTCCAAATTGGCTAGTGAGACTAGCTGAACCCCAAGACGCTCGTATACGTTCTTATTTTCAGGCTGTAGGAATACCTCTTCCGAACCCGGTACAACAAGAACAAGTTGAACCTGCCATGGTTCCAGCCCCAGAGGTTGTAGAGGAACCTGTAGTTCAACCACCCGGGCCAGCTAATCCTCCACTTAGGGTGAACCTCAAACGATCTAGGGTAGCACACCAAGCTCAACCCGTGAGGATCAGGGAACCTAGTCCAACTAGTATTGAACCAACCCTTTCCACAACACTCGAAGTAAGCAGTGACACTTCAGCAACAACATCTGAATCATCTCCTGAACATTCTTCTAAGAGAACTCGATACATGCCTGATGAGATGATTCAGACTCCGCCAACCCAACGAGTAACTAGATCTAGGACTTCGACACCCATCATCCGCCAAACAATTACTCCAACCAGTGGTGATACGGACCAAGACCTAGAGCCAATTAGGTCACCCTCACCCATATCCATATCACATTCAAGAATAACAGTAAGCCCTACGCTAAATGAAGCGCAAGCTTCGGTAGGCAAGAGATCTAAACGCACGGATGGTAAAACGACCACTAAGCTCATCCAATCTAAACAGGACTTAATAATAAATCCTACAAAGCAAGGTGCTTAGGCATCTAAGGAAGTAAAGTCTTCCTCTGCAGTAAAGTCTGTGTTGACTCAATCGATTGAGGAAACTCAATCATTGAAGTCCAGAACGTCCGAAGGGGAGCCGGAAAATCTTGAAAAGGCACCCTGCGTATCGGCTGGAAATCCTCCTGTACCTCAATGTACAACAGGGTCTCGAGGTCCGGCTTATCTTGATGAGGAAGATCTGCTGCGTCCCATGGAAACGAGTCAACATGACAATCCTTCGGGATATTTATCAGACTTCCAGCAGACTGTTCCCTTGGTTCATTAAAGTGATCCATTGGTTCAAACCACTTCTCTTCCGGATTCTGAATCTCAGGGTCTGGAGGAAGAGTCTTTAACTGAAAGAGATGTGCCACCTCATGGTATATCAATGATTTCAGGAGTCGGGGATAGCAATATCTCTGCGAGAACTAAACAGACGGGTAGTTCTACTACTCTGTCGAAAGAAACTTCGCCTGTGACAACTCCGGTTGTTACCCAACCTCCATCAGAAGGGGATATCACAAATCTGACTAGTAGTATGTACAACCCTACATATAAGAATAATACCGCACAATCATCCTTACCTGCCCTCACGGCAACTCAAACACTTCAACCGACATCTCCTTCAACAGTTGCTGCTGATGCTGCTTTTGTTCATGGTTACACTGTTGTTTCACCAACTGGGTCACCTTCTCGAAGTTCAAATAGATATGGATTACAGTATCTCTCTGACAATGAGGTGAGGGAGCTCTATCTTGCTGAGTTTGCTAAACGAACTGATCTTGATGAAGTTCGCGAAACTATGATGATTTATCTTGAGCAAGCAAGGATAGTGTATCCTTTATCTCCATGCAAGTCACCTGGACCAATTCACATGCTTGATCATGATGATTTCGATCCCGACAATCTTCATGAGGCAGAGAATAGACAAGGTGGTTATCGGTCCAGTGTTTTTCAAAGATCAACTTATGAAGCTGGTACATCTAGTCAACAGAAGGATAAAGATATTGTTGATATATCTGATTCCAGTGATAAAATTGAAGAAATTCAGTGTGAAAGTTTTCTAGATGAATCGGAAAGTCAGAGAGAGGGTGACTCAGGAATGTTAATGATTATGGATTCAGCTGATCAATCAGAGAAAAAGTTAACTCAAGAGGACAATCAAATCTTTGACAACATTGAAGATATTTTGAAGGGGTCATCGAGTGTCGCCAATGAATTCAATGATCATCAATTTGTTAATGTGACATCTCCAACTGACGAATTTGAAATACACTTCGAAAAGGAGATTTTCTCTAATGGCAAAGAAGATACCACGACTCCTCCCGATTTGAATGTTCCTTTTCAAATTGCAGAGATTGTTCTTGAACGTGATGCAAATTACCAACTGAGTGAGGATGAAGAGAAAAATATTCTTCATTCACCATTCATTGAACAACAAGCATATAGAATTTATGGTGATTCTGATCTCGTCCTTTCTGCATTAATGAGTGTTCTGGGTGCATGGAAATATCATAAGAAACCAGAATTTCTCAAAGCTTATCTGAGTGTTCGTGACAAATTCAAATTGAAGAATGAAGAGAAACTTCAAATTCAGCAGAGTTCGGAGATTAAAAGCATAAATAAGATTTTGATGATTAATAAGGATGGAGTGAAGATGCCATTGTTTCAAGTTACAAGAATGGATGATGAGGATTTCCAATTCTCAGAAGCGGATTTTGATAAACTGAAGATGGATGACATTATTTTCATTTACAACTATCTGATTAACTTGAATGAATCTGCAACAATTTATCATTCTACTGCAATGAAGGCAGTCTACAGGTTTATTCTTGATTCGATGAGATGGATGTCAGTTCATGATTTTTAGTTGGGATTGGAATCTGGACACAAAAAGCTCGGAATCAAACCACCAAATCAAGATATTGAAGAGCTAAGATACATGTCCTTACTTGAAGTGAGCGACTTTCCATATGGGTTTGTATTTGTCAATTCTCACTATACAAAGATCTTCATCAGAGTCTCAGATTTCAGAAGATACTCAGACGGAACGTTGATGTATGCTTTCAAGTACATGAGATGGAGGTTGATCAATAACTGCTATTCAACTGAAGATATTGAGATTGTCAAATACATTCTCACAAGATTAAAAAGTCGTCTCAAAACAAGAGTGAATATATGAAGATATGAGAATCTCAAGGGATTCAAATCTAAAGTTCACTTCAGAGGAACAAAGTTCCTTTAGATGTTTTAAATAGGATTATGTTGTAAAGTTCACATTTAACACTAAGGGGGAGATTGTTAGGACCCCGTAGTTGTATAGTGTTAATGTGAAAATAAGCTTAAATGAAGGTTCCTTAGAAGAGGGCTATATAAGGAACCTAATTAGATAGCCATTGCATTGTAACCGAGTTCTAGAAGCTGTGGAATGTAATTGTACCGATTCTCTCTAATACCGAGTCTCATTCTTACATACCGAATCTCTCTTTATCTTATCATTTCTCTCAATCTCAACATGATCTGACCTATCATTATATATTATAAATCAATTATAGTAATGAACTACTATGTGATTTAATTATTATAAAAGGAAAACTTAACCTAGTTAATTAAAACTATTTATTTAAATATAGAGAGTAGATTTGTCATAGATAACAAGGTATTAAATGTTATACTCTGAGATTAATTGTTTCAATATATATAATTAAAATATTTATCTACCTGTTAATTAAAATATAGTTATATATATATATATATATATATATATATATATATATATACACATATATATGATATACATATATAATTATTAATTGTATGTACATTGTAATATATTAAAATGAATAAATATTATATATTCGATATGTGTTATTATAATATATATTACAAAATTAATCATATGAAAGGTTAATGTATTAAATTACAATTTAAAATATACTTGCTATAGTAATATTATTAATACTTTTAATAATCAATACTAGTAGTATTAATAGTAATATTATTATTGTTATTATTACCATTATTGATTATTGATATTATTATTATGGTTATGATTATAATTAAGATATAAAAGATGATAAAAGAAAATACTAAATAAGATGGTTAGGAAATTATAAGCATAGGATAGTGTATAGTTATAATAAAATTATTTTTATGATACCATTATTATTATCATTAACCTTAATGTTATTATCATTATTAATTATTATAAGAATTATGAAGATAATTAAAATCAAAATTTATATATGATTTAATTAAATTATTATTACTATTAATATTATTATTACTTTTAAGTATTATTTCCATTATCATTAAAATTATTATTATTATTGTTATTATTATTGTTATTATTAATTAATGTTATTATTACTAGTATTATTATTATAGTTATTATTATTATTACTAATATAAGTATAATTATCATTTATTATTATTATTATTATCATGATTTTTAATTACAATTACGATTATTATTATTATTATTATTATTATTATTATTATTATTATTATTATTATTATTATTATTATTATTATTATTATTATTATTATTATTATTATTATTGTTATTACTAGTATTATTATCATAACTATCACTAGTAGTAAAATTATCATTTTAGTTATTATTATTATTAGTAGTATTGTTATTATTAGTATTAAAATTAGTATTATCATTAAGGTTAAAAACTTAGTACTATTATGATTAAATCAATATTTTAAGTATTACTGCTCTTATTAATAGAATTATTGTTATTATTAAAATTTACATTTATAAGTAGTATTGTTATTAAAAGTATCATTTTATTTGAAATTATCATTACCGGTTTTATTAAGAAGCTATAAATCTTAAAAGTTGTATTTTATTAAAATTAACATTTTTATTATTATTATTAATATTACTATTATCATTATCAATATCTCTATTAACAAAGTGACTAATGATATTATCAAAATAATTGTTTTCAACATCATTATTAAATCTAAGTAATAGTATTATTATTATGATATTATATAGAAATATACCTAACACAACTATATTAATATATTTATTTCTTTAAAGTATACAAAATAAATACATTTAATTAAGTTACTAATAAAACACCTAATCTACTATGATAACATTTATAATATATAAATCTAATATATAAATCTATTCGATTACGATTATATGTGTTAATATATATATAAATGATATAGGTTCGTGAATCCGAGGCCAACCTTGCATTGTTCAGTTTCGTCGTATGAATATTTTTATTACAAAATATTGTAGAGTGAGTTTCATTTGCTCCCTTTTTAAATGCTTTTGCAATATATATTTTTGGGACTGAGAATACATACGCTCCTTTTATAAATGATTTACAAAATAGACACAAGTACGTGAAACTACATTCTATGGTTGAATTATCGAAATCGAATATGCCCCTTTTTATTAAGTCTGGTAATCTAAGAATTGGGGAACAGACACCCTAATTGACGCGAATTCTAAAGATAGATCTATTGGGCCTAACAAACCCCATCCAAAGTACCGGATGCTTTAGTACTTCGAAATTTATATCATATCCGAAGGGTGTCCCGGAATGATGGGGATATTCTTATATGCATCTTGTTAAAGTCGGTTACCAGGTGTTCAATCCATAGGAATGATATTTTGTCTCTATGCATGGGACGTATATTTATGAGAACTGAAAATGAAAATCTTGTGGTCTATTAAAATGATGAAAATGATTATATATGTTAAACTAATGAACTCACCAACCTTTTGGTTGACACTTTAAAGCATGTTTATTCTCAGGTACGAAAAAAATCTTCCGCTGTGCAATTGCTCATTTTAAAGATATTATTTGGAGTTATTCATGACATATTTCAAAAGACGTTGCATTCGAGTCGTTGAGTTCATCAAGATTATTGTTAAGTCAGTTATAGTTAGATATATTATGAAATGGTATGCATGCCGTCAACTTTCGATGTAATGAAAGATTGACTTTTCAAAAACGAATACAATGTTTGTAAAATGTATCATATAGAGGTCAAGTACCTCGCGATGTAATCAACTGTTGTGAATCGTTTATAATCGATATGGACTTCGTCCGGATGGATTAGGATGAGTCTTTACAACTAACGGTTCAATTTATTTACTAAATGTGATATTCTTGTTATACTCTTCGAAAAATATGATACTCCTATCGTCCCTAATTTATTGTTCAATATTCCATTTTAGAATGTCCCAAATTAATTGTTCACTTCCGTAAATAAAAAAGAATAAGAAGATTTAAGTTATATTATGTCATTAATTTATGTGGATAAGATTAAACGAGAAAGAAAAAGTAAGGGTAAAACTGAAAAGTAAACCAGAAAGTATAGTACTTTTATAACATTTCCTTAAACAGTGTGCTTTTTGTTTAGTGACGATAAATATGGGACGGATGAAGTATTTACAAACTTTCACATTTCAAATATTAAACACTATTAAACTTTCTATTAAGACATTGCGAAGCTTAGTACGAAGAAGTTATCTCTGTCAAACTATGTTTAGATGAAAAATAGATCTTATGTGATTGAATTTGTTACTCTGTGTCCTGATTTCAACATTATTGTTTAAGGAAAATGGATCTTCTCTGATTCAATGTATGTTACGCTGCCATGATTCCTACATTGTCATTGTTCACTTATCTTATGAACACAGTTTTACAACAATATGCAATTAAAACCCATTATTTGATGTAATGATAATTGGTGTCATAGTCAAATGTACAACGGACTTAATAGGTTAATGAACACACCTTATGTATTCATTACTAGCGACCTCACAGACTACTTAATTATGAGACAAATACAAGGTCAGTTTACGTATATTGTACCATTGATTAAATTTATAAAACATGAGCGTGTGAAATTTGATTGTGTTTCAACCAAATCTTTTAGTGGAAGATCGTTGAAATAATAGCTTGAAAGATTGATAAATGTGATCAATTACCACATGTATATTGATGCTATTACTCAACTTCACCAAATCAGTTTGTATATAGATAATTTATTTGTAACCATTTTCAAGTAGTATAAATCGAGTTCTATGGAAGCTTATTTATGCATCCAAAATTCATTATTTTTCAGATTAGTTTCGTAATTACAAGAGAATAAAGTTTATTGTGTATTTATGTAATTAAATAGAAGTGTAATTCGTATTTCTACAATTCTACTTGGTAAAAGTTTCCTTGTGAATATTTACCATATGAATGTTTTACACACTAGATTTCGGTGTCTCATTATTATTATTATTATTATTATTATTATTAAATATATCAAATATCAAATTATCAATAGCAATTTGCTTTAACTTGGTGTGACTTACTTTTTCTAAGCTAATAATTGAACTAGTTAATACTTAATGAACACTACATGCTATTGGGCCTAGTTTCATTTACAATGTATTTTTTTACTTTTTTTCTTAGAAAAGAACATGGTGGAAAATAAAGAGACTCCGTTTGACTAATTTCAGGGGTTTATGTTGATTTAACGGAATAGTATAGAAACAGCAACCTATGACGGTCAATATAATTAGGCCTCCAATTCAGACCCGCTCTCAGTCTCTCACACATTGTTGAATATTAAACTCCACGTATGTAATTAGTGGATACAATATTTATAAAAGACAATAAAATAAAACTTAATAAAACCCTTACGAACTCTACAGCACCATGACCACCAAGTTCATCACCCCGATAGCAATCGTCAACGGCCAAAACCACCACCTCGTCAACGGCCACAACCACCACGACCTCCAACCTCCTAAACCTCCACTGCTTTCACCAATACTTCCATTTATCACCACACGCACCTGGCCCACCTCCACCCCATACCTCTGCGCCAGAACCTTTGCCGCTTCCTTCGCCATCTCCACCATCATCTTCTCCATCATCTCCGTCAGCGCCTTTATCACTTCCGTATCCCCATCACCGCCACCTCCTTCTACACCACCATGACTACTCTCATCAACGCTCACAAGAGTTTTAGTAGTAGTCACACTAATTCCCAAACCTAATAATAGCACCAAAAAAACCACACTCCAAAAATTGTGAACACCCATGTTTGATAATTGATGAGTAGCCAATTTTTACAAATACACGACCAAACATGTTTTACACTAATATTCTAGTTATAAATTGAGTTTCAGTTGTTTGAAGTTGGCATCCAAATGGTTGTGTATATATGCGCATTGGATGGGGCCCATGTCCAGGAAGTACTACTTCAAGTGGCAAAAGTGTTAGATGTAACGTAGTAAGCTAATTTAGTCGTACGTGCACTTCAGACTTTTACATAGAAATGGAGATCCAACACAAACATTAGAGTTAGATGTAACAATTTAAGCTAATTTAGTAATTTTCACCCGACACACATTTTTCGTCCGCTTCATACTTTTACATATAAATGGATTCACGACACAACAACCACATATACCCCACGAGTTAAAGCGAGTGAATTATATTGAATGATGAAATTAAAATTTCATAGGTGACGTACATTATAATATGCGACTCTACACAATTAGAGATTAGTTTTAATAAATGCATTTTTTTATCAATTATTTTTACGAAAAAGTATAATATACATGAAATTTCTTTAGTGAAATTAATTGTTCTTAACTTAATTATATTTTTAGCATTAGTTAATTAATCTCTTATATTATTTAATTGTTAAATAAACATTTTAATCAAACATGTGCCAATGGATACGTCCTTACTGCCGCCCTCGTGGGCATGATGACCCGACCATTGCCGTGATGAGCTTGCGTTGTTGCTCGCCCTTATTATCTATATATCTAATAGACAAAACCCTGTAGCAATATTCATCAATAGTAATCAGGGGTATTTTCGTCATTTCACTTTTTTTTGTCTCCAACGATAAAAGAAGCAACTATCATAAATGAACCAACCCTTCAATGTTACCAAAAGATGTCGAAAAAAATTCTTTTTTACCAAAAAAATCAACTAACCTTTTTTTTTCTACTTTTCTTCCTCAACGATAAATGAGGCAACTTCATAAAAGGAACAACCCTTCAGTGCTACCAAAAGATGTCGAAAAATATTCTGTTTTACAAAATAGATCAACTAACTTTAAAAAAAAAAAAACAAAAAAAAACGAACGCTAAAAGAAGCAACTTTCACAAAAGGAACAACCCTTCAATGTTAGATGTCGAAAAAAATTCTTTTTTACAATCAAGACTTTTTTTTTTAACTCGCATTCAAAACGGAGCCCCCGGCGCGAAGCGAGGGCTCCACAACTAGTTTTAGCACAAGGGAGGGAAATAAAACTATAACTAGTGAAATGACCCGTGAAACTACGAGTTTGTTTAAACGAAACGGTATAAAGATATATTGTAGATATTAAGTGAATGTAAATGCTAAAGTCATTTAGTTTAATGACCCTTAGGACCACAAATTTCGACTAAGAAACTTGTCATAAATGGTTGAGAAAAATAGTTGGGGTTTTTACATATTGAGA
This sequence comes from Rutidosis leptorrhynchoides, assembly GCF_046630445.1. NCBI lineage: Eukaryota > Viridiplantae > Streptophyta > Magnoliopsida > Asterales > Asteraceae > Rutidosis > Rutidosis leptorrhynchoides. The sequence goes on along the minus strand of NC_092339.1, from coordinate 347,388,474 downwards.
AAAAGAGTTGTGATAATATATGGTGAAGATAGTCCGAGATATATATTTATAAAACAATAATACCGTATTAAATATTAAATGATATTGTATTAATTATTTTTGTCTTCTAAATCGTCATTCATATATTATCGCCATTTATTTGTTTTTATTTTGTATCTTTTTTAATTAGAATTAATATTAATATAAAATAAAAACATCATCGTTAGGAAAATTAAAGTTTAATTAGTGAAAAGATAACATAATCATTTTAGAGCTTTATATTTATTTTTATTTTGTATCTTTTTTAATTAGAATTAATATTAATATAAAATAATGACATCAACATTACGAAAATTAAAGGGTAATTAGTGAAACGATGACATCATCATTTTAGAGTTTTATATATCTGAAACAGAAAATTACGGAGTAATAATTTATTTAAGTTATTAAATAATTAGTTACTATAAGTACAATTTTTTTTAATTATAAAATACTTAAGATTAATGACATCATCTAAGTGACTTAGATTTTTTTTTCTTTTTATTTTTTCTTAACAAAGGAATTAACCTAATAATGACATCATCGTTATAGGATTTTAATATAAACTATAGATATTACCAACTGAAAAAACCATAAACAATGAAAAAAATCTTCAACAACTACTTTATTATTTATTTTTAATTAACAATTACAAATATTTTACACTATAAAAGTATAAATACGTACATAACTTATTTAATTTTTCACACAACACACTACGTGACTCGCGTATTATGGTAAAAAAATCGTTTGATGCAATATATGGTTCTGTCACATACGTTAAATAATTTTTCATCAATTTATTATTACAATAAGCATATCAAAAAATTGGTACAATTTATTAAATGAAATTAAAAAAAAATACATAGGCTTTAGTAAATTTGAAAAAGACTGAGGCATGACCAAGTGTTGTTAAAGAAACGAAAATGTCTAAAGGATTAAATGGTAGAAAATCTTTCTACAATGAGTATATTATATAGTATTAGCAATTAACTAGTTAAATGACACGTAAAATTACGGGTTTATGAAATAATACAAGTTTGAACATGAGAGATGATATTTTCAACATGACTTTTACTTCTTCCACCATTATTTCATGGTTTTTTCTTAAAATTTCACTTATTGAATTATATTAAAAAGTTTTAAAAAGTTTTTGCAAATTTATAATTAAGGGCAGTTTAGACGTTTTAAGTAGAAGAAGTAAAAGTGATGGTGAAAATATCAATCAATTTTGAACATACTATTATGGAGAATACTTACAAAATAATTGAAAAAACTAACCAAATCACTGAAGTTTATAAAAAGCATATAGCAAATAATTACGACGAAAGCGTACCACAAATATTTTGCGTGGAACATATGCATCCGAAATAATCAAAGATAAACTACAAACATATTGAACTAAACTTGGACAGAATAAATGAACTATATTAATTTTCTACCACTTCCTTCCAATTTTCATCACAATTACTATTTTCTTTGTCATAAAAATTTAAATTACAACCTTTTATTGAGACATGTATTTAGCATACATATGTAACATAGTTAATTACGTAAAAATAACATATATTTGAATAATAATAATAATAATAATAATAATAATAATAATAATAATAATAATAATAATAATAATATTAATAATAATAATAATAATAATAATAATAATAATAATAATAATAATAATAATAATAATAATAAATAAATAAAGTTTACTTAAAAATTAAAAAATTATATTTTTAATAAAATTTATTATTAATAACAAATGACTCTTGAAATTTTTTAAAAAAGGTAAAATCCAATTATTTAATGAAGGTTGTATAATATGCTTCAAAGTTTGTATATGTGTTCATAAGGTGTTTTGTAAAATATTGTACAATTTATTTTAAAGATTGTACATTTGATCAGATAAGTGTTTTACCATAAGGTTGTACATGATGCTTCAAATATTGTACATATTGTTATAGAGGTGTTTTACCATAAGGTTGTACATAATGCTTCAAATATTGTACATATGATCATGAGAGTGTTATACCATAAAATTGTACATAATGCATTCCATATTGTACATTTGTTTAACATGTTTTAATTTTTATTAAATATAATTAATTACTTTACTGACATCATTATGGATGCTTTAAAAATTTTCTTTTTATTTTTGAATTATTTTTAAGCTTGGAAATTATATTTTATGACATAATCAAATTAGAGATTTAATAGATACTATAGATATAGATAAATAATAATAACACGGTAAATAAATGTTTAAAAATTTTAAATTTTTCAAGTTTAGTTAATTTGAAAAGAGAATTTTTTTTATTCTGTTATATGTGATTTAATCCAAATATAAACAAAGATTTAATATCATTAACCGAGTTGGTTACTTTCAAATAATTTTTATTACTATTTTTAGCAAAAAAAAACATAATTACAAAAATGTAACGCGATTTTTCATCGAAATATGAAAACTCAAAATATTACAAGAGATAAAATCGAAAGATTCTCTGAATTGCCTAAGAATACAATGAAAAAATACTGAAAAAATTGGCTAATGATCAATCGAACTTGGCATACGACCTCTATCTTTTGCAAACCCGAGAAAAAGTTGATAGCTCCTTTGATATGCCCATTATTAGGTTGAATGGAACTTGAAAAACAATAAAATTGTCATACCCCGTCCTAATCCATCTGGACGAAGTCACCAACATTTGATCCCATTGCGATGATCGACTCCAAATAATGTCTTTAAAATGAGTAAATGCACAGCGGAAGATTTCTTTAATACCTGAGAATAAACATGTTTTAAAGTGTCAACCAAAAGGTTGGTGAGTTCATAGGTTTATCATAAACAGTAAAAATTCATCATTTTAATAGACCACAAGATTTAAATGCTGCATGGTACAAATGGGCCCGAATCCTATACCCACCTGTAATGTACATGCGATATCTTTTAAATACAGTACACCTTTCTCGTGTACGAAATCATCTTTCATAAATCTTAGTAACCGTACACATATCTTGTGCACAAAAATAACATACACATAACTTGTGTATAAAATCATTCTCTCGATACATAACATTCACATCAACTGGTGGCAATTATCATGTCCACATAATTCAATGGTGGCAATTATCATGTCCACATAATTCAATGGTGGCAATTATCATGTCCACATAATTCAACGGTGGCAATTATCATGTCCACATAATTCAATAATAATCCGCAGAACTTCTGTCTGCATAATAATTCATTCGAGGAATGTAATGATTGTGTCTATCTCGTCAAACATTTACAAAAGCATTTCATGTATTCGCAGTTCAAAATATATTTCAAAAGCATTTAATAAAGCAGTTGTAAAAACAACGCATGTATTCTCAGTCCCAAAAATGTAAAGAGTAAAAGGGAATCAAATGAACTCACCTAATGTATTTTGTAGTAAAAATACATATGACTATATTGAACAATTGTAGGGTTGGCCTCTGATTCACGAACCTATATCATTAATGTATATATATTAATACACATAATCGTAATCGAATAAGTTTATATATATAACTTATTAATGATAATATATTTATATTTCATATATTCCTTTTATATAATTAAATATTTTGTTATGTTATATGGGTTAAATATATATATTTATGTATTATATTAAAAATACCTAATTTGTTGTATGTAAGTTTTTATAATGTTAATATAGTTTATATCTAGTTATGTGGATTATTAATATAGTTGTAGTATATGTAGTAAGTACGTTTTATGTACAAAATATTTGTTTGTTTTAAAAAAAATAGCTTTGATATTAATAATTTACTACTAATAATAACTTTACTAATAACACAAATGAAAATGGTAATTTTTAATAATAATGATACTAACAATGTTATTAATAATAATAATGATAATAATATTATTAATAATGATAGAATATTAATGATTTTAATACTAACTCTTATATTCATACCAAAATTTAATGATACAACTAATGTTTAATAGTAATACTAGTCTTAATAATAATGAAAATAATAGTAGTTTTTAAATGAAACGAAAAGTTTAATAATGGATAACGAAAGTAATATTTTTGACAAAAATATATAATACTTAGTAGTAATAATAATAATACTAATAATAATAATAATAATAATAATAATAATAATAATAATAATAATAATAATAATAATAATAATAATAATAATAATAATAATAATACAATCTTATTATTAATGATAATACTGATAATAATACTCCTTAATGATATTTCTAGTAAGAATAATAGAATTAGTAATAACAATAATAATAATAATGAAATAATAACAATAATAATAATATACTTAAAATGACTACCTTAAAGAGTGAGTACCTAAAAATAATTTGCCTCAGTTTGGGTTCGAACCCGAGACCTCTTGGTTACACCCAACACTCCTAAACCATCCTTCTGTTACCATATATCTTGAATAAATCGCAGACTCAGTTTATTTAACCTGTTTTATGTTTCATTTCAGCCCATTTAGAATAATCAAAGCATAAGCCCAACAATTAGTCACAGCCCATCAGAATTTTAATAGTTCTTGGCCCAAAACAATTAATAACAGCCCAACATGAAGTCATTGCCCAGTTCGATTATATAAATAAAAATATAGAATGTCTAGGGATGGGAACAAAGTAAGTAGCCACTTGGTTACCTTTATGTTATCCCTTTCATCTTTTTTTTTTAAACGTCATCCTCACATATCATTAAATATCATCGTGATCATTGTATCATTGATTAATATCCATCATCACTGTTTTTGAACGGCAGCATAATCATAACAACAGGAAAAGTTGCAGAATATTTCGAGATCTAAAAGAAATAGCAAACGGTTTCATATTTGGGCTGCTCGAATAGAACCCGTTGAGGTAGTAATAACAGTAGTAAGTTTTGGTTTTGATTGATAAGATACTAGAACAAGAACTCGGATGTAGTCGTAGGCGTAAAATGGTTGAGTTGTGGTGTTGCTCAGCCGTAACAGAAACACAAAGGAAAGAAAAAAAAATGTGAAGCAGTGATAGTAGCGTGAATAGAAGGGTAACAAAGGTTGCAGCAAGTTTCAATGGTGGTGCTTTGTGATCTCGTCCTAAACAAAAACAAACAGTCGCAGTAGTAACGAAGGGAAGAAAGTGATGTGGGTTTTCGATGGTGTTGTTCAGTGAAAAGTATCAATTAGGTGATGGTGTGTTAAATGGGTTTCGTTGGTGTGGTTTTGTGTGGTGTACTAAAAAAAAGAAAAAGGGATGTTTGGGCCACGGTTACAGCAAAAAAAAATATATATCTTGTCAAATTTTATAGATGGATACGTATATATAAGTCAAGGTGTTGATTCGTTGAACTGAGATAAATAGCAAGTGATGGTTTGTGGAACTATGATGGTGGTCTTAAGGTGCTACGATGGTGATGGTTTTGGTTATCTCAAAGAGGAATTGTAGCGAGAGAGAGGTGGTGATCAAACGGGTTTAATGAATGTTGGTTTGAGCTCTAGCTGAAACAGAAGCATAATCAGATAGTGTTCATAGTCGGGTGGTTAGGGTGTCGTGAAAACTAAGGTGGGTTTCTAGAGAAATAAGAGATGATCGGTTAATGTTATTATATCTCTCAATGCAGGCTTATATGTATATATATATATATATATATATATATATAGAGAGAGAGAGAGAGAGAGAGAAAGAATAGGTAGATAGTTTGATAATTGGTTAGTATCCATGATATATATATTATATCAATCGATAGAAAGAAAATATGGGATGTCAATTAGAAACAAAATTATACATGAGTTTGGTTGTCAAGTTTGATTATTTAAAACACAAGTGGTGATTTAAAGTGGTGATGAGATTCCAATCCAAAAACAGTAATCCAAATATACTATGCTAAATTGAAAAGTAGTAATAATACAGTCGAAGATTTGTAATATTGTGCCGACAGTTTTAACGGACTATTATATCGTGCCCCGTTGTTCACTCAGTGGTAATAAAAAGTCTTCAGAAAAATCTCATATTTTTAAATTAACTATATTTATTTATTTTGGTCATTATGGTATAAAATTCGGTCATTAAAAATTACATTAATTATTCACTCCCAACCCTAAAAAAAAATTTAAAATTCAACAAATAGTTTCTAAATATATTTTAAATAAGCCTATACTTTTTATAACTCATTTTCGGTTCACCGTTTATTTTAAAATCACATAAGTTCCTTTTTAACTCGCAGTTACATTTAATATATTTATATTACAATTTATTACTTATGTAATGTCTACTAATTATATACATATATTTAATATTTATATGTTTTAATATATTACAATATATAATAAATCATCAATTATATCGAAATCATATTCATATATATATATTCAATATACTTTTCATATATATAAAGATTTATAGTAATATCATATATTATTTTATTTACACAAATGAATTGAATCATATAAGTTTCTATTTCAAATTAATATATATAATTAAATATATATGTATTTATTTTTAGATACTTGTACGTGAATCGTCGAGATCAGTCGAAGGGTAATTGCATAAATTAAAACAGTTCAAACTTTTTGAGACTCAACTTTACAGACTTTGCTTATCGTGTCGAAATCATACAAAGAATAAAGTTTAAATTTAGTCGGAAATTCCCAGGTCGTCACAGTACCTACCCGTTAAAGAAATTTCGTCCCGAAATTTGAGTGAGGTGGTCATGGCTAACAATAAAAAATGTTTTCATGACGAATATGAGCTGATAAATAGAGTTTTATCATTATTGATTAAGTTAGATAAAACGATTCGATTATGTGAAGCGTACGAGTGAAGCTATCACAAAAGATTGATATGAGTAAATGCAGGTTTGTCTTAACCGATGACGTAGTAATGATTGATTTCCAGAATTCAATGGATTTAAAGAAAATCTTGGAAATCTATAAGATCTGATTCTTCGAGATTTAAGGAAATTAAGATCTCTATAATTAAATACGGTGATCTGCCTCGATTACTCTGTCTGATATTTCCATTATAAATTAAACTCTTTCGTTCCATTATCCTCATCATTCCTATACTTTCCTTCTTAGTTCATACATCCAAAAGATTGTGAAAATGCTTAATCCAGTTCTAATCCTTAATATTTTCTAATTATCTTTTCTGTCATCCTTCTTTTCAATCTTCCACCAGAAAAATCTGTTTACTTATACTATTACCTTGGGATGATACTATTCTTAATTATACTGTTTCTTTATATTGCTATTCGTATTAATATCTGTAGTTTGTAACCTTCGTGTTGTTATTGGGCTTTATATTTTCTCTTATATTTTGGAGCTCTTTGCCTTTTTATTATCCTCTCGATCTCTAATAAGACGAGTAATGGTCCAGAATTCGTAAGTATGGAGTTTCGAATGAACTTAATGTTCTAAACGAGAAAGAACGTAATAGCACGATTTGATTTGTCAAATTACCATAATCACTGAGAATAGAACTATCAAGAATATATTTCCTTGATATGTTCAGAAGTTAATCAGAATGAAAGAGTTATGTAACATGACACATGATGACGTTATAATCTGTGAATCATCATGTTCTATTTAGAAACTTAGCATGACTTACTGTAATATAATCACGTTGATCAAGTGTCATTATATTATACTAACTCATGCATCAGTTCTCAACATTACTTCAATAACATTCATATTTTAAGCTCGAAAGTTTACAGAATATAGAAACTAACAGTTTCTATATGATGTAACACTGATAGCACGAAGAGATTAATGATTTCAGATAAGAATAGTTATGAAAATATCTTCAGAAATATGGAGGATATTTATAATGAAAGATACTATGATATCTTGGAATTTCTAATATAGAAGAATGGTGCAGAAAATTTGTCCGCAAGAGTTTGGAGTCAGAAGCAAGGTATTTGCTAAAGATTTCATCAGAAACAGAATCATCAGGATTCTTAATGTACAAGTTTAGTCCTTGTGATTTGTTCAGAGACTCCTTCGTAGTTTGCTCAATCAGTTTTTCAGTTTCAAACTTATTATGAGCTTTACCAACATACTATTCTTTATCATCAAACTTCTGACGGTTAAGGTCGTTTACGGTTTTTGCTGCTTCATTCAGTTTTTTCAACATTACGAGTATTGATTCGCATACTGGGTGTTTTTCAGAGTTTTAGAATGGAAGATCGTAATTCTAAGAGATAAATATTATATATATTCATATAACTGTTGATGTAGAAACGCTGCGAGATTCAAAATACCGATTGATGATTTTCGATAATTGGTATGGCAATTATTGTTACAAGATGCAGATGAGCACATGATAAGTTTTTGATAACGATAATGATTTTCCGAAAAGTCGAAGATCAATGAAGTTACTAGTAAGTTTACTGTTAATGTGGTGGAATATAAATGGTGCCACGGTAACGATGACGAAAGGCAAACTTATATATCGAGGTTATAATAAGACTAATTCGAATGAAAAGTCGAAGTTGATTTGCTGAAGCTGTGACAAAATTGACTACTTTGGAAAGGGATTGCAAAGTTATTTTTGGTAATAACAACGCCAAAGGAGCTAGCACAGATACTTGTTAAACGTTTACTCCGGTTCCAAGTGTTTTCGGGTGCATAACTATGTGCATAAATATTTTCTTCCGTAGATGAGGTGCGGCTGGTTCATCCTCTCGATTGAGGTGTTTTCAAGAATCATGAAAGGTTTGAACGCAGATTGTAATCGTCAAGTTACAAATGAAGTTCAAGATGAATTCAAGTGGCAAACTTGAAGAGTTTTTTAGTTTCATATGTTATAATCAATATTTTAATTCATTTTAATTGTCCAATGTTATTAGTCCACAGTCGATAGTCCACAGTTGACAGTCCAATAATTCATATATAGTTTAATATATAATATTCGAATTAATTAATACGTATCGTGACCCGTGTACATGTCTCAGACTCGATCACAACTCAAAGTATATATATTATTATAGAATCAACCTCAACCCTATATAGCTAACTCCAGCATTACTGCATACAGAGTGTCTATGGTTATTCCAAATAATATATATAGATACGTCGATATGATATGTCAAAACCTTGTATACGTGTCCCGATATTTAAAGTGCGTAAAATAAATAACAGAAATTAAATGACGATAAATAAAATTGAGAGAATTAAAATTGCGATAAATAAAATGCGATAAATAAATTGCGATAAATAAATTGTGATTATATAAATGGTAATACGAAATTAACAGTTAGCTAGGAACAGTTAGCTAGGATTTTGTTAGCGTGGAATCTTAATAGAATTTCTCATAGTTAATTTGTTTGTTTCTAACAAATTTTATTTTGTCCAATATTTTCTTCATTATGCCACTTGTTGAATTCTGGTAAATCAAAATCCAAATATGAAATTGGATAAAAATGGTTATTCTGCGGTGAACAGATACGTATATCGGTGGTTGTAAGTAGGATAGTGAATGACTGTTGATTCAGATTGGAAGAATGTAAAGTGTAACTTATTACTGTGAAATCTAAATATTCCTCGGGTATTACCTACCCGTTAAAATATTTTCGCCATTAACAGTTTGTACAAAAGAATTTTTTTTTAATTACAATCTTTATGAAAACATATATACATATATATTTTCTTCAGATGTAATCATGGATTTAATGAGTTAATATGATATTAATCTCATTTGCTTTACCGTTAGAACAAGAATATATATAATCTCTAAAACATTAGAGATTACATAATCGCTATGTCGAACGAAGATAATTGATGTAGAACGATTCGTAGAACGATGATTATACTCGAGGTACAGAATGAGATGTTGAGGTATGGATTGTTGATGATATTGGTGCTGTTGCTGATGGTATTGTTGGTACTGGTGATGTTGTTGAAGCTGGTAAATTTTGCACCATATTCTCCAAATTTATTTCTCGAGCGCGAAGTTCGTTGACTTCTTCTATTATTCTGGGATGATTGTCAGTCGGAACGAGTGGATGAATAAGGTTTTGAATTTGAGATAGTATATAATCGTGGCGAGATATTCGGGAAATGAGTGTGAAAATGGTGTTTCGAATGAGTTCGCCGGTAAGTACTTCAGGTTCTTCGCCAAGAGTGCAAGTTGGTGGGTGGAAAGGATCGTCTTCTTCTCGTCTCCATCGGTTAAGTCAACTACGAACCCATCAGATGAATTGAGGATGGATGATTGGTTGATTCATTCTGGTGACACTGCTTTCGAAGCTTACGTGAAACTCCATATCGGAATAGCTGTCGGGATAACTATCGGAATAGCTATCGAAATCTGAGGGACTCGAACTGGTTGAGGGATTCATCTCGTACGATCAGATGAAGTATTGTCGATAAGAAATAGATTATAGGATGTAGATTAGTACCCTGCAATACATAATTTACATATGCATATATAATACTAAAATCCCATAAGTTACGGAGGAATCTACGGAAGTTGTCAGGAAAGGTCTATAGTAACAAATATGCTAAGATATTAATTTTGTCTACACACTATCGATTCACTAAATGCAGTAAAATGTGTCTAGACTTAAGAATGATAAGCAGGTAATTTCCTAAGGATGATAAGCAGATAATTTCCGACATGAAATGATAACAAAACTTTTGACATGCAGACACAGTCGAAGTCCAGACTCACTAATGCATCCTAACAACTATCAGTTAGACACACGAATGCAAGACCTGGATCGCTAAGACCACCGCTCTGATACCACATGTCATACCCTGTCCTAATCCATCTGGACAAAGTCACCAACATCTGGTCCCATTGCGATGATCGACTCCAAATAATGTCTTTAAAATGAGTAAATGCACAACGGAAGATTTCTTTAATACCTAAGAATAAACATGTTTTAAAGTGTCAATCAAAAGGTTGGTGAGTTCATAGGTTTATCATAAACAGTAAAAATTCATCATTTTGATAGACCACAAGATTTAAATGCTGCATGGTACAAATGGGCCCGAATCCTATACCCACCTGTAATGTACATGCGATATCTTTTAAATATAGTACACCTTTCTCGTGTATGAAATCATCTTTCATAAATCTTAGTAACCGTACACATATCTCGTGCACAAAAATAACATACACATAACCTGTGTATAAAATCATTCTCTCGATACATAACATTCACATCAACTGGTGGCAATTATCATGTCCACATAATTCAATGGTGGCAATTATCATGTCCACATAATTCAATGGTGGAAATTATCATGTCCACATAATTCAATGGTGGCAATTATCATGTCCACATAATTCAATAATAATCCGCAGAACTTCTGTCTGCATAATAATTCATTCGAGGAATGTTTTGCTTGTGTCTATCTCGTCAAACATTTATATTCGCAGTTCAAAATATATTTCAAAAGCATTTAATAAAGCAGTTGTAAAAACAGCGCATGTATTCTCAGTCCCAAAAATGTAAAGAGTAAAAGGGAATCAAATGAACTCACCTAATGTATTTTGTAGTAAAAATACATATGCCTATATTGAACAATTGTAGGGTTAGCCTCTGATTTACGAACCTATATCATTTGTGTATATATATTAATACACATAATCGTAATCGAATAAGTTTATATATATAACTTATTAATGATAATATATTTATATTTCATATATTCCTTTTATATAATTAAATATTTTGTTATGTTATATGGGTTAAATATATATATTTATGTATTATATTAAAAATACATAATTTGTTGTATGTAAGTTTTTATAATGTTAATATAGTTTATATCTAGTTATGTGGATTATTAATATAGTTGTAGTATATGTAGTAAGTACGTTTTATGTACAAAATATTTGTTTGTTTTAAAAAAAAATAGCTTTGATATTAATAATTTACTAATAATAATAACTTTACTAATAACATAAATGAAAATGTTAATTTTTAATAATAATGATACTAACAATGTTATTAATAATAAAAATGATAATAATATTATTAATAATGATATAATATTAATGATTTTAATACTAACACTTATATTCATACCAAAATTTAATGATACAACTAATGTTTAATAGTAATACTAGTCTTAATAATAATGATAATAATAGTAGTTTTTAAATGAAACGAAAAGTTTAATAATGGATAACGAAAGTAATATTTTTGACAAAAATATATAATATTTAGTAGTAATAATAATACTAATAATAATAATAATAATAATAATAATAATAATAATAATAATAATACAATCTTATTATTAATGATAATATTGATAATAATACTCCTTAATGATATTACTAGTAAGAATAATAGTATTAGTAACAACAATAATAATAATAATGAAATAATAACAATAATAATAATATACTTAATATGACTACCTTAAAGAGTGAGTTCCTAAAAATAATTTGCCTCAGTTTGGGTTCGAACCCGAGACCTCTTGGTTACACCCAACACTCCTAAACCATCCTTCTGTTACCATATATCTTGAATAAATCGCAGACTCAGTTTATTTAACCCGTTTTATGTTTCATTTCGGCCCATTTAGAATAACCAAAGCATAAGCCCAACAATTAGTCACAGCCCATCAGAATTTTAATAGTTCTTGGCCCAAAACAATTAATAACAGCCCAACATGAAGTCATTGCCCAGTTCGATTATATAAAAAAAATATAGAACGTCTAGGGATGGGAACAAAGTAAGTAGCCACTTGGTTACCTTTATGCTATCCTTTCATCTTTTTTTTTTAAACGTCATCCTCACATATCATTAAATATCATCGTGATCATTGCATCATTGATTAATATCCATCATCACTGTTTTCGAACGGCAGCATAATCATAACAACAGGAAAAGTTGCAGAAGATTTCGAGATCTAAAAGAAATAGCAAACGGTTTCTTGTTTGGGCTGCTCGAACAGAACCCGTTGAGGTAGTAATAACAGTAGTAAGTTTTGGTTTTGATTGATAAGATACTAGAACAAGAACCCGGATGTAGTCGTAGGCGTAAAGTGGTTGAGTTGTGGTGTTGCTCAGCCGTAACAGAAACACAAAGGAAAGAAAAAAAATGTGAAGCAGTGATAGTAGCGTGAATAGAAGGGTAACAAAGGTTGCAGCAAGTTTCAATGGTGGTGCTTTGTGATCTCGTCCTAAACAAAAACAAACAGTCGCAGTAGTAACGAAGGGAAGAAAGTGATGTGGGTTTTCGATGGTGTTGTTCAGTGAAAAGTATCGATTAGGTGATGGTGTGTTAAATGGGTTTCGTTGGTGTGGTTTTGTGTAGTGTACTACAAAAAAGAAAAAGGGATGTTTGGGCCACGGTTACTGCAAAAAAAAAAATATATATCTTGTCAAATTTTATAGATGGATACGTATATATAAGTCAAGGTGTTGATTTGTTGAACTGAGATAAATAGCAAGTGATGGTTTGTTAATGGTGGAACTATGATGGTGGTCTTAAGGTGCTACGATGGTGATGGTTTTGGTTGTCTCAAAGAGGAATTGTAGCGAGAGAGAGGTGGTGATCAAACGGGTTTAATGAATGTTGGTTTGAGCTCTAGCCGAAACAGAAGCATAACCAGATAGTGTTCATAGTCGGGTGGTTAGGATGTCGTGAAAACTAAGGTGGGTTTCCAGAGAAATAAGAGATGATCGGTTAATGTTATTATATCTCTCAATGCAGGCTTATATGTGTGTGTATATATATATATATATATATATATATATATATATATATATATATATATATATATATATATATATATATATATATATAGAAAGAATAGGTAGATAGTTTGATAATTGGTTAGTATCCATGATATATATATTATATCAATCGATAGAAAGAAAATTTGGGATGTCAATTAGAAACAAAATGATACAGGAGTTTGGTTGTCAAGTTTGATTATTTAAAACACAAGTGGTGATTTAAAGTGGTGATGAGATTCCAATCCAAAAACAGTAATCCAAATATACTATGCTAAGTTGAAAAGTAGTAATAATGCAGTCGATGATTTGTAATATTGTGCCGACAGTTTTAACGGACTATTATATCGTGCCCCGTTGTTCACTCAGTGGCGAATAAAAAGTCTTCAGAAAAATCCCATATTTTAAAATTAACTATATTTATTTATTTTGGTCATTATGGTATAAAATTCGGTCATTAAAAATTACATTAATTATTCACTCTCAACCCTAAAAAAAAAAAATTTAAAATTCAACAATTAGTTTCTAAATATATTTTAAATAAGCCTATACTTTATATAACTCATTTTCAGATCACCGTTTATTTTAAAATCACATAAGTTCCTTTTTAACTCGCAGTTACATTTAATATATTTATATTACAATTTATTACTTATGTAATGTCTACTAATTATATACATATATTTAATATTTATATGTTTTAATATATTACAATATATAATAAATCATCAATTATATCGAAATCATATTCATATATATATATTCAATATACTTTTCATATATATAAAGATTTATAGTAATATCATATATTATTTTATTTACACAAATGAATTGAATCATATAAGTTTCTTTTACAAATTAATATATATAATTAAATATATATATATATATGTATTTATTTATAGATACTTGTACGTGAATCGTCGAGATCAGTCGAAGGGTAATTGCATAAATTAAAACAGTTCAAACTTTTTGAGACTCAACTTTACAGA